>NW_020171512.1:20060-748239 GCF_001040885.1 Strongyloides ratti | reverse complement strand
TTCAAAAAGAGGAATATTGGATGAAGCTGATTATGAAAATTTGAAGTTTCTGTGTAATGAAGCAGTTTCTCAAACACTGCAATTAACAATGGGAAGATATAAGTTTTCAAAAAAACTTCATTATCTTTTGCATTACGTAGAAATTGCAAAGAATTTCAATGGTCATTTAAGGAAAGTTGCAACAGACCGATTTGAATCAAAACATCAAAGTATTAAGAAGTTTTTTAGGTCGTCAAATAATAAAATATTTCCGGCAAAAACAGTGATAAAGAAGGTGATAATGCGTTTCAAATTATCAAGAATATTAGTTAATATGGGAATTCATTTTGTTTAATGTATTTTTATTTTTTTTAATATGGCAATAAAATTTATTTTTTTAATTTAAATACTCAAAAATTACTATATTTTGAGAAACATTATAAAAATCTTTAAAGCAGAATGTTAATCTTTTTTATAAAAGTTTTTTAAACATTAAAATTTAATTTAATATACTACCATATAATGAATAAAATTTGTTTTACAATTTCAATCATTTTTATTAATTTTTTAAATCCTTAATATAATTTTTTTTAAATGCTTTTAATGATAATATTTGTGAATAAAATTTTTTTTTTTACTGCGTCATATGTAAAGTAATAGTATAATGTAAAAAACATTTGTAAACTGTTGTATGTATGCAAAAAATATTCATCACTTCAAGATGATGTTTTGTTTTTTTTTAAACCAAATAATCACTTCAAAGTAAGGAAAAGGAAAAAAGCACCTTGATATGATGAAAAGGTTTTGTGTGTAGGAAGGCTACAGGGTTTCAATGCATATAAATTTCCACGAAAAATCTTCTATTTAAGTTTTAAACTAAATTTTAGAATGAAATACGATTTCTAGACAATTCTTGATAGCAATATAAATAGTAAAAATAAAAATTTATATTTTTTTAATTTTGTTTTATTAATGTTCATATAGTAATATAGTAATAACTATATTATGAATCTTTATTTCTTTTTTTATTATGTAATTGTATTGTGATCCTAATAGAGAAGATACTTCAATCTCTCTCTTTCCCAAAAAATTATATAAAGTCTTGAAAAGTGATGACTTCTAAATTAATAATTATCGTATTTTATGATAATTGTAATATTTATTGTTTTTTTCTAGAAATTTTATTTAACACATTTATTTTAAGGGTTTGTATTAATTCCATATTCGCAATTATTCTATTTTAAATTTCTGTCCTTAGTTAAATATTTCCATAGACGTAGTTATTAAGTTATATTTTAAGATTTAACTTTTATAAATAGTTTTTTATAAAAAAAAAATTTTTTTATTAATTATGTAATTATTATTACAAAAATTTATTGTTTAATAAAAAGTTTTTAAACTAGTGCGTGTTTTTTTGGAAACTGGACTTTGTAAATTTATAACTTCTGGCTATATCAGGAGTACAGACCATAAAAATATATTTTGCTTATCTTTTAAAAAAATGTAAAAAATATGTTTTAAAAACTTTAAAAAGTATTTGAATTTTTTTTACAAAATTTTAATTTATTTATTCCATTGATATAATTAAAAAAATACGTAGCTAACTAAGCCAAGCTACGCGGGCAAGCGTGTGTGAAGCACGCGCATGTAATAATATTAAAAATTTTTCAATACATACAAAAAATATTAATTTCTATTTTAGAAAATGATAATTTTTTGTCATCCACATTTTAATATTCATTTTTAACATATTTTAAATTTATAATACATTTAGAACTTTGTTTATTACTTTTTTTTACTTTAAAAATAGTTTTTTTTTTTTAATTTAAACATAGCTTGTATTTCAGAAGTACTATATATTCAAAAAAAAACATTTTTAATATTATCATTTTTTACGATGGAAAATGATGTTTTTTTTATTGCATAAAATAATTTTTTTGTTTTAAATAAACGACAAATCAAATTTAAATATCTTTTAATTTGGTGTTAAAAATAATTATTTTTACAATCAAAAATTTTATTACAATCATATCAAAAAAATGTAACATACATAGGAATGATATTTGTGTATATGTTTACACAAATATATGTAGTATATAGTGTACAAGATAATGATAAAAAAACGATTTACTCAAAAACTTTTATGGTTCCTCCTGTTTATAAAATCATTCTCTTTTTTCGTCATCAGGGAGAAGGTGCTTTTTTAATTTTTCTTGGATTATTGCTCTAAAAAAGAGAACCCAAGTCAAGAAATACCAATATATAGCCACAAATCCTCGGCTTAGAGACCCGAATGGAAAGGAGATAACTGATAAACTTTTCCAAGTTATCAATAGAGGAAGAAAAAGAAAATTATTGGAAGAAATTAATAATTTTATTTATAATAATGATGAAATAACACCAAAAAAAAGATAAATATTTATCAAATTGGGTATTAAACAGACATACGCTAAAATAGTTAAAAATAATGAAAACAGCAATAATAATAGTAAAGCAAAAATAAATAAAGCGAACAAAATATTCCGTAAAGTGTTGAAAGAAAAACCTATCTTTTAATCTTCAAAAATTGAACCGAAATCAAAAAAAGTGATTAACCATTTGATTACTGAAAGAAAAGAAATTTTACATAAAATTTCTTTCAGTATGAATCCAAATCAAAGATGGAATATCTCTCAAATATATAACGGAAGAAAACTAAAAATATTTAGAAATGAATTAAGAAAATGAACACCAATAGGATAAATTGATAACATACGCCAAGAAAAACTTAAAGATCTTGTAAAAATTTGGGATAAACCAAAATTAAATTAAAAAGAATCAATTATTACCTGGAGAAAAGCTACAAAAGAAATCCTTATTGTAGGATTGATTACAAAAGCTATAATTAGAGAAAATTCTATGACGAAGGTAATCGAATTGATAATATCATAAAATTACAAAAAGCATTAAAAAAAAACAGCTACTTTTCAAAAAAAAAGTCAGAAATGACTTAAAAATTAAAAGCAACTAGAATGCTAAATAACTAATTGAACAAGCTGTTAAAAAAAATAAGGGAAAATTCCATAATATTAATCAAATACTTAATTTTAATGATCAAAGAATCACAAAACTTGGAGAAAGAATTAAAATAACAAATAATAAATATGAGCATCTTAAAATAAATAACATCTTTGAAAATAAACCATTTCTTAAAGTCCTAGAACCAAATATAAAGAATATATTTGAAATTTAAAAAAAAATGCATGAATACCTTAATGAGTTCTTTAAAAAAGGTAATTGTGCTAAACCTCAAATTCTAAAAGAGTGTATGAACCATATGAAAAATCAACAAGTTAAAGTTACTCAAAACTATGAATTTAATGAAGAATATTTTGAGGAAATGCCCAGAAGAAAATAGCATTCTAATATTCTTGATCAAAAAAATACCATCTGTTAAAACATTTGTCAAAAAATGTATGAAAGGAGTCTTTGAAAATAAAATCTCTATTACTGAATATGATATCAGAGGAAATGTCTTTGCCATCTTCAAAAAAGGTGATAAAAATTTTGAAAGCAATTATAGATTCATTAATGCACTAAATAGCCTTTATAAACCACTAATGAAATACTTTAATAAATGTGTACGAGATTGGTGTAGTAATATTATATCTGATAACCAATTTGCAGGAAAGCAAGGATATGATGGAGCTTTAGACATTGGTATAACCAACAGAATTCTACAAGAAATGAGATAATTTGCACAAGGATGGTATGATATGTATAAAGCTTGTGACAGTGTTGATCATTCCAGACTAAAAATGATTATTAACAGTATTAAAGAAATGCGAAAACTCATAAGAAATTTATTATGTAAATTTCCTAAAATGTATAAATTTTCTGTTGTAAATTGTTTACCTAATTGAGATAAAAATAGTAAAATCATTAAAGAAAAAAAGAAATCATGGATTACATTGAAAAGAGGAATATACCAAAGATGCTTATTAGCACTATGGCTTTTGCTTATGTTTAGCTCTATTACAATTGAAAATGAAACAAATAATTAACCCAATAATTCTTTTATAGACATAAAAAAATAGATATCCTACTATTTATAGATAATATTAAAAATTTTGGAAAAAAACAAAAATGAATTAGAAAAAATTACAAATCTAATAATAAATTATGGTAAAGAAATTCGTTTATCATATAAATCAAGGTAAAACAGAATTCAGTGAACCTGATGAAGAGAAAATAATTCAGTACAAATAAATGGGAGTTTATGAAAATAACATAAATGCGTGTAATGAAATTAATGCCAAGCAATTGTTAATGAAACTAGATGAAAAAATAGATAAAATATTCAATTCAAAATTAAATGTAAAAAATATCATCAAAGCAATTACTGAATGTGTTATCCCAACTTACACATATATATTTTCACATGAATTTAGTGATGAGGATAGAAGCCAACTAGCTAGAAATGTGGATATCAGAATAAGAAGCTATATGAATACAAAAGATATGAAACTTTCTTCCATCAGTAATGCTAGATGTTACTTACCACGAAAACAACTTGGTTTAGGACTTCGTAGCACTGAAGTTGAAATGGACAAGGACACAATAAAAAATTTCATACATATAATCTTTTCCCCATATTTAAAATTTGCAATTACTCATGATGCAAATCATAGAAATAAATGGCGAATTAAGGCAATGATAACAGCAAATAAATATGGAATCAATTTACAAACTAATTCTGAAAATATAAAAATAATTATTAATAACAAAGAGTATAATAGCTTTAACTTAAAAGAAGTAAAATATAAAATTAAAGAACTAGTTAATGAATTTTCTGATAAAAGCTGGGAAGCCCATTATAAAAAAAGAAAACATTTTCTAAAATAGCTAATGAAATGGAATTAGAATACTCATAGCTAACAAATGGTAATATCACACCTGAAACCTTTTACAAAGCATCAATGTACAAGAATAATTTTAATACAAAATTAAATTCTCCACAAAATACTGAATCAAAATGTTTATACTTTAATGGTAGAGATAACAGTGAACATATTATAGCTGACTGTACCAATGAAGAAATGGTAAAAAAAAAGAAAAATTAGACACGACAAAGTATTAGAATCAATAGTGAATTCAATTTCATATGAAAAAAAAATTAATTAACATGAAAAATTTAAGAAAAATCCATGAAATTAAAAACATTAAATAGCAGATGAACAAGTAAATTACATAAATGGAGAAACAATTCACCATTCAAGACCAGATTTAATTATTGAAACCAATAACCAATTAATAGTAGTTGAAGTAAGTGTAATAACTCCGCTACATCTATTAACAGCAAAAAAAACTTAAAGAACAACGTTATACCATTAATGGTGAATCAGAAATCTTATTACCTTCCGATAATTTACAAGAAGAATCTAATTTATGTTCTTATCTCTAAAAAAATAGTGCAAAACAAGTAATTTTCATACCTCTTATTATAGAAACTCTGAGCGAATTACATAGTTTAAATCAAAAATTGCTAGAACAAATTCATTCAGTTATTAAGCTTATCTCCAGAACTTATATGCTGAGCAAGTAAAATCGCAAATGAGCAATCATTTTACATACCGAACCAATACATAAAAACAAAACTCAAAAATTAAGCAAATATTTTATAAAATTTAAATTTGATTACAGAATCTCTCAACAATTCAATAAATCGCAAATTTTATAAGTTTCTTAAAACTCAATACTTACAAATTTATTTCAAAAGTAATGATAAAAGTTAGCCAACGATATTATCAAACTTCCAATTTAATAACAACTATTCAAAAAATATTAAATTTTAAATATATTTTTATATAGATTATTTATTTATTTTATCTTCATCCGATCTAAACACTTACGGGTTGGTGAATGTCACCCAAGCAAGAATTAGTATAGCATATATTTAATCTGCTTTTTTTTATTCTATTTTAATTATATTGTTTCTTTTTTAAAGCTTGTAAAATAATAAAAATAAAATGCAATTTGAGGTAATTTTTGAATTCTGAAGTATAATCTTCAGGTTTCAAAAGTTTGGAACGAAGCTATTATTTAGCTTCGAATATTCATTTAAAAAAAGATATCTTTTCTTATTAATATGAAATTTTTGATTAAAAAATATTAAATCAACTTTATAAATTGAAATTATAAAATACTTAAAAATGTTCTGTTGCCATTCATTAATGAACAATGATTTCTTCATATTTTTATACTTAAGATTTTTAAAATTTTATTTTATCTCTTAATAGTTTTAGTATCATTTAAATGTTTTTAAAATGAATAAATATAAAATAAAAATTTTAATTGCAAACAAATTAAAAACAAATAACTAATTTTATTGGCTTAAGAATATATTAATTTTAATACAAGAATAAAAAAATTTTTAAATTGCATTCTTTTGTAATGTTATAGTTGAATATAAATGTTTATTATAAACACATAAAGCGTTTTGATGATTTTGCTAGATCATCTAGAATGAAAAACAAAAAAAATAAAATAATAATTAAATAGTTAAAACTTTTTATAAAGTTTTTTATTTATAAACCAAAATTTTCTACAAAGCTTCAATGTACTAAGATATTTATGGTAAAAAGTTAAATTCTCCGTAAAATTCTTAATGTAATTGTTTTTTACTGTAATGTAAGAAATAACAGTAAACATATAATTGCTGACTGTATCAATAAAGAAATGATTTTAGAAAAATAAGACTTGATAAAGTTTTATAATTTAGAAGTAAATACTTTTTTTTAGTACTTTTCAGTTTCGGTAGGGACAAATTTTAAATGATAATTCTTATCAAAAAAAGTGATAAATTTAATTCAACGGTATTTGATATTTGGTAATTAACTTGTCAGAAAAACAATAATGAAAGAATTAGATCATTTGATAAAAAAGCCATCAAGAAAATCAACTTTTTCTAACAGTCATTTTTTCACAAAATTTTTTTTTCAAATTAAGTGTTTTTTTGCAGAAATAAACATTTTTAGTTTACTAGTGACCAAAAAAGAAGCTGTTGTTTTTTTTATAAAGCGAAGAATTAGTTTTGATGAAATTATGTAAGAAGAAACTAGAGATTCACTCACTTAAAAGTCGATCACAAGTACTCCTTTTTGTGGATCCTAAGTCTGGAGCTTACACTCAGACTATTGAAAGAATGTGGGGAAGCGCCAAATGAAGGAACAAGAAGCGGAGAGGTACTTCTAGAAATATGCTAGTTAGTTACCTCGCTGAATTCATGTGGAAGTAGAGAAATAAGCAAGAAAATCCTTTCATCCAAATCTTGTGAGATATAGCAACCTTCTGGCCGTCGGAAGAAAGCACATAAAAAAAAGGAGAAAATTAACAAAAATTAATAATTTTTTCGTACTCTTTTTTTGACCAAAATTTATCCCGATGGAAACTGAAAAGTACCTTTTTTATGATTAATAAAAAAATTTAAAGAACATAATTTAACTATTGATAAGAAATTAGAAATTTGAATTTTTTCAGAAAACTTTTATGAAAAAATTAATTTTTAAATTTCTACAAAAAAGTAGTAAAAAATAAGACAATTACATGCTACTTATCTTATAAATCTTTTGTAAAATAAATGATTCAAATCAAAGCTGTTGGAACAGATTTATTTAAGAATTAATTATATCCCGAGAACTTATATTTTGTGTTAGTAAAGTCACAAAAAAATAAATAATATATAAAATAGACCATAAAATAAAATAAAATATTTAAAACAATGAATAAAATATGTTATGAAACTAATTTATTAAATCACCAAACTATTTTATAAATTTAAAATATTTTAAAAGTCACATAGAATTGTATACTTATTACTTTATTCACATTAAAATATTATAATTTAATAATTGATTTTATTAATCTTTCTATTGTTTTTAATCTAGTTATATTATTATTGAATTTTTATAGTATTGTATTTAGATTATTCATTTCATTGTATCTTACTTTGGTATTAACATTAACGTTTAAAAGAATTTTAATTAAGTAGAAAATTTTTTTTCTATATATTTTATTTTTATTTGCCATATTAAGTATTTTGTTCTTTTTAAATGTTTGTAAATAATAAAATTTTTAAAACTTAGTTTATGGTAACTATTAAAACATGATGCATATTCTTTGGCTTCAAAATTTTGAAATGGAGCAGTTATTGGCCTCTAACACTAACGATAAAAAAGCTATTTTTTAAATATTTTGACAAATTACAAAATCTCAAATAATAAAGTATTTCTTTTTAAAGTTTTCAAAAAGTTTATTTTAATATTAAGAAAAAAAGTTAAACAATAAATTTTTTTTTAAAAAAATATTATTTTTTCGAATTAAATAACAATAATTATGGTGAAAATTTAAATGGTAAATTGATAAATATGATATGTTTTGCTAAAATGACATACAACTATTTCTTTAAATTTTGTTACATATAAAAAGTAAATTTTAATAAAAATTTTTTTTTTAAATTTTAGTAATTTAATGATATTTGAAAATAATTTATTTATCGTAAAAATAAAAAATTGTTATAACTTTATAATTTTTTATTTTAAATCAAAAAAGTTTATTTTACATTTAGATACTGTTTGTACATTCTGTTTACACAAAAAATGTAGGATATAAAAAACAAGCATTTGTTATTAATATATTGGATAAAAATAGTTATATCTTATAGTAAAGTAGTAATTTAATATTTTCTTAATTTTCATAAAAATAAAAAATTTTATAGAAGGTAAAAAATTAATAATTTTATTGTTATGTAATTATATTTTTTTATTTTTTAAGAGAATTTAAAATACTTTATAAAAACAATTTTAATTAGGGTATACGATGTGTTATCTTATACTGAATTAAATTGGCTAATAAAAAAAATTTATT
This sequence comes from Strongyloides ratti, assembly GCF_001040885.1. Lineage (NCBI taxonomy): Eukaryota > Metazoa > Nematoda > Chromadorea > Rhabditida > Strongyloididae > Strongyloides > Strongyloides ratti. The sequence goes on along the minus strand of NW_020171512.1, from coordinate 739,356 downwards.
AATAATTGTAGTTATTTACTATAGTTTGCATAAGTTTTATCAAAATTATTATACTTTAAAGCTTTTTAGAGGCAATAGTATGTTTAGAAATTGTTATGAAATTTTTAGGTGGTTAGAAAATTATCATGCAAATTAGGTAAAAAGTTGATATAGTTATTAAAGAGGAATGTATAGAGAAGAGAGTAGAGAATTGTTGTGTTTTGATTTTACAATACATTTTTCCAGAAAGCTTATTTTTTTGAAATTTCATTGTAAAGTGTAATAAAGTATAAAATATATGTAAATAAATTTTTGAATAGGTAAATATATTCATAAATAATTTTAATAAAATAAATATTTACAAAAAAAAATATATCTTAATTATGCAATTTTAAATTCAGGCATATTAAAAATAAGTGTATGTTAGTTTTACTTATTTTAAATATGTTCAAAAAATTAAAGATTTCCAGTGAAATCAATTTTCTTTTGCTTTGAACAAGCCGAATATTCCAAAAGTCGGATTTTTGTCGTATGTTTATTATTCATGGTTTCTTAAAAAATGTTCAATAAAATTTTTTAATTATCAGTTAATTAAATTCCAATTAACTTTTTATTGTATATTTTACCAGTTTTTTATGCAACAAAAATTATATTAAACAAATCGAAGATGTATTCAATTATAAATCAACAATACAGTTATTTTCTGGAACATTTTATTTTCAAGCTTTCACACTTCGTTTAGTAATTAATTTAATGATAGAATTTTCATTGAAAAAATAATTAATTGTCAAATTCGATAATCTTTTTTTTCATAAAAAATTATAATATCCATAATTTATTTAATTGGATTTTTAAAAAAACAATAAATAATAATTAAAAGAAGATTATTTTGTTGAAATTTGTTTGCATAAATTTCTACATATATATATATTTTTTATATTTTCCTAGAAATTGGAATTAACAGGAGCGAATATTTATTTCTTTTTGAATGAGCAAAATAAAGTATAAAAATAATAACAATTGTAAAACGATATATTTTTTTTATTATAAAAAGTACAAAATTTGTTTTACCTCGTTAAAATTTTTTTTATTATAATAATCATGTTTGTTTTTTATTAAATTTATGTTTTAACAACAAAAATAATTACATGTGATCTAATAAATATGTATTATATTATTAAAAAATTTTATGTATTATAGATATTGTAAAAAATTGTATCTTTGAAAAAAGTTAATGTACAATTATAAAAGTACTAGCAATTGAATATTAAAATTCTTTAATAAATGATGTATATTTATATAATTAACATTTATTATCATATTTAACATAAAAAAAAATATTAATGAAAAACATTGGTATCATTTTATAATTAATATTCAGACTAACAAGAAAAATTTTTTACAAAATTGTTGTTATTATTAATTATAAATTTAAATTTTATATTAAAAAAAAGTATAAATTTTTTTAAATTATTTATATAATTTAATATTTTGATAAATTATTTATCATTGAATAAAATTAATAATTATTTATAAATTTACTTATTCATTTAAATGACAATAAATTATTTAGTTAATGTACATTGCTAATATAATTAAATTCATTAATTATTATTATCTTTTGAAAAATGAAGTTTATTTCTTTATTTGATAATGTTGTAATTTAACAAGGAACTTTTAACTTACAAAAAATTAATGTTTAATCTTAATGATATTAATTAAATTTTTATATGTACAATTTTTAAATATATAATTACAAATATTTTTAACAAAAAAATTTATATTATCCATATATGAAAAATGTTTGTCGACAAAAATGCAAAAATAATTATAAAACAAATATAAGGTAAATTATAAACCTCCAATAATTTTTATGACAATCTGAAACTCAATAAAATTTATAAAAAAATAAATGAAATTAATTCTTTTTGTTAAAATATTTGTTGAGATATTATTATATTCTCAAAATTAATTATATTGGCATTATTTTTAAAGGAAAATTTGAACATCTTATATAAATTTTTAATTATTATTCTTTTATATTTCATTTAACAAGACATTGTATTGGACTATAGTAGCATGGTGTCATTCTTTTAAACATAAATTTTGATTTAAATCGATTGTCAAAAAAATTAAATTTATTTGGCTTTTGTTGAAAATTTTCATTTGAAATACTTAAAATAATGATATATTTTTTAATTAAAATAATAACTTACAATTTAGGTTTTTTTTGAAAAAAATATGCAGGACGTTGAAGTGTAAAAGCATCACTTTCAATGGTGAATTGTAATATTTGAATAACAAAAGCAATAGCAATAATATTAAAAAATAGTTTTCTACAATTTAATGTCATTTTTAATAAATTTTTAAATTTAATATCTATAACCTGAAAAAAAGTACCTTTATATATCTTTTAAAATAAATTATTTTCATGATGTAAAGATTATTTTATTAATAAGAAGATTTATAAATGTAACGCCTTTACTTATTTTAAATTAATATTAGAATATGATATAGTGAAAAAATATTATTATTTAATAGGAAGGAAATAATTAAATTTATTACTTTAGTTTTTCAACTATCTATATAATTATAAAAGACAATCATGATGAATACAAAAAATTAAAAATAATAAATTAGTTACTACAATTTATATTTATTATTAGATGTATTATCTTCATTTATTATTTTCACATATTACTGTCACTTATTATAATCATACTACAAAAGTTTAAGCTTGCGTAAAAAAAATAAAAAAACATATATCATATTAAAAAATTAAATATTAAATACTAAGGATTGAAAATATTTTAAAAATAAACATTTTTTAACTTTTATTATTTTAGAAAAAATCTTTGACTTTAATACGATTATTTACTTGCAATAAAAAAAAATTTAAATTAAAAAATAGTTTACACATTTTACTAAAAAATTCAAATATTTTAGTAAAATAAATAAAAGAAAAATTTATTAAAAAAAATTTTTCATTTTATTTATAATATAATGTTAAAAATATTTATTTATAATACATTTTTATGATAACTGAGATATATAATTCTTACAACTAAAGATTAAAAAAATTTGTGAGAACGTATATTTAATAGGTATATTAAGTGCTTTAAATAAAGTATTAAATATAACTATTAAAATTTTTTTTTAATTTGTACTTTATATTAACTAATTGATAAAGTTTTTTTTAATAAAAAAAATATAAGATTTTATGTTTCTTTAAATTTTTAAAAATTCTCACTTTATATTTAATATATTAATATACTTTGTTACTGTAGTAATAAATTATTATTTATTTATGAGAAACATATATAAATATATTTTATTTTTCTTTTTTAAAACTTTATTTTTTTTCACTTACATATCAACATATAAATATATTTATAAAATAGACTTATTAAATTTTATAATATTTATTCTAAGTTTTGTTTTTTTTTTTTTAGTAAGTATAAAACTAAAAATAAAAACGCTTAATAAATATTCAATCATAAAAATATAAACAATCAAAATTGTCAAAAAGTACAAGTAATAATTTTTTATTTATTGTAAAAGAAAACATTATTAATATATTAAAAGTTTTTGTTATGTAAAAATAATTTTTCTATTATTATATGTAATAAAATTGTTTTAGCAAAAAAGTCATAATTTTGATGTTTTTTTTTAAAAATTTATTGTCACCCTAACTATTACATATTATATATAAATTCTTTAAAAAATTAAAAATTGTAGTTTGTGACAAAAAAATAAAAAGAATTTTTATGTAAAAAAGAATTCATGGCAGTTAAAAATTAACATTGAAATGAGTAAAAATATCTTCTTGGTCCATATCTACCACATGGATAGTAAACCTCACCATAATCACGTTCTTTTCTATAATATGAAAGTGGTTTTAAATAATTTTCTTCAATCGTTTTAAATCCAACAAGTCCCTGTTTATACATATGTATAGCTCTTCTTTGATTTTGTCTATCAAACATATAATTTCGTTGTGAAATTGGACGAGGATTTTGATCTTTTAAATTTTTATGATGTCTCCATGAATATGGATTAATCATATCTTTGTAAAAATTGTAATGGTGGTAATAAGTTGAATCTGAATTATTGAATCGATCAAGAAGTGGATCAGTATTAAGAAGACTTCTTTCTGCATATCTATAATCTTTCCAATAAAGTGGAGAATTATAAACATAACGATCATGCCAGTAATCATCAAACTAAATTAAAATAAATAAATTTTAAATTAATATTAAAATTTTTTTTCTTACTGATTCACTATCAATTCTATATTTATAAAGAGAAGATGGTCCATAATCAGATGAAACATGTAAATGACTAAGATTAGGAACTGATGTAACTCTTGATACAGTTCCAACAATACCTTCTCTTTCAACTTCTCTTGGTCTTGGAAGTGTTAAAATTGATTTAGCATGAATAACAGGATATGTACCAACCATTATATTCTAAAAATAAATAAAAATTTTAAAGAGGTTAAATAAGAATTTGTTTTAAATAAATAATATATAAATATTTTGCCGTTTAACAATGAAAATTAAAACTAATAATATAAATACTAAAAATATACGTGGCTAATATAATCAAAAGTATTTATTATCTTTTAATTTTTCTCTCTCTCTATATCTCTCTCTCCTGCTTTCATCTCGTAATTATTAAATAAAATAAGAATATTTTTCATAAATAAAATAGCTATCTATTTTAACATTAACTTTAATTATTATAATTGGTATGATATTTTAAATATTATTTAAAATCTAGTAGTATTTAATATAATATGTAATATTATATATAAGAAGATCTTTACTAATATATAATATTAGAAATATGAAATGATTTTTTTTTTATATTTTAAAATAATATTAGCAGGAATAAGATATAATATTTCCATTTCATTATGCAACTTTTTTTTAAAGAAATGATATCAATTGAATAAATAATATGACGCCCACGGTATACGATATATACGATTTTAAGATTAAACAAATCATTGATATATGAGAGTAAAATAATTATAAACATTTTTTTTTACATAAAATTTTTTTATTCAATTAAAAGAATTTAGACATAATATATCTAAATTGTTATGAAAAAAAAAGATATATATTCGATATATATCAACTGAATGACATTATTTATCATAAATTTTAATATGTTAAATAAAGTTCACGGGCACGACGTTGATAATATGATGGTGTATAGTATGATGTGTAGGATGAAATTGGAGTAAGATCAGTCCAGTAACGATAACGACGATCCCAATATGATGGAGTTAACCAATAACGGCTAAGGCAATCGTATGTCATTTTTCCATTGCGATACAATTCCAAACCATTTGCAAAGCTGGATGTAGTAGCATCTCTAAGAGCAGTGTAATGGGGATAACTTCTGTACCAGGTGTAATAATTGTATGATGGTGAATACCAACGACGATAAAAATAAGGAACATCAGAATCATACCTAAAAAAAATTATTATTAATTTATTTTTATAATTACCAATATCCTTTATATTTTGTCCAGTAACTTGGATACCAATAATATGGATTAGGTATATAATCCGAGTATGAATAACGTCTTGGAAAAAAACTTGTTCGGTAAAGTGGTGAAAAATAATAGTATTTATCATACCAATAATCATCATACTAAATAAATTTTTTATAATTATATGATTAATTTTTAAAATTAAAGTATTAAAAGCTTACTAATGAAAGATCCCTTGTATACCAATAAGGCCAATTTGGTCTGTATTTGGTACTTGTTCGAATATGTGATGTAAAATCAGGGATACTTGATGTTCTTGTAAGCTAAAATTTTGTTAGATATTTTCTTTTTTTATATAAAAACTTACCAAAACTTTTGTTGATGGTTCAACAGTAGATCTGGATCTTAAAACAACACAAGATCTTGATCTTGGAACAATTCTATAATCTCCCATCCTTAAAATATCAGAAGTTAAATTAGATATTGTTGATTCCATATCAAAAAAATGATTTTATGGATATAAAATTTATATTTATATTTTTTTTATAAAATGTTAATGAAATAAGATATAAACAAAATGGCATGAAAAATAATGAAACAACATGTATTATTTCGTCTGCTATTTAAAATTATTTAAAATGTCAAATTAATATAGAAAGTAGGTTTGTTTTTAATTTTACTTAGAAACACTTTATAATGTTTATTGGAAATGTAGTTAAAAAACCTATCACATTCTTATAATCAACAATAGAATGTCTCAAAAATTAGCACACACATACATAAACATTTATTATTTAATGTTATTTTCATAACAATATCAACTTTAATATTCTTTTCTATTTATTTTTAAAAAAGATTGACTACTCATTATAATTTTTGAAACAATTTTTGATCAAAATATTAAGATAAATAATAAAAAAAATAAAATAAGCTGCTTAATGTTTATAGGTGTCTCATTAATTTATAAATTTTTTAAAAGCTATAATAAATAAGTAGTAAAATATATATAAATGATTAAATAATAATTTTAAAAATATCTTAACATTAGATAAATATAATCAAAATAAATTACAAAGTAAAAAAAAATTTTTAAGGTAAAATAGATAAATTTTTTTTTATCAAAAAGTGATTTTAAATTGCTGGTCTTTGTTTTATTTTATTTAATAAAAGTAAATAAAATTGAATATAACTAAACCAATTTTTTTTTTCATAACAACATTTGAAATGGCAAATTATGGAAAATTGTTAAAATCTAGTATATTAAAATATAAAAGTAAATCTTATTTTATTGACAAAATAAAATCTTGTAACAATAAAAAATTTGTCAGAAATATTTAGAAAAAAATTTTGAAACAATAAATTATCAATAAATATGAAGATGTTATTTATTAATTATAAAAAAATAATTAACATATATCTAGATTTAATATATTTATTTTACAATAAATCTAGTTCCAATCAACAAATAATTTTTTATCAAAAGTATATATAAATTTATAGACTCATCTTTGTTTTTTTTCTAATTTCAATGTAGTAGTATATAATAAAGGTATATTTAAAGTTAACTTTAGTTATAAAAGATATTAATTGAAAGATACAATAATATTTATTATCTATTCAAAAATATCTTTTATTTTTTTTTGTTGTAATTTTATTAAAGAAAAAAAAATTTATCTGCACTTTATTATTTAAATTTATCTGTAAAATTATATTATTAAATATTTTATACAAGAAATAATTTTGTATATGATTAATATTAAACATTTTAAAGATCAATTAATGCCCAAATAATGCTATCAAAGAGGGTAAAATTATTTTATAAGTGTCATATTGGAAATATAATAAATAGATTAATTATATTCATTGAAAATAGATTGCTTTTAAATTATTTTATAAGTTCTTTTAAATGATTCTATTTACCTTTTATTATTTTAATAAAAAAAAAATGTTTTATTGTTAAAAGAAATACTCAATGTACATACCTAATGTTATCGTTCTCCGGATCGTTGCTTATGACAATTTATATTCCTTTATTTGACTAAGTGTTTTAACGCCAACCTTCTCATTTTAAATAATTTGATCATCTCTATATTATAATGTTGTGGCATTTTTTATTTCTATATAAAACGATACCATTGTACTAAATAATTATTTATAGCTATTCTTTAAAATGACAATTGATAGTCTTTTATGGATATATAAAGATTCATAATAACTATTTTAATATCCACCATATGACTATATGATAAAGGTAGTAAAATATAAATATCTTTTTTATTAAAACTACACTCACTCAATAACTATTTTATCTCATTTTTTTTTTTATTATTTTATTCAATTTAAATTATTTTTATAAAGTTCTTTTTATTATTCTAGTACTTTTATGAAATCAATATTTATTTTAATCTTATAATATATTGTTATTATAAATAAAAAAAATCAAGATTAAGTCTTTAATTGAATTATTCTTTCATATATGCATTTTTATTTATTTAACAATTCATTTAGTTGGTAAGTTATACTTTTTTTTTTAAATTGTAAATATTATAAAATTATTTTATCATAGATGGATGTATATCATCAAGAACTATAAAAGAAATTACTCTAAAATTTTTTCCAGATAATGAAAATTTCCTAAATTCTACTAAATTTAAAATAACTAAAAAAATAACAAAAAAAAAGATTTTTGAATCTATAAAAATTTGCCCCCCTGAATATGAAAAAACCATAAAATGTTATAATGGTGGAGTCGTAAAATGTAAATTTTGGAATGACAAAATTATTGGTATACCATTTTGCCATTGTTCTCGTGATTTTGGTGGACAATATTGTGATAAACCATTAAATGTTGCTTACCTTATTATGAATAAACAAGATAATGTTAAACAATCTAATGATGATATATATGATATTTTATTATTACTATTATTTGTTATTTTAATTTTAAGCTTTTTTTTATATTTTTATTTGATGAAAAAATGTACATCAAAAAATAATTTTTCTTTATATATATAAATATTTAAATAATATTTTAGTAATTTTATTCAATTATTCTTTTTTGTTAAATACAATTATTTAAAAATAAATATATTCTACCAATAGGTAATAAGCATTTAATAAATTCAAGAAATTATCTAAATTATAATAGTAAAATTTTACTTTTTATAAAATTTTACAATTTTCATACAATTTAAAAGTCTATTATCTTCAAATTGAGTAATAATTCATTTTTAATCAATCTTCTGATTACTTTATTCATAAATAAATAATATTAATTAAATTTAAATTTACCATTGAAGTTTAAATGTTATTTTAACTATTGGTAAAGTTGTATTATAAAAGTAATATAATTATTTATTTTTCTGTTTTTGGTAATTTTCTTTTCTTTTAACATTTATTTAATATTTTTATATATTAAGAAATGTAATAGTTACTTTACTCTTTTATAATAAAATATTTAAATTCAATACAATTATATAAAATAAATTATATTTGAAAATTTTACTAATCTCCTTTTATATATGTTTGATGCTTACTATGTAAATAATATCTTTTATTTTTTTATTTTCTTTAAACAATAAATTATATACTATAATACTCAATTCCTATTAATCATTAAAACTTTAAATATACCATCATTTTTATCAATTTAAAAAAAAAACAAAGAAAAATAACATCTATCAAAATGTTTTGACAATAAATTTTAAGAAAAAGATATATATATATATATAAATAATATTAAACATTTTATAAATAATATTATTTAATTTTTCAAATTTTTTAATAATAATCATATGTTGAAATATCATAAAATATAAACAAATCAAGTAATATCTTAAAATTTTTCAATTTTAACAAAAAAAAAAAAATATTTCTTATTATTTTTCATTAAAGTATCTTATATCATATTTTTACCTAATATAGATTAAACTAGTAACATATTTTTTTCACACAAAAATAATAATATTTTTTTATAAATAAAATTTTTATTATACATATGCTTTTAATTAGATATACTTTTTATATATACATGTGTGCTTTAATGTAAACATTTAATATAAAATTATTCTTCAAATGAAACTTAATTTAATTGTATTTTATATAATAATTTTGTAATAAAATTTTACTTAATCAAAAACATATAAAAATAATAAAAATATTTTGATAAGAATAATATTTAAAATTAAACAAAAATTTTATAAAAACTAAATAATATTTTGAATTAACAATATAGATAATAATATTACTACTATATAAGATGGATTATAATAAAAAGATATTTGTGACGTTGATGTTGAATTACATTGTTCAGAACTACATATGCAAATAGTTTGTAATGCTGAAGACTCTGAAACCATACCACGACGAACACTACGAACATACGTTCTAACATTTTCACAATTATCAACATGTTGAAAATTATGTGATCTTTCACAACCCGTACCCATCCAATATGTTCCATCTTCTTTATGCATAATAATTGTAGCACAAACATCTTGGTCTAATCCACATTGTATAGGTAACATATTACAAGTAGGTTCAAGTAATTTTGTTGATATACGAAAACCATCCATAAATGTTGTTCCTGGTCCTTTTTCACATGTCATACATGTTAATGGTGCTTTTTGATTCCATGATGGTGAATTATTTGATTGACGTTGATATGAAGAAAATAAATCTGTTTTTATTCCCATTAATGTAACATTTATTTGTATACCAAATAAAATCACTTTTAAAAATATATTATAGATTTGCATTGGTCAATTGAATACATTGAATATATAAAAAAAATATATTGAAAAAAAAATATTTTTAGATTTCCTAAAAATATATAATTTAATAATATTTAAAAATCTTTTAAATTAACTTATTAAATATTCATAACATCATTAGGAGTTACTAGTTTATATTAATTTAAAGAAAAATTTTTATTTAGAAATTTGTTACATTATGAAAAATAAGAAATTACTATAAGTAAAATAGGATAATTTTTCCAAATATTGAGGACATGAAACTGTTATGTCCTATGGGAATAAAAGTTTGAAAAAAGTTGATGAATAATGTAAATAGGAAGTTAACTATTCATATGGTAAATGAAAATAAAGATATAGTATAGCAGAGTCTTATTAAAATGGTGATGATGAGTACAATAATTTTCAATCTCTGGTGGTTATCAATTTTTAAAAATTTTAAAGTACTCAAATTGATTATATATAACGGGATAATACATAAAATGATAAAAAAAAAATTAATAGTAAAAATGTAATGAACAACTTTTATAAATGTTAAGTTGTTGGGAGGAGATCATTTCAATACTTATTTTTATGATAATTCTTTTACAATTTTTAAATAAAATTTCGTTTTAACATAGAAAATTTATAACATTATAGCCTAGAAGTTATATCATTTATTTTTCCTACAGGCTAACTAAAAAGTTTATTATATATATATATGAATAAACATTTAATATTTGATGAACATGAAGATCTATTACTTTAATAAATATTGTTATTAAGTAATGGATTACTTTTAAAATATTATTAAAATCCATATTTAACACGAAATTTTTGAGACAAATGCATTCCACCTATGAATACCTAATCACACCTATACAATTAAATATTTTTCTTTTTATAAAGTCTTTTAAAAATAATTTTTCAGACATTTTAAGACAAATTTATTTGTCCAGGATAAAATTTTTACGTAAATTATACAAAAAAATATATTTTAATATAAAATAATGGTTTTATGCTCCAGGATATAATAATATAAAGAAAATATATTTTTAAAGTGTATTTGATAAGACTTTGAACAAGGAATAAAGATTATTAAGGAAAATTATGTTGACCATTGCATTATATTATATATATAATATATATATAGTAATAAAAACGGAAAAGCCGCAACTGAAGTATTGAGTCAAAACAATGAACTCAAGAAGTGTTAGATGAATGAAGCTAAAGAAAAGCGTTACAAGATTACATAGCGACAATTTCTAACTCTATATTATATTTTGCCTTTATTTAAATTTAACATAAAACATATTCGTATTTATGTATAGCAATGTCAAGGAACATATTAAAGTTAAAGCGAAATCAGCATTTTTTTTTTCCCAATACAGCAATATAAAATTGGATTCAATTACTAAAAGCTTTTTTTTTTTTTTGTTAAAGAGTGCTTAAAAATGACAACTATTAAAGGATAGCAGAATATTGTTCATTTAATAAAATAGCTCATTATTACTGAAAATTTTACTTTTTCATATTTTTAAATGCTTTCATAAATTTTTGATGTTTGTTTTCTTTTTACTTCATTATAAGAGATAAAGGAAAATTAATAAAATTTTACCATAATGGTTTGCTACTAAGAATATGAGCTTTTCTTTGTTTAGCTTGATGAGCACGATTAGCTAATGTTCCTTCAGTTGATTGATCAGCATCAACATGGCATCCAGTTGATTGAGATTTTGATTGGTGTCCTGGAATAGCTTCACCAAGCCATCTAGTTGTCTCAACACCATTTGATCCAATTCTTCTTGGTGTTTGAGGACGACGCCATCCATCTGGAGCATTATTAATAACTTGTTTTTCAACATTTCCAAAAAGTTGTGGAAAAACAACATAATTTGTATTTTGCCAAATTGGATCACATAAATTATAATGTTTATCAACAAATGCTAATAAAGTAACAGTTGGGTTATCTAAAGCTATTGATGTTGGTTGTGTATGTTCACAACGTAACATATTATCAAATAATTTGCGTCCTAATCCTTTTCTTTGATACTTCCAATGAATATAAAAATCCAAAACACATAAAAAGTTTCCTTCATATGATATTTGATCACGATCAAAAAGATAAAGATGTTTTCTTCCAACTTTAAGATATCCAATAATCTTACTCATTTTTGATTCTCTAAACAAATAATATAAAAAATAATAAAAAAAAATAAAATAAAACATACTCATCAAATTCCCAAAGTATGTATAAAACATTTTCAGAATTGATAATTTTTTCACAACTTGTTAATGGAGCTCTAAGTTGAATAGATTGAGAAGCAATTTTACATAACTCATCAATTGCATCATATATTTTTCCATTCTGAAGTTGTTTCATTCTCATTGAATCAAGACGAGCAAGATTATTTCCCAATATTGGTGTAATATCAAAGTCAACATCAACCATTGTAGAATAATTTCTTAATTAAAAAATAGAAATATTCAGTGTTTCACAAAGAATACAAAAATAAGAATGAACTGAACTTTTTAAATATTTAGATATTGGTATATATTTATAAATTCATGTCATTAATTTAAAATGAGATCAAAGAAAATGATACAATGCAAGACTTTAGTAAGCATGTTAAAATGTCACGAATAATCATTTCAATGAATAAGAAGTGTATTCTCATGAAAGTTATTGTTTCTTTTATAATTAATATTCAAATACTCCTTTTTAATAAATGATAATATTAACGAGTCTTTTGAATTGGTAAATTTATTGTTAAATGCATATATTAATTTTTTAAAAAATATTAATTAGCTTTAAATATTTTATGAAAATTTTCTTATTATATATCATATATTTTAAATACACATTAATATTACTATAATAATTATTTTCAAATTTTATCAAAGTTTATATAAAAAGTATATATTTATGTTTAAACAAAACTTTATCTTTTTTAATTTTATCTTATTATATCATTTAAGTTTTTGGTAAAAACTTTTATTTAATCAAAAAAAATTTGTTATATAATGGATTAATATAATGGAAAATAAATTTAACCTCTTCTGATACAATCATAATTATTCTTATATCTTTTTCTTTATAATTTTAAATATAAGAAACAAACTTTTTTTTTTTCCAGTGAAAAGGCATATATAAATAAATATCGGTATATCAAAATCTCATTAAATAATACGACAAAATATATGTAATAAAATAATTAATTCATTAATGTGGTATAACAGCTTTTGCAACAAAACGAGCCATGCCACTATACTATTGTTGGGAAAGTTGTTGTGATAACCAATCTAAGCCTTCATATAATCCATGTCCTTGAGTTGCACAAGCTGATTGAATAAACCATGTTCTATTACGAATTTCATGTAATCCTAATTTTTCAGTAATCTCAGCTGTAGCCATGGCATTTGGTAGATCCTGTTTGTTTGCGAAAACAAGAAGTGTTGCATCTCTTAATTCATCTTCATTCAACATTCTTGTAAGTTCTTCTTTAGCTTCCTCAATACGCTCTCTATCATTACTATCAACAACAAATATGAGGCCTTGTGTATTTTGGAAATAATATCTCCAAAGTGGACGAATTTTATCTTGGCCACCAACATCCCATACTGTAAAAGAAATATTCTTATATTCAACAGTTTCAACATTGAATCCTAAAGATTAAAAATATATATTTATTTTGTTTAAAAGAAAATAATATTGATCATTACCTATAGTTGGAATTGTTGTTACAATTTCACCCAACTTCAATTTATAAAGTATTGTTGTCTTTCCAGCAGCATCCAAACCAACCATCAAAATACGAACTTGTTTTTTTCCAAAAAGGCGTTGAAAAATGCCAGAAATTGTAAGACCCATACTATGAAATTAAAATATTTGTTGTCTAAAATCAAGTTAAAAAAATATTCATATAATTTTATAAATATGATGACGTGTATATAAAACAGTAAAGATATAAAAATAAGTAAATTATTATTAGTTAAATAAATTAATATACAATTAAGTTGATAAAGTCAATAAAAATAAAAAATGCATAAGATAATTATCAAATTTAACAAACTTAAAATATTAAAAAAAACAACTCTATAAAAGTAATTTTTTACGTAGTGACATTACTCCAATCAACGTGGCGTGTGCATATACAATTTCGTTGTAAAAATTCTTGACCTTTTATCTAAAAAAAAACATATTTTTTTATTCTTTTACTAGAAATATAAAAATAATTTCTAATATCCAATTTTATAAATATTGTTTTCAAATATAATAGTTAACTATTTAAGAATATTATGAAAAAAAAAAATTGAAATAGGATAATTATTTATTGAAATATTATAAATGAATAATAAATATGAAATTAAATGAACAAAACTCAACAAGATATTTGATAATACTGTTTTATATATTAAAATTTTTGTTAAAGGTTGACGTTTTATAATATTGGTGACTGTTCAAATCGTTGTGTGTAACAATATTCCAATATTTTTTATTTTTATTAGCGAATTTAATATTATATGTCATGACGTTGCAAAAATGAATGCTAAATATTGTTTATTATATTATATTTTAGGTTTAAAATATGACAGATCCTTTTGGTAATGTTTCAGTGGATATTGATTTAGTTAGTCTTTTTTTTTATTATTTTTTTTTTATAAAACTTTCTTTTTAGCTTGAAAAAGAAATAAGGTCACAATCTGAAAGAAATGTAACACTGGATAATTCTTCGTTTACAAATACCCAAACAGCAGGGGGATCAAGTTTTGGTGATTCATTTAAATTAACAAAAGCAGAAGGAATGGATACACTAAATGAAAGTGTAAAAGACTCAATAGTATGTCACAATAATAAAATTTTTTATTTTGTTTTTTTTTTTTTTAGATGAGAGATATTAATTCTATTGTTAGTACGTTTAAACAAGTTCTTTATCCAAAAGGGGAAACACATGAAATAATGAAAAATTGGAATTTATGGGCTCCCTTGTTTATTTGTGTGGCATTAGCATTGTTACTCCTTGGCGAAAACAAAGGCCCTGACTTCACACAGCTTTTTATTTTAACATTCTTTGGATCATGGGTTGTTACTTGGAATATTAAATTCTTAGGTGGTAAAATATCATTTTTTCAAGCTATATGCATAATAGGATATTGTTTGGTTCCTCAATGTGTTGCAGCTTTGACATTTAAAATTTTAACAGCACAGATTATGGGCAAAAAATTTATTTTCTTTTTACGTTTATTAATAACATTTATTTGTTTTATTTGGAGTGCTGTATGCTCAACACATTTCTTTGTAAATGAAAACTTAGCCGCAAAGAGATTACTGATCCTATATCCTGTACTCCTTTATTTTTTAGCTGTTTCATGGCTTGTTATCTCATATGCCTAATGTAATGAAAGTATATTTAAATATATTTTGTGCAATTTATTTATATCAAGGATTTATTAAAAAAAATCCTCTTTTAGTTTTTTATTTTTTTTTTTTGTCTTTTTTAAAAGAAAGTATATCCTTTAAATATGAAAAAAAAAATGAAGGATAATCTACGGAAATGACATAAAATAGAGAAATAGTACATGTGTAATGATTCTAATCTTCTGAAGAAGCTATATTTCATTAGATTAATATTTAAAGATTCATATTTCTTTTTTCATAAATAGCAATCTGATATTTGCTTTTAACTAATGTTGTATACTTTTTTTGATAAGTTAAGTTTGTTATGATAAAATCGAAATAAACATATATATATATTTATATATAGTATGTATTCTTTTGCACTAAAAGAGATAAAGGAAGAATTTCAAATAATGATACATTGATAAAATATAAAATTTAAATAGCCATGAATGTATCAATGACTTTTGTGTAATAACATTAAATACTACAGATTAAATTATTATTATATCACAGAAAAAAGAAGCTATATATAATTTAATTTGATTGATTTGTTAATGCTTTTTATTATCATATTTTTATGGCATTAAATATAACAAGTACATTAAATAATTATATTTAGAATATAAATTATGCCCGTTATCTCTTATCAAAATATCTTTTTCTACAATTTTTTACTAACTTTATAGTTTTCTTTAATTTTACTAAATTAAATACATATTTTATTGCTTACCTTTCTAATAAATTTATTTTTTATCTTTTATGACAAAATATTTTTTTTTTTTACTTTTTTAATTAGATATAATATAAATTAACTTTACACGTAAATTTTTTATTTTTCTCATAAATATAACATATTTTAATTAAAAAAAAAGGCGACATTATATGAGTATAAAAATATTAAAATAATTTATAAATATAATTTAAGATGTTAAATAATTTTAAGTATTTTTATGTATTAAAAATTTTATTTGTTCAATACTATTAATCCCAAATAAATAGATAAAATTTTATATTTAAGAAAGAATTATTTTTTGACTGAAGTACACCAAACAATGGTTATTTAATTAGCCCTAAATTTTTTCTAAAAAAGAAGTGAATTTTATAAATAGCTTTAGTATATAATATATAAATTTAAAAGATTTATTATTTATCATTTTTAGTTGTTATAAAGTTGTATAAATTAGCAATTTTAATATTAGATTGTTTGGCTTTAATATCTTATATGTTAAGATATTCCAATATTTAAATATCTTCTATTAAAAATAATAATTTTAAAAAATTTAGTTTAATGAGAAATAATTTATCATATTTTAATGAATTTTATTTTTGATTCATTTAAAATATTATTTTTAGGCTTTTTAGCTAATAATCATGCATAAAGAGATTTATCGAAATAACATTTTTATATATAAATAAAGAAAAATATTAAAAAAAGTTTTAATAATGCAACTTTATGCATTGGATCCTGTTGTTGACTTTACTATACATAATATTTCATTATTACCATCTGATCAATGTGCAACTGAAGATCAACGAGTAAGTTTTTTTTTTTGTTTATTTTTATATTTATTAAAATGTTTTTTTTTTTAATTAAAAGGCTGCCAAATGTTGTTGTGGTACAGGTTTTATATTTGATTTTACAAAAAAAAAATGTATTATATCAGAAAATGTGTCTTTTATGTTTGGTGAATTAAATAATAGTTGGAGTCATTTAGTAATTTATGGATTTGTTTATCCAATGCTAGTTGTAACTATGATAGCTCCATTAGCTGCTGTAATGCTTGGGATGGGAAAACGTGAAAAAAAAGAAGGTGATAAAAGATTTCCAAATCCTTTATATCAAATGATTTGGTTATTATCTTTTTGTGGATGGGTTAGTTTACTTGCACCTTTACCATTTAGTTTATGGTATTATATTATTGGTGATGGAATAAGATCTCCAAATCAGTCAATATTTATGTGTCATTTATATAGATATACAATGCAATCTATTCCACATACAGTTGATACAATGATGGTTTTATTTAGTATGTTACTTACAGCAGCAAGATTTTTAACACAATATCATAGAAATAATTTAAAATTAAGAACTGTTGAACGTTTTGCTAGAATTATATGGACAATTATATTTTGTGGTATTATGATTGGAATTTTACATCATTTAGAACATGATGTAGCTGTATATCCTTTTTGTTTAGGTAATAATAATATATTTTATATTAAATTATATATTTTTTTTTAGATGCTGAAGAAGGTCCTACATGGGTTCATAGATGTATGATTAGAGATGGTTCTTTATACAATTTTATGGGACGTCGATTTTGGAAAATTACTTTACCATTTGCTGTTTTGATGTTACAATTTATAATTCCTGGTATTATGCTTTTATTAATACATCTTGGATTTGCTCGTGAACCTGTAATTGATTCCTCACATTGTCATAATAGATTTGGTAGAACACCAAGAGACCAAACAAAAATTTTAATAACAACAGTAACAATAAGTTTTGCATTAGCACAAATACCAACATTTATTGTTAGTCTTTTTTCATTGTGGGTGAATCAGGGAATTTCTGAAAGTAAATTAGGTAAGAATAACATTTTTATATAATAAAATTATTTTTTTTAAAGTTATATTTTTGGGTCGATTAATTGGTCATCTTCAACCAACATTTGGTGCAGTAACAATTGTTGCTAATCTTGGAGCATTATTAACTGCTTATTATATAATTGTTAAGGATGAAGATGATGATGTAGGAGATTCTGAAGCAGATTTTAGTTCATGTGATAGTACAGAAGAAAAATTATTAAGATTAAATCAAAATAGGAGGAGCACAAAATGTTATTTAACAGTTTCACATAGCTTTGATACATCTTCAATGCAAAGTTCATCTAGACGTGGTTCTGCAATGCCTGAAGATTATATTCTTACAATTGGTAGTGGAACATCCTCTTCATTAAGACCAACACCAATATTACTATGATCTCAAAAAAAGAAAAAAAAAATTTAAATCACTTTCACAAATGTATATTAAAAATTTTATTATTTCATTTTTTTTTTAATTTGCTTTTAAAAAAAATGTTTTCTTTTTTATAAAAAGTAAAAATTTAGTATTCATCAATTTCATGGCAGATTTCAGAAAACTCTGGTGCTCTTAAAATTTGTTTAATCATAGATTTTAAAAGTTGATAACGTGGTATAATAGGGAAAAATCTTGAATGTTGATAATTGTTAGTAAGTTCTTTTAATATTTTGCGAAGACCTAAGTACTTCTTTGAAATTTTAAAAATTTCAATATAAAGACGCTCACAATCTTTCCGTAATTCTTCAGTAGATTTATCTTAATACAATTAATTTAATAAAATTTAAAAATTTTACTTACTTCTTAAATTTTCAGATAAAGCCATATCCTTTGTTTTGTCAACATTTCCAATTGTAGCTCCTAATAAGCTTGATATTCCAGAACATTTTTGTGGAGCAGTATTTTTTTTATCAAGTATATTAATTATTCTTTAAAATTATAATAAAGGATAAAAATTTATATTTAGTAAAAAAATTGACTTACTTTGAAACATATTCATTTGGTGATTCAATAACTTCGTAATTTGGAATATCTAAGAGTTGCCAATATTGTTTCTCTAGGAGAACAACCTAAAATATCAAAATTTAAAAATAATTTTTTAGTCATTGTTATTTTTTATGTCAAAAATAATTTATTTTTTTAACAAAAATACAAAAGATAATTTAATATTTTAAATCTTTTGTATCCATTTTAATTTAATTTTCTTTATAAAAAAAAAAAATTAAAGAAAATAATACCTCATGAATCATGTGTTGCAATTTTGGATAACGAGTAAAAATTTTTTCTTCTTTAGATTGAAGATAATTATCCTGCATTCCTTTTAAACCATTTTTTAAACGTTTGTATGCATCCGAAATTCTTCTTTTAGTACAATATTGTTTATAAACAGTATAAATTAAATCTTCTCTAGATGAACCTAAATTTTTAATAAACCTTTATATATTTATAAAATTGTTTATTTACCTTCTGGTTGTACCACTATTTTTGTACTATTTGAAGAGTCTTTCCCGATATTAAAGATTGCGCTTAACATCTAAAATTAATTATTATTTAAATAAATGATAAAATTTATAACAAAAATAGAAAAAAATAAAATAAAATAAAATAAAATTTAAAATAAAGAAATAAGAAGTTGAATATATGTTATTTGCATTATAATATTTATATTTGACATAAAATTAAGTAGGATATATTTAAAATGTTAAAATATTTTAAATCTTCATTTAAAATTTTAGGCAATTAATATTATAAATATAGAAAAAAGTATCTACACCTTTTTATATCATATGTAGTATTAAAAAAAGAATCTAACATTTTATGTTTTTTTCATTTATACATTAATTAAAAATTTTATCTTTAAAATAAAAAAATTTATTTATCTTTAACAGTGTAATAAGAAAAAGGGAAATTTATACAATTTAAATTGTAAAAATTAGTGTCACTTTTTTAATAATTTATTCTTTGAATTAAAAATAAATTAAAAAAAAAATTTGAGTACATTTATAAATTTTTTTGCCTACCACAAATTTTTTATATAAATATATATATATTTAATGATAAATAAAGAATGAAAAATTAGTATTATATTATTTATATATTTTTAGAAGACAATAAGGTAATACCAATATTCTTTTTATTTATTGCTTTTTTAATTAACTCCTCCTTTCATTGTACATTTAACAATCAGAACTCTTTAAAAGTAGCTTCAAAAACAAATTTAACATTTAATTGAAAATAAATTAAGAATAGGAATCAGTACAATATATGAAAGAAATTTCTAACACATGTCAAAGTAAATAATAATAAAAAGCCCCCAAGTATTAAATTAATTCTCGTGAGAAAATTAAGCCACATAAAGACTTGTTTGTACTATTTTTATCATATATGAATAAGTAAACAACTAATGACTTAAAAAGATTCATTATCGTTAACACTTTTTAATATCATTTTTAGTATGTTTATTATTATAGAACACTAATGGGTAAAAATATAAATCGACAGACCGATTTAAAATTGGCAAAAAAAAAAATAAATAAATTTAAAAAATCACCCAAGCAATAAATAATGAGGAATTTACTTAAAAGGAATATCTCATAATTCAATTTGAAACTGATTGGTAAAATTTATAAAATATGAAGAAATATTTTTTTTTTATGTGAGCAATGAATATTGAAATATTTTTATTCCCAAATTCCTTTTCAATCTTCATTTAGTAAAAAAAAATATGTATACAGTAGTTGTAAATTTTACAAAAATTTTTTTTTTCTTGTTAAAATTAATTGTAATATGTTTTTACATCTAATAAAATAAAAAAATATTTGAATATAATAAAATCCAAAAAAAAAATTATATAAATTTATAAATATAATATTAAGTTAATAGATTGTGCACTAAAATGAAAATACTCTTCTGGTACAATTGCTATTTTCATTATATATAATAATTAAGACAATATAACATGCTTTTTATTTAACTCATGAAATAAATTTATATGTTTATTAATTCCATTTTCAAGTAAATAATAGATTTCATGGGGAACAAATTTTATTAATACAATTATTTCTTTATAAGATTGTTTAATATTAAAAAAAAAGGTAAAATTGTAATGAATTATTTAAAATTTGCAGCAATTATTAAATGTGTTTGGTAAAGCAGATGTTTCATTTGATTTGATTGAAAATGAATTTCCTGATTCATCCAATAAAAGACCACTTTCATATTGTTTTTTTAATCTAACAGCCATTTTGTAAAACATTTGTTCAATATTGATATTATTTTTTGATGAAACTTCAAAAAATCCACACATACTATGAGTTGATGATAAGTGTAGTCCTTCATCATATCCAACAACGCGCTCATTCTCCTTGTCTGCTTTAGTTGCTATTAAAATCTTTGATACATTTGGGACAGCATATTTAACAACATCATCTATCCATCTTTGTAAAGATTCATAACTTTGTTTGCATGTCATGTCATAGCATAATATTATACCATTTGCACTGCGGTAATAACTTTGAGTAATTGTTCTAAATCTTTCTTGTCCACCAGTATCCCATATTTGTAATTTAATTTTTTTACCATCAACTATCATTGTTTTCATTGTAAAATCTACACCAATTGTTGTCCCTTGTTGTTCAATAAATGTTCCACTTTTAAAACGTTGTACAACACATGTTTTACCAACCCCCATATCTCCAATAAGGACTATTTTAAAAAGATAGTCAAATGAGTCATCTAGTGTTGAGACCATTTTTTTAATAGATCTTTTTAACAGTTAAAAAATAATATAATCTTAGAAATATGTACTCATGTATAGAATTTATAAATTGAATAGAGGAATGATAATTTATTTTTTATTGGATATAATCACGTGTCCGTTATAACCAGGTTATTGATAAAATTATATTTGTGCCAATTTTACTTTTTGCCAAAGTTAATATAACTATAAGTACATTTTTCCAAATTCAATTTTTTGATTGTCTTATACAGAAATATAATACAATTAATAATATATAATGTGAAACGCCTTTATATTTATTTTATTTTATCAAAAATGTAATATATGTAAAATAAAATAAAATTGAAAATAAAAATATGTATTAAAAATAATGTAAATATTTTTAATGAGCATTCGATCTATTAATATTTATTTCCCTTATTGTTGCCTGAGCCATAGCTCCAAGAAGTACCTCAGGGCAAGAAACAAAAGAATAATTATTGTTATTATATTGTCTACAAAGTTCACCAACTTTTACTTTTAATTCATTATTAGTAGAAACCCAAACAGTAAAAACATTTTCATTATTTAATTTTAAACATGTTTCAAGCATTGGAATATCACTTTCTGAATCTCCACAAACAAGGATACGCCCTTTAGTTAAATCGAAACCCATTTTTTTTGCGAAAAGTGTTATACCATCCCCTTTCGTAAATATTTTTCCTGTTGAGGATGTCTTAAAAAAAAGTAATTTAAAAAAAAATATAAAAATATATTATTTTACCTTTAAAAATATTTTAATATCAGTATCAGTTAATTTTATCATAATATGTTCCCCAGATGAATCATGTTTTTTAACAATATTTTTAATTTCTTTATCTAAAAGTATAACTTCTTCTTTTTCAACTGTATTATAAACATCTTGATGTGCTAAAGTAATATGTCCATAATGTTTTTGTAAACCTGATCCTATCCATGTAAAACGTCTCCATTTTGTTTCTAAAAGCATTTTATTGATATCATCAAATATGACATCTAAAAGATGAAGATCATTAGGTGATATTGTAGTATCTCTAAATTTATGACTTGGATCTAAATACCAATCTCTACCAACAGATGCTCCAAAATAATAATAACCTTCAGGAATTGTTGAAACATCTAAAACACCAATTTGTAACATTGGTGAAGTTGTTACAATACAACATGTCTGAGCACATCTTCGAGCAAATTGAGCTTGAATAACTCCAGAATATGCTGGTTGTACACTACCTTGATAAGTACAACTATATGATTTTAATGTACCATCACGATCAGTAAAAAAATATTCAAAATGATCTGCATCATAAAAAAGATCAGCAACATTAACTACTTCTTGACGGAATTGTTCTGAACCTTCTGTATGAGAACTTTTTAAACTCTAAAATTATACAAATATTATTTGTAATGATAATAAAAAAAAAATTATATTAATCTTACATCTATAAATTGTTCAACATTATAAACATCATCACTTAAAGCAAATTCTAAGAAACTTATATCTCTTTCAAATTCCTTAATTTCAATTGCAATATCTAATTGAGCATTTGTATTTTCTTTTCCATCAGTTTGAAGAGTAATTTGGGTTGTTCCAGGTTTACAAGCATGCAATAATGATTCTTTTGCATTTATTAATGATATTGAAAAATGATCACTAATAGGAATTCCTTTTAAGACTCTTTCAACAATTTGTCTTCTAATATCTCTTGTTCTCATCATTAATTTATAAAAATCATCTAATGTTTTAATATCAGTAAGTTTAATTACTTGATGTGACCAAGCAGGATCTAAAAATGATGTACTCCATCTTTCAATATCATTAGCTAAAATAAATTCATTCAATTTTTTTCCATGTTTTGAACGTGTTTCTTTACTTTCAATTGCTGCATTATATATAGCTTCAGCAAATTCATCAACATCAAAAAGATTTACAATTCTTTTATATGTTTTTTCTTCATCACTATATAAACCAGCATTTGTAAATTGTATTTCACTTCCAGCACCTGTTGATATAACTAAACCAGCATTTTGATTACAAACAAGCATTTCTTTAACAACTAAATTCATTCCATCTTTTTTTGGTGTTACAAGTCCTATATCCATAGCAAGATATGTAGCAACTAATTCATTTCTTGATAATCCATCAGTTGATAATATTAATGGTTTCCAATTTGGATATTCGTTACATTTATATGTTGCATTAATTAATTCAGCAATTTCAAGACATTCATCTTGATATATTCTATATGTATCAACTGATCTTCTATTAGTTACAGCAACCTGAAGAAGAACATCTTTACCAATTCTATTAGGATATTTTTTAAAATAATGCATCCATGCATTTAATTTTTCTTTTATTCCTTTAGTATAATCAAATCTTTCCACAGAAAATATTAAATTTCCATCTTTAGGAGGATTTTCACCCATTATTAATTTTCTTTTTTCAATAGATTTTTCTATTGTTTCTGGGTTGTTAGCAATTTTTAAAAAATCTTCATTTTTAATACTAACAGGAAATACTCCTAATGATGCAATTGTTCCTTCATGTGTTATTGTGTATGTATCAGTTTTTATATCAAATGAAATTTGAGCTGATGTAAGATATTTTTTAATATAATCAATAAATGATGCTCTATCACGATGTGTTTGAAAACCAACTTTTGAAAATTTTAATAAACCACGTAATACAGGTAAACTACAAATTTTATATTTTGTAAAAAAATCATTTGTTGGTTGAAATGGGATATGTAAAAAAAAACCAACTTCAAGATTTGGATCAAGATTTTGCATTATTAAACCAGTAAGCATAAGATGATAATCATGTATCCAAATAAAATCTTGTGGTCTACTATTTCTAACAGCATCAATAGCAAATTGATAATTAACACGTACATATGCGCACCAATGATCATTTAAAATTGTTGGATCATCATATGTTTTTACAATATATTCCTCTAAATTATGGAATGCTGGCCAAATTAATCCATTACTTATTCCACCATAATAAACATTATAGTCATCTTCTTGAACAATAACTGGATTTAATTTATAATTTGCTTTATTATAATTATTTAAAACACCAAGAAGTGATAAATCATCTTTCATACCTTTTTCTTTACCACAAGCATCTTCTACTTCTTCATCATCAGCAAGTACATGAAATAATACATCAGCTAATTGTTGTCGTATCAATGGTAATCCTAATGTATTTGTTGTTGGTGAATTATCAACAATATGACCTTTTTTATTATAATCTATTTGATTATTTTTTTTATTAATATTCATTCCTAAATTAGCAAGCCACATATTTTCGTGATCTTTTGACATAACAGGATCAACACATGAAACTAAACCACCACTACCTTGTTTTATTTCCCATTCACCTGTTTTTTCTTTTTTTAATGATACAGGAGGTGCATTTGAAACATTAATTACTCTTTTTTTTAAATATTGTGATGTTAAACCTCCAGTTGAAAAAGTTGTATTAATATTATTAGTATCATCACCACTATCACAATGTTTATCAAGAGATTCTGTTGATGAATTTATATTTATTGAACGTCGACGGCGTGCCTGTCTTTCTTTAACATTCTTTGCTAAAATAATAATTTTTTTTTTATTTTTATATTATATATATATATAGAAAATATACCGTTAGCTTCTGTTTCATCTTCACTCATTTCAGATAATGAATCTTCTGATTGTATTAATGAACTTTTACTTCTTCTTCGTTGTAAACTATGATATTGTTCACTAAATCGTTTTGCATTAACACCAAGAAGACTTTTTTGAATATATCTATCAGCAGCAAAAAGTTCTTTCAATTTACTCTTACCAAAATTAACATCAAATAATGTTAAATTAAATAACAATGCATCACGATATTTTGAACCATATGTTAAATCAGAATTAAAAACAATAGGTATTGCAGATTTCCAGAATTGAACAGAATGGTAGCCTAAAGTTTCAATTAATGAATTAAAAATATGTTGATTTTCATTATTGTTTTGTAAGCATAATTCAAGTATAACTAATAAACCCTACAAAAAATTTTTTATAATAAATTGGAAATGGTTTATTTAACAAACTTCAAAGGCAACCTCAGAATATTTTCCTTTTGCTCTCCAAATTGATACAAATGTTGATAATGAATCTTTAATTAATTTTTCATTTGACTGTTTAATATCTTTTTCTGCTTCATTCATAATACTTAGAAGTCGTCTAACATCATTGGAGACACTCTCTTCATTTGATACTACTAAATCTTTCTTTTTATTTTTTTGAAATGGTTTTTCAATTGAAATCTTATTTGATGATTCAACTTCATTCATCTTTTTTTTTAATCTAAATTAGATAAATAAAAAAAAATAAGGAAATAAATAATAATAAATATAAATTTAATATTTATATCAATTTATATAATAAGTTTTATAATGTTATCAAATACAAAATGAAAAAGGATATAATTGGTGAACTTAACAAACATCATTAAACTATACATCTTATTCTTTTTAATTTAAATAAAACGTGATTTTTATAAAAATTAGTAATTTTTATTGCCTATGTATTACATTAATGAAAAAAAATCATTTATAAATTTAAAAATAATTATCGTCATCAATGTTGTTGTTTATGAATATCAATTAATACATGACACTTTCAATATTAAAAATAGTTTAATGAGAATAGAAAATGATCAAAATTTGTATTCGATTTTTTTATACATACATAATAATTTAAAGACGTTATGATAAGAATCTTTTATTATATTTATAGGTAAATATTACAGAAGATAAAAATGTAACATTAAATAAAGGTTAAAATAAACTTAAAAAAAAAAACGTTATGATTAAATTTTATACTTTAACATTTAAAATGACAATCATTTTTTTGAATAGTAAATTTAATCATTCAATAATATTTTAAGATAAAAGAAAAACGGCATTGTATAAATATATTTAATATAAAGTATAGTTATACTCTTGAGGAAGTATGATTATATTAATATCAAATATATTACTCTTATTATATTACTAATGACAAATGACATTCAATAGAGAAAATTAAAATGGTGCAACTTGTGATAAGAATTAGTTTAAAAAAATTTCTAATTGAATACCTATATTAATTTGCAAATAAATTTTAATAAAAGGAAATATAAACTTCTGACAAATTTAAAAAAACATTAATTTTTAACAGTTTAAAAAATATAATATATTATATATTAACTATTTGGTTAATTATATATAAATAATAAAATATGTTTGCATAATAAGAATGTAAGTATTAAATATAAAAGTTTTACGTAAACTTTTTAAAATTTATTTAGTACATTTGCACTAGTGATTAATTTTTCAATTATTAAATAACATCTTTTATTAGTAAAAAAAAAATAATTAAATAGAAAAAGATGGCAAAATTTTGTTTAAAAATATATATATTTATTTATCAATTTAAACTATCATATAACATTTATATAAAATTAGTACATTTTCCTATCTTTATTTAAAATCAAAAAATATTTACTTAAAAAAATATAGATAAACTAAAAACAATTTTTATTATCTTAACTTTTTGTTGTGTATATAAAAAAAAAATATTAATGTGTAATTTTAGTAATAATTATATAATTAAACCTTTATAATATATAATGTTAACAATTATTCTTAATGAATATATTTTATTTAGCAAACATAATTAAACCGTCGAATAATATGTCATTATAAAATAAAATAAAATGATAAATTTTGAATATTTTATTTGGTATTTAAAATTACACAAATTTCTTGTACAACATCTTAATATTCCTTGAAGAAATTTTGAATCATTAAACTCTTGATTTGTTTGTAATTGTGAACGATTATATGATATTTTCTATAATAAAAATAATGAATATTATTATAAAAGTTTTAAATAAAACATACATCACATTCAATTGAAAAAGGAGAATTAGCACAACCTTTACCAAAACTATATGGATAAATATGTGTATATCCATCAATAGAAATACAATATTTTACTGGTGGTACACATTTAGTTGGAATAAAATCATTAAAAAAATAAGCATATGTTCTTGATGTGTAGCATTCATTTATATAATCATTATTATCATCTTTATTAATAGAAGTAGATTTTATATTTATTAAATTTTGATAATTTTTTTTACCAGTTGTTTTATATGTTAAAATTTTTTTAGTAGTTTTTGGTTTAGATGTTATATTTAAACATAAATATATATCAAATAAAATAATAAAAATTATTATAATAAAATTATTTTTAAAAATAATCATTTTTTTTAATAATAAAACAGTAAAAAAAGTAATAAAAGATAAAAAATAAAGTACAATTTATTTTAATAAATTTCTATAACTTTAAATAAGGAAAACTATAATTTCTAATAAAAATTTTAAAACTTTCTATTATTTTTATGACATTATATATAATTTTTTCTTAAAATTAAGCAACATACATTTATATATAAATTTAATATTCATTTTAAAATGATGTGACATTTTTTAATAATTTTTCTCTTAAAATTGGTTTGATTAAATTTTTTAATTTATATTTTTTTAATGTATCTTTAAGTTGAAAGTTGAAAAAAGAAAAAAATAATATATATATATATATAAAAATTTGAAGCATTTTTTTTTAACTTAAAATAATCATTTATACACGAAATATGTTTACATATTTTGCTATGATAAGTTGGTTTGTATTAGTTTTAAGTTGCATTTATGTTTACATTATTTTAGACATTCAAATTTTTCATTCTTAAAAAATAAGTCTAAGAAAATATATTTTAAGTACTTTTATATTTGATTAAAAATGACCAGTCTATAACTTTTTTTTTTCAATTTAGATATCCGGTTATATTTACATTAGATAAAAAGATAATAATGAGTTAACTTAGTTATAAATTTTATTCATTATTGTACAATTTTTAGAATAATAGTGTGCAAAATATACTTTTTTTAATACGAATAAAAATATTAATATTCTTGAAAAGATAATATAAGTAAGAGAAAAAAAAAAGAGTTTATTATAACAGTGATAATATAAAAGAAAGGAATAAGATTATTTTAAATGAATATTTTAGCATTATTAACATGACATCCGGTCACTTTAATTTTACTAAAGATGAGACATCAATATTTTAAATCTTTACAAAAAGGATTTTTAAAAAGAGGAGGTAAAATGATGATATAAAATGAATATAATGGAAGAATTTGATTTTCAAGATATAAAGAAAAAGTTACTTTTCATTTTATTAAAAGATCTACAATAGAATTATATAAATATACGTTTATCTTGTTTAGTATATATTGTTGTTTTAGTATATACAAATATATTTGCAAAAATCTAGCTATAATTTAACATACCCTTCTATGTAAAAACCTAATCTTGTTTTTAAAGTACATATATGATTTTTACAAAACATAATATTTATTTATTAATTTTACTTTAAATATATTTTAAAAAATATTTTGAATATTGACCATTTATTTAATTCAATATATATGATTAATGTAAATCTAAAATATTTTTTTTATAGCATTATTTCATTAAAATTTTATTGCTAACAATATTAAATATTAGTTTCTTTTTTTCATCTTATTGAAAGATTATTATCAAATTATAATATTAATCTTATATATTTTTATTTAATTATTTTATATATAATAAATGACACATTAAATTATTATAAAAAATTATTTATCTATTATTAATATCACATTTTAATCATAAATTATTTTCTTTATATATGTAAATTTAATCAAATTATTTTTATAATCAAGATATTTAAAGGTTAATAATTGTCAAAAACAATTTAATTTTTATATATTTATTATATCCAACTTTAAAAATTTTATTTTAATATTTTATTTTTTTGTATATTTGTTGTTTAATATAAAATATTATTTATTTATATAATTTTAAACAATTGATATATATCTATATATATATATTTCTTTTTTTTTTTGTTGTATTATTGCTTCTATAAGAAATAATAATATATTGTAATCTTATTTATAGAAATATGTGTATTTCTAAAAGATTTCTATAAAGAGTTAAAAAAGAAAATTATACTAAAGAATTTATAAATGATTATTTAATATTAATCGTTTATGAAAAGACATTCTTATTAGAAAAATAAGATTTTCTTTGTTAAAGAGCATCTTGCAATGTCAATTTACCTTATTTGATTTTATTTGTATAGAAAATGTATAATAATATAGTTAAATGATAATATAATCACTATAAAAATGTTACTACTATAGTAGATATTTCTTTTGTCATATAGTAATACAAAAAGAAAAGCAAACTTTCATAATAACCCTTATTTATTGTAAATTGTATGATAATACTAATATATAAATTAATCAGAAAACAAGTTAAATGCATGTTTATATCAATATTATTTTATAGTTAATAAAGTGTTTCATTATTAATGTTCTTTAAAATATTAGTCTTTTAAAATTTAAAAACTTCTTATTAAGAAAATTTAAATTATTCTTTGATTTGTCCATTTTTTTTTTATATATAATTAAATTATTTAACAAATAAGAAAATAATGTTCATTAAATATTACAATTTTAGAGCAATCTAATAGATCTATTTAAACGATATTTGTTGATATTATTTATATACATATATATTAATAGTATGTGTTTCCTATTTACATTTAATACGATTTTCCCAAAAAAATTTGAAACTAAAAATATTATTACTTAAAAGATAAAATTTATTTTTATATTTTTTTTTTCCATTATTATAAAATATTATCTTATTTGTTTTGGGTATATTTATGTATTTTACTAAAAAATTAAACACTTTTTAATACATAAAAAGTAATATTTTTTTTCATTGATTATTTGTATTACTTAAAAAAAATATTATTTTAAAAAAAAATTGTTTATATATAAATATATTGTTGACCAGAAGTACATGATTTTTTTTATAAATATTTTAAAAATAAATTAACTTTGTTTTCACCATTATAATATATATATATTTTTATCACTATTATTAAATTTACTTTTGCTATATTATTGTAACAAATAGTTAATATTCTAATATATTGTGATTATAAAAAAATAAACATTAGTAATATATAATATTAAAAACTTTTATATAATAATAAATACATTTTGGACAATCATAGAATAGTAATATATTAAAATTATAAAAATGTATGTATCTATCTAAATAAGTTATAATTTTGAAAAAAAAAAACTTTTCAAATATTCATTAATTTTAATTGACAAGATAATATTGAAACTCATAGTGATAAAATTATTTTCTATGTTTATCTATAGTAGTAATGTACGTATACTAAATGAATTTCTTTCTACAATAACATTTTAAAATAAAATTATTGATATATCATTATATATCAATTAAAACATTTAATTTAAATAAATTTTTTACCAACTATATTAATAAAATATTAGGTTGTCCCACATGAAATGTTGTTTTTTTTGTTAAATTTTTAAATGCGCGTAACTCAGTGGAAAATTAATATTTTTTCTTCTAATAACAGTCATTAGATTCACCAAATTGTTTTCTATCGTATAACTACCTTTTCAAGCGTTTAGAATAAAAACTTTAAAAACTAGAAGCGATAGAAGCTTCAAGGGCAGATTCTAAGGGCTTATCGTTTTTGAAGAATTTCTTCTTTAAGAATGATTCAAATTTTAAAAAAAATGAGGGTAAGTGAGGGCAAGGTTAGGGATATATTTTGGGCAAAAGAAGAATTTTTTATTTTGAATCCTTCAGTTTTTGAAGCATGGTTTCCGAAATCTATGAAAGAGAATTTTTTATAAAAATTAATTAGCTGTTTATTTTTGCTAAAAAGATTTGTCCTAGAGCTATTTTTATTAACATTTTTTTAAATTGTGCACAATTGGATTCAGTTTTCATAGTTTCAACAAGTTTTACTAGGTTTCATAGATCTCCAGTGCACAATTTTTTTTAAAATACTACCATATTCCTGTTTTAAGATTTATTGTAGTTTTTAAGACAAAATTTTTATGAAACTATAATAAAAAATGGATACTATTGCTGCTTAGAATCCAATTCTTTTCATAGGTTATGTTTCATTTAAAAAATGAGTCATTTTTACTCTCAAAAGTTGATAAAAAACAGACATCAATACGATGAATTGCTTGCTTTATGTTCAACCCTGGCAATAACCTTTGACCTTTCTTTTTTGAGTATCTATTTAGCTACAAATGGTTAGAAACTTTAGATTTTGAAACATCTGAAGCTTCAGATGTCCTTCTGACAATTTGTAAAAAAATATGCTTTAAAATCGTTCTTCATGACGCTTTTATCAAAGAATGAAATTTTTCTCCATGCTGCGCATTCTCAAGCTTCTTTTTTCCCACCCTGAATCTTTATAAAAAATTTTCTTTGGTAGAAGCATTGACAAGATTCACCTCAAAAACATTATCAAAAATTTTTTCTATTTTTGCTTCATTTGTCCTTTTTTTAACTTCAAAAAGGAAAATGTTAGGAAATCGACGTTTAGAAGGCTTTGTAAAAAACTAAATTAAAAATAATTAAACTTTATATTTTGGCATAATCTTTATATCATTATGTAGAGGAGATTCATAGAAATCTAGCAAATATTTTAGAATTTTTAAAACATAGCTAGTTATTAATTAAAACTAGCTGTAAACGTCGCGCATTAAAAAAACAACATTTCATATGGGACAACCTAATATATTCTATACAATTTTTATTAACTTTTATAAACTATTATTATTATAATAATTTTATCATTGTTTATTCAAGGGTTTATAATTATTTCATCGAAAGATCTTTTATATAAAATATATATTTTATTAATAAAAATTTTTTTTATAAAAGTATATAATAAATAATATTAATGATCGTAGTTGTACTTTAAATTTTGTAATAATTTATTATGTAAACATTTTATTTCGTGTTAAAAAAGTTTTATATGTATTTTTATTAAAGTAACAAAAATAACCATCTTTTTTTTTAATAAGTTGAAGGTTAATTATAATATTAAAAATATCTTGATTTGATTTTTTTTATCTATTTAATGTATTGTACTTTTTAAAAATAATATATTATTTATATAATTGTTTTTTTTTTATTTTTAGAGAAAAAAAGAAATAATAATAATAAAAAACTATTGAAGATGTCTGTTAATGTTGAAAACTCTACCACAATAAATCACAAGAACGATTTAATAACATTTTTATATGATAATGTATTAAAATTAATTTCGGGAACATTTTTAAATTGTTCACATAATCCTATGGAAATTCCAAAATCAGGTGAATTTTTGTCAAAAATAGATACAGCACACTTATTAACATTAATAATATGCTCTATCATATGCTTTATAACTATTATTATGTGTATTATACACATATCATATGTCCAAATTTATGTTACAAACTCTAATAGAAAATTTTTCATATTATTTTTGGCTGGAACAGCTCCTGTATGTTTTTTATACTTTTTAACATTAATAATATTATATATATGTTACTTTTTTTTATAGTTTGTTTCAATAGCAGCATTAGGGGCTATGATTGCACCAAGAATTTGGTTTTTATCACATCTTTTAAGTTTTTTTTACTTCTCTATTGGATTATGGATAATTATCCGCCTTATGATGCATATAGTTGATGGAAGGCAAGCAGTGGTAAAAAAAATGTCAGAAACAAATTCAAAAATTAATTTACAAACACCACCATTTTGTTGTGTATTTCCATGTTTACCAAAATTTTCAATGGAAATAAAAAAAATTAAAATTTTAGAAATTATGGTTTTTCAATCTTCGTGTATACGCCTTATCGCAACATTATTATCTTTAGCATTAGTTTTTGAAGATCCACAAGGATCAGGATTATCATTAAAAATAATTGATTTTATGACAACTCCATCTTTATTATTAGGAATTTATGGATGTCATATATTAGTAACGACGATTTCAAAACTTGAAGAAGTTATGCCATTTAGATATGTCGCTGTATTTAGAATTCTAGATATATTTTTAATGTTTTTTGGTATGCAACAACCAATATTTGATTTTATTGCTAGAATTGGTGTTTTTGGATGTGGGGATGTATTACCACCATTAGAATCAGCATTTTGTAAGTTTTTAATATATATATTTAATATAATTTTTATTTAAGTTTGGAAGAATTCTTTAATTGTAATTGAATCATTTATTGTTTCACTTATTTCGACAATATTATTGAAACCTAGCAGAAGTGCTCTTTTTGATAAATATCCAAATGTAAACTTAGAAACAACAACTATGTCACATGAAAAATAATAAAATTTATTGAAAATATTATAATTCATTGCCAATAAATGCATTAATAGAAAAAATCTCACAAAAGTAATATTAAACTTTCTATTTATATTTTATAACTTATGAAAATGAGATTTTAATAATCGAATTTAAATAAATATTTTAATTAATTATTATATTATTTTTTTTATCTTAAAAATGATTAAAAAAGTTATTCTATTTAATTATAAAATCATATTATTTTTTTTAATTTATTATATATTTAAAAAACATCTTATAAAAATATTATGATAAAATGATAATTGGTATTATTATATGTTTTGTCCAGTTAAGCCAATTAAAGTGTTGTCAAAATATAAGGAACTATTAAGGTATTTTTTTTTTGATAATTATCTATAATTGTCTACATAAAAGGTATATTTTTATTTGGATAACAATTAGAAACTAAGTATAATCTTCTTTTTCTTATTTATTTCTATTTAAGAAATAATTTATAATTGGCTTTTTTTTGTCAGCTATAAACTTAAAACTGTTAACGATATAGTACAAAAAATTGCAAATTCTCCCATTATTTTTCTTTTAATATTCAAAAGAATTTTAATGGTATTTAATATCTAAACTGGACACTATGGATAATACCAAAACGACCTTTCATGATTATTCATTCAAACTTGTTTGGTAAAGCTCATAGCCAGAATTCGCCATAAGTGATTGCTTTTAAAATTGATATACTATTTAATAATGGAATACAATAAGATATTTAAAAGTAAAATATAAAAGAACATTAAACTAGATAAAAAAGATAAAGTATCATCAAGCATTCCGCCTCACAACGTCAATATATTTAAGAAGTTATAAGTAAATAAGTTTTATAAATTTTTAAAATGAATTTAATAAACTTTATTATTTTTTTAACAATTCTTGTTGCATTAGTATTAGCTAAACCATATAATAAAATTTGTGGTTTACCAAATGATATTCATAAATATCCTAATTATGTTGTTGAACAGTTACAAATTATATGGTAATATAATGTTAAATTCATTACTTTATTTATATATATATATATATATATATATATATTTTTTTTATAGGAAATATTATATTCCATCATCAAATTGTGATGCAAAATACCTGTTAACACAAAATGTTCTTAGATTATATAGTGATATAGTTGATCATCTTTCTGAAACACAAGAATCTACATTTATAAATATCAAACCAGATAATGAAAATTTTCATAATACTGAACTATCAAAACCTGCTCAAGCATTAGGTTCAAAAAGTATGCCAATTATTGAAAAACCTGATTACCACACACAACCAGAACAATCATACTTTTTTAGTACTTCTGGAAATTATGATTCAAAAGGGCCAACTGCTCCTGTAACTACTATAGGTGAAGATGCTCCTGGACCATATTTAAATACAGAACAGGCAACATTTCTAAAGCATGTTACACCACAAGTTAGGGATATGTTTCTTAGATTATTTTATGATACTGATATTCCATCAGAAAGTTTAAGAGATCATAAATTACATATGTTGGCAGTGTCTATGCTAGATACAGAAACTTTAAAATCATTTGATACATGGGCTGTTGCAAGAAGAAAAGCATTAAAAGATATTTCTTCAAGTGTACCAAAGAAAAAACTTTTAGTTTAATATTTATAAATTTGATAATTAATTATGTTAAATATTTATCATTATAATTAATCTTTGAAATAAATGTTAATTAATTTTTATAAAAAATTTAACTACATATAGATTAACAATTAATTTTATTAATTATATCACTAATTTAACATTACTTATAAATTAAAAAACTTGATTATCTTTAAATTATTTAAAAATTTTATAAAATATTTATAATATATTGAATGTTATGAAATAATAAATACCATATATACCTGATATACACTTATAATTAATAAAAGGGTTATATTATTCAAAACAGATCAACGTCGGTCTTATAACGAAGAACAATTTCTACCGGCGACCAAAGAGCGAATAGTGTTTTCCAAAAATCAATTTAGAGACTGCAATGTTTATCTTTGGACACCGTGTTAATACGTTATACATGGGAGAAAGCCAATAAATTGATATGACAATACATTAAATTACTATACAATATGTTATAAGTTAAAACAATCAAAATTAATATTAAATTTTTATAATATAACATTAATATTTTTTTTTTTTTTCTTTTGATTATATTATAATTTGTTATAGGAATGAAGTTTCTGGTATCACTACTTCTTTTAGTTGCTGGTACTTTTGCCAAAGATGCTATTATTTGGTCTAGAAATAAAGTTTCGTAAGTTATTTATAATATTTTATTTATAATTATAATTAAATTTAGGCAAACATCACTCTTATCAACTACAAAACCTGGTGACATAAAATATTTTGTTTTAGATGGTTTTACTCTAGGTGAATTTAGTAGACAGGCAAATGTATACTCAAATAATCCAGAAATTTCTGGAATAATTGAAGATATAAAAAATCTTAATTATAAGGTAGAAAATATAAAATCAACAATTGATATAGATGATAGTGATTTTATTGATGCATCATCATGGGATGAACTTGAAGAAAAGTTTGCCAAATTTGCTAAATCAATGGAAGGAAAAAGTTATACTGCTGCTCTTGTTGGTCCAGAATCTGTTGAAAAGGTAATTATTTAAATTATTTTTTTAAAAATATTTCTTAGAATTCTGTTAGAGTAAAACGTGCTGCCGATACTACTCCTGCACCAATCACAGGAGAAAGTAGTGGTAAAGGTCCAGTAATTGCACCAACTGATACTACAAAAAATGCTTCATGTCTTTTTTATCTTGAGGGATTATCATTGATATATTATGAACATTCTGGTAAATCTCCATATAAAGCAGCTTTTCTTGATTTAACAAATTCAAGTGATACATATGCAGTTAAATTTGCTTGTAATGGAAATAAAGGAGATTCAACTTTTGATGTAACAATTTCTACAAAAGGAGTTGTAGGTGACAAAGATGGAGTTTCTATTGATAATCAAGATATTAAATTTACAATAAAAGTATCAAATGTTGGTTATTACACTTGGGCTATTACTGAATTTACAATTAAAAATGCTGAAGTTACAGTTGGAGGAAGTAAACATAAAGTAACAAATAGTACTAATGCCAGTCAAGCTGGAGTACAATTTTTAGATGCTTATATGTATAGTGATTATGGATATGCTTGTAGTCAAACATCAGCTGTATTTGCACCATCAGACGGTGAAAATAAAATTGGTATGACATTAAATGGTTTCCAAATTCAAATGATTGGTGCTAAGAATGTTGATAATAAATTTTACGGTTTTGTACATAATATGAATGATTGTGTACCAACATTTAGTGTTGGATCATGGATGAGTATTATTTCAGCTATTATTTTGGCTTCAGTACTCTTATTTGGATTCCTTATGCTTAATTCAGTACAAACAATGGATCGTTTTGATGATCCAAAAGCTAAGCAAATTGTTATTAACTTCAAAGAGTAATAATTAGTTCTATTCAATTATATTTGTCATGAATATGGTAGTGTCTTTAGAGATATTTTTTATATTTTTCTTTTGTTAAGCTAACATATTTTTTTATTTTTTTGTAATTGTATTGAAATTTTTAAGTAATTATATCTAACCAATAATTTTACAGTGATCATTTTAACCCAATTTACATAGTTAAAATGATTGAATATAATATTCTTGTAACATTATATCAATTATACGTCGCGATGATGTGTGCTACTTCACTTCTTAAATTTTTCATCTTTGTATGTGATATAAATACTTGTAAAATATAAAATAAAAGCGCACTTAAAAGTCGATCATATGTCTTTCCTTTTTTTTATTATATTAAACTTAATTTTTGCTTTTTAAAAGGAAATAATAATAAAAGAAATGATAAATGTACATCAATTATAAAAAATTATAAGAATGTCTGATTTTTGGTTGATAAAAATGTACTATGTTATAAAAAAATTAATGCAAACGAATTTCCACTAGTAATAATGGAAGGTCTTAGAACGAAAGTAAGCGTATCATAAAATCACCTGAAATGCATACTTGATAATAGTCGACACATTGTAAATTCGTTAATCACATGGTACAAGTTTTATATAATTTTATATATTTTCATAAATCACAAGATAAATTTTCTCTAGTCTTTTCTTCAAACACATTTGATTTCATCAAATAAATTATTTATATACAAATTAATATGTTATTATAAATGATAACATGATATTATAAACTAAAAAATATATGCTTTTTTTTTTATTAATTAAAACAATTTTCTAAATAATAATATTTAAAATTTGATATTGGTTTTATAAGAAATGATTAAACATATGATATTTATTTCATATTAAAATTGTTTTTATTATATGTATATAAAACTTTTCTTTTTTTAGATGCCTGATGAAGTAACACAAGTTGAATATAATGATTTTGCAAAATTTGTTAAATTTTTATCAACTAGATTAATACAAATAGTTGTACAATCACGTATGGGAGAAAAATTATCACATAAATGTACCCCAGATCCT
This sequence comes from Strongyloides ratti, assembly GCF_001040885.1. Classification (NCBI taxonomy): domain Eukaryota; kingdom Metazoa; phylum Nematoda; class Chromadorea; order Rhabditida; family Strongyloididae; genus Strongyloides; species Strongyloides ratti. Next base: position 700,538 of record NW_020171512.1, on the reverse strand, counting down.
CATTTATCAGATTGGTTTAATTTAAAGATTGATGAAATTGGAGAAGTTGCAAAATATTTAAAAAAGAATGTGTTACAGTATGTTTGTATTTAATTTCAAATATTTAATAATATTTATATTTATTGCTTTTTTAGTTATCCTCCTAAAATAGATGCTGTAAATATTGATTTTTATTTATATACATCTGATAGAGAAACATTACCATTAGAAACTTGGTCTTTATATGTTGATAGCTCAAATGTAGATAATTCAGTAAATGTTAGAACAGATCTTTATCATAGAATGGGAACATTACTTAAAAGTGTCTACTCATCATCTAGAGTTCTTCCATCATATAGATATTATGTTAGAAAACAAAGTTCAGAAACTTATGTAATTTTATATAGAATTTATAATGGTACTGTTGATGAAAAGGCATTTGGAGAAAATTTTAAATTTGTAAAATTAGGTGAATTACCATCACCATTTGGATATGTATGTTTGGAAGTTAGATATAGAACAAGTATGAAAATATCTGTTTATGACGATGAAATAGTTGAAAAAAAAGAAGAAGTATTAGAAAAAAATGATAATGGAACACCTGAAATTACGTATACATATGGAACAAAACCAATTAATATAGTACCAAAAGTAGGAAGTCAAGTAATTACTCCATCACCAATGTCTGATTATGGGAATCACTTTGGTACATCACCTGTATCAATAGATATTATTAAAAATTCACCAAAAGAACATCCACGTTTTATGTTAGGAAGGTCTCATTCTAGTTCTGATGACAGTTCAATGAATTCATTTATGAAACAAAATGAATTTATGTCTGATGAGGCATTAGCATCTGCTATATTTATGACAAGTACAATGCATCTTCAGGGTAGTCCTAATTCAAATACATCATCTTTAAAACAACGAGTTAGACATAATTCTCTTCCATTTGAAGCACTTTTAAATGATAATCCATTAACAAATTCACAAAACAGTTTTGGACATTTGCCAATTTTAACAGAAGGTTATTTTTTTTTGTTCTAAATTTTTATTTATAATTATTATTTTTTAGAAACATTTATGTCAGGAAGTAAAAGTACAGTATCATTAATGCCATTAAAATCAACTCCATCAATTAATACAATTCGATATTCTCGAACAATACCTTCAAAGGTTGATAATTATAGAGATAATAATTATACAAAAAATATACTATTAAATTCACCAATATCAAATAAAAAAGGAAAACAAAAATTTATAACATATCCTGAAGATGAGGATTATAATGATGATTCTAATCCAGAAAATGATAATAAAGAAAAAGAAACAAAAAAAATGGAAGATGAATTTTATGTAAATTTATTTCCTTTTTCAAGTATGGAAAGTTTAGGTGATAATTTAAATGATTTTGAAAGAGAATGTCGATTGGCTCCTGATGAATTACCTTCATTTACAACAGAAACGTCTTTAAATATAGAAGATCAGGTATTTTTATAAATCAATTTTTTAATATATATATATATTTTTTAGTTATCTCAATTTAAAGAAAGACAACTGTCTTTTGACAATTTTGTAGCGCAAATAAACGAAAAGCGTGGTTCATCTTTTGACAACAATCAGGAATAATTATTTAATCAAATAAAAAAGTATTTTTTGTTGCCTCACTTAGCCTTTATATATAAGTATAAAAAAATAACTTACTATATTTTAAAATACAAAAGATACTGTTTATTTTTCTATTAGATTTTATATATCAATTCTTATTTAAACATATGTATTATGTTGTATAATAAATCTAATAAATGGATTAAAATAATATGTATATATATTAGCCTATTCTTCAATAATTTATTGGACTTTTTCGAGATACATATGTCCAAACTTCTTTTTAGAATTAAAGATAATATACCGAACATATTTTATATAAAAGATTTTTTTTTTGTGTCATCATTTAAATATTCTTCTAAGTATGTAAATTTTATAATAAAATATAAAAATTAACATAAAATTATGGTTTAAATTTGAATTTAAATAAAAAAAATTAATTTGAATATATAATATATCATAGAAGATTATATTAAAATTATATACCATCTTAAAATTTTTAATATAAAATATTTGAATTATAAATAACTCAGGATTTAAATTTCTTTTGAGTGTTTATATTTTAACTATAATCGACATATTACTACTACCTTTTATTATATTTATATGAAACTATGATTAAAATATTTAATATTATATGTCATTATTCTTAATAAAGTAACTTCCAATTTTCATTTACATTTTACGTTAGTCATTTTTTTTTTTAATTTAATTTTTTTACTTAAATTTTTAAAGTTATATTTGTTTATTATTAATGTTAAAAATATTAAACTATTATTTTTTGTAAAGTTGTTGATGGTTACCAAAATAAATAACATTTTTGAACAATTGTTTTCAATCTTATAATTTCTTTTTATTATTGTTAACAAAACATAACATTTTGATAGATATATACTTTTATAATAGAAGTATGCAGAACAATGAAGAGCAATATAAAGATAACATGGCTGCTTATATAATTGATGCTAGGCAAGCTGCACAATTTGGTGATTATGATACATTAAAAGATATGTTAGATAAAGGATTTATATCACCTGATTGTACAGATTCTGATGATTGCTCACTTCTTCATTGGGCAGCTATTAATAATAGACTAAAGGTATTCTATATTTAATATAAAATTTTTTTTTACTATTATTTTAAATAATTTTTATTTTATTTTTATTTAGATTGCTAAACTCCTTATTGATTATAATTGTAATGTTAATGCTATTGGTGGGGTATTATGTTCTACCCCATTACATTGGGCAGCTCGTCATGGTCATACTAAAATGGTAGCTTTACTTATGAAATATGATGCTAATCCATATTTACGAAATGTTGAAGGATTTGCTGCTATTCATGTTGCTGCACAATTTGGATGTACACCAGTTGTTGCATATTTAATATCAAAAGGTGTTTCACCTGATGAAAAAGATGCTTCATCAATGACACCAGCAATGTGGGCTGCATATAAAGTTCATTCATTAGATTTATTAAAAATGTTAGTAACATTAAAAGCTGATGTTAATATAGCTGATGTATCATATGGTAATACATGCTTACATTGGGCTGTAATACAAGAAAATACAAGTGCAGTTGAATTATTAGTTTCATTAGATATTGATATTAATAAAGATAATAAACAACGTGAAACTCCTTTAATAATAGCTAAAAGAAAAGGTAATATGAATATTATAAAAATAATTGAAAAAGGATTAAAAAAACGTGGGATTATGAAATATTCATATTTTAAGGATATTAAAGAAAATGATGAATTTATCAAGAAAATATATTTTTTATTACCATCATTTATCCTTTTTTCATTAATAACAATCAATTTTTTATTTGAATCTCATATTATTACATTAATAGCTATCATAAGTTTAGGAATATTTGTAAGATGGTTGCTTAAAATAATTGATAATACAAAACATTTTTTATATTTACCATTTGGTGTTACTGTTGGATTGAAAATTTTAATGATCTTCAGTTGGATATTCTATATTCATGGTATTGTTCCATGGTATATAAATATGTCTTTCTATTTACTATTACTTTTTATTACATATATATATGTTAATTTAACTTTTACTGATCCAGGTATATATAGTGTTTCAATTCAAGTATGTTTAAATATTATTTATTTAATTATTTTTATAATTATATAGGAAACATATAATATGATATCAAAAACATTTGAAGAAGAAAATTTTTCTGATAAATTTTGTACAACCTGCCTTTTAATACGCCCACATAGATCAAAACATTGTAAATTTTGTGATAAATGCATTTTAAGATTTGATCATCATTGTCCATGGATTGGTAATTGTGTTGGAGCAAATAATCACTTTCACTTTTTGATTTATCTTCTTTCATTAATAATTGAACTATTAATAATTATTTATGGATGTGTTACTAGTAAGTTTTATTATTTTTTTTTATTTATTAAATACAATATTTTAAAATATATTTTAGATTTTTTACATATGAAAAAAATATATATTACAATTTCTGATACTATTATAAATAATACATGGATATTGTATGTTTTTATACTTTCAAATTTTATTCTTATTTGGATATGTATTATGACATATCTTCAATTATATCAAGTATGTTTATTTTTCTTTTAAAACTTTATCATATATTATTGTTATTATTTTTTCTTTTAGATTGCCAATAAACTAACAACAAATGAAAGAATAAATGCTTACAAATATTCATATATTGGTCAAAAAGGGTCGCAAGAAAGAGTTAAATTTTTACTTAGTAAAAATGGTTGTAAAAATTTGAAATTATTTTGTAAAGGAGAAGCAATATAACATTTATTACTTTTGTAATGATTTATTAATAAATTACTTTTAATATATATTAATTATTTTCTCTATATGCTTTCATTATTTCTTCGTTATTATGTAACATTTTAATTTGATAATAGTTCTAAAATTTGTATAATTAGAAATAAGTTTTTATAACTTACTCTTCTAGCTTTTAAAAATATAAATATTGGTAAAAAAATTATAAAAAGTATTGTAACAATATTTTGAATATAATAATTACTCCATTTTTTTCTTTTAATATCATAAGAATAAATATTTAAAGATGAATTATAGACACATTTAGATTCATTATTACAGCGAAAATTTTTATTTAAATTACTACATATTGATCCTTCTTCAAGTAAAATTTTACCCATTATTGGTTTACATATCTCATTACTTATATTTCTACAACATTGATAACAACGATAATCATTTTCTTCACATAAACAATGAACATAATCTTCATTTAAATATTTACATTTATCAACACATCTACCATTAAGACATTTTGCACCATTTTTCATACATTTTGTATTATCTGGAAGATATTTAGGTTTAGGACATATTGAATTTATACCATCACAAAAACTTTCATCAATACATTGATAAAAAACTTTAGGATAACATGAAATATTTGTTGATGCAATATTACAATTCAAACAACAATCGTGATTTGAATCACAACATTTAGCAGTTTTTTTTAATTTGCAATATTTATTACAACATTTAAAATTAACATTAAAATTTTTATGCCCTTCATCACATTCTTCTCCTTTATCTAAAATACCATTTCCACAATTTCTTATATTTATATCAACAAGAAAATTTATACATACTTCAAAAACATATTTTGAAATTGCAAAAAGTGATGGTTTTGAAAATAATGAATTATTTTTATGTTCAACAAGAATTTCAAGTGGTGCCATTATATTATAATTATTCTCACTACTATTATCATGAACAGCATTCAAAGAATGACCAATTTCATGTAAAATTCTTCTTGCTAAAACATTTTCAAAAGAAAATGTTGACTCTGTAACATCTGTCAATATTCCTATAATATTTAAAGGATGAGGATTACAAAATAAACCAAAACTAAATCCAACAACTTCACGTTTATTTTTAGCAAAATTTTTATTTGTAAATAATATATTTCCACTTTTATAACTTCCAGATATTTGAGTAATTATTTGAATTTTTGATGTTACTTTTATTGTCTTAATTTCATTATATGTTAATTGAATTATAAGTGATTTTGTTGAATTTTCATCACTTAAAATTGCTTTAGTAAGTAATTCATTAGTCTTTTCTATTATAAGATCCTATACACTAAATTAAAAAAGATAATAATTAAAACATACTATTTGATAATCTCGTATATCTAAGTCAGAATCTTTATACATACCAACTTCCATATATTTTTTTTCCAGTGTAATATTTAAGTTATTAGAAAATTCAAAAGATAAATTGATAAAAATAAATAATATGATTAGAATAAATTTATAAGAAAAATAAAACATTATAAAAATGATTACAAAGTTTTATTTTTTTTTTATTTTATATAAATCCATCTAATAAATGTTATAATGATGATTTCCCATCCTTCAATCAAATTGTTATATAGTTAATCATTGTAAAATAGGTAACAATATGTAGTTTACCAGTCTAACAAAAATGATGAACAAAATATTTTTTAAAAATTTATTTTGTTATCATATTTATCTTTTAAATTATAAATATTCGAAAATTTTTACATAAATTATATAGTTTTTTTTAAATAATATTAGAAATAAATAAATTTTATCAAATAGAAATTATAATAAATACCAATATTATAAGCAAAAGTTCTTTAAATTTCATTTAATTAAGTAAGACAAAAATAAAAAAAAAAATAGCATGTTATAAAATAAAATCTATCTATACATTTAAATTGAAAAACATATGTATTATTGTTTGAAATAAAAGAGTGAAATTATCAAAACTAATAAGATCTTTAAAATTAAACATTTTAAAGGCAACATATTGAATAACTTATGATCAAATTTTTGGCAAAACTTTACAATGCCTATTAAATTTTGCCTAGGCATGCATAAATAAGAGCATATTTTTGCGAGACGCAATTTTTAATGTTGCAAATATAGTAATAAGACAATCTTTTAGATGTTAAGCTTTATAGTTTGATGAAAGCCATGTTAAACCTTCAAATAAGCCTTCAGAAGCATTTGCACAACATGGTTGCACATACCAATTACGATCTCTTAGTCTAGTTAGTCCTAATTTGTCTTGAATTTCATTTGGTTTCATAGCTAAGAAAAAAAAAGTTATAAATATATTTAATTAAATTTTTTATTTTAAACTTACCATCAATTGTATCTTGTTTATTAGCAAAAACAAGAATAACAGCTTCTTTCATTTCTCTATCATTTATAATACGATGAAGTTCTTGTCTTGCTTCATCAATTCTATCTCTATCTCCGGAATCAACTACAAAGACAAGACCATGTGATCCAGCATAATAATGTCTCCAAAGTGGTCTTATTTTATCTTGCCCACCAACATCCTTAAAAAAAAATTTTATATATATAATTATAGATATTAAAAAATACTTACCCAAACACTAAATTTTATGTTACGATATGTTACAGTTTCTACATTAAAACCAACTGTTGGTATTGTTGTAACTGATTGTCCAAGTTTTAATTTATATAATATTGTAGTTTTACCGGCAGCATCCAATCCTAACATCAAAATTCGCATTTCTTTTTTTCCAAATAATTTTGATAATTTTTTTCCCATATTGAAAAGTACTTTTTTTTATATTAATATTTAAGGAATGTAAAAATTAATATCAGTAGAAAAAATATATATACATAAACTTGCTGGATCACTTAAAATAACCACTAATACTAAAATTATTTTAAAATAATAATTTCAAAAAAAAAAATTAAATTTTTTAAAATGTTTATTTTAAATTTAATATATAAAAAAAAATATTATCTATATTTTATATATATATGTTTTAAACCTAATCATACTACTAATAGTTTTACAATTCTCGATACAATCCAATAAAAAAAAAAATTATATATATATATATATATACTAGCAATAAAGCAATTGTAAAATATAATAAAATGTTATAAAAGAATGAATTATTGTGAAACACTTTAAAAATATATATATTTCAATATAAAATATACGAAAAAAGATTGATCTTATTATGTAAATAAAAATTAGATAATTTATGATATTAATAGTAACTCAAAACATTCCATAAAATATAAAAAGAGTAGAAAGAATATTAAAGTTACAGCATGTAGTTTTGAAAATAGTAACTATGTATTATTCCAAATTAACAATATATTCGTTGTAAGATTAACTGTGAGATAAGTAAATAATGATTCATATTAAAATTATAGAATTTTTTATAATAATAAAATTTTTTTTTTTAAATAAACATATATATAATAACAATAATAGTAGTAAGAATATAATAAAATTTATAAATATAATTTAAAAGAAACGTAATAAATAAAAATAAAATTTTATTATAATGTTAATAATTAGTATTGAAACGTTTTATATACGCCTTTAATATTTCTTCCATTAAAGATGAAAGTTAAACATTAACCGGTGACGTATTCAAATTTTGCAAAAAGCAAATTAAATACAGCGAATATGATTGGGAGTATCAATAATAATTTAAAAATTTTTTTAATATTAAGAGATGGCAATTAATTTGGCGACTTGATCATTTTCTGATGTATATCCTGTAAGCCTTAAACAAGTATATGGTAATTTTTCTAAATTATTTGTTAATATATGCCAATCATATATATCAGTCGCGTGCCATTTAATATATTGATCAATAAGTGTATAAACAGTATTTGATAGTGATGGTGAACAAAATTCTTTTACAATGTCCTTGTGACAATTTTTATAGCATTCTTGAAAACCACAAAGAAAATTTAGTTCTTTCTCATACATATCTAAATTATTATTAGAATATATTGTACCTATATTATCACGATTTGACAAGTGTAATCCATTTAATGCCTTTTTATGACACTCTTGATCACATTTTAAAAATGTTAAGGGTTCAGTCTCTTCTAGACAAGGCCTCGCTTGTACAAATTGTGTTCTTTTAAATTGGCATATATAATTAGATGGAGAGAATACTTTATCAGCCGATTGATCATCACATCTATTTATAAAACAATTTGTTTGTTTATCGGCTAATTCACAATATTTTAAAAAATTTGGATACTCTAATAAAGCAGGATGAAACGGAAAATCATAAAATTCTGTATGATTCATACTAAATGATTTTTCAAAATCTTTTATCCATTCATCATTACAACTCTTAAAATATTAAATTAAAAAAAAAAGAATATTAATTGAACTTACTTTAAAACAACCAGGATCAGAAATATTTTTATTACTTACAAACATAAAATCTCTTTTAAATCTTTTATTAATTATATTATTTGATATACTTGGTTCATAAGATACTCTTGAGAAATATTTTATATAATAAAAGTAAAAAGATATTGAAAATATTAAAAATGTTAGAACACCGGATGCGTATATTAACTTAATTAAACTTCTTCCATCATTTTTATTATTATAGTAACGATAATATTTTTTACCTCTATTGTAGTGATAAAAATCATCAGGTGCCAATGAAGTACGACAAGAAAGCATATCAATGATAAGTATACATAATTATTACATCTTTAACGTCAGGAATATGCCTATTTTAATGCAAAATAGGTCGATCTTTTTGGGAGAATAATTAATATCCATCCCCCTTTTCAATTTCTAAGATAATTATGAATGTTTTATCTCCCATTCACCATCACATATATATATATATATCCGCATTGCATATATCAAGTAATATTAATCATCTTAAAAGTTCTTTTTAATTCACGAGGTAACAATATAATATGAAACAAATCGTTAAATGTATGATCATTTGATCATTAATATTTATTAAATAACTTTATTTGTTACGCCCAAATAAATTTTATACTATTTTTCATCATAAATTTATTATATTAATTATTCTGAGCTATCTTTTTAATCATGAAATTGAATCAAAGATCTTGTTCTTACTTTCAATAAATAACAAATAATATTTTATATAAAATAAATATTCTCTTTCAACAAAATACTTTCATTTAACAAAATTATCTTAATTTATTACCATTCTATACACTTAAAAATAATTTAACCGTAATGTATATAAAAAGGCGTTGTAATGAGAAGGAATATTAAATATTATTTTATTTACCCTTAAGGCACAACTTGTATTATAATATCAAAACAATTATATATATTTTCATTTATTATTAAAAATGAAATGAACAACATAATAATTATTAAAAGAGTATGTATATATATATATATTTCTTTTAAACAATAATATTTAATTTATATAAATAATAAAAAAAAATTATATTTGAATCAATTAAAATAAACTTTGAATTTTTTTTAATATTAAAAAAATATAAAAAAAAAACCTGAATTATTGTTAAGGCAGTTTTAATTTTTTTTTGTTAGTATTAGCCTATACAAAATGTTATCTTTTTAAAATTATCTACAAATTCTTTTTTTTTGTAAACAAATATTCAGCATTTTTAAATAATTATTATTTATATATATTATTATTAAGCAAAAAATACAATCTAAATAAATTCATACATTTATTTTTTAAAAACATTAAGTTGATAATTATTGTTTGGTTTAAAGTAAATAATAACATTTATAGGTAATTAATAATATATGTATATTTGTTAGAACATCAGGTATAGAATTAGAAAAAAAATATTTATTTATATATATATATATATATTTTTTTTTTATATTTTATTATATAATTTATAACTAAAATTTTGTTAAAAAAATTATTTTTTTTTGTTATACTTTATATATAAATATATCAATATTAAAGATCTCTCTTATTCAATGCCATATTAATCAAAAAGTTTTTAAACGATGATCTGTGGAAGAATGTTTCGGTATAACATTATTTTACAATTAAATATTGCATTACTATGGTGATTAATTTACTCTACCTATGCAAACATAAAAAAAAAAATTTCTTTTTTTACATTTTTTAATACACCTATAACTGATAAATTTATATCAATATTTAACCTATCGTTTATTTGATTGTATATTTTTAACGTTATAAAACATTATTTTCAATTATGCCATATAATTTTTTTTATCATTGTTGTTATCTAAAATAACAAATTATTAATACAAAATTAACCGTTTATTTGCGTCACTAAATTATCAATTATTAGACTATAATCAATCTTTTTTACTTAATGTCACAAGAAGAAACATTTTACGTGTATATTTAAATATTGGTAAAATACAATATTCATTTAATTTAATAATTTTGATTTAAGGGTTAATTTTTACCATTTATCAATTTTTATAATAAGAAATGGTATGATAATCTTTTAAAATAAAAAATTAAAGCTATTTTATATTATTTAAATATTATCTATCACTTATTTTTAACAACATATCACTTTATCATTCAAATTATTACAATGAGTGGTACAAAAGAGATGTCTTTTTCATTGAAAAAAAACTTTTTTTCACTAAAATACAGTTTATTATGTTTAATTATTGGTATCATAGTCGCATATATTTTATTACAAGATGAAGGAAATTCAATAAAAAAAGATGGATTTAGAAAACTTACAAATACAAATATCCCATATAAAGATATATCAACACCAATACCTAATTTTTATGAACAAAATGATATAACAAATTTTTTTGCTGTTGTAATAGATGCTGGTTCAACAGGTACCAGATTACATTTATTTCATTCAATACATGAGGGAACAACTATTAATCCAACAACATTTACTATTGAATCAGAAACATTTTTAGAAGTTAAACCAGGCTTATCTAATTTTGCAAATAATCCTAAAGAAGCAGCATTAAAAGTAAAAATACTTATTGAGAAAGCTCAACAAACAATACCAAAACACTTATGGAAGGATACTCCAGTAACATTTAAAGCAACAGCGGGTTTAAGACTACTTAAAGATAATAAAGCAAATGATATTTTAGAAAAAGTTTCTGAAGTATTAAAAGATTCTGGCTTTATATTATTTGAAAATTCAGTAAATATAATGCCTGGTATAAATGAAGGAGTATATGCATGGATAACATTAAATTTTTTAACAAATCGTGTTGAAGGAGTTGTTTTTAATAATAAAACAGAAAAATTACCAATTATAGATAAAAATTCAACAGCTGCAACAATGGATTTAGGAGGTGGATCAACACAATTAACATTTTTACCAAATGATTTATCTATTTTTGATAATATTAAAAATAATATTGATGATTATATATTTAAAACAAATTTTTTTGGCAAAAATATACAACTTTATTCACATAGTTATTTAGGTAATGGTCTTGTTGCTTCAAGATTAGGAGTATCATTATTACATGAAAAATCTAATGAAAATTATTTAAAAACACCATGTTTACCACATAATTTTAATCTTGAAAAATGGAATTATGGTGATAATAATTGGACAGTAAATGGTGTTATTGATTCTAGTTTTGATAAATGTTTAGAATTAAATAAAATTTATATTGAACAAATAACTGAAGTTAAACCAATGAAAGAATTACTTGAAAAAGATATATTTGGTTTTTCTTATTTTTATGATCGTGGTTTACAAGCTGGTTTAATTCCTAATTGTAATAAACAACTTGGTGGATATGTAAAAGTTATAGATTATAAAAATGCAGCAAAACAAAAATGTACAATGAAGAAAGAAGATATAGGTCCAGAACATTGGAAACCATGGCAATGTCATGATTTAACATATATTTATACATTATTACATTATGGATATGGACTTCCAGAAGATAAAAAAATTTATGTATGTTTTTTTTTAATTTTTTTCTTTTTTATTTCTATTAAATAATTTTTTTTTAGTTAGCAAAAAAATTAAGAGGAATGGAGATGTCATGGGCTTTAGGTGCTTCTTATGATCTACTTACAACATACTATAAAAAACATATATTTTAATTTTTTTTTTTATTTTTAATGAATTTATCAAGGTATTTATGTAATTATAGAATATCTATTTATACAATAAATTTTATAACAATAAAATTCAAATACATTCGTTATTGTTAATTAAGAGATAATCTTTTTGTATTGGCTATGTAATAAAGCTTGTCCTTACTTAATATAGTAGTCAGTGATGTAAGATCATCTGACATTAAACAACCCTTAACGAACAGTAAGTTGATTATTACCTTTTTAATATAAAGTTACCGATTTCTAAAAGTATCAATTTCGGCTTTTGTTTTACCAAAGTTAATCCTTTCTTTCAACTTTAAAATAAATGATGAATAAAAAGTTTTTTAAAGAAAAAAAAAATTATTATATTTTATAAATTAAGTTAATAAATAAAATAAAATATTATTTTAGATAAAATATTTTATAAAAAAAATAGTTGAAATATTTATATTAAAAGAGGAAAAAAAAATATATTAAAATAATATTTCATAACTGTCTTTTATTCAAGTATCAATTACTTCCTCAATTTCGAAAATCATACTTTTAAACATAACTAATAATGTGTAAAAATTGTTGAAAAACGAACTTTGACAAAATATTAAAATTAACTACCTAAATATGTATAAAGATAGAATAATAAGCTTTAAAACTTTTTGGTAAATGACTTCCGATATCAATGTATAGAAGGTGTTAAAAAGACAGAATCGTTACTTTTATAAGGTATCTTAATTATTTGTTTAAATGTCATAATAGTAAAGGCAATTAAACAATATCTTAAAAATATTATTACACTATATTTTTAAAAATTTTATTATAAAATATATTATTTTCATTATTATAGTAAATATAACCTCTTTAATTTTATGTAAATAAAATATATTCATTTTCCATATTTACATTATTTAAGGGAATCATCATTCATATTTTACCAAAGGCAATCTTTTATATTATTTATTATCATATCATAGTTTAAATTAAATCTTTAATATTTTCAACCACTTTATATTAAAAAAAATTTTAAAATATAATTATTGTACATATTATTAGAATAAATGTTTTTGAATAAGTACAAATGACTAAAAAATTTTATACAATATTAATTTTAATATAAATATTTTTTTCTTTATGTTTTAATCAATTTTTTTTTTGTAAAATAATTTTCACATAAATTCTTTAATTATAATATTTAATATAAATTATAAAATATTTTACATACAATTTTTATTAAAGATTTAAAAAAAAAATAAAATATTAAAGAATTTTTTTTTCTTCATCTTACTCCTCCTTAAAGTAATAATTAAAAAGTAATTTAAAAATGATTTTGTACATGTCATGACACTATGACTATTGAAATTTTTAATTGACACATGAATTTTTCTATTTAAGAACCAATAGGATACGACTGCGACTAAACGACATATTGACATCCCATAAATCTTTTCATCTCCGCCCTTATTTGAAGTAACTCCCATTAATATCTTTGGACAGAGAATAGTCAAATATAGTAATTTTTCAAAATAAGGCAATCAGTCAGTTTGTCAAAATTTAATTCACACTTATAACTTTATAAGTTTTTCTGTTAACAATTATAATTCAAAATAATTTTTATCATTTATTTTCAATATCTATTTTATTCTATTGAAAAGTTACTATTACTACAACTACTAAAATAAAGTGTTATTATTGAAATAATTCAAGATGGCTACATCTAATTCAAGTAAGTTTAAGTTTTAAAAATATAAATTATTATGTTGGTAATTTATCAAAACAATAAGTATCTTTAAAATAGGGTTCTTATATTTTTAATATATTTTCATTTATTATTACACATATACTTAGAATAAGATAAAGAAAAAAAACATCCAATTTTAATATCTAATTTTTTTTTTTTTATAAATAAAATAAAATATTATAAATTTGTTATTATTATAACTAGGATGTAAATGATTTAGTGAATATATATAATATCTCACATTTATTAATGATAGATTTATAATTAAAAAGGATTAAGTATATTATGATGAGCTTACCCTAAAGGATACACAAATATTTATAAAAATTTAATAATTTTCAGGCCGTATCTTACTTGATATTCCATGTAAAGTTTGCCAAGACCATTCATCAGGAAAACATTACGGTATATTTAGTTGTGATGGTTGTGCAGGTTTTTTCAAACGATCAGTAAGAAGACATAGACAATATGTATGTAAAAATAGAGGTAGAGGTGAGGAAGGTAAATGTGTTGTTGATAAAACTCATAGAAATCAATGCCGTGCATGTCGTTTAAAAAGATGTCTTGATATTGGTATGAATAAAGAAGCTGTACAACATGAACGTGGTCCAAGAAATTCAACAATTAGAAGACAAATGGCACTTTTTACAGGAATGAATGATATGAAAAATTCACAAATTACTGTACCATCACCAAATTCAAAAATGTTACCATTAGTACAACAATTATCAGTACTACCACATCAATCACTTATTAATATTCCAAATCATTTTCAAGCATTTAAAGCATTCGCAAACTTAATAAATGGAGTTAATTTACAAAATGGTGCTTTATTAAAAAGTACTTTAATTCATGCACTTAACTGGGCACAATCATTTCTTCAATTATCCCAAGTACCAGTTCAAGAACAGGTAAGGATGCGTTAACATATATAGTAACATGATATTATTACTTAATAACATATGATTTAATGAGAAATTACTTTAAAATAGTATCCACTTTATTAAATTATTAACTGTAATACTGTCACAGTAATATATAAGCTAAATTTTATTTATAAATTTTTGTATAAGTATCTCTTAAATTTAATGATAATGGAGAGTAGTTCAAGAAGATAGTGTCATGCAAGGTCAACAGACCTTTACACAAACACAATATGGCAATTGTAATAAAAAAAATGTGTTTGAACTTCAAATTTAATATAACATATTGTTGGAGCATGAGTACTTTAATTTTAAGAGTCTTTAATCTTAAATTGTGACTTTTTAAAATATTATTCTTTAATTTGTAAAAAAAAAAAATTATCTTTTAGTTAAAAATAAAAAAAGTTATTTTATAATTTTTATTTTTAGCATAAAATAATAAATAAATGCTGGAGCGGGTTATTTATTTTAACAGCATATGAAGAAAAAGTTATTAAAAATTTACTTAGTATAAATCATAAAAAATTAGATGATCCAGAGAATTATGTTTTATGTGGAAGATTTGAAACAACAATCAAACATATAGAAAATTTACAATTAGATAATAATGAATTGGGAATATTAAAAATGTTATTAACATTAAAAGGTATCATATCATTATAATATTTTAATTACTTACTTTAGAGAGTAATTCACCAATGGAACAATTTTTATCAGTAAATCTTGCCCATCATCAACAGGTACTATATCAATTTCAACCATTACGATATATTCATACAATGCTCTTGTTAGATTCAGTTAATTGTTTTGAGCCTATTATATCAAGATTATTGTCGACTAATGTCAATTTGTCAAATAACCAAATATTTAATGAAAATAATGATAAAGTATTGCCTTCAACAAAATGTAATGATCCCAATAATTTTTCATCAATATCAACTAATAATTCTTCAAGTTTTACAATATCTGGTCTTATTAACGAATTAATGGCTTCATCCTCAGCCAGTTCAGAGAATAATCTACATCTAGTAACAGAATGTAATACCTCAACAAATGATTGTAATAGTCAACAATCAGAAATTGAAACTGATGGGGATGATGGAAATAATGATAATGAAATAAAACATGTTGAAAATAAAGAAAAAAACAAAGTTAGTAAAGCTACCGTATCATTACCAACAACACCATGTTCTATAAATCTATCAAATGATGGATAATATAAATTATTTTTAAAAGATAGATGATGAAAAAAGTTAGATATCATTTAATAATTATTTAAAATATCAAGAATTATCTGTTTCAATAGTATTACATAACAACATTATTATCAAGTTATTTGTTTTTGGCTTTAAAAGATTATTACACCACTTTTATATATATTACCAAAGGCAGATTTTTAATGAGATAACCCTATTGAATATATATACAATTTACTTTAAAGATAATATGGCTTAAAATAAAACCACCCGATTTTCAACAAATAAAAATGAATAATACATGTAGTAAGTATTTACAGTACCAACATTCAATGGCCTTTTAAAAGAATGGCGAATAATTCTATGTTTAAATATATCTAATTTCATAATTTTATCATAATCTTTTTAGCGTTTTTTTCGCAAAAAAAAAATAAAACATTAACTTTTTTTTTTCAATAAAAATAATAGTTATAAAAAAATTTTTTTATATTAAAGAAAAGAAAAATTATTTTTTAATAATTTTTATAAATTTACTAATAATCTTACTATTAATAAATTAGAAAAATTATTTCATTATTTATAAATTAATTGTTATATACCAATTAACAAATGTTATTAAGGCATTCTTTTACGCAATAAAAACCAGATAGTAGTATAAACAGCAGGTAAACAAAGTTTCTGGCCTATTAAAATCTGCTAATTTGGTAATGATTTTAGAATAAACATTAAAAAGTTATTATATATTTATAATTAGGTGACGTAAATCTTATTTACCATATACTTTTGAACTTACATTTTTTTAGTGTGAAAATATTTACAAGTTATTGTTAAAAAGTTATAGGTAAAAAGATATTACAAATTATTTTATACAGTATATTTTAATATAATAGAATATATTAACATTTATTTATAAAAAAAATAAAACATTTATTTAACAATACGTAATATATTACATTTAAATTTTAATAATCGGTAAATTAATTTAACAATTAAAAAAATTAGTCAGGTGGAAGTATTCAAATTTCAACTCTATCAAATTCATTGAGATTATCGTTCATCTATTCATATGATTATCTTTAATGTCTTTTATATGATATATGCCGAGTTTGTACAGTTCATTTAGGTAGTATTATTGTATATACCTAAATATTGTAAGCTCCTTTCGCAATTTCGGTAAGATCAAATATATATTATCTCTTTTACACATTGTTAAGTGTTTTAAGTTTATAAAAAAAAGCGGTGTAGAAGTGAATAGATGATCTGAACTACAAAAAGTTTTCATTAATCGTTTTCAGATGTAAAGTGATTTCTATTGTCTTGATGAAACTTATACTAATTTTATCGGCTTTTTTTTTCTATCAAAATAAAGTGGAAATGATAGTTTCAATATCATGATATCAAAAGGATTATTTTAATAATATATATAAAAATGAAATGAGAATATGTCAAGTTTCTTTATACATAAGTGACATTAACAGATAATTGAAAAATTGAATATCATTTTAAAATAAGATGATATTGAAAACAATAGAAATAATTTCAATATGTTTTAAAAAGTAAATAAATATTTGGCAAGTTAATGTATCATACTTTATTTATACAATTAATATAATGTTAAAAATTATATCATGAAGAAGGACTATTTAAAGGTTATAAATATGTGTAATCAACAAATTTATTTTAAAAGAATAGATATGTCATGAATCTCTTATGTTTAATTCAATTATATTAGAAAATCTAAGAGCTGACTGATTGTATTTTAGTATATTAACCTTATGATAAGTGTTCAATTGTTATTAATATATTTACACTTTTTTTACAAATAGATGATATATATTTTTGGGAACAATAATATTCAAGGTCATTATTTTATAATATTAAACTAGATAAATCAACATTATTTAAATAAAAAATTACTTTTAATTTTCTATAATTTTTAAAAATTAAATACTAGAATTATTTTATTTTTAATAATAATTATATATAAAAACAGAGAATATCAAAAAAAAAAAGTGTTAATAATGTTTTGTTTATATTATTATTTGCAAGGTATATAAAAGTTGTTCATTTATTATAAATTATAAAACTATATTGTATATTCATTGATTTTTAACATTACCTAAAAAATTTTCAGCAATACTAAACCATTTTTGAACAGGTATATCAATACTTCTATCATGAACAGATACCTCTGAACCTAAGACATCTTTAACATTTTTATTAACTAATCTTAAATTTCCATTTGTCCATTGTAAACCACGTTCATTATATTTTGTTCCAACTAAATTTTCAAAAAAATTTCCACTATCTGCTTTTTCTCTTATAACAATTCTATCAAAATTTCCATCTCCAGTATCAATTTTTTGCTTTTCTTTATTATTATTACTACCATTAAATAAATTAGCCCAACTTCCAAAAAGTGTTTCTTGTGTTTCTGGTGATATTGTCATTGGAAATAAAACATTTTTTTCTTTATCATTTTTATCATTTATATTATTAAAATATTTTCCAATAGTATCAGTTAAAAAATTTGTTGATTTTGGTGGTTGTGGTGTTGTTGATGTTAATCCAAACATATTCATCATTTGATTTGCAAAAATTTTCCATGTCTCAGGATCACCAGATTGTTGATTAGTTAAAACATTATTATTTTCCATAATAAGTTGTTGTTTTTCATCATTTTTTTTCTGTGGTAATCCCATAAATAATTGATTAAATGATGGAAAAATACCATCATTTTTGGTTGTTGAAACAATTTTTTCACTATTTATTTTATCTGATTGTTGTTTTTCGGCAAATAATTTAAGAATATCTCCAACAAGTCGTGCTCCATCTCCTGCTGTTTGTATTATATCTAAAAAAAAAACATGTGTTAATTAAATATTAATACACTACCAGTTTGTTGAGGTGATACAAAAACATTATTTTTTGTGAATAAATTACTAATTTGAAGAATAATTATAAGAATAATGTATTTGACAACCCACATTCTATTCTAATGTTTACTTTTTTTTTCTTTAATAATGTGGTTTTACTTAATTTAGTAAATTATTTATTTTAAATTAACAATTAATTTAGCCTAATATGTAATATTTCTAAAAATTATTTGTGTAGTAATATATATTCACAAAAATCTATAAATCAAAAGAGGAAAATCGGAATATCATTACCAAAAATGTGCATAATCTTTTATGTCAAATATTAGATTCACCAAATACCGGTTTTAAAATTAAAATTTATCTATATATATATATATATACAAAACTAAAGTTGCATATAAAATTGAACAAGTCTCATATCCAAATTATCCTAATATATTTAAAATTATAAAAGTAGAATAGCAAAAATTGTGTACAATTTGATAACGATGACGTTTTTATACTGACCTCAATTTTATCTTTTCCGTTAAGAATACGTTTAATATACAACATTTTAAAAACTATTAAAATAAATGATTATAAATCAACACTTAACTTTTGTAAAAATATATTAAAAAAAATTTATTATTCTTTTTTTTTAATTTAAAGTATTATTATACTATTTTTTGTATAAAAGTAAAAAAATAACTAATAAATAAAATAAACATTTTTAAATGTAAATAAAAATTATTGTTTCAAATAGATAAAAAAATTGTAAATTATTTTTTGCAATCAAAAGTACAATCTTTTTTATTGATATTATTTTCTAATTTCAAATATTAGTAATAAATTTGATAAAAAATTTTTAAAAATTTAAAAGAAAGAAAATAATTATAAACCAAAAATTTCTTTTGACATTTAATTAACATTAATAAAGAAATTTGCTACTATTTTTAAAGATTAAACATTTATAAAAGAATGACTATCTTAAAATCTTTTTATAATGTAAATAAATTATACTACATAAATAATTATTAAAAATTTTCAATTAATAAGTTTTGTTAACTGAAATTCTGAACTTATAGCATGATGATATAATTAATAAGGAAATTAGATAGATATAATAAAGCTAATTGATTCTTGTTTAGTTAGTGCTTTTCAACAACCAGTGGAAATTTTTAAAAGTTAAGAATTCATTTTAAATTTAGTAAAAGAAAACTTGTTAATCTGAGAAATTAGTATAGACTTTATTTTAACTGTATATATTGTTTTACATTACTTATATCTTAATGCACATATTTGAATTACATTTATTTAACGAATATAAAAAAAAGTATTTCTTTTTTCTATATAATCAAATTTAATAAATAAATTTATTAGCAATTTTCACCCCACTTTTATCAACAAATATATAAAACTTTTTTCATAAAATAGTATTTTTTTTCTCAATTTGCTTTTTATTTTTGATTACAATTATTAATTATAAAATATATAGTTTTTAATTTATTATAATAGTAAAAATAAAAGTTTATTGTATTATTAATATTAAATTTTTTGACCTATTCTTTTTAAAATTGCTATCTCATTATGTTTTATGTTTATAGTTTAAAAAAATTTGAATCATCAAAATAGCTTAATTGACTTAATAAGCTTATAATCTTAGTTAATAAATATAGTTTTATATTAAAAGTTGTTAGGACATATTCATATTGTCATTATTAATTTTCAATTATATTTTATATTTCTTTTTTAAAAAAGCTATATTTTAATTTTTATAAACGTTTACTTTTTAACAGATTAGAATTATTGCTTTTAAAAAAAATTTATTTTTATAAAAATTACAGAATATTTATAATTTGATAGATTTTAAGTAAAAAAAATAGTTATTTTTTAAATAATCTATTTAAAAACACAATATTTTGGTCATATCTAACTTAAAAGCCAAAATTTTATTTATTTTTTTATTGTAAAAATATGCTTAAAATTAAATAATAAACATAAAAAATATTAAAAGTCTTTATATATCTTATTGTAATATAAGTAAGTAATATTGTTTTTTTTTAACATTGTAACAACAATAATTAAATATAATCATTTACATTAAAATGCATTTATTTTAATATATTTTTTTGTCTAATTGTTTATTATTTTATAGTCATAATATTCAAAAAACAATATTATGAAATATTTTTACATACTGTTAAATTTTATTTATTTTTAAAACATTTTATTAATTACTTCAAAAATTTTTATTTTCTAATAACAGTTTTTTATTTTTTTTTTTTTTTTTGACTGAAAACTTTTTCTAATTAAAAGTTTTTAGAATAAGAAAGAACTAAAAACAATATTACGAAGACATTAAAATTTAATATTAATGATACATTTTTCTTATCATTATGAGTTTTAATAAAAACATATAAAATATTAAATATATATATTTTATTTTCTTAAAAATAAAACTAAATTTTAATTTTAAGGTAAAAAAAATAAAAAAATGATCTGTAAAACTTTTTTTTTTCCCCATATTTTTATTTTATTTTAAAAGCATTTAGCTTAATTGAATATTATATTAGAGAAATTAATAGTAAAAGAGGAAAATGATAAGCATTACATTAAAAAATTTGTACTAAAAATGATTTTCTGTACTATTTTTAGATAGTTATTAAAAATCATGTGGCTTAAAAAAATGTGTTTAAAAAAGCTAAAAAATTAAATATGTTAATTTTTAATTAAAAAAACGTTTTTTTTAATTTAATAATTTTTTATATAAAAGTACAAGATGTTTTAAAATGACGGAAATATATTAGCCAGTTATGTAAAAAAATCTAAGTAAAAAAAATAAAGCAATCAGTGTTATAAATTTTACATTTTATCTTTTAAAATTCTTCTACAATTTTTCTAATTCACACATATAATAAAAAGATAAGTGAAATCTTATATTTTTAATATTATCAATAAATAGATATATATTGTTTTTGAAAGTAGTAACATTTTCATAAAGAATTTATGATTTTGTTTGTAAGAAAAAAAAATTTTTATAATACTTTAAGCTATTATATATTGTATAATTACTTTATTAAGGCAATTTTATTTTATTTTTTATATATAATAAAAATTTAATTTAGAAAATTATATATTATAATATTTTTACCTTCTTTATATAATAAAACTGTTGAAAAAAACAAATAGAAAAATATTATTACTAATTAAGCTAATTTTAAATATTTTTGAAATTTTTTTTTAGATGAAAAGATTATTTCTATCAAATAAATTATAAAAGGATATTTTTAGTTCAATTCTCTCTTAACGATATTCTTTATCTTTAATTACAAATTTAAACTTTTATAATTGCATACTTATATACAAAAAAATATTTAAAAAATAAAAAATTATTTTATTTAAAAATGCTAGTACATTCTTCAAAATATAAATATTTATTTAAAATTAAGATTACTTGTAACAAAGTAAATGAACTTTTAGAAAAAAATATTTTTTTTCATTTTTACGGTAAAAGAAAATGTTATTGTATAAATACAACTATAATAATATGATTATGAGATTTATACTATAATTATATTGAGTATAATATTATTTTGTTATTATTGTATAAAGTTTTAATATATTAACAGTTTTTTTTAAATAATTAGAATTATATAACAATTAAATCTTTTTTAAAAAAATCATAGAATATTTTTTTTTGTAAAGGCATTAGTTTATATTATAAATGTTTATAAGCTTTTTTTATTATTAATAAGTAAAAAAAATTATATTTAATTTTTTATTGTTATAATTGTTTTCAGTTAAAATTATTAAATTTTTATTTACTATTCATTTTGTTACTATACTAAAGAATTGTATTGTAATTTACAATTATAGCTATGTTTGATATTCATACTATAATAAATGGTTATCTAACGACTATTTTTGTTTTTATGGGAGTTACTTTAAATATAATTTCAATAATCATATTAAGAGGAAGTTTTAAAAATAATGAAACAACTAAAAAAAGAATAAATGTACCAGTTAAAGATAATGAAATTTTGTTAAATTTAATAAAAAAGTCATCATCTGAAAATAGATTATATGATATTCATTCAAAACCTATACCAAAATTTAATAAAACAGCAAGTGCATATATTAATATAACTAAATCATCAGTAACAAATTCTCCTGTTATTATAACATGTGTAACAAGACCAAAAATTTATATTTATTTTACATGGATAACATTATGTGATACTGCTTTACTTATTTTTGCTTTTTTAATGTATGGTGCTCCTACAATTGGAAGTGAAAAATATGAATATTTTAATGCTCCATTTACTCCTATAATATATACGTTTTGTAATACAACAATGGTTGCTTCTGTATGGTTAATGTGTGCTTTAATGTATGATAGATATAGAGCATTAACATCAAAATTAAATGTTGCATTATCAATTAAATCAGTAAAAGAAAAAGAAATTCATAAAATGTTGGCATTAGTCTTTCTTTCATCATTAATTTATACTTTACCTCGTTTTTTTGAACTTAAAGTTATATATAAAGAAATTGAACCAAATGTAAGTTCATCTGAATTTTATATCAATGAAAATGATAATATTCAAATTATACCAATTCCTGTACAAACTGATTTAGTAAGAAATAATTTTTATATGATTGGATATCGTGTAATTGGTGGATTTTTATTTTATAGTTTAATACCATATATTATTTTATTTGGAACATCAACAAAAATTTCAATAGAACTTCATAAAACAGCTAAAAGAAGACAAAAAATGCTTTCAACATCATTATCAAATAAAAATATTTCTAATGTTACATCAGAATCAAATAGAATACTTTTTGCTGTTATGGCAAAATTTCTTATATCAAGATTAATGCCAACAATCTTAGATGTTATTGAATGTTTAGTGGGAGCAGATTCATTTAATAATGATCATTATTATGTATCATTATTTATAGATATAAGTAATTTTATTATTGTTGTCGCAAGTGGAACAAACTTTTTTATATTTAACTGTTACAAAAAAATATATGCAAAGATTAACCATAAAAAAAAAACTAATAAAAATTTCAATTTAAAAACTAATAATTAAATTTATAAATAATAATTATTTCTTTTTAAATAAACAAAAAAAAATAATTAAATGATGTAATATATTCTAATAGAAATTTTAAATAAAAGGTATAAATAAAATGTATATATATACTTTTTTTTTATTACAAAATTTAACTAGTAAAATTAAATATTTTATCTTTTTAATATTTAAATAACTTAAAGAAAAAAGTTTTACTCTTCAAAAATTTAATTTAAATAGTTTTATTTAAAACAAATATTATCATTCTAATTTATTAAATTCTAGAAAAATAATGTATTTTGGTGTTTGTTACATTAAATGTAGTAATTTTTGACCAACAATGTTCTTCTTGTAAATATGTTATTATGCTAATTTATTGTTTTATTTTAAAAAAAGTGATTCTGCACTAAAATTAAATAATACTTTTATATGTGAATGTGTTTTTTTTTAATTTATTGTAATTATAAATTTTTTTTTTTTAAATTAATCGTTTGAAGAGGTTATTAATGCAAAAGCAAGGAATATATATAAAGATTTAAACAAAAAAGCTCTTACAGTTTAAAAAATTTAATAAATTTTTTCAAAAAAAAAAAATAAATAAATAAATAGATTAAAGTTTTTTTTTTATTTTGTATAATAAAAACTAAAATAATAATTTCATTTTTAATTATATATGTCGTCAAAATTATAACTTTTATTATTTATTATATATTCTTATTAAAAAAAAACTTTTTTTGTATTTTTTTAAAGATAAAAAAATATGTTAGTAAAAGATAATAAATTCATCAATATTATATGTTTAAAATTATTAAAAATTATTTTGCTGACATTTAAATGTATTATTCCATATTTTATTACCACCTCGTTGAATTACAAAAAAATTGTTAAGCTGACTAATATAATTTTGTGAATCAAAATTATTTGCATTTGATAATAAAACATTAATAACACTCTGATCATATCTATGACATCCATCACTCTTTATATCATATCTATTATTTCTAAAATCGCATGGTGCTAAACGTGATTTTGGTGGAGCTATACAATCTTTTTCTAATGAACATAATAAATACCATTTTAAAATATCTGTTGCAGTATCTTTTGTTTTAACAGCAAAAATAAATCCAGCTTCATACATTTTATTTTTAATTGTACTAATTGAAGTTATATTAGTTGGAATATACTTAAATAAGCCTTCATTTGTTGCTGGTAAAATTCCATGACCTGCAAAACTATGGAGAAGATAGGCGGATTTTTGGCAATGTTCAATATTTAATTTCCATACAAATGCTTCATCTGATACTTTTGTAACATTTGTATCATTAGAATAATCCTTAGTTTTTAATTGCTCAGTTAATTTATGATTATATTTGTGTTTACGGCGACATGTCACAAGTGAATAAATTTTTGATAAATCTGATCTTTTAAAAATGACGCTTGTATCAGCATACCAAATTGTTTTAAAATCTCTTAATGTTTCCTTAAAAAATATATATAAGTATAAAAAAAAAATTTTATTATTACCGCTATTATTATTGGTTTCCATGAATACAAAAATAATTCTTTTACATGAGAAGGATATTTTTCATAATCAAATTTTCTATATTCAACATTACAAATACTTTTTATCTCATTTATACTATTTATATTTAAACCTAAATCATAAAAAATAATTTTGTAATTAGGATAATATTTATAGATCGATTCAAATAAACTAAATGATTCAATAAAATGATTTTGTGACATTGCAATTACTATGGGTGGTTCTAGATTATCTGATGAAGTTATATTTATATAATCATTATCTATACTTCTTAATTTAAAATCTATAAGATATTTGTATAAAGATAAATTAAATGTTTTTCCCTTAATATTTTCATTATTTGGTAGAACATAAGTTAATTCTCTTTCTTTTTCATATAAATCATTATCAAATATCCATTTATAAGTTTTTGAATAAGTTATAAAATTCTATAAACAAATATTATTAATAAAAAAAATCAAAACTTACAGTTATATTAATATTTAATAAAATAATAACAATTAATAATAATAGTATTTTTTTAAAATTATTTAAACACAATGTAAAAATTGTGTTTGAAAATAATTTTATTTCTTTCATTATTATATTTCCTTCTATTTTAATATTTTTACCATTGAATTATATTACATTTTAACTAATGTTGTTCAAATATATTTTACTACAACAGTAAAATTTATTTAACAATAGTATCTTTTGTGTAATTTGCTAAAAAATAGAAAGTCTTTAATATTAAATATAAATAAAATATAAAATTTAACATTAAAATACATTTTAATTGTATTGTTTAAGAAATAAAATAAAAATTAAAAATAAAAAAATAATTTTTTTTTACCAAAAATATATGGAAGTATTCAAACTATAGTGATATATACAACAAAAAAAATATTTGTAAATAAAATATTTTATATTCATTTATATAAAAAGCTTTATTTAATTTTAAAATTAAAATTTCGTTATGATTAAAAATTAATATTCTATTAAAAAAAACAACTCATTATTATATTGTTGTTATTTAATATCTTTTAAAAGTAAAAGATAAAATTATATTTATATAATGGAGAAATGTTTATTTCTTTTATCAGTATCATAATCTTCTAAAAAAATGTATATCAAACATAAAAATAAAATTTTATTTAATAAAAAAAATTTTAAAATTATTGGTAAATGTAATTGTAAAAGAAATATAATAAAAGTAATAAAAAAATTATACGATTAAGTTAATAAATATTGGATGAATAACTTCTTAGTGATAAATAACATAATAATCGTCTTTTAATCAAACTCTTCCGACAGTTTTTTTTTTCAATTAAAATATATACTGTAAGTAAGAGCAGATGTAGTTATTTTTAGTTCAATGTTTTAAATATATTCTAAATGACATTAGTTTAATGAGTATAATTTACTTTTTAGAAATATAAAACTAAAAAACTTGTTAAACTTTAAAAACATTTATATTAATTGTTGTAATTAGAATAATTTTAAAAACAACCTATATTTCTTTACTGTTATGTAAATATTTCACTTTTTCTTTATATAATATTATAGCTTATGTGTAATTGTTGTCATTATAAATATATTCTTCATGTCAAAATTTTTTAGAATACTGTGAATCATGTTAGAACAAAAAAAAAAAAATTCTTCAATCAAATAAAAATATATGTGAGATTAAAGTTTTAAAACATAAATATATTAAAACAAAAATTGTAGAAAAAATTTTATCCTATATGCCACTTAGAAAATTTATAGGTATATTTATATCAAAATTATATTTTGATTTTGAATGAGAATCAAAATAAATTTTTTAAAATAAAACATTTATTATAACAACAAACAAATTTCTCATTTAAAAACTTCTTGATTACAAAATATTTATAAGGAAAAGTTATTAAAAAAAAAAAATTAAACAAAATGTTTTATGGTGATTATTTTTGGAACCGCTGGTTTAAGTTTTATAAATTTTACTAACTCTGTTGAAAATTGAAATATCCCAAGTGGTTTTCTTATCTGTTTCAAAATTACAATTTCAAAACTTTTATCTATTTAAATAAGTTTTGAACAAATAAAATCCAAAATGCTGATTTTTTTAAAACTTTTTAATATAAAAAATAAATTTTTTAGCCGTTTTTTTTACCTTTTTACAAAATTATATGTTTAAATCTTAACAAATAAAAAATTTACATTATTCCCTTCTCAAAACTTTTACTATAAAAAGGCAAAAAGTTTGTAAAATAATATTACACATCTATAAATCAACATAATATGTTTTCTTTCAAAAAATTTTTAAAAATGAAAATATTTTAGAATATTACAAACTAATTATACGTTTAATATATTTAAGGATACAATGGAAAAAAAATAATTATTGTAAAAATTTATTAAGCAAAAAAAATAATAAGTTTATATCATTTTTAAAAACACTGGAAAAGTACTTTTAACTAAGATAATTATTATTTTTTAGCTAATAATTTAATATTTCTTTAAAAATAATTTAAAATTAATATTACTTATATTGAATTCAATTTTAAAAAAATAAATTCATTAACATATGAAAATATTTATTATATACAATTTTATCAAGGTAAATAAAATATTATGCATATTTTATTAAACATTAAGTTAAAAGAGAAAAAATAAAATAATGTCAATAATTCATAAGCCATTTAAGTACTTATAAAATATAGTAAAACTTAAGATTCAAACAATTTCATTTTTTTTACAACAAAAAATTTCATATTATTTAATAAACTTTATTCATTTTGATGCTTAAGTAATTACAATTATCAATATTAATTAACAGTAGCTACTTACAATAATAAAAATATTTATTTTATATTTCCTAAATTTTTTTTCTTTTTTAATCATTATAAGTAACTTTTTTAAATAGAAAAATATCGACAATAATATATTACACTTATTTTATAAATTTATTAAATATTTCTTTATCAAGTAACAATTAAAATAAAAATCACAAGATTTATAAAAATATTTGTATATTTTTAAAAAAATTACAATTTTTCAAGTTAAAAAAATTTTTATTGTTTCAAAAAAAAACTTAAGAAAACTAAAATATTTGAGTTTAGAAAAAATGGTTAATGAATACATATTTATATTAATAATCTATATTATATATTAAAAAAAGGTCAAATATAAATATTTTATTTTCACTTTACTTAACTTTTTAATTTCAATTTATTGAAAATTTAACTTATTTATTTTTATGAAAAGATGTTAATTAAAACTATAACAATAATAAAATTTTTTGTAGACATTTTAAATTTTATATACAAAACAATGAAAATGTTAATTTTAAATATGTTTTGTACCTGAAATTGCTATAAGATAAAAAAACTTTATTTTAAAAATAAAAAATTGATAATCAAAGCTTTAAAATAATGTGAAAAAACGTTTTTAAATTATTTGAATTGTATTAAAAAAAATTATTTTCTTTAATATTTTTAAAATATTATTTAATTTTACATTTTTTTTATTATTTTGTATTTTAATTATCTAATAATATTTTTACTAAAATAACAATAACTATAACCTTATAATGTACTACGTTTTAAAAAAATATTTATTTAATTTAATATACTATTTAAAAATCTTTATAACTACATATTTACTTACTTTTTCTATGAATATGCTGTTATTGTTTAATATAAGATATAAATTATTTTCGTTTTATTGATTTAATAAAAATACTATAAATCTATTGGGAATATATATTTCACAGTTTAGAAAGAAACCATTTTCTACTAACTTTAAATTTAAAAATAATATTTATATAAGAAAAATTGATAAAATGATTAAAAAAGATTAAAAAGTTTAATGATATATAAACAAAAAAATAATAATAAATTTAATAATATTACAATATATATTTTTAATTAAAAAAAACTAATATATATTTATTAAAAGTAAAAATAAAAGTAATATTTATAATATAATTAATGACAAAACTTTATTATTAAACATAATTAAATATAGTTGGCAATTTCTACTACTGTAATATTAATTTTTATAAATATTTAAAAGGTATATTTAATAATTTTTGTTATAAAATGAAACATTATTTTATTTCATTAAAATATTTAAAAACCATAACTTTTATAAATAATTAAAAAGGATTAAAAGAGATATTAAATTAAATCCATAGCAAATATAATCTCTTCTTAAATATTGTTGACAGCTACTTATATATAAATGTTTTATTTAAAAGTTATATGATACATCTTATATAATACATTTTTTTCTTCAATTATATAATAATCCACTAACAAATTGTAGAAGAATCTTAATGACATATAATTATTTTTAGAAAATGAGTGTAATGTCAGTTTTAGTAATATTTTAAAAGCAAATATATTTTACAAATTCAATATTTTATTATAATATTATTATTTTTTAGTTTTATAATTTTAAAATCATTTTAATACTTAAAAAAATATTTTGTTGGCTTCAATTTTATTTTAATTAAAATATGAATGCTATATTTATCATTTTTATTTCTACTCATTATTAAATTATATTTATTGTTCTTAATTTTTGACATTTTTGTTCACTTTATAAAAATAAATATAAAAAAAATTTATACCAAATCATTCATCTCATATTCTGTATTATTTTCTTCATCTGTTATACTTTCAGTTGAATCACTAAAACATTCTGATTCTAAACTATCGGAATCATAATACTCTTGTTCTGATAGCATCATTTCATACTAAAAAAAATATTTAATTATATAATATTATTACCAAACCTTTGGTACTTTATATTCAAATTCATTTTCTAATGGAATAACTAAAAATACTTCATTATTTTTATGAACTTCAATAAACATTGGATTTGTTATTTGTTGTTTTTTGACAAAATTGCGAACAGCAGGATAAATAATTTTTGTTGCGTATATCCATTTAAAATATGATTCAAAATTAGAATTTAATTTACAAACAATAGCTTTTTTCATTTTTGGCATTTTAATTTTTTCAAATCCATTACTATTTAAAGCATTCATTATTGGAGGATCAACCATCCCACTAGTTGTTTCTGTAGCTGATGAAAAGACAACTCCATATGCAGATTGTAAATAATCAGAATAATTTAATGAAATATCATCATAAAATATAGCTATTGTTGTTGCTGGAACAGAATTTTCACTAAGTAATGTTTCTTGAAGTTCTACTAATTTATTAATAGTTTTATAATATGAACCAATATTATATTTATAAATTATTCCAATATTCTCACTAAATCCAGGTATTTTTCCTTCTTTAATTTCAATATCAATAAATCTTTGACCATATTTTGGAAAAAATAATAATATTATTAATACAATAATTGCTAAAATTGATATAAAAAATATCATAATATACCTAAAATTATTAAAATTATTAACTAATAGTAATTTTAATAATAAAAAACATTATTATAAATTAATACATTTTAAAAATAATAACAAAAATAAAGTAGTTATCCATATCTAGTCACATGTTTTAACAAAATATTTAGCAAATTTTGTCCTTCAATCAATGCTAAAAATATAAAATAAATGTTAAGCTAATATTTAATCACGTTACAAAGAATAAATTTATATTTTTAATATTATAATACATCTTTCTTCAAATTGTCATTTAATTACATTCTTAAAAATTTATTTTTATTTTCTTTTTGTTTTGTCAATATATATATATATTAACCTTTATAAACTATTTTTAAGAATATTAGGATTATTTAAAATTTTAAAAGTTATAATAGTATCCAATTTTTAAATACATTTCATAATAATTAATTTTTTTAATAATCGTCATAGAATGTACACATAAATTTCATAATAGATAAAGAATAAGTAGAAAATTGACATAAAAAGGCATATTTTAAAATATAAAATTAAGAATATTTTATAATTAAAAATTATCTAAAAATTTTTTTTAAATATTATAAATTTTATATAATATACTAATTTTTTTTTTAATATTATTTATTATTAATATATTAAAAAAAAATATTTTAAATATTTAATAGAATAAAAATTTTTATTATAACAATCAATGTGTAACATTTTAATTAGAAACTTGTACAACATTAAAAAGTATATGCCTATACCAAATATTGACTAGTATTAAGAATTAAATAGATACACTATTCATCTTTAACAATGTTTAAAATACATAAGAATATATATATATATATATATAGATAACAAAAGTAATGGCATTATAAATAAATTTTAAAAATATATATAAATAATAAAATAATTTATATTAAGATACTTAATAGATTTTTTAAGTAAAATTAATTAATTTTTAATAGTAAAATAATAAATTATAATATTAATAAAAATTATTTAATAATTTTTTTATTTTTATTGGTAAAAGTATAACTTAATAATATGTATATTAAAATATTATCAAATATTAAATAAAAATTGATTATCTTCTTTTATATTACCATTTATATAATTTTCATTGTTTATTCTAAACAATAAAAAAAAATTATCTTCTCTCCTGAAATTTATTTTAAATTAAAAAATATTTATAAAATAAAAAAAAGTCATTTTATTAATTTATTAAAAAGAAAAGTAATAAATAAATTTGTTTAAAAAAAATGTAAAAATAATTTTGTTCATATTATTAAAATTAACAATATAGTTTTGTTACCGAATATTATAGATAATTATATTGAAAAAAAAAAAATTTTTAATTTTCAATTTCGACAACATTTGTAAAATAAAAATTGTATAAAATTATTATAAAAGTAATGCAGTTAACAATATCTGCAGATCAATAAAATATTTGTTTGCAACAAACATAAAAATGTAAGCGAGTTAAACCTTAGTTATTGTAACATTAATTCCTAAATTTCCATTTTCAGAAAATAACTTTGCTAATTTTGAGTCAAATAAAAGGCAATCTGAACTATTTAAAGAGGAGGCAATACCTTCGTGAATACTTTTTGGTGCCGCTTCCCAACATAAACGTCTTTTTTGATTTGAAAGCTCCAATCGATAAATAAATTGTTCCGCTTCTTTTTTAGATCCAATAAGTTGGACGATAGCATAAAATTGTTCTGTATTTCCATATTTTTCCTGTTTTTCTAAAACAAGCATAAAATGACAACCATAACATGATTGTAACATAACCCAATCAACAGCACCTGGAAGGCTTATATCTGTTGCAAGAAAAACAATATCTTCACCTTGAAGTGTTGTAATGGAACGATGAGCTTTCATAAGGTGAGGCATAACATGTTCTACACCACCTTGCCATCTACATGATGCTCCAGGACATGGGCAACAATATGGTCTAAATTCACATCCTTCTTCATGTGAAAGTTTTTCAGAGGCAGAAAATGCATCATTACATCCATTAACATTATATTTACAGGGAAAATATATTGTTGCTGCAATTTTTTCCATAGCTAAATTTCTTACGTTTGGAACTGGTCCTCGGCAAGATGGACAACAATTAAGTTTTGGACGACATGAACCACATACTAAATGTCCAGATCCACATTGATATAATGGTGGAACCATATATTCCATACAAACAGGGCATTCAAAAGCATTTAAAACATCGGCAGAAGCTGGTACAGGTTTATTAAGACTTTCTAATAATAATTTATTTGTTAAAGTAATATCATTTCTTGTTCTTAATTCATCAATTGTAGATGTAAAATTTGTTCTATCATTTTTTAAAATATTTTTTGAATTATTTCTACTTTCTGATTGATCAATTGTCCTTGATAGTGGAAATGATTCATTCAATATATCCATTCTATCTTCATCTATTGATGAATCATCAATAGTTATATTCATACCACCTTCACCATGATTATCAATATTTTCTGATATTTGATAATTACTTCTATTATTACTTCTTTCACCACTAGATCTAAAATCCATTCTTTCATCAATTCTACTATTATTTTTTCGTTCTATTTTAGGTTCTGGTTCTTCATTATTTCTAGTTACAGATCTACTTTCTATCCTGTTATCAGATGAAATATGATTTGTATTACTATTAATATTCACATTACCTTCACGTATTATATTTGAATTTTCAGATGTTCCTACAATTCTAGCAGTTGCTCGATTTCTATTATGATTATTTCCACTACCACCAGATCTACCATGTTGATTTTGTCTTTGAAAATGTCTATTACTTGATGATCTATTATATACTATTTGTGATGGTTGAATATCACTTTCCATTGAATTTGAACTTCCTGAACTTGAATACACTTCCAATCCTTCATTATTTGATGAAATATTAATTAGTTCTTCTGAATTTGCACGATTTGAATTTCTATAAGTTCCTCTCCTTGTACTTCTTTCATTTTTGCTTTCCCTATCACTTCGATGTCTATTACTCATTATATAAAAATATAAAAAAAAAAAAAAACTTTTAGCTATACTGAAGCTAGTAATAAAAAATAATCTATAAATAAATTATAATATTAAAAAAAAAATTGATTATAAGAAATAATACAAATGATATAGTTTAAAAAATATCTAATATTAAGCTTTATATAATTATTATACTTTTAAAAAATAATAAATAATATCTTAACTTTTATTAGATATTAATTAAATATATAAAATAGTTATTTTAGATAATATATTACAATTTTTATTAAAAATAATTAGAACTTTTAACAATTATTCGTCATCGTTAAAATACAATTTAAATAGACATTTTTATAATTTAACTGACATTTATATTTCTATTAATTTTATGAGATAAGGACAATGTCAAAACTACCAACTATATGAATGGAATAATTTTTGTATACAACAAATAACCAAAATAAAAGTATATATTTTTGAGGGAAATTTTTTAACTACTATTAATCGATTAAAAAAATATATTTTTTTACCTCATATAATTTATTATATAATAAAAAAAAACAATACTAGCGTTGATAAATATTCATAAAATATTGAAAAAGAAATATAAAACTTATAGTTAAAAGTTATATTATAATAAACAATAGAAATATAAAAAGCAAGAAATATATATATTTATTATTGTTAATTATGTCAACACGTGACTATACATAAATAATAATTTAATAAAACAGTTAAACTTAAATTTAAACATTTAAAAAAAAAAAACTAAGTATTAATAATTTTTAAATATTCATTAATTTGATAAGAACATTATTTTAAAACATTTTTTGTTTATATGAAAAATGCTTTACTTTTGTAATACAACAATCGTTTCGAGACAAACATATGACGAACTAAAAAGAGAACAGTAGATATGACATATTTTATACAAAAAATAAAGAGATTGTAAAGGCGTTTTACAAATATAAGAAATAAGTATTGATTATAAAATGAAATCTAAAAAAAAAAATTAAAAAAAAAATAAAAAAAAAAATAAATTCAAACTATTTTTTTTTAAATCTATCAAATTTTTTTTTAACAAATATATTCTAAATATTAGTAGAAAAAAAGAAAAAAATGAAATGTACATAAGTTAGTAGAAGGTATGATAAAGCAGAACCAATATATTTATCTAAACAATAACATTACTTCTTTTTTACTAGTTGATATCTTTAATATAAATAATTGACAACTTTTATAACATCATATTAAAATTTTGTATTTAATGATCAACTTGTACTCTTAATGTTAATTTATTAAAATATATTGTTACTTATTAAAGAATGTTCTTATAAATAATAACCAATAAATGAAATTATTTATTATGTTTGAATGGAAACAACAATGTAACTATTATATATAACAGAACATTACAAATTATTATCTTGTATGTAAATAAAAATTTTATTTGAAAGAAAAATGATATTTTAATGATGAATAATATTTAATATTATCCAAAAATAAGTTATTATTAAGAAAGTATATTGTTTATTCTTTTCCTTATTACACTAACTAAATAAAACATTTGTGGGAAAAATTAATAATATTATCATTAATTTTAAAGGAAGTGTATGATATAATTTGAAATGTAAATTAATACTTTTGTAATTTAAAATAATATTTAATCATTAAAATAAATATTTTGAAGGTTATTAAATTTTATTATTTTTGTTTTAATTTAACTACCTCAAACTATTAAATTTTTTTTTCAATAAAAACTATATACTTTTATCTTAATTATTAATGTTTTATTTTTTTTTATATTTATAGTTTAAAATTTTATTTTATATATAAAAGAAAATTAAATTTCTTACTCGTTTAAACATATTTTTTTTATAAAAATGTCATTTATTCTATAATTGTAAATTCAAGTAGAAAAATGTTATATTTAAAATAATTTTACTACTAATTAAATTTATAAAAATGACGTTTCTCAAAAAAGCCGTTTAGTTAATATAACTTTTGACATTATAGGCTCTTTTTGTCAAAAGACAACTTCTTTGTTAATAATGATGAGCCAATCAAAAATAAACTATACCACTGTATAATTTTGTTTCTAAACTAGAAAATAATATTAAAATAAGTAAATTAATTATTTGTCAAATATGACAATTATTTAGTTAATTCATGAAGTCAAGGTTGTTTGAAAAAAATAGATATACATGGTAAGATAATATCAAAAGAAATATATAAACTAAAATGTAATCTGATTTTAATAAGTATTTTATTGGAAATGAAATATATTATTTCTTTGTTAGTAATTATTTTCTTTATACTTAATATTGCTCACTCAGCACCGTAAGTTCTTGATTTAAATATAGCATATTTCATAAAATTTTTAGTCAATTTTACGGACCACCAGGATACGGTTTTGGAGGATACAGAGGATACAGAGGATATGGAGGATATGGAGGATATGGTGGTTATAGACCACATTGGAGACATCATATGCCTCCACCACCACCACCACCAATGATGGGGCCACCTCCAGTTGTTCAAACAACTGTTGTTAGAACGATTACAACAACAGTTGGATAATTGCAAACAAATTATTTTAATTCATTTTAAAAAAAAAATATATTTCAAATAATTTACCATTTAATAAAAAAAAATTTTTAATGGATTTAATAATATTTATGTTTGTTTAAAAAATAAAACAATTTTTTTTTTATTTTTTTTTTCAAATAAGAAGGATACTATTGTATAACAGTTACAGTGCAAAAAAGTATACATAAATTTATATATAATTTTAGAAAAATTTTATTTTTAAATGTTATTTTAATTGTAAAAGAATATTCTTCTCAATTTTGTATATCTAATTACCAAAATATAAAATTTTTAATTAACAACTTTCACTTTTTCTTGAATTCTTTCCTAGAAAATTTAGTTATATTTCACTTATTTTTTTTAAATTATATGAAAATTTTTTTTTTCTATATTTATGGTTAATCATTCTACTTAATTCGTAATAATCATGTACAATTAGTAATTCATGTTAGCCGTTCTATTAAAAATAATATATTTTTAAAGAAATTAAAAATTTTATGGTTAAATATATTTTTTTTTTCGATAGTACAAAGTTACGTAGTTGTCTTTGGAAATTTTTACAAAATATAATAATTATTAAGTTTTAAATTTATATCTAAACATATACATAAAAATGACTTATTTTTGGTTTAAAAATTTAAGATATATAAAATTCAATCAAATATTTATATTTTATTGAAATACTAAAATATTTATTATAAAAAAGAAAATTTGTTTAGAAATTTTATACAATGTTAGTCCGGGTAATGGTAACTCACTTTTTTATTTCATAAATAATATAAAAGATTTGGTAGTTTAAATATTATATTTATATTTTTTTTTATTAGTTATTGTGTATAAAAATAACAAAGAATTAAAAATTTGTTCCTGCAAGATTAAATAGTTTAACATAGATAGGTTAATTGCACCTTAAAAATGATATAACAAAATATTCATTTTATACTATAACTAATTATTAAGTGTTTTTTTAGAATAATATAACATAAAAAAAGTTTATTATTTGTTATTTTTTCAAAGGAAATGATAAAATAATTATTTTTAATATGTAGTATAAAAATATATAATTTTTTAGTTTTTTTTTTATATATTTTTATAATGTTTAAATATTTTTTACATTATATAAAATATAACATTATTTTATTATACATTATTTTATTTCATATTAAAATTCTTTAATATCATTAAAATTTAGTTAATTTGTTAATTTAATGATAAATTAATATCTGATAAATTTTTGTTATTTAATTTTTTTTTTTAAATTACTAGTACCATAATCTGATAAAAATAATTTTTTGTTATCATGGTATACTTCTTTTTAACATATCATTTTTGTAGTAGTTACTTAAAAAATTATTCCTTAAATTAGTTTTTAACTGATAATGCAAATTGACAAATAATGTTAAGAAATATAAGATGTTAATAAATATAAACTTTAGTATTTTTATTAAATAAACTAAATAAATAGTTGTTACTATTACTCTTTAAAATATTTTATTAAATTGGAATATGTATATAGAGATTTTTGATTTAAAATATATTAAAAAATGGATGTTTATGATAAACAGAATTATTTTTAGATACAAAGTCTTTTAACAATTATTACAATCATTTTTATAAATTTAATTATTTGTTCTTTTTTTTTTTATTTTATTTTATCAACAAACAATTTTTACTTTTATTATAAAATATTTCTTTATTTTAGGACTTTAATTTTATCTTTTTAAAAGTTCATACTAAGTTTTTTTTTTTCATATATAATGCTTATATATTTTTAAAAGTATAAGAAAAAGTATCAATTATTTTAAATAAACGGGTGAAAGGTGGTTGCATAAAATAATACAATGTTATACTCAATTCAGGTATCATTAGTTTAAAGTTGTTTATATATTTTTAATAAAATTTATTATTTATAGTCGTTGTTAATTGAATTACTGTTATCAACAGCATTTGATGTCACTAGAAGTATTCCTTCAAATGATTATAGTTTTATTGGTAGTCAATTTTATAATAGTAGTGATAATGAAAAAAGTTTTTCTAATAAATCATTAAATAGCAATTTAATGCCTACATCTTGCGCAAGTGATGAAACTAAATCACAAGATTTAGCTTTTCATTTAATGCAAAATTATTCACGGTAAATAAATAAATTTTATATTTAAGTAAATAAATCGTTTAGTAATGCACTTCCAGAACCATCACCTGTTGTGGTTACTGTAGAAATTACAATTCAAGATATCTCTGATATATCAGTTATTACTGGAACATTTGTTATAGATTTTTGGATTAGTGCTATATGGATAGATTCCAGATTACAATTTAGTCATTTAGATCCATGTCGTAAAAATTTAAGTTTAGATCACGATATGGAACCAAAACTTTGGTAAATTTGTTTTTTTTTTATTGAATATTTATTATTATATAATAGGTCACCAAATGTATGTATTGTTAATTCAAAATCAACAAAAGTTCATGATTCACCAAAACCAAATATTTTATTAATGGTATTTAAATTTTTTTCATTTTTTTTTATAATAATTATATTTAAAGATTTTTCCAAATGGAACAACATGGTTAAATTATAGAATTCGTTCAGAAGTTCCATGTGAAATGGATCTCCGTACATTTCCATTAGATACAATGAGATGTAATCTACTTCTAGAAAGTTATTCATATAATATGGCTGAAGTACAACTTGATTGGTTATATTGGTCACCAGTTACAACAATAAAAGATGATTATAATTTACCAGACTTTCGTTTAACAAATATAACATGGGATAAAAATACAGAAAGCTACACAGCAGGTATATGGCAAAGATTATCAGTTAGTATATATTTTGAAAGATTATTTGGATTTTATATTTTACAGGTAAATAAATATTTTTTATTTTATAAATTTTTATTTACATTATAAATTAATATATTTATTTTTAAGATGTATATGCCAACATATATAAGTGTATTTATTTCATGGATAGCATTTTGGTTAGATACTAGAGCATTACCAGCTAGAATAACATTAAGTGTTAGTTCATTAATGGCATTAACATTTCAATTTGGTAATATTGTGAGATCACTTCCTAAAGCTAGTTATGTTAAAGCAATTGATGTATGGATGTTTAGTTGTGTTGGTTTTATTTTTGGTTCATTAGTTGAATTGGCAATTGTTGCATATAATGATAAATTAGAAGATCAACGACAAAGAAAAAATAAAATAAATAATATTAAAAGAATGTTAGCTGCTAATACAAACAAATCAATGATTCCATTAACAAATATTTCCAGAAAACGTAAATCATATATGTATCATGATATAAAAACAGAAGAAGTATCATTAAACTTACCAATGACAGATATTGGTGATAAATATCCAGAACAATGTAATAATGAATCAAGTATTGATAAATATTGTTACTCATCAAGTAATAATGAACATGAAAATTTTATTAAAAAAACTAATTCTCGTGGTAGTAGTTTTATTTTAAAAAGAAAAAGTTATGATGATGAAAAGTCAAGTAAAAATTATGACAAATATATTGTTAAACAAAAAAAACAATTGGATAATATGTCTAATATTCGTAAAGCAGAATTTGGTGGTATTGTAGATAAAATTGCAAGTATTTTATTTCCTTTAGTAAGTTTTATTAATTACAGTCATTTTTTAATAAAAAAAAATAATATTTTTTTTTAAGGCTTTTGGAATATTTAATGTATTTTACTGGGCATATTATTTGTCTTACAAAAGTAGTAATTCACAATAATATTTTAACTTAAATAATGTTATGTAATAATTATATTTACAAGCATCTTTTTTTTTATTAATTAATATGATAAAATAAAAAATTATTATGATAAATTTATATGATATTATTAAATTTTTTGTTATTCAGTATCATTAGCTTCTAAGTCATAATAATGTTGTGCTAAAATTCCTATTGTCATCATACCAAATGTAACTATGATAACACAACTTCCAAAAGTTATTAAAAGTATACGATCAAGTATAGATGCAATAAATTCCCATTCTAAAGCAACTTGTCTACTTGATCCACGACATATTCGTTTAAAAAATGTATTTAAATTTATATTATTCATATCATTTGTATAATCTTTTCCAATTTTAAATATTTTTGATTTTTTTTTAATATTATTATTAGATTGTTTTAAGGAATTGTTTTTATTATTATTAATATTATTTAAAGTTTTCATTTCAATATCTTGTGATTCATTTAATAATGATGAATTTGGTATCATTGAAGTATTATTATTTCTAATATATTCATATTTTTTTAATGAATTATTGTTTTTGGAATATATAAGATTTTTTTGCGACAATGAAGAATTTAAATTATTTTTATAAATATTTTTTGGTTCACTATCACTTTCAATCCATATTTGTTTTAATTGTGGTGGAACTGTTAATAATGTAAATTTATAAACAATAACAAAAAAGAAATATCTTGCCCAATCAGAAGGTAATTTACCATATTGTCGTTGACTATGAATAGCTAAAACAATACTTGTTAAAAATGTACCAATTGATATAATAAAAATAATTGATAAATAAAACCAAGCTATAAGAGGAACAAATTCTGATGTTGTTGGCATTTGATCACATACCATTAACATTAAAATTGACATTGCTAATAATGTTGTTATACCAAGATTAATCTTTTCTTTTCTATCATTACTTGAACTCCCAGGAGTAAAAAAACCAGTAATTGCAACTAAAGTTATAATTGATGTTGGTATAATTAAATTAACTAAATAATATAATGGTTTTCTTCTCATTATTAATGATGCCTGAATAATAACCCATGGTTCTTCACAACAAGCATATTTATATTCATGTCTAAAAATTTTAAATGATATAACATCCCATTCTTCATTTCTAATAAAATTTTCCAAATTAACTGCTGGATCTGCATAATAATCTAATGCTGATTTATCATTTGTCCAACTACTTATTATAAGTGTGCAATTTTCTTGTTCATATGGAAAAAAACGAACATTTAATCGGCAAGTAGTAGTATATATTGCTGGATAAAGAAAACTTATATTAGATCCACGCAATCCTTCTTTTCTTGTTGAATCAAGTTTAACATTCATATGCCTTTCAGTGTCATCTTTATTCATTACAACACTTAAAAAATATGAAGGAAAAAATTTTTTTTTATTTATTAAATTATTAATACCTGTTATAAATATATGTATCTGGTTTCCATATAGACATTGAAGGTAAAATTATTGATTCTATATTATTGTAATCTTGTGGATTCCAATCAAGCATTTCATCATGCCATCGTTGTACCATCCACATATTTAATTTTATATTTTGGGCTGGTTCATTCTTAAAGAAAAAAAATTATTTTTAATTTATAATAAACATACAACATCAATAATTTGATAAAGTGTCATACTTAAATAAATTTTTAATGGATTTGAATGATTTGATACTGGTCTAACTCTGGTATCATATCTTTTAGAATCAAGTAAATCTTTGGTTAATTTAATATGTGGTAAGTTTTGATATTCTTTTACTGCTATTCTTCCATCTTTATCAATATTATTTGAAAATTTTGATAAAGTAGCATTAATTGTAATACCTAAAAAATATTAAAAATTTTATAATTAAAAAATAAACTTACATAACCCGTTTTTAATTTGTAAAAATAATAGATATAATATTAAATAATTTATAAAAAATTTGTAAAAATTATATCCAGAATTCATCCTAAATATTTTTAAAAAGCTAGTTAACATACCAATGAATAAAGATATAAAAGCGATATAACGCCTAGACTTTTTAAAAAAATCATTTACAAAAAAAGTAATTAAGTAAAACTTTAAAATAACTTTTTTTTTTTTATAAATTTTATAAATAATTTTAAAAATATATATTTTAAATGCATAAAACATTAAAAGATTGATATTTATAAATTT
Source organism: Strongyloides ratti (assembly GCF_001040885.1). NCBI lineage: Eukaryota > Metazoa > Nematoda > Chromadorea > Rhabditida > Strongyloididae > Strongyloides > Strongyloides ratti. The sequence continues at coordinate 657,865 of NW_020171512.1, read as the reverse complement.
TTAATTTGTAACATTCATATTTAAAAATTATTCCATGTATTATCTTTTCATAGAGTCACATTGAATTCAAATTAAATAGTAATTGAAGAACTTTTTTTTATCTTAATTTATTTTTAATAAATTTTTAATATACAATAAGTAAAAATTTGATAGAATTTATTATATAAACTGAAATTTTTTAAAAAAAAATGTTGAAAAATTTAATGATTATTTTATTGTTAAAAATGATGTAACAATATCAGGTAAAAAGTAAATATATAATGCTCATGTGAAATATAATGAATGTTTTTAATGCCTCCTTAGAGAAATTAATAAAATATGAATGTTATTGCTATATTATAGTTAACTTTCATTTTTTTAATTTTTTTAAAAATTATTCATAAAGGAAAAATTTTATATTTTTTTTTTTGTCTAAAATAACTTAAGCTTTACTTAAAAAAAAATTGTCTTTTTAAAATTTTAAAAATAAAATTTATGTAATAATGAATATTGTTATATTTTAATTATATATTCTTGAAAAAATTATGTTAAAAATTTTAAAGTATTTTTGGAAGTAAAAAAAAAATTAATGAATAATGCTAAATTTGAAATTATAAAAATTACATTAGAAACAAAGTAAAAAGTTGCGTAAAGTAAAGTAATTATTTAAATTAAGCTAGGAAAAATTGAATGGTTAAAAATAATATCCTTTTAGGATGCTATTTTTATTTTTAAAATATTTTAATACTATTATTTTCAATTCTTACTTAAAAATGCTTTATTTCTATTACAATATTTTAATATTTCTTCTTTTAAACTTAGGTAAAGAATATATTTATATGTTTTTTGTATAATTACCACTATTTAAAATATCATGATATTCTTTGTTCCAGAAGTAATACCCAACGGCATTGAGACCAATGGTTAATATAAAGAAGCATGAAACAAAAGTAATAAAACAAAGCCTTTCTAATACAGTTGCGAACCATTCATACTCTTTTATTGCTAATCGACGACTTATTTTAAGATTTTCTAAAAAAAAAAAAATTATAATCTTATGTGTAATAATATTTTAAACAAACTATTAAATATTTCTAAATTTTCAGCATCATATGTAGAAAAATTTTCTCTTTTATCTCTATTTAATTTTGGTGTAGATACACTATCTGTAGTACTTCTTTCTGTAGTAATCTCACTTTCAGCATATGGAACATAAATGGTATTAAAACATTGTTGTGATATTCTTCTATTTATCATTGGCATTGTTGTTGATTTTGATATTTCTATATATTATAATTATTTATATTAATAAAATAAAAATTTACCTTCAAAAGTAGTTAAATGATTATCAAAGTTTTTATTTAATTTGTCAATTATTCTTTCATCTGATATTTTATCAAGATTTAATTTTTCAACACTTCCAATTTTTGTATCACTACATTGACTTTTGTTAAATAATGAATTATCATCAAATAGTTTATTTAAACTTGATAAATCTCTTTGAAGTTTTGCTGATGTTCTATAAGCTAAACTTAATGGTGGAGCTTCTTCATATTCCTTAAAAATAATAATAAAATATATATATTTTTTTTTATATACTAATACATACCTGAGTACCTTCTTTTAAATGTAATGGAATGTATGTAAATGATAATTTTGCTAATATTGTTAAAATATTTACAATATTTTTAGGAAGTCTTTCACCAAGTTGACCTTTTTTCTGAACAGTTATAATAACACTTGATGCTAATGTACCCATAGAAATTATTATAATCATTCCTAGTATAAACCAACCAATTAATGGGATAAATGTACTTGTTGTTGGCATTTGATCACTAACCATTAACATTAAAATTGACATTGAAAGAAGTGTTGTTATACCAAGTGATACTTTTTCTTCTCTTTCACCACTTGCTGATGATGTTCTATAAATAATATTATGTTAAAAATAGGATTGTAAAAACAACTTACGTAAAAAATCCAACTAAAGCAATTAATGTAATGATACTTGTTGGTATAATCAAATTAACTAAATAAAATAATGGTTTTCTTCTTAAATAAAAAGTTAAATGAAGAATGGCATATTTATTAGGACAACATTTATATTTTTTTTCAATTCTTTTTGCCGTTGCTTTTATTAAATACCATCCTTCATTTTCAAGATAATTACTTATACCAATATTATCATTTTTAGGATAATAATCAATTCCTTCTTTATCATAAGTCCAACTTGAAAATACCATAGTACATACCTGTGTATCAAATGGAAAATATTTTAAATTTAATAAACATGAAAATTTATAAATTGTTGGATATAATAATTGTATATGAACAGCTTTTTTTTCTGGAATTGTTGTTAATTTTGCATTTAATAATCTTCTTGTATCATCATCCTTCATTACCAAACTAAAATATATATATATATAATAAATATTATTTTTAAATTAATTACATACGAATTATATAATGTTGTATCTGGTAACCATATATTTTCATGAGGTAATCTTATTTCACTTATATTACCATATTTTGTAGGTTCCCAATATAAAAATTCATCATACCAACTCTTTAATTAATAATTTAAATTTTATAAAAATAATTTATTACCTCAATTATCCATGCATTTAAAAGAATATATTGTTGAGGTTCATTCTTTAATAAATATTTAAAATGATTTAATAATTAATTGTTTATTATTTATAACTTACAAGTTCTAATATTTGATATAAATCCATACTAAATGTAACATTTATTGGATCATCATTATTCCATGTTGGTTTAGATTTTTTATCATACATTTCAAGTAAATCTTCAACAAGACGTAATTGTGTAGGTATTTGTTTAAAATTATCATTAGTACTAGCTAATGTTATATTTAATATAGCTAGAACTGTTATTAATTTTAAAATTACAACTACTGTATAAAGGAAGTTCATTAAAATGAAACAAATGGCAATTTATTTTAGGCCCTAAAAATTTATGTGTATTAATAAAAAATTGATAATGTAAAGAAAAAAAATAATAACAAGGTAGACATAAATTTTTATGGATTTTTATAATGATAAACAATTTTTTTAAAACAATTATATTTAAAAATAAAAAACTTTTAATCTTATAAAAAAAAAAAATATTAAATACTGAGTAATTATCAAAATGGTTGTAAAAATATTTAATAAAATAATTTTTATCAAAATGAATAAAAAGTTAATTTTAGATTAAAGTTAAGTTATAAAATATAATAAAATTTTTAATAATAATAATAAAAAGCATTTTTATTATAATGTTAAAAAAAAATTTTTTTTGTCCAAAAGATTATATAATTTTTATGTTAATTATTCAAAGTTTAAGTTATTAGTTTTAACAAGTGTTAGTAATTTTTAAAAGCAATTAGCTTTATAATTTATAAAAAGAGAATGCTTATTATTAATATAAATATGACGTTTAATAAAGTAGAAAATTACAAAATAAGTCTGCAATTTTAAATACCATTGTATTCGTAAAGTTTCTTTTATTATTTGTAACAACCTTATATAGTAATGCATGAAATTTAAAAATGTCAAAAAAATTGATATAAAAGTCAAAGAGAAAAAGGATTAAAGACAAGAATAGTTTGAACTAATATGTATGTTTGTTAGATGAAAGAAATTAAATATTAAAAAAAATTGAAAATTTTTTAAAATGTTATTTTTATAATAGTTAATAAAGGTTACCCTAATATAATAAATTGACCACTTTATTAAACTGATTGAATTTTTTTAAAATACTATCTTCTTCTTCTTTTTTTTTTCTTTACTTTTGGGAATTGTAGAATAATTTTTTTAAGTGAATACTATTTAATTCTGAAGAAAAGAGATATTAAAAATAAAGTTCATCAATGGGGTATTACCTTACCTTGGGGATATAATATATATATAATTTAAAACATATAGAATAGTTTTATGATGTATAATGTTAAAATAAAAATAATTAGGTCCCATTTAAAGAAAATATCCTTTTAACATAAAAATATACATCCTTATTCTAATTCAATCATTCTTTTTCAATGTTTTAAAGTTTTTAAAATTTTGTAAATTTATTTTTTTATTATATAAATAATATTTAATATTATTCTAAAAAAATAAATAATAAAATTGATCTCTTATAATTTAAAACAAAATATAAATCTTATATATAATATTATTATAAACAAAATTAACAACAGACATAATTTTATATTTAAAAAAAATTATCAGAATAAAAATTTTTTAGTATTAACATTATTAATGATATTACAATCAAAAATAATCAATTTGAAAGAGTTACTTACTAAAAGAAGATACATTTAAGATTTTTTGTGTATATTTCAAACAAATGATTTATTAAATATAATTTTTCATCAATGAAAATATCTATAGAACATTGTCCTAAGATCATTTAATAATCTTTTATTTTTTTTTTTTTTAAAATTGGTATATTAATAACATATATTTTTGTTTTTAAAATTACATCATCACTTTAAAAGAAATGTTTAAAAAAAAATTTGCACTTTTTTTTGGTTATGTTTTATTTTAAAAAAAAAATTTGGTAAAATATACAATTCGTTTTCAATAACAGTTCTAATATTTAAATGAGGTAAGATGTGCCAATGTTTTTGATATATTAAAATGAAATTGACAATTATATATTTCTTTAATAATAAAATTTTAACCATAGTTTAAAAAATGAATAATTTAAAATTTTTTTTAATAATTTTTTTCATATGTATAATAATGATAATTAACAAAAAAAAATTTTTTTTTTTTGCAACTTTATTATTTATACATAAATTTATTTTTGTAAATAAAAAATAAAAACGTTTCAAATTTTATGTAATAAACTAAAAACATTTTTAGAGAGATATAATTTAATACATACTATAAATATATTTAAAATGTTTTTATATTACTTTATTATAATTTTTTTTTATTTGGTTTTTAATTCTTTTAGTGCAAAAATGTAAATAAGTCTTCATTTTCTTAAAATTGTTTGCTTTAATTAAAAAAAATTTAAATAGTTGAAAAATAAACTACAATTGATCTATTAATAAAACATTTATTGCTATATATAGATAATTACAATTCTTATTTTTAAATTTAATTTTTTTCTTGTAAAATAATTATTTATCTTATTTTAAAAAAAATAAAAATTTCACCTATAACTTGAACATGTTTTTAATTAATATAAAAAAAATATCCTTATTATTGTTTGACAAAATTTATTTAATTATTAAAATATAAATTAAAAATTTAATATTTATTGACTTTTTATTTTTTAAAATAACTAAAAGAAATATAAAATGAATACTTTACAGAAGTTTTAAGTATAGCAATTTATCATATATTTTTTTTATATAAATAATGATTTTTCCTTTTAACTATAAATTATTTTTAAAAAAAATCATTTAAAATGAAAATGGTTTTAAAATATCAAATGTGTCTATTAAAAAAAAAATAAAGAATGTAAATAAATATATAAAAAACTGGAATATAAGATACCTGCGGATATATTTTTTTCATATAAATGATAGCTCATCGTTTTATGCTAAAACAAATTTAAAAAAAAATATGTAAACTTTTACCATTTTGTAATAAATAATGTTGTATTTTTAAACATTTTATGGTGGTAAAATGTAATACTTATAACTTTATTTGTTCTTCATGTGCATTTAATTAACCTTAAAAAAATAGTGTTTGTTACTATAAATTTATATATCTTGGCAAACAACTTTTCTAATTTAATTCATTTTTTAATTAACTATAAAAAAAATTGTTTAGCATCATTGCAATAAAAAAAATAACATGTAAAAAAAAAACTACTTATAAATTGTTATTTTTTAAAAAAAGATTTACAATAACATTTCGATTTTTATATTTTTTTACTTAATTATTTTTATTGTTACTTTTTTTTTAATATGTTATATAACTTTATTGTGATTTAGAAATTTTTTTATTGTATTAGACTAAAAAGTTACTTTTTATTTTTATTTCCTCTTTAAAATGAATTGATTTATATATATATACTTTATAATTTTATTTTAAAGGATTAACTTGCTTTTTTAATAAAACTTATCATTAAAAAGTTTTTTTTTTTTTTCATTTATTATTATTATTTATATTAGTGTAATAATATAAATATAACATAATATGTATAACACATGTTATTTTTAAATCATTTAATCTTAATTAAAAAAATGTTATTAATATATTTAATTTTTTTTTAAAGTGAAATACGCAAAAAAAAATTATCAAAATTTTTTTATCATAAATTTTATCGTGATCTTTGAAACATACAGCTAATTTTACAACTATCAATGTATCTTATTTTTGTTTTCATAAATTTTTTATGTTATTAAATACAACAAGATTTTATTGTTTTTTTTATTCTATTTTAAAAGTACTTTTGAACTTTTTATTCCTTCTTATTCAATATTTTATTCATTTTGATGATGCATGATCTAATGAAATTTTATTTATTCATTTTTTTTCTTATATAACATCATAGTAAAATTGACAAAATTAAAAGTTACCCATTGATAAATAAAAATTTATTACATAATATTTTTATTTTATACAACTTTATATATACTTATTATGAAATATAGTTTTAAATCTTTTTCAAACATAATTACAGTAATTAATCTTTAAAGTATAAAGTAAAGTAATTAAAATTAAAATGAAGCTTATATTACAAAAAATACTTTTAAAATGTTTCCTTTTTTCATTTTCATAATACTATAATTAGTTTTTTACGTTTCTTTGATAATTGAAATCATTTTATCAACAAAAATAAAATGGATGTCTAATTTTTAACTAATCATGTTTGAACTTTTTGCGTGACAAATTTTAATTTTTTTTAAATATTTAAAGAAAAAACTATAAGATTACTTTAAATTTCCTTTTTTTTTAAGTATAATTGTTACTAAGTTTATAGTAATATTAAAAAAAAAAAGAAAATTCTGTTAAAAAATTAATGCTATGTAAACATTAGTATTGTTAAATTTTTATTCCTAGGATTGAAAAAAAAAATTTTATTCTCAGTTTTTTTTTAATTTAATCTTAATACTCTATTTAAAATTATAAGTGTAGATTTATATAAATACCATTATATTTTGTCCTTTTTATTTTTTCTCATTAATTGACGCAACATTAGTTTAAAATGTTATAAAATTATCAATATATGTATAATTATATTTTCTTATAAAACTAAGCAGGGAAAAAAATTTGATTTCATATTTATCGTTTCATTAACAAGATATATTCATAATATAAAAATGTAATATCTAAAACTATAATATAAAGATGAATAAGAAAAATTTACATTTAATTTAATGCATATTTGTGTAATATATAACAAAGAAAAAAACTATTTTTTTAATATACTTAAGGCATTTTATTTTTGTTCTTTTAAAACTATTTATTTTTTTGGTCAAAAAGAAATTTTGTTTTATATACAATAAAAAAAAATGGTTCCAGAATTGATGATCAAAAAAAAAAAAAATTAATAATAATAATAATTTTAAATTTTCGTAATATTAATTGAAAAAAAGAAGAAATTTTTACCTAATAAAAAAAAATTTTCATGCTTATTAGTTATATAGTAAATAAAATTAAAATTTTTTTTGTTGAAAGAATGAGTTTAAAATAATATTTTTTGTGTATTGTTTCATAAATCACACACAACATATGGAGGATGTATGATTATTAAGCTATTGCATTAAATTATCTATTTTTTTTAAGTCAAAAAATAATAGTTTATTTAAAAGTTTTTTTTTTTAACCATATTAATACTATTTTTTTTTTGTAATATTTTATGCTATGTTATTTAATGTCAATTTTTTAAGAATGGATCATCTTTTACGAAATGAAAAACATAATATTTAAATAAAAAACACTAAATGTTTTAAAAATTTTTAGTTATATTTGCAAATATTTCATATCTTTCCTTATCCTATTAAATTTTTATTTGCCAACATTTATTTTCTGTTTAGTTACATATCATTATTAATATTACTTTACTTTAAAGCTTTTTTTTTTAAATATTAATGAATATTTAGTTATCATTATATCAGTATGGTTAAAGTGTTTATATCTTTAAAAGTTATATGAAATATCCTGATATTTATCATTAAGAAGACTTCTGTTAAAAAAAAATATTAATATAAAAGTTTAAAAAATAATACACTAAGTAATTTAAAATAAAAAATTTAATATTTAAACACAATTTAATAAAAATAAATATAATTAATTGTTAAAAAAACAAAATTGGTTTCAAAAATTTGTGTTAAAAATGTTGAAGATAAATTGTGATTTTCACATATTTATATAACATTCTCAATTACAATCACTAATCTTACTTTATTACTTAAATTCTTTCTTATTCAAGTCTTTTAAAACATTATACTATGCTTGAAAATATAATATCATCATTTACCATTTATACAATTTTTATAAATATATAAAATATTTATTTCCTTTAAAAATTGTTCATTTAATTGTTTTATTATAAATAGATATAATTTTAATAATGTTACTTTGATTAAAATTTTCATACTTATATATTTTTTTGCAAAAAAATGGGATGTTTTTTATATTGTCTAATTAATTATATTCTTTCGTTTTAATATTTCTACTATTTTTTTTTTTTGGAAAAGAAAGAAAAAGAAGAATAAGTAACAAGATAAGTTACTTAAAAATATTATTTTGTTTATTAACAGTTATATATAACAAAAGAACCAAAATTTTTTGTTCCTATTAAAAAAAATTTTGTGTAAATTTTTATTATTTAATATTAATTTTGTTTTTTCATTCAATCTTCTAATGTAAATCTTAATTAAATTTTTTTTTTTTAATACTAAAATTATAGTATTACTTATAAAAACTATTTTTGGTGTTTGTAAAAAATTTCAGAAACTATTTAATTAAGTATTTTGTTAATTATAAAAAAAAATGTTATCTATGGAAATGAGAAAAGAAATTCATGAATTAACAATTCAGGTAAGTTATAATTGATTATAAAATTAAAAAAAAAAAATTTGTTTATATTACCTTTTTAATATATTAAATATAACAAAACAAAGAGTATTTATTATATAACAATATTACAGAACTATCGTATCGTGGTACCAATTTTTTTAACAATGTGTATAATGGGAGTTTTGGCAAATGCAATAGTTATAATGGCATTAATTAAAACTAAAGTTAGAACACCGACAGTTACAATTATATCATCATTATCATTTTCGGATATGTGGACATCAAGTGTTGTCGCTGCATCATTATTATATAACAGTTATTTACCAATATTATATTCGAAATTTGAAACAAATCCATGTATATCATTGACATTAGAATTATTTAGAACTGGTGGTCTTATAACAGGAACGTTACATTTACTTATAATTTCAATACATCATTATATTGGTATTACAAGACCATATTACAAAAGAGCATATACAACTAAAAGTAAATAAATTATTCTTTTAATAAGATGTATTTAATTAAAAATTGAATTTTTCATTAATTTTAGCGTTTATTGTATGTACACTTATTTGGATTATACCACCATTGTTTTTAATAATACTTGCATCTTCATTTAAAAATCAAGGTTTTCGTGATTGCTGGGAATTTGACAATTTCTACCATACTCGTATTTTTAGAGTTGCTGTATCTGGTATAATTGTAATTATATTTCTTATTATTATTTTTTGCTATGCACGAATGGTAAGTTATATATAGATATAAATATTTTCTTTTATAATTTTTAATTTACTAAAAGAAAAATAATTATAATAATCTATTTGTCACTTTTTAAAATATTATTAATTATTTAAAATTTTATAGATATATTTACTGCGTCTCAAGAGAAAAAAATGGCAATCAAGATCAGTTACTAATAAAACAAAAAATGACAATCGAACTGTACATACAACTGTTTGGATATGTTTGTCATTTTTTGTTGGATGGGCACCAGCAACACTTCAATTTTCTATAACATGTAATACATGTCATTTAATGAGATATGAAACTGTACAAGGATATAAATTAATTTTTTATTTTAGTTGTCTTCAATTAACTTTTCTTCTTGGAAAAACACTTATGAATCCTTTAATTTACTCATTTAGAATACCTGAAGTTGAAAGGGAACTCCATCGTATGCATAGTGGTATTAAAAATTTTTTTACAAGATTAACAAGGTAAATATTATATATATATTTTTTTTTAATTATTTAATAAAATTTTCTTATATTATTAGAAGAGAAGTTACAAATCAACCAAAATATAGTATAAAATTTACTCAAAATAATGAAGAAAATGGTACCAAAACATTAATAAAAGAAACCACAACTGCTTTATAAATATAAAAAGGAAAGTATTTAATATCCAGTATTAATTTCATTATATTATTAAAAATAATATAAAAAGATTTTTAATTATACAAAACTTTAATAATAAAAATCTACTATTGTAAACCTGCAAACAATCGTCACTAATCTAAATATATGTTATATATTCAAGTGGAAATTGTATATTTTTATAATATTATATATATATAAATAATTTCTTAAACAAATTCTTTTTTAATATTTTGATTAAATTGATTAAATTGATAAAATTTACTTTTTATTTATTTTTATTATTATAATTTATTAAAATTGTTTAAATTATTAAAAATAACTATTATATATTAATATATAAAATTATAACTATAAAATAATATAAAAAAAAAAGAATAAGTAATAATTCTTACATCATATCTATTGATCGTTCTTAAATCAAAAATTAAAATAAATTAAAAAGTAATTTTACAAACAATTATTGACTTTTGATCTTTTATTTTTTAACATTTATGTACTTTATTTAAAAAGATATATATATATAAAAACAAAAGATAAAATATATTATTGTAAATATACATATCACCAATTTAAACATAAAAAAATATGTTTTTATTTTGTAAATTCATCGTGGGATAACGTATTTATTCTTATAAATTTGACAATTCTTGTCGATATTGAAATTTAATAGACTAAAAAAAAGTACAATTGTATGCCTTATATAGTATACAACACAAATGTATAAACTTACTGTCCATGTGTGATACTACACCAGCTGCTCAAATTGTCAAAGTCTATTTAAGCGAAGATGAGAATTTTGTAAAAATTGATTCGATTTCATTATCTTAGCATGTTGTAAAATTAATTTTCTGTATATTGACATCTATATAATTATAAATTTAGACAATCAAATAAAGTTTATTCATACTTTTGACATACATGTATTTCAACATTTTCAAATTATATTTTTAACCATTATATATATGTTTTTATTTTTAATATAATATTATATGTATACATATATGTATTATATAGTTATTAAAGTGTCTTATTTGTAGCTTAAAAGCATCATGAGAATTTTTTAAAAGATTTTGTATATATTTGATTTAATTTTTATTTTTATTTTTTTGTAATAATAATAATATATATAAAAATATTACTTCCTTGTTAAATGATAAATATTAAAATATTAACATCTATTTTTTATTAATTTATTTCCATATAATTATTTTTAATTAAGAAATAATTTTCTTTTATATTTTAAGTAAAAGTTACTAACAAAAGGTTGTATCTCCTTTTTTTTTATTACAAATTTTATTACTCTGACATTTTAACTATATATGTATATGTATAACCATATTGTTATACCAAAGTATGATAATAAAATGTATATCTAAAATATATAATATTTAACAATGTTTATAATTTGAGAAAAACAGGTAAAAGATTAACAGCTTTATTTACCACATCATTTAAAATAATAAGATCAGTAGTATAATACCTTGTGATATTTAATATTTTTTCTAATCTTTTTAATTTTTGATCTCTTCCATTAATTTCTAATAATGTTAAATTTTCCTATTGTTTGAGAATTATATTTTATAAAGAACTGAGAAGGAAGTAATATTATACAGATAATAAAAAATGACATCGAATATTGTTTCATTATTATTTTACCACAAATAACTTGCAAATTAATCTGCGCATTTAATTTTTTTTTTTTATTATATATGTATATAAATTATTTAGTATTAAATTTTTAGTATTTGTTTTTTTATTACGAAAAAAAAAATGAGGAAAAATAATCAATATTATTTATTTACTTATTTTTTTATTGGAGGTAAAACTAAATATTTAGTTAATATTTTGTTGATTATATTTACATTATATATTTTTTTAAATTACAGACAATTTTTAAAATATTAAATAAATGTAGGATGATAAATATGTACACTTTTTAATATTATAAAATTTATGAAAATTGAGTTAAATGACGTTGTAATATGCCATTATTGCATTATTAGTAAAATTATTTCTCATTAAATTTACTATAGTATTTAGTGTTTTTTTTTTACTTATAATGTATATTTAATATTAATTTTAACATCTAGATTTTAATATATAATGGATATAAATTTTAAGAAAAGACATTAAGAATCTTTATAAAATTTTTAATATACTACTAAGTTTAAATGTATATTTAAATATATATTTACAAATAAATATAATTATCTTTAAAAAAAAAAAAGAACTACAGAGTTCTTTCCCTCTCTTTACTTATTCTTTAGAATGTTTAATTTCTCAAGGAGCAGTTAAAGATGAGCATATTTAGATAAATTGTTTGCCTTCTATTTAATTTTTGTGTCAACTGCTGAAATTATACTTTAGTATGATAGATTTTACACGTTTCATTTTTCAACAACTCAGAAGACTCCAATAATTTTTATTTTTATTGAATCTTATATTATTATGATAAAAAATTTATAAATATTTTTATATTACAAAATGTATAATATTTCTACTTTCTAGCTAAATATTTTTTACTAATACTTTGAAAAAAAATATTTTGATAATATCAAATATTTAATAAAATAGATCGTTATTTTTATTTGAATGAAAATTATATAATAATTAATTTTTTTTTTCAAACATTAATTTTTAAAATTAAGCAAATATTTTAAATAAAGTTAGTTAAAATACAAATTCTTTACACTTATTTAAAATTAATGGCAAATTAAATTTCTAATTATACTTAAATTTTTAGATCAAGTTATTTTTATCTTGATTTATATTAATATATATTATATATATGCTTTTTGATTATGAAAAAAAAAAACACTTCATAGAATAACATACTAAATAATATAATATATAAATATAATTTTTTTTTCTAGATCTAAACAATTTTTATAGTATAAAATATTATATTTAACATATTTATGTTTATATTAAAAAATTTATTTATTATGTATTATTCAGAAAGATTATTTTATCCATACTTAATAATATGTGTTATCATTTTTGTTATATATATATATATTTTTTTTTTTGTAAATAATACTAGAATTGTTATTGAAGAAATATTCTGCTTACAAATTGAACCAGAAACAATTATTAAATAACATCTAGATAGTAGCAATATATTACTTAGTTACTTAAAAGTTTCACATTTTAAACTTTATACTTCTAACTTATATTTTAAAACAAACAGACCCGTCAAAATGAAAAGATAATTCTTTTTTTTCTAATACTAGGTAAAATCTATAATGAAAAGCATTGAAATTCTTTCAATCAAATAACATAGTTTATAGATATTATATATCATTGTAATAATGAAATACTTATTGGCAATATTTTTAACCTTAAAAATGGATATTATTTTAAAGAAACTGTCAATCACCAGAATATCAAAATAAACTTATTATTTATATTATATTAGTAGTTATATCTTGATAGTTTACTACATTATATATTATCTATTCAATACATAAAATCATTTTATAGTACAAGATTTTATACTATCTTTTTAAAAATGTAACTTCATAATAAAGTAACTAGACTTATAAAAATTTTTATTTTGACCCATATCATTACTTCTTTTAAATTTTATCAGTATTTTAAATTTGAAATCGGTAAATTTATTACATACACTTTTAAAATTAGTTTAATAGATTATTTTATTTAGTTGGTAAAATGTGAATAAAACTTGAACATTCTTATCATTTTTGATTATTATATAAAAATTTTTAACATACTATATACATAAAATATCAGACAAAAATACTATATAGATATTATATGGCTTTGATAAAAGTATCAAATAGAATAATTTATTTAATATCTTTAGAAAGGGTATTAGTTTAACATAAGGTTAATTAATATTTACAATGTTAAATATTTCGAAAGTAACAATATTAATATACCTATTTGATAATAAAATGAAACATTTATTTTTTTTTTTAATATTGAAAACCTGAATATTAATTTTAAAAAAAATACAATAAATGTTATTTGGAAGTGTAAATCTTTTTTTTTTACAAAAAGGATATATCAATTAATAATTTAAAAATAAAAAATTATTATTTTATTGTTAAATGATTATTTAAATAATTTTTTTTAACAAATTAACATTTGATACGAATAATTATTTAAATTTAAGCTTTTAAAATTGTATTTAATTAACAACAAACTACATAATTATTATCAATAATGTGATATAATGTTCAAATTTAAATAGTAATCATAAGTGTAGGTTATAGAAATTGACAATTAATAGAAATTACTCGATTTACTATTTTCATTTTTTATTTCAATAAAGTAAAAATTTTTTAAATAAATTTATTTATATAACTAAAATAATTCTAAAAGCTTTTTGTCATTAATTATTTAACAGTGTCTTTTAAGATAATGAAAAATTAATTTTTAGTCTTCAATTTTTTGTTGATCTTAGTATAATAATGTTTTGACTTATATATTATAACAATATTTTTATTAGTGAAAAAAATTATTTATATTTTGTTAAATAATACTTATTTATACATTAATTATAAAAATTTGTTATTTAACAACAATAAAGAAAAATGTTATTATTATAATCTAGTTAAAATGCTTATTATCTATAGTTTATAATTTGAAGAAATATTTTTATTATCTTATAAAATAAGTTTACAATAAAATATCAAAAAATGGCACAAAATAAAAAAAATATTTGATTATACTTTAATTTTTGTTATATTTGTTTTATTTCAACTATGCTAAATTATTTTTAATGTAAAATAAATTATTTTACTATCAATAATATTTATTGGTAATTTATCTTTATTTTCATATATTACATTTTCATATCTACATATGACGTGTTACTAATGTAATGTCCATTAATATAATGACTACCTATTTTTTTTATATTTTTATATATTGTTTCATTATTATAGTCTTACATTTAGTTAAAAAAAATATATGTTAATTAATTGTATTTAAAATTCATAAATATTTAATTATTCTTATCTGATATTATGTGCAGTATTAGCTAATTTTTTTTTTTTATAAATATTCAACGTTATACCAACATTATTAAAATTTTTTTTCTTCTATTATTTTAGTCCTTTAAAATTTTTATGATAGTAGTGTTATAGGTAATTATTATATGAATGTAATAATTATTTTTTTTTTTTTATTAATTTATATACTTTTAAAATACTTCTTTTTTT
Source organism: Strongyloides ratti (assembly GCF_001040885.1). Taxonomy (NCBI): domain Eukaryota; kingdom Metazoa; phylum Nematoda; class Chromadorea; order Rhabditida; family Strongyloididae; genus Strongyloides; species Strongyloides ratti. The sequence goes on along the minus strand of NW_020171512.1, from coordinate 642,325 downwards.
TATTATAAAAACAATAGATCTAATCTTATTTATTTAAAGTGTTGAAAAAGGTTATTATAAGTATTGAAATTAATAATAAAACAAGAAACAATACTTACACTTCATAATCAATAAGTGGTTCATAATATATGCTCACACAAATTATATTTAACATTAAGGTAGATCTTAGTACTATTTATTAGAACAGAAGGTATAAATAGATATATCTACAGAAGATATTTGTTATTAAGCGCGCACTTTATTATATTCAACAGATAATATAATAATGTATTTCTAGAATAGTTAAAGGCCATATTCAGGAAGTTTGATATACTCTATTTGCTGACATATTAAGATGTTATTTCAAACAAATAGCCAATTTTAAAACATCTTTAATGCTTAATGTTTTGTTTAAACAATTTAATATATGTATCTAATATTATTTATATAGAAAAATTATTTCAATAACCTTTAATGTTATCACATTTATTTTTTTATTGTTAATTTTAGGAGTTATTATTCTTGGAATTTATAATTATGTTTGCTAATTATCCACGTCAATCACCAAATCCATCAAACATTTTTAGAGGATATCCGTCTATGGGGTTTAATGTTAATGCTGCTTCCTTTATACCACAAGGTACGATAGCAGGTCCGCAGTATCCAAATCAAAATGTAACATATTTGCAAAGTGAAGGTCCTGCTCAAATGCGTAAATTATTTATAGGTGGCCTTAATCATGAAACGACTGATGAACAGGTATGTTAATTTTTTTTTTAATAATTTTATATTAAATATTATTTATTTTTTTTTTTAAATAATTTTTAGTTACGAGATTATTATTCACAGTGGGGTAATGTTGTTGATTGTATTGTAATACGAGACCCTGCTACAAAACATTCTCGTGGTTTTGGTTTTGTTACATATCAAACAATACAAATGGCAGAAATTGCAATGAATGAAAGACCACATACAATCAATGGAAAAGTAGTTGATCCTAAACGTGCTATTCCAAGAGAGCAAATGTTACCATTGACTTCGTCCAATCCACCACACTTTTTAGAGTGTGCTCCTTCTACGGGATGTAAAATAACTATTTCGGGTATGTTATTAATTTTAAAAATATATTTTTTTACAATTTATTTAAAAAAAAATTATTTTTTTTAGGTATTCATTGGGATTTTCATACTGTTGATGGTATTCGCACATACTTTGATAGATTCGGTGCTGTTGAGCAAGTTGAGATTCTTGGAAATCCTCGTGGAATGGGTTTTGTTGTTTTCGAAGAAAAAGATAGTGCTGATAAAGCTTTAGAATTTGAAGATGAACATATAATAAACGGTAAACGTGTTGAAATCAAGGTAGGTGTAAACTTTAATCCTAAATCTTTTTTTAATCAAAATTTATTATGACGATTATTAAAGAGAGATGATGAGGATCCTGAAGTTACGCCTAAAACAAGTCCAACTAAACATGCAGTTAAAACGCTTTTCCCAAATAGCAAAAATTCAAAAAATATGTTACACTCAAATAATAATAATGATATTAAAGAAAGCAGTGATTATTCAGATGATTGTTCATCAGATAATACAATATCAACATCACATTCTCATTCAACTCAATAATATATCTAGGAGCATTTCACTACCAAAAAAAAATATTGGGCATTTTCACAAATCTTGTGCCTACTACAACAAATTCGTTTTTTTTTTTAATAATTAATGAAAAATTATGTTTTATTTTGAAAAGACTTTTCTTTGCAATTCATTGATACACCTTTGCATGCCAAATAATATTAAAGTAAATATGTATATATAAAAAAAAATAATATTTCAAGATTTAAAATAAGAACGAGAAGATGTTAAAAAACCAAATGATAGGCTAACCAGATTTTTTTTTATTTTTATTGTTTATTACTCTTCATTAGAATTCAGGAAATAACATCATTAATTATAAAATTAAGATTATTATATGTTAAAAAATAATACCTTAATATCATTTTTTTTATAATAATTAATCAAAAAAAATTATAACAATTTAATTAGACATGTTGTTTTAGTCGTTAACCATAAAACACATTTTTTTTGTAAATGGCGATGTCGCATGTTGATCTATTTTAATAAAAATTTTTTTATATAACAATTATAGATAAGATGAATTTGCAATTTTATTTTTTCTTTGAAACATTTTTGTACAATTTATATGAATAAAAAAATATTAAAAGTCACGCTATCATATCTTTATCATAAACATGTTTCTTTGTAACATTTTATCTAATAAATTAATCTTATAATCAATTTTTTTTGTCAATAATAAAATGTTCATTTTTAATAATATATGTAAAAAAGTTATTTATAATTTGATATGAATATTTGTTATATAATACATAATAATATTCTTTTTAAAGTTATCTAAAACTAACATTGATAATAATATATATATAATTTTATCATAGAGTATATTTTGATTAATAACTAAATTATATATACTTATATTAACGAAGTTATTTGTTATTATATTACTTTAACATATTATTATTTTATGATGAAATCTACTTGGGAATTTAATGATTTTGATCGTGATAGTGAATTTAACTATTGTTTTGAAAAAAATGGTTTTGCTATTATTCAAAATTTTGCAAGTGACAAAGAGTGTGATGAATTGAGAGATGAAATGAAAAAGATTGTAAATGAAATGAAGATGGATGATCATCCAAAATCAATTTTTACTACAAAAAATCAGGAGAAGGTAATATTTATTTTCTTTTATATTTTCAAATCATTATTTTTTTAGCATTTATCTGATAAATATTTTATTGATAGTGTTGACAAAATAAGTTTTTTCTTTGAAGAAGGTGCATTTAATAATAAGGGAGAACTAGTAGTTGATAAATTTACATCGCTCAATAAAGTTGGTCATGCTCTTCATGTTAAAAATGATAAATTTAAAAATTTTACATTTTCTGATAAGGTTAAAGTTATTTGTAAAACAATAAATTTACAAAATCCAACAATTGTTCAATCAATGTACATCTTTAAAAATCCAAAAATTGGTGGTGTTGTTACAGAACATGTTGATTCCTCATACCTTCATACAAATGATGGTGAAAAACTTATAGGTTTTTGGATTGCTTTAGAAGATGTTACATTTCAAAATGGTTGTCTTGATTTTTATCCATCTTCTAATAATGATATCAAAGTTACATATCGTTTTGAAAGAGACTTATCTGATCCAAATGAAAAATTAATACATAGAGGTGTAAAACCTGAATTTGGTAAAGAATGTTATACATATGCACCAGTTAAAAAAGGTTCATTAATCATTATTCATGGAGATGTTGTTCATAAAAGTAAACAAAATGAAAGTGATACAAGTCGCAATGTCTATGCATTCCATGTTGTTGATAGAAATAAAAATTTACAATGGCCAAAAACAAATTGGTTACAAGAAACTGATAATTATAAATTTTATGGCATTTATGATCACTAGTTTTTTTAGTTAAAAAAATAATAATTATTTGTCTATTTTTAACCATTATAATTATTCGTATTATATTCATTTTTTTTTTAATTATCTTAGTATAATTATTGTTATTTTAAGAAAAATTTGTTTTTATATTTAAATATTATACAAACAAATATGTGTAATTTTATTGTTATCTTTTTTAGGAGAAATTTTCAAAAATTTTTTCTTTTGTTACTTTCATCTAATTGATATATCCAATATTTTCTTTTAATTATATAAAATATTATTTTCTTTAAATAATGTATAACATTCTATATTCTAATCTTTTGAAAAATATTAGGTCATAAGATGTCTTTATTATATACAATATGCAGTTTAAAATAAGAATTTTCTTCTTATAATATTGTAAATGAAATTAAAATTATTGGATAAAATTCAGCCCTGGAGCAATTACATAATAATGTTTAATTGTAAAAATGGTATATGTTTAATCAACCTCGATTTTCAAAAGAAAGAAGTGAAACAATTTTTATTTTCAATTTCTCTTTAAATGTTATTTTGTTTCTAAGGATAAATTATAAACCACACAAATTTAAAATTACAATTTTTAAATATAGTTATTTAAATAAAGTTGTTAATATTTTTTATAATACTTATAATAAATAAAATATTTAGGATAATGAGAAAATTAATATTTACACCAATTGTTTTGGTTTTTATTATATTTTTGCTAACCATTAATGTATCTATTAATGCTCAAGATAATGGAAGATTTATTGATATTAGACAAATTGTAAAAGTAAGTTATAAATGTTTCATTTTATATTAAAAAAGAAATTTTTTTTTAATTAAAGGATACATTAGATTATGTTCGAACAGTACCTGCACCAGAACCATTCAAAAATATGATTTACAATCCAGTACTCCAACAGCAACCACAACTTTTACCTGTTGTTAATGGACAAAATATTCCTGTAGGACCATCAGTTTTTGCTCCACCATCAAAAAATGATGTTGATAAACTTTTTCATCTACCGGCAGATATTTTTGAGAAACTTGCCAGTGATGCCGGATATATAAAAGAACCACCACGACAATACAATTACAAAGAAAATCCTCAAATGGTTAAAAATTCCAATCCTACAATGGGTGGTTTTAATTTTAATTTTGCAAATGAGAATGGTAAACAACAGACGATGGAAGAAATCATTCAACAACTTCAAGCACAAGCATTCCAATCACAAACATCACCAAATAAGGTACAAAATAATGTTCAAATTGAGCCAATAATAACAACTCCAATAACTACTATTGATAACAAAACAAAATCTGAAAAAGAAATGATAAATGAAGATAAAATTAATCCTACTTACGTTAATAATAATAGCTTTAATACTTCATCACAAAAATTTACTTTACAATCTTCAAATAAAGAAAATGAACAAAAATTAAATATTGTAAACAATAGTAATACCACTGAAATTACTTCATCAAATACATCAATTTCTTCTTTTATTCAACAACCGGAAACAACAACTAATATTATAAATGTATCTAGTGATACTTTTGATCTTCAGGGACAAGAAATAATTCTTAATGGAAAAAAATACATTTTAACAAGACCAGATTTTGTAAAAAATAATGTAGAATTAAAAAATAATTTATCAAAAGAAGAAGTTAATTTGTCTAGTTCTGATACAACAAATAACGTTGAAAAATTAATAGAACAAAAAGTATTGAATAATGAAAATATCTCTGACGATAGTAGTAGTTCAAACGAAAAAAAAAGTAAAAATTTTGATGATGATAAAAAATATGTAACAATATCATCAGACAACAGTAATGAATCTACTTTAAATGGTGATTCTATTACTAGAACAATTGTTTCTGATTCCGGAAGTTTTGTTCAATCTGAAATAGTTAAACCAACAGAAAATTATCCACAAACGGCAACTGTGTTACCAAAAAGTCTTGAAAATTTATTAATGGAACAATTAAAAAAAGAAAATAAAAAAGATGAAGAAAAAAAATTAATGTTAAAAGAAAGAAAACCTGTTGTAGATGATAATTTATCATTTTCTAAAGAAGATGATACTAAAAGTACTAGTACAATAGGACCAATTAATATTCGTAAATTAGAAAATGCTCCCAAAAAAGGAATAACAAAAATTTCTAGTCATATAATCAAAAGTAATGAAAAAGTTGAAGAAATAACAAAACCACTTGAAACTACTGAAGATAGAATTGAATTATTAAGAAAAAGTTTTAATGAACAAAGAAGAATTTTAGCATATCAAAGTCGACAATTATTTACAAGAAATAGAATAAATGTAAGAGATATATAATTAAATTAAGTTAAAAAAAATTTATAATTATTTTTAGAAAACATCTCAACCATTTTTAGCAACTACATTTTGTCAAATGATTAAAGAATTGTCAAAAAATGTTGGAATTAATAATATTGTTGAGATGGCAGAACAGAATTGTAAAGTAATAAAAAATTATTATCCTGATTTAACATGTAGTGAAGTTTTACAATATGCAGAGCATTGTTCATTATTAATGAAGTTGGAAAATAAAAACTAAAATATAAAAGATACATATATACATAAAATCAAATAGAAATTATTTATGTAATGAAAAAAGTATTCATTTAATAAAGATATACATATTTTAGACATATACTATTACATAACAAGCTAATAAAAGTTTTGTAATATAAAGTTAAACTTTAAAATAAATTTATTATTTTCTTTTCTTTTCCTAATTACATAACACTTCATTCAATTTATAAACATTTAATTTGATTTTTATGTATTATTAAACTAAATATTTGTTATATCCTTCTTTGTTTTGAAATACATATTTATAAATAGCATAGATATTGATATAACAAAGTTCAATATAAATTATATGTAATCATTCTGATATTTGGTAATCTAATTAATTAACTAATCTAGTTATATATTTCTTCCTTAATGTTAGCATATATCTTAACTTTAACAAAATTTATATTTTATTTATCCGTTCCTCTTCTTTATTAATTTTTTTTTTCTATCTTTATATATATTTATATATAACTATTCAATGATAAAATATTTTCATGATTAATTGTAATTTTTGTCATCATTTACCATAAACTGTCATTGTTATGTATTTCATACTTATAGCTAAAAAGTATATTTTATTCATTTTGATATGACAAGTAAAAAGTATGCCATATATATATATATATTTTTAATATTAAATAAAAAAAAAATTTTAAGTGATTCCTAAATGTCAATGTCATTTAATTATGATTCAAATTTATAAAAGCAAACTTTTTATTGATAAATAATAAAATTATTAATAAGTATTTAAATATGATATCAAAAATTATTATAATTATAAAATAAATATTCTTTTTTTCTTTAACATATAATATTTTTAAAAATATTTAATATAAATATATTTTTACTAATTTAATTTTTATGTATTAAAATAAAATATTCTTAGGATAATATATGATTCTATTAATTAATTAATGAAGCCTATCTTATTACTACATTCTTTAAAAGTTTTTAAAATCAATTGCCACAGTATTTTGTTGCTTCTTATGCCGGATATAATATAAATTGTTAAAAAGAGGATTAGTTAAGTACTAAATAAATATTCTTCTTTAGATTGCTCAATTTATTTAATAATTATTTATAACATTTTTACGTTTTCTTATATCTTTTTAACAAAAAAAATTTTTAACTAAGTAATATGATAAAAATAAGTAAAAGAAGTGATATTTTTTGAACTTTTATTTATAATATCTTAATAAAATTTATATATATTATACATAAAAAAAAACTATTTATATAACAGTATTGATATGATATAAATATAAATATATATATATATATATATATATATATATATATATATATATATATATATATATATATATTATAAAAATTTATTGTAAATTTGAGAAATAGTATAATATCAATTGTTTAAGTTATGGCAATATAATATTAAAATATCCCTTGAGACCCAATTTATTCTTTGTCTTGCATGTTGCATCTCAAAAATTTTTACTTTACAAAATCTGATGGTGAATGATTCTTAGTTATATTTGCTAACATTAGTAAAAATTTTTATTTTATATCAAGGCTTCTCTTACTTTATAAAGTTATATAGCAATTGATATGTAATTTCTAAATTCTATGTTTTTCTTTTAAAAATTTTAAATATACTTAGGATAAGAATATAATATTTGAAGAGACATAATTTTTATATCTTTATATATTATTATTAAAACCAAATCTTTTTTCTCTAATTAACATTTTAAATTTTTTTTACCAATAAATGAATAAAAGTACCTTAAAATCATGAATATATATTTTTCTTTTTAATGGTTTTATGATTCATTAAAAAAAAATAATGGATATTAAATATTGTATCGTCAAAATTTATCTAAATATAAATAACAATATTTTATTATAATCATAATTATAAATTTTTATTTATTATTACACTTTTAATGAATTAGACATATTTTTATTATTATAAATTATTTTAATTTTATATATTTTAAAATGTATCTTTAACTATTTTTTTTTTTTTGAATAAAACAAATAAAAAAAAATCATTAAAGTTGTAATAATTTGATTTATCACTACATATTTCAATTAATATTTCATCAAAAATATGTTTTAAAAAATTACTACTATTAAATAATTTCTTATCAGTTTTTTTTATTATTTTACTTTAAATATGCTAGATTTTATTGTTTTCAATCATATCACTTAAATAAAATCAACTTTTAGATATTTATATTTTTTTTTAATATGTTATAAGAAATTAGATATTATAATGTTTTACATAAATCTTAAATCATAAGGTTGTTTTTATATAACTTCTTTCTATCATATTGGTTTTGAATTGTCAGGTACTTGGAATATTATATTATATAGAATTAAAAGCTACTTAATATTTTTTAAATTATTATTAAAAAAAAATTTTTTTTTTTGTAAAATAAATATATAAAATTATTTTTTTTTTATTAATATATTTTGATTTACCACTTTTATTATTTATTATTGTAAATATATTTAAAGATTAAATATAATAACTATTTTTGGTTTATTAAAATTAAAGACATTTATTATTTTGACACTACCTCAATTAAAATTTAAGTAACGATTGTTTAATATAATATACCTACTTTTTAAAATAATATTGTTAATAGAATCTTTATTTATAAAGATATAAAATAGTTTATAGAGACCGATTATATATCAACTTCCCATATAATTTAAGACATTTAAAATATATTATCAAAACAACTATTATTAGTTTCCGATTACCAAAACTTCATGGGAGGATTGTATAATATTAAGTACATCTGTTTTAAAAATCCTTTCATACAAAAATTTATAAAATTTTATATGTTAAATATCACAGTTGTTGAAAAGGAAAATGCCAACTATTAAAATAACCCAAACAGTCTTTAAAATTGACATATTATTTTACAATTGTAGTGTCAAATATCAATAATCACCCAATTAATTTGAACATTAATAGTAAACCAATAACTTTTTTTACAGTTAAAGTAATTAAAATAAAAATTATGATTATATATTTAAAATATTTAAAATTCTTTTAAAAGTCACTTTGTATATAAATAATATAATACAATTATCATTTAATTGTGATAACTTTAACATTTAATTTATTCATTTTATTGGTTTAAATAAAACATATTTCAGGAAATATTTTACTATTATTTATCAATTTTATTATTAATATTATAATTTTTCAATTGGTCATAAAAATGGTACCCTATCATTTTCATTAAAATTATAAGAACTTATCACTTTTAACATTAAAAATATATATATATATAAAATATGCCAATCACATACTACCTTACTTATTATATAGTTAAATAAATATACATTATTTATATTAATTTAACTAACGGCATCTACTATTCTCCTCATTATGACCTTCTCTTATTCAAAACTTTTTCTACCTTTTATTTGATATTATAAACGACTTTGTGATTTACGGCATTTACTTAACACATAGATTTATATATATATATATATATATATATATTTTTATTTATTTCATCCGACCAGAAGTTTATAGACCTTTCATTCATTATGTTAACCATCAAATTCAAAGGTGGGTTAACCTTTGACAAATAATAAAAGACTGGCCAAAAATGATTTGCCAACTGTTCCCTAATTGTTTTAATCGTTATAATAATCCTAAAATTTTTATACTTATAATTCTTTTATCTTTACCTCTTTTTTAATCTTACTTTTTATGAACATTTTATAAATTATTTATTTTCTATATTTAAAATTAAAAAAAAATATTTATATTAAAAAGAAAAAAAAAATTTATCATTATTTTAGAATAATTTTGTAAAATTTTAAATATATCTAAAAATCTTTATAAAAAAATTGCATGTTAAGTATTAAAAATTGAACAATTTACTTCTTTATAATATTTTTTCATTTATATTTTAAAATAGTTGTTTCTATTTATCATTATGTAAAGCTTCTTATAATATACTATAAATTTATTGAAAAAAAAAAAAATTATTTATATATATATATTCAACTTAAAATGATTATTCTTTTTATGTATATTTTAAGTAATTTTATTATCAAAACTTATCATTTACTACTTTAAAAATATTATATCTTTTTAATTATTATAAACATTTACTTTTAAATAGTTTTTAAGTTTATATTGGTTTTGACATTTTATTCTCCTGTCCAAATGTTTGTAATTCTCTACATTTCAAATACATAATTTTTGAAATTTTTAAAAATTTATTTGGAACTAAAAGGACTATAATAATTAAGATATATAATAAAAATAAGAAAAGTTGTTGGTACTTAATAATAGTCTATACTTCTTCTATCTTAAAAATCCTTATTCTTTTTAAAATTTAAGTACTCTTGTTATAAAACGGATCCTAAAAATAAACCTTGGTAAGATTATATATTGAAACCTTGTTTAGTTATAAGGACTTATCTTATAATTTCAATATATTAATTGTAATGGCAGTTTGTTTGTGATATCTTCATGGAAAAGTGAATTTACTTAAATCTCATTAAATATTAAATCTTTTTCTATCTTAATTATTCTAATTTTCTCTTTTAACTAAATGTTTATCACCTAATTTTTAATCATAATATTATTTTTCTTATTTTCTCTGTTTCTTTATATATTTTTCATCATTTATATTAAAACTGTATAAATATATAATATTTAACTTTTAACTCAATCTTACAAATCCAAATACCCCAATTACTAAATACTTTTTAATCATATTAGATTTATACTCTTTTACATTAGTATTATAATTAATCTTTCTTATTTTTTTTTATCTAATATATAATAATTTACTTATCAAAAAACTTTTTATTTTTTTTTTTAATACAAAAAAAAAATAAAAGGATATTATAATAAATTTTTGTTTAAAGTATTTACTAAAAATTTTAATAATTAACAATATTTTAAATAACTAATAATAATTATTAATTTTGATTAATTTTTAACCATTAATTTTCAACAAGGTAAATATACAATTTTTTTTTTATCAAAATAAAAACAATTTATATTATAAATACTTTAAAAGAAAAAATACAGTTTGCTTTTCATTTGAAATAAAATCTCAGCATGAATTATCCTCACATTGATTTTCTCATACTTCCTTAAATTACTATTTAAAATAGTATTCATTTATAATTAGTATTCATTACATTTTGATAAATAACTACTATTTTTATATTTTACTTTTACTTTTAAATATTATAACTTAAGTAATTTAAATAACTTTACATTTTTCTTTCCATCTTTTTTTTTTTTATTTATTTTCTTGACAATATATTTATTATATAACAAATTATATTAATTAAAATATATATATATATCATTATTTACATTTGGCATTTGCTATTAATCAACTCTGTACATCCTTATTATTACTTAATTTACCATGTTTGATATAATAATTTAGGGTTTATAAAAACAAGTCATTATTATTTCATGTTTATATAAGAAATATATAACTATATATATTCTTTTTAATAAAGACAATCTACTACCAATTTATGATTAGATTTAATTTATAAGAACAAATAAAGTCAGCTTATCTACTTTAATCAAGTGGATCTGGTGCCAGCAGCAGTTGATGCGCTAACAGATTTGTATAAAATCATAGACAAATTAATTTATGCTATTTATTAAGTGTTATTCTTATTAATTACAAATAATTCATTTCTTATATTATGATTACTCAATCGGTTCTGTTTCTTTTTATATTAAGTACATTTTATATCTTTTTTATTATAATATATATTAATATAATAAAATTTATTTAGAATATTTTGGGTATGATATGATGTTTACTATAATGCCGCTAATATTATATAAGTCGGTATTTTTATTAATATTATTCTTATCACATATATTATGTCAATTAAATATTATACAAGATTTTCCACAAAATGTTTCTGCATTAATTGGATCAGATGTTACATTAAAATGTTCTGCTATTCCTGATCCTACAGCACAACTTACACAAATACAATGGAAAGATAGCTCAAATTTTTTACTTGGTACACAAACACCAGGAACACTTCCTGGTCATGATGGTCGTTATTCTTATATACGTAACTCAAAAGATGAACTTAATCTTAATATTAAAAATGTAAAATTATCAGATGATGGTTTATTTGAATGCCAATTAGTTCGTTCTGGTCGTAAACCCCAAAAGACACCAGCTTATTTAGAAGTTTTAGGTATATAATATATAATTATAAATTTCTCATTAAATATATTTTTATAATTTTTAGTTCCACCAACTCATGTTTATTTTGTAAATTATGCTTCTGGAACAACATTAGATATCCGAGAGGGTACTAATTTAAATATTACTTGTGCATCATCATTATCTAAACCCATAACTGATATTAAATGGTATGTTAATGGGCAATCATTTGAGAGTGATGATGTACAAATATGGAATGAAAAATATAGTAATAAAACTATATCATCATTTTCATCAATTGTATGGAGACCAACAAGAGAAGATGCTTATAAACTTGTAACGTGTGAAGGAAATTATTTTAAAACAAATATAAAAAAACGGGTTAATGTTACAATAAATGTATTATATCCACCAGAAAAACCAAATATTATATTTAGAAGTAATAGTGGTAATAAAGAAAAAATTCGTGCTGGTGATAAAGTTAGTTTATTATGTATTGTTAAAGGTGGTAATCCTAAACCAATTGTATCATGGTATTCTAATGGTATTAAAATTGAAAGTGAATATGAGTATAATGAAAGTACTAAAGAAACACAATCTGTATATTCTTTTACAGCAGAAGCTGTTGATAATAATGCTATATATGAATGTCGTGGAAGTAATGGTATTGGAATTGAATATTCTTCACAAAAAATAGAATTATCTGTTATGTATAAGCCATTAAAAGTAGAGTTACTTGGTAAACCTACTATTAAACCAGGAGAACAATTACCTCTTCAATGTATTTCTCGTAAATCTAATCCACCTGCTGTTATAACATGGTATGTTAATGGAAAAGAGGTAAAATCAGATAATTCTATAAGTGGAAATTTAGTTGGTAATACTCAAGAAACAATATCAAATATTTCACTTAAATATGATGATATATATAATAGTAATGGTGAAGTTATTGTAAAATGTTTTGCCAAAAATATTATGGGTTCATTAGAAGAACAACAATTAATTAGAATTTTATCACCACCAAGTAAACCAGAAATATTTGGTATTAATGAAAATCATTATAATGAAGGTGAACATCTTAATCTTACTTGTGAATCAAGAGGAGGTACTCCATTAGCTTCATTATCATGGTTTAGAGGCATTGAAAAGGTAAGTATAATATAAAAAAAAAAGTTATAAAGTGTATCTCATATATGTTTTACCATTTTATAACATTTATAATATTTTTTACTTATAATAGAATTTTATAACGTTATAGTTAATTATATAATAATTAGTGTTTGGTAATATAATTGTTTAAAAAAAAACTAACTTTAAAACATTTATTTTACTTTTTACAAATGAAAACTAATTTTTCAATTATAACATCTTTCCCAAATTTTCAATAAATTTAATTTAAGTTATTAAATAATTTTCAACAACTGTTATTCAATTAACTATAGTTTTGTCAATATTGTATATAAATTTAGTCAAAATTACTAATCTATTTTATTCCCATTATTTTTTTACTTTTTTTTCAACTAACTTATTCTTTAATGAACATCAATTATGAAGTTTATTTACAATTCTAAAGGCCCTTTTAAAAATAAATTGAATTTTTATATAATACCAATTAATTATGATAAAAACAAAAAAAAATAATGTGTAAATAAAAATAAATTATTTTGAATTTTTTTGCTATATTTAATTTTTTTAGTTATTTATTTGTTTGCCTAAATATCTCTTCATAATTAATTATTAGAAAAAAAATCTTTATTATATTCAACAGAGAATACCAAATTAATATAAAATGACTATTTATTGATAATATTTAAATAAGATATAATAGAGTTACTCTTTTTGTTTAATCACATGGTCATACTTTAGGAAAAAACAATTATAGAATAAATAAAAAAATTACTCATTTTTTTTTGGTAAAAAAAAACACTTTTAAAGTGGTCGTTTTAAAATTTTTGTATAAAACAACTAAAAGAGTTTTTAAAAATTTAATTATATGAATATAAAAATTATTAAAATGTATCTTGTATAAAATTTGGCACTAAAAATTAAAATTATATCAAATATAACCTTTGATAAACATATATACTTATTGTTTTCTTTTAAAGATTGAATAGAGTTTTTATAAGGTTTTGAGAATGGTATATTTACTTAATAATCAACATAATTGAAATAAATTATAAAGTGTATAGATTAAATTAATAAGCATTTTAATTTAAGTGATATTAACTGAATAATAATGATTCAACAAATAAATATAAAAAAAATGTGAATAATTCTTTTTCTATTAAAGATGATTAAAAATACTAATGTAAATTTTTTTTAAATTGATTAATATTATAAAATCTTAATTTATTTATTATTTGAATATAAAAATATAAAAATAAATAATATTGAGAAAAAATTAAAAATTTTAAAAAAGTTAATACATATATGAGGGACTTTATAAAAAAATATATATATTTTTTTTTACAAAATAATATTTAGAAAATTGTTAAACACCATAATCACAAATCTAAAATTCGATGGAAAAAGGTTAGATTATACAAATCAATTGTACATCTATATTTTTTTGTTAAAGTGTTATATATTGTGATTTTTGTTATTGTATTATATATATATTTTTGCTATTACTTTTAATTTCTAATTATATATGTATTTTTTTTTAGCTTAATGGTTCACAAACATTAATTGCTGGTGATATATCACAAAGTTTTATTTCATTAAAAATTGATCGTACAATGAATAGGCGACCTATTAGATGTGAGGCAGAAAATGAAGCATTATCTATACCATATGAGGTATCAAAAACACTACATGTTGTTTATCCTCCACGTTATTTAAATATAAGAGTGGCTGATCCGACAAAAAATTATGTAAGAGCAGGTGAAGCATCATACTTAATTTGTACATCAATCCTTTCAAATCCTGCACCACATATAACATGGGAAATTAATTTACCAAAAGATGTTCAACCAAAAGTAATGCATGGTGAATATTTAAAACGTAATGAATCAGATTATGGTGATTGGTTTATTGAAAATAGATTAACATTTACACCTACAGAAGAAATGAATGGTTTATCTGTTCAATGTATTGCAAGTCATTCTAATTGGAAAGAACCAATTGTTGCAAAATATATATTAAATGTTTATTATAAACCAAAAATTAATTATTATCAAGATAAAATTAGTCTTCAAATAAGAGAGGGAGAAGATTTTCGTGAAAATATAACTATAAATTCTAATCCTCCTGTATCATCATGGTTATGGAAAAAAGGTGGTGTTCCATTTGCTGGTAGAATTGGTGGTATATATGCTCATGGTAATACAATATCAGGTCAAAGAATTTCTAAAAAAGATTCTGGTGTTTATACACTTGTTGCATCAAATATTATTGGTAATGCAAATACTACTGTAATATTAACTGTTCAATATCCTGCACGTATTGGTCATTTAACATCACCTATTTTTGCAAATGAAGGTGAAAGTGTTGTATTTGAATGTGAAGGAGAAGGTGAACCTAGAACAGATGAAATGATTAAATGGTATCGTAATGGAAAAGTTGTTAGTTCTATGATGCGTGAACAAAAAAGAGCTGTATTAAGACTTAATGCATCAGAAAGTAGTGATGGAAAATATACATGTGTTGCTGATAATGGTATTGGTAAACCACATAGTCAAGATGCATATTTATTAGTAAAACGTTCTCCTGTTACATTTAAAGATAATATATCAAGAAGAGCTGCAGCAGATATTGGTACAACAGCTTCAATAAAATGTAAAGCAACTGCTGTACCATTTGCATATTTTAAATGGATTATTGAAGAAAATAAAAGACCTATTAATGATAATTCAACAAAATATTCATTTTATGATCGTCAATTAGATTATACAACATTTGAATCAAATTTATATATTCAAAATGTTGATGAAAGTGATTATAAAAAAAAAATTATATGTATTGTGGCTAATCAAATGGGTGAAGATAAAGTAGATATATCATTAGGTCCACTTACATTTCCTGATATACCAAGTGATATTAATTTGATTGATGTTACAAATGATACATTAAGTATTGGTTGGACACCTGGATTTAATGGTGGATCGCAACAACATTTTGAAATAAGATATCAAAGTATTTCAACAAAAGAATCATATACACTTAATACATCATCAACAAATATTAATCTTACAAATCTTCAACCATTACAAGGTTATCAATTTCAAGTTAGATCACATAATAAACATGGTGGTGTATCAGATTATTCATTACCTAAAATATTTCATACAATATCATATGATAGATCAATAAATGAAATTAAACCTTATACATTTTCAATAGCTGAAGTACCAAAATGGATAATAATTACAATTATTTTTGCTGTTATATTTTGTCTATTTATAAATTTAATTTTAATATGTCGTCATAAAAGAAATGATGCTAAAAAGAAAATTGAAGAAAAAACTAAAATGATGCGTAATTTACAAAATTCTGATGGAGGAATAATTAATGGAATGCAAAAATATGGAACTATGACTCCATGTACAATACGAAAACCACTAGGAAATTTAGGATATCCTAATTCACAAGAAATATTACAGGATATGGGTAGTGAAGATGAAACATCTGTAAGAACAATGATAGAAAATCCTCAACATAATGGTAATTATGTACATATTAGTCAACCAAATTATATGGATGATCATGTCATGGTTCAATATGACATTGATTCAAATGTATATGCTGATATGATGAGAAGAAATTCTCCAACTATTTTATCACATGTACCACAATCACAATATGATGTTGACTTTGATGCTTCAATTCCGCGATTAATGACACCATCATATGTTCCGCTTAGTATATATAATAATAATGGTGATATATCAAATTTAGTTAATAATCAAATGGCTACAGAAAGTTATCGTGATATTAAAAAAGCTTTTGAATCACCTGGTCAAGTAAGAAGAACTTATCAACAACATTCTACACTACCTCATGATGTAAATACGTATCGTTCTCAAGGAGGCATACAAAATGATGAATATCAATCATATCAATACAATAGCGGAACTTTAAATAATAATAGACGTTATATACCAAGATCTCCACAAGTTTTAAGTACATTTGGTCAACCATCAACGACAACAACTCTTGTTATGGGAAATGATTATTTAGTATCAGATGGTGATCTTGTTTAGATGGTTATTAAATTATCAATTACCAATAAAAAAAAGAAAATATTTTTAGATTTTTATAGAATGTTTCAATTTTCATGCATTCCCGTTTCCGGTATATTTTACGCAACAACCCATATAACGGGTGTTTTTGAACGAAAAAAAAAATTATTATTATTTTTATAATTTTTTAAATTAATTTTATATTTATTAATTCAATTTTTTTTTTAATAGTATATTTTGTATTAAATTAACAATGTTATAAACTAATAAATATATTACATAATAAATATGAAGTGTTCAAGTTTATCCTTTATTTGGAAAGATTAATATTTATTAATCAGATGATGTTTATTAATAAGTGTTTTTAATATATGAAACTTAACACATCTATTATATTAATAAATTAATTCTTTAATCTTTATTAATAGATAAAAAGTCAATCACAATAGAAAATTTTTATATATTAAGAAAAGTGTGATGAAATTTATACTGGTAAATAAAAAAGTTTCTATTTACTTAAGAGATATTGCGTGTAAGCTTGCATATTTTCTTAATATAAATATTAGCTTAGACCGCCTATTACGAGTTATATATATGCAATATAATATTGTATAAAGGTATCACTATTTCATTGGTTATATTTTGTATTAAAAAGGCGTGGTTATAATTGATAAATTAATAAGTTTATTAATGTATTTTATTATTATTAATTTAGTAATATTAATAAAATAGTCATTTTTAAAAATCTAATATTTTTATATTCGACTTATTTTTTTTCTAGTAATTACGCGTATTTCTTTTTTTTTTTGTTAAAAATTGAAATGTTTGAAAATATTTCATTTATGGGAAATCCAATTAATAATATAAATCATTTTGATTTTAATAATAAACAAAATTTGTTAAATAGACAATATAGAATTGGAAGAGAATGTAGTTCAGAAAAAGAAAGAAAACCTAAATGTGCTCGTTGTAGAAATCATGGAATGGTTTCATGGTTAAAAGGCCATAAGAGACATTGTAAATATAAGTATGTACAAAAAAAAATGATTTACAAATTATTAACTTCTTTTTTTCAGAAACTGTATTTGTGAAAAATGTAACTTGATTGCTGAAAGACAAAAAGTAATGGCAGCACAAGTTGCTTTAAAAAGAAAACAGGCTGCAGAAGATGCTATTGCACTAGGACTTCGTGTTGTATCAGGACAAAGTATTAATCGTCTTCCACAAGGACCAGTATGGAATTTTACAAAAGATGAAGCAATTGTAACAAGTCCAATATTAAAAAATTCAGATGAAAATAATGAAATATGTCAAAATACTAAAAAAGAATCAGATATAGAAAAAAATTTTGATAATATAAAAGATTCTTACAAAAATAAAATAACAATAAATCAATCAAAAACACTTTTTGATTTTCAAAAAAGAATTCCACCACTTCAATTATTATCAAAATTATTTGAAGATCAAGAAAAACAAGTACTTGAGTTAATATTAGAAGGATGTAATGGAGATGTTTTATTAGCTATAGAACATTTTGTATGTTTATTACATATATTATGTTATTATTTAAAAAAAAAACTTTTATTTTATAGGTATCAATACGTCAATATAAAGAAAATAGAAAAAATGAAGTAAATCAAGAAACAATTAATCAAAATATAGATATATCATCAAAAGATTATATGTTGGATGAAACAAAATATTACTCAAAAAATAATTCACAAAATTTTTCAATGTCACGTTTATTAAATAATAACTCACCAACATCAAATTTTTGTATATCAACAATTGAAAAAAATTTAAAAAATCCTCATGTAATGTTATCAGTTGTCCCGCAAAATTGGAATCTTTTATTAGATCATCAAAATAAATTCAACCTAGAACATAGTTGTTCATCTGATGAAAGTGTTATCAAATCTCCTTCTCCTACTAGTAGTACTGTAGAATGAATTATTAAATTTAAATTGTCTTTTTTTTTTGTTATTAATTCATTTTTTTTTTTCATAAATTTTTTTTTAATATATATTTTCGCAAAATAAATATATAAATCCAAAATAATATTTTATATATTTTACAAGTATTGTAAATGATACTTTTAAAGTATTTTAATAATAACATATTAAATTATATATTTTATTAAAAAAATTTTATCTGTTTTTCTTTAACTATAGAATTTTTAATAGTTATTTATATTAAAAATGTATCATATTTAGGATAAAAACGGAAAAAGGTGATCGAATGACTAATTTCCTGGTATATTTTATTGAATATTTTGTCTCTTTATCTAAATTATTTTTAGTAACTTTAAATAAATTTTATATATTTTTGTTGCTAAATTATATAAACAATATTAGCTAGATATCATATTAAAATATGCATATAATTTAAAATATTAAAAAGACCTTACAATTGTAAATTTTTATGATAATGTTACTGTAATATATTTATTTGTTATATATTTTAAATTATAAATTTAAATTATTTATCATATCATTTTATATGTGTGCTAATTGTATAATTTAAAAAGTATTATAAGTACTTTTTTACGGTAAAAAGTTAATATTAAGTAAAGTTCATAACTTTTATATAATGTCAACAATGTAATAATATTAGAAAAAGTATATAATATAATATCAATAATATTACAACACTCACAAGTATATAGTAATATTTGTTTATTTTAATGATTTTGATAATTTAAAAAGAACACTCTATATTATGATAACATAATTCATTTATTTCCACATTTTCTTTTTTATAATATATATAAAAATCTGTGAATATCAATCTTTTAAAGATTATTATATCAAAATATTATATTGACTTTATGATAATCGCTAAATTGTTTAAACAAACATATCATGGGATGAATTGTGATATTTATTATAAACTCTAATTCGATCCAATCTTGTAAAAAGTAAAGTAATAATATTATCTTCTTTAAATGAGTACATATTTCTATCACTTTAATTAACAACAATAGCCATATGGATGATCTTATTTGTTGGCGTTTAAATTGTTTGTTTTACATGTTATAACAGATTTCTAATATATTATAAATAATATTCATGCTTCAATGATAAAATTACTTTATTTTAACGAATATTTATATATACATATAAATGTATATTAAAAATGCTTAAAATAAAAGATGCGTCTACTTTTTTTTTTCAATAGAAAATTATTAAGAAAATAAAATATTCTTCAATCTATCATACAGCGCATTAATCTTTAAAGTAAAATACTTATTTTTTACTTAACATTATTATTAAAAAATTATTGAACCAGTCTAAAATCAAACACTAGTTTTAAAATTTTATACAATAAACACATTTTATCAACTGTTAAAACATGTAAAATGCTCAAAAAAAAAATTATGGTTTTTGACAATAATAAATTAAATACTTTTCAATAGAGTATTATAATTTAAAAAAGAGTTTTAAAAAAATATTTTAAATATAAAATTTTAAATTTAAAAATTATATGACATTTTTTTATTATTTACTTAAAAAAAATATATTATACATTTATTGAAAGAAAAAAAATACATAAAAATAATTTTTAATGGAAATTATTTTGTTACTTTAAAATTTTATTTATTGTTATTTTTACCATAAAATGTGTATTAAATAATTGAAAAGAATCTTTACATTATTAAAATATTTTATGCAAATGTAGTTTTATGAATTGTAAACTGTGGTAAAATATTTTTATAACAAAATTAATTAATTGTTATTAATATATTATAAATTATTTAAAAAGGCAGTTAAAGAGAAAGCCAGTTTTAAAAATTTTGGATGACAGATTGATTTATCCATAGTCTTCTTATATTTTCGCAAAAGTAAGATTTAAGTAAAGTTTATTTTAAAAATTTGACATTGATGTACTAGAAAATTTTGTCTGTATGGATTACTTATATTTTATTAATACCCCAATTCAATAGATAAACTATTATCATGCCTACCTACGTCATCATTGCCTTTGTAATAAATTTATTCCATTAAATATTATTTAAAAAGTTACTTACATTAAAATCAATTCAATTTCACTATAATTCTTTTGATCAATGTCATATATGTACATTGTATAATTGGATTCAAATTTTGATTAAAAATTTATACTTTATATTATTCATTCAATTAATGTTATGTTGTAAAAATTTAATGTATTTATTAAATAAGAAGTACTATATTTAAGTACATTTGTTATTTTATCAAAATTTTTTTTTAATAATTTTTTATTTAAAAACTTTCAATCAAATTTCAATAACAATTATTATCTTCACCTTATTACACACTATAAATTTTTTTTTATTATGTTTAAACTCCATCTATATGTGTTAAGTAAAATACAATTATTTATAATATTTTTTTAAATAGGCGTTCTTTTAATTGAATTTAATTTAACAACTTTTTATTTTACTTTGAAACATTTATAATGTAACCTTGTTTAGCTAGTATAAATTATGATCTTTTTTATTATTTTTGTTTAATATTATATTGTCAAGATATTTTATTGATAATATAATAATTAAAAACTATTATTCATGTATATTCACATATTGATTTCAATCAAAATAACTATTTTTTTTTTAAATTTAATGTTTTTTTTTTAGAAAAAAAAAATGATATTTCTGGGAAAATTGAACATTAACAAGATCATTTTTTTGATCATTTTTGTAATTAACACTTTAATTGAAATTGGTTATTGTAGATCTAAATCATGTAATCATCAAGATATTTGGCTTATTCCAGGAAAAGCAGATTCATATTGTAGTAAGTTTAAAATATTAATAAATATTATCTAAAAATCTTATTAATAGCAAGACCTGGAGCAAAAAAATTAATTGAAATTGATACAAAACATGTTCATATTTCTCCTGCTGTTGTAAGATTTCCTGGATGTTTTACTGTTGAAATTAAAAATATCAAAGTACTTGACAATCAACGTTATCTCGGTCACTCATTTTTTGCTAAAACTGAATATCAATGGTTGAATGTAAGAGAATTTGGTAATTTAAAATGTCAAAATGCTTCAAATAATGGTTGTGATGGTTATGGTAATAATTGTTATTATTGTGATGTATGTGAAAGTCTCCAAGAATTAGATAAAAATGGAAATAAAAAACAATCACAATTATCAGAACAATTAAAAGGTTTAAATTGTCCCCAAACTCCTGGTTATTACACATTTAGAAAAGAATTTTGTTTTAATGATTGGTCAGCATTTGATGCTGATGGTGATTGTCAGATGGATTTTATGCAAAATGATAAATCAGACTACAAATCAGTATTGTCGTCACTTCAACAAATCGGTTATGTAAGTGTAATATTTTTTAAAGTGAAATATTTTATTTAATTACTATTTAGGGAACTGTTGTCGCAAAAATAAAACTTGCTCTTAACGCTACTTATGATATTGCTGAAAAGAAAGCTATCAAAGAAGCTCAAATCGAAAAGACAGTATTAAAAGAACTTGAAGAAAGAAAAAGAAATTGGGATGTAAATAAGGGACAATTTGAAAAATTTCAACAATGGTATATTAATTATAGAAAAAATGTATGGCATAAGGATGAATATTTACCATGGTTATTATATGAAAATGAAATGTCTTGTTTAAGATTAACATTTGATGTCTGTGAACGTATTCCTAAAAAAAGACCTTTTGGAAATGGATATTTGTGCGAGTAATTTAATGAGGATCTCTTTTTTATTATTTAAACAAACATTTGCAATTTTATTTGATTTTCTTATTAATTGTGTAAAAATAATCTTCACTATATCATTTTTGGAAACATAACACATAATAAAATGATATATCAAATTCTAATACTTAACAATTTTTTTTTATAATTTTACCAATATATACAATATATAAAAATTGATTAATTTTATGATTAATATATATATATAAAATAAAAAACAATTTATTATTTTTAAATGTTATCATTATTGACAAAGTACAATGAATATAAATTGTAATTTACTAGAAAAAATATTAGCAATTATTATATATAATATAAAATCTTTTCTTTTTTTTAAATGCCCATAAATTAGAAATTTTGTTTGTTTCTTTAAAATGATAAAAATATATATATTTTTTTAATAATTATACATTACAATAATGGTAAATTTATATTGTTTGGTATAAAAGTTTTGAAAGAAAATTTTAAAACACAAATATGCATTAAAATTAAAGATTTTTGCGATAAGTAAAAAAAATTATATAATTTTTTTGTTTAAAGAGATCCTAATTGATTAACTTTATATTCCTACATATAAATCTAATTATTATTAATTATGTAATAAATTTATTGTTTAATGTAATAATTGTTTTCCAGGTTCATACTCTAAACCAGGATCAAACTGTTCAAGAACGTAAACATTATCACTTGAAAGAAGACGTAATTCTGCTGGTGGATTTGTTATAACATATCTTTTATTACTATCTGGTGATGCTTGATCATGTAAACGATAAAGTCCAATACATAACTGACCATAACGTTTTAATGCTAATGAAAACATTTGACCATAAGTACTTGCAGTACCAATGCCTTCATATGGTTGATCAGCTAGTGCTATTTGTGATATTCGACAACGATCTCTATTTGCTAATGTTTCTTGAGTACTATAACCACCTCTTAAACCTGCCCCTTCAGCTAGTATTAATTCAAGTTCTGGTGTTGCACCACCAGTTACTAATGTTCTTATTAATGTTAATGCTGAATCATTAAAATATGTCTAAAATGTTATAAATATATTTTTTAAATTAAATTAAATAACATACAGTACTCATTAGTGAATCTAAAACTGATATTGCAAATGCAGTACCACAAGCAAATGGTTGTGTAAGATATAATTCAGTATCAGGATCATCATCATCGTCTTGATCTAAAAATTGAACATTTGAATCATTAACAAGTTCTGTTATCATTGGAACACTTGTACCAAAACGAACACCTTTTCTATGTATAGATATTGGACTACCTAATGGTGAAACACTTCCATTATTTATTCTAGCATGACCAAATCCTAATGTATCATCAAATTGCATTGCTTTAATATTTAATGAAGCTAAAATTGATTCTTTATCAGCTAATGTTGGATCTTCATTAGGATTTGGTATTCTAGCTGATATTATAACACACATATCACATAAATTTATATTAACTGATCTTAAATCAGCTCTTGATAATGGTGAACCATTTAATATTGATATTTTTGGAAGATTATGTAATGTTTTCCATTCTCTTTTTAAATATTCTACATCACCTACTATAACAACATGTTTTAATTCATGATAATGAAAATTAGAAGCTCTTAATGGCATTACAAAATTTCTTAAACCAATTAATGGGCTATCTTTATCAGCAAATAAGCATACTACAACATGTCCATTTAATACTGTCATAGCAGCTTGATGTCTATCAAGAATACATTCTTCAATTGGTCTTGGTGGGCACCAATGAAACATTCCTGTAGAATCATATTTCATATCTTGTTGTTCAAATTCTCTTGTTATATCAAAATCTCTTATATCTGGTGAACCTGTCTTATCATATACACTATATTTAGGTCCTTTAGACATCATTAAATCAATTATTGGTTTTCCACTATTAATTGCCATACCCGGCCTTGGTGTATCAGTAACATTAACCATATTTTTTCCAACTTTTTTTGCTAATTGTACTTGTCTTGCTCCTTTACGGAATAATGAAACTATACAAAAAAAAAAAAATAATTAATATAATCTAAATAAATTTTTATTATACTTACAATTTCTACATTTACACTTTTTTATTAATGATGCATCAATGATATCTGCATGACATTGTTTACACCAATAGAAAGCTCTTTTTACTTCATCTGCAGATTGTGCAATAAAAAATCCCTGTGTTTGTGGTTGAATTATTGTTCCAGGACCAGGATTAATAGCTATATTACATTCTTTTTTTTCATCATCCTTAAGTTCTATTGCTAATAGTAATAATCCTAATCGAGTGAAAAGAAGACTAAAAAAAAGATAATTATATTTATAAAAAATTTAAATATAATTTTTAATTTTTTTTAAAATTTTTATAAATCTTACTGTGCCGCCTCAGAAAAAGATAATCCTGCAAAACTGTGTGATAAAGTATCTGTATACATTTCCATTCCAGCTCCACAAAGATATAAATTTAACCAATCTGGTGTATGTTTAGACTAAAATTTTTATTTTTTTTTCAAAATATATATTTCATAAAAACATAAAAAGATATCTTCTCATCCATTTGTTTCAATTTTTTTAACATCAATTATATATAATATATATATTTATATATTAGACTGGACTTATTTTTATAACAAATTTTTATATATATATATTTATATATATGTTTTTTAACTTACTCAGAGGCTTCCTGAAAGCCCATTCCAACATATGCATGCGAAAGTGTTTCTGTATACATTTCCATACCAGCTCCTCTTAAATAATCATTTAACCAAGACGGTGTGTGAGGAGACTAAAACTTTTGATTTTATTCATGCTTTCAATTTATTAATAATATCAAAAACACTTTGCATTTCAAAACCACATAAACATACAAACATTCATTAAAATAAATATAAACTTACTGTTTTAAATGAACGCATTGCAAATAAATTTGCCATCATTGTAGAAAAACCTGGTGCTAAACATGATTGAGCAATAAAACCTAATTTTAATTCTGCTAAACAAATAACATCATCACCTCTCCTCCAATCCCATGATGGAATATTTAATAAATATGCTTTGTTATGATATTGCATTAATTGAACAATAACACGAATATCAGATGAATAATTTTTTATTGAAATTACTCGCATTATATTTGCTGCATCTTCAGCATCTGGATCACTAGAATATTTATTAGCTAATACAAGACATGCATCAGCTTCATCAACTTTAACACGTGATAAATCTATTGAATCCATTACTGTACCGGTAAAAAATTCAACTTTAGTAAAATGTCTTTTAAAAAGACCTTCTAATTCGAGATCCGGAGGAACTCTATGTAGAAAAACTACTTCAACATCAACATCTTCACGATCTTCGTGAAGAAAATCTTGTAGAAAATGAGAAACCGATTCATAAGTAATATAACCACATACAACAATATGCCTATAATAAATAAATAATTATTTTCTTATCATAAAAAAATAAAACTCTATATTAAAGAAATTTTCTTTTATAATAAATTAATTATTAATTATAAGTATTTTATTTTCTTTCTATTACCTATAACTTTTACTTTCTATTACTTTTTAAAAATACATATTATAAAATTTTTTAATAAACTTAAAACTTAAAACGTCATGTCTATAAAAGCTTCTTTTTTTTAAATCTAAAAAAAATAACTAAATTATTGTAATATAAAAACTTATAAGTAAATATATTAAAAAAAATTGCCCTTTTATAATACAATTAGACATTAATTTTAATTAAAAGAAAATTTTTTTCTAATGTTTTAATACTTATAATATACACCCTATACCACCTAATTTTTAAATTTTTCCTATTAAGATATTTCTTTAATATAGAGTATATAATTTAAAAAAAAAATTACTTTTTTCCATGTTCTCCTTTATATTCTCCACCATATTTTTGCCTTGATCCTATAAGATCTGCTATTTCTGGTACATAACTTGCAAACATAGCAAGACCACCAAGAATGAAAAATACCATAAAAATTCTTCCCAGTATTGTTGTACAATAAATGTCACCATATCTATAAAAAAAAAATTAGTTTTTATAAAATATTATTTCTTTATTATATTAATTTAATTTTTATATATAATATTTAATATTACTAAGTAAAATTAAATTTTTTTTCATTGTTATTTCTCTTATGTATAATAAATAAATAAAAAATTTTTTAATTTAGAATTGAAGTTTCATTGAATTAAATTTTTAAATTATTATTCTTTAATATATATATATTTTTATATATTGTGTAAAATTAAATTATATTTTTAAAAATAACTTACCCAACTGTTGACATTGTTACAAGTAAGAAATAAACACAATCCCAGTATGTTATTCTATGTGTATTGACAAAATTTTTAAATGGATCACCACTATTTTCAAGAACATGAATAAATCCAGCACCTGTCAAACAAACAGAAATAAAAATTGATAATAATTGTGTTAATCTAATTGATGATGATGTTTTTAAAACATTTAAGTATTGAAGAATATCTGGAATAGTCATTAATCTAAGAGCACGACAAAAACGAAGACCAAGCCAATTTCTTTCTAAATATATTGCTACAAAACTTGGTGGAATTGTAAGATAATCAACAAATGAGTATACTTCTAATAAAAACCAAACTTTGTCTGATGCAGCTATAAATCTAATAAAAAAATAGATGAGAAAAAATATATTAAATCCCAAATCAATTTGTTGTGAAGGTGATTCTAACCATGAGACACATGTTTCAACTTGAAAGTTTGGATGTGATGTATCATAGAAATATATTCCTAATGATCCGACTGATAAAACAAATACTAATACAACAAGAATTCTTCCTGTCATACTTTGTCCTGATATTAATTCACCAGCCCAATCTTTTGCTTCTGTTACCCATCCTAATTGTACTTGTTCTTCTTTCATATTTAATCTTTCAAGTTCTTTATTATTTACAATACCTTTTAATGTTTCACTAACTTCCTCCTCTGGTACCGGTTCAATAACCTCTCTTTCTGGGCGTTGAAAAAATAAATGTGCTACAACTCTCCATATGACAACAAAGAACATTGAGACACAAAAAGTTACTATGCTATAATAAAAAATGAAATTATTTTTAATGACATAATTTAACATGTAAAGTTAATTATAAATATATTATCTTTTTTTACTTTATACTATAAAATATTAATTAACAGTCTTCTTTGATATTAATGAGAAAAGATATTTTTAATTTATTCTTAAAAAGATAAATGTATCATTAAATATTTAATAATTATTTCTTTTAAATAATTATAAGTTTTCATTTTTAAAAAGCTTTAGTTAGTAGGAACGACTAATTAATTTTAATGAATTCCTTTTTGACAAAAGAATTTCTTTTAAAATTTCTAGGTAAATGAAAATTATTTTAACATTCTTTTTTTGTTTCAAAAATAAAGAAAAAATAATGTATATCTTTTACTTAAAATTTATATACTAAAAATAATTATTGTATATGTTATTAAGAAAAAAATATTTTTGTTTGTATGATAAAATTAATTTTAAAAAATATTAGTTTTAAACAAAATATATAAGTTAAATTGAAGAATAATTATAAAAAAAAAAGTATACATATATAACGTAACATTATAATTTTTTTTTAGTTATTTAAAAGAATTATATTATACAATTTTTTTAACATACCTAGATAATAAAAAACACCAATACTTTCTTTGTTCAAGGCACTTTCGTTCATCTTCTGTAATATCTTGAAAGTTTCTTGATATATTACAACCCATCATAGGATACCCATAAGGACCAGCCGAGAAACCTTTTGATCCCGTATTTCCTACACCACCACCTTGATAATACATATCCGCCATCTTTTATTTATTATCACTTTTTTATTTACTTTTTTATACTACTCTATGAATATTTAATATTAGTATATTTTCATGGAGAAAACCTTAAAAATAATGACTAAGAATTTAAAATAAAATATATCAGTATATATATATATATATATATATATATATTTAGAGAAAGTAAAAAAAAAAAGATTAACGTTTCAATAATTATAAATATCTTTTAACAATAACCACATCGACAAAAAATATAGAAATAGACTAATTTAAAAAAAAAAATATTTAAAAGATAAAAATGTGGGTATATATAAATTTATGCTAAAGTAAAATATATTTATATATATAGTCCTATCTAAAAATATATTATATATATTGATAATTATTCAATAAAATATTACTCTTTAAAACATTTTAAGCTATTTTATGGCAAATGAAAAAAAAATAATATAATCGCAATAAAATTAAAAATGCTAAAAAATATATTTTTATTATAGTTTTTATTGTAATAATTTTAATAATATTATTACTAATATTCTATAAATATTTGAATTGGTAGATGTAAAGTTTTATAGAAAATTTTAAATAACTTTTAATAAATAAGATGGCACAAACTATAACTGAAAGCACACAATATATATGTTAAAAATTACTATTTTCCAAGGATCACTTAAATATTTCGTAGATTAAAAGAATATTAAATTTAAAATAACAAATAGTGAATATAAGAATTGTCAAAAGATGAAAAAGAAAAAAAAAAAGTTTTACGTTGTATGTTGTATAAAAAAAGGAATATTTATCATAAAGATGGACTAACAATGACCTTTATATATGATTATTTGTAGAAAACATGTATATTATAATTAAATATAAGTTATATTTTAAATTGTACCTCATACTAATATTACACAATATTTTGCACTTTTTATTACCAATAGTTGTAGGAGAAAAATATTATGAATAAGAATAATTTATTAAAAAAGATTTTTGAACATTCATGCTACTTTATTTTATAAGTATTTTAAATTGTTTTAATGTGTTATAAAATATTTTATTTTTCTAACTAACACTTCAATAATAATGAAAAAATTTAAATACTTATCTATAACTTTTATAACTTTTAATAATTTATTAAATAAATATGTTGTGAAATGATATAAATTAATATAATAAATAAATAATTTGATTATTAGTCAAAAAAAAAATTTCATTTATAAGAGAAATATGTAACAAAAAAAAAGATATAATATCTTTTATAAATTAATAAAGTTTAATCATATTGTTAGATTGTAAAAAAAAATAAACGCTAAAATGATAAAAGAAAGTTTTGTTATTAAAAATGGAAAAAAACATGTTTTCATTTATAAAAAGGTATATCTTTTAATTTTATCATTTATACCTTCTATTATATATGGTGTTTAGTTAAAAGTTTTTACGCTAATAAAAAAAATATTATTTTTAATATATTGCACATTACTTATTATAAAAGAAAAATATATATATATATATATTTATTATTACAAGAAAATTTAATGTTTTAATGCATATATGATTTGTTACAATAAAAGAGCATTAAGTTATTTATTCTTATAATATGTTTTTTTTTAATGGTAGTAAAAATATAAAATAACAGATAAACGTTAATGAATAAACATGGTAAATTAAAAATTTTTATTTTTATTTTGCATAAGTAACAATTGGTACGAGTCATTACAGATAAATGATATTGGTTCCAGGGAATACTTATTTATATGTTTGGTAGAGTTAATATCTTTGGTACGTTACTTACACTAAGCAATGTCCACTGGTTCTAGCACTATCCTCTTTTATAAGCAACATTAACAAGAGCTCCCAGTAAAATTCACTTTTCCCTCTTTCTTATCTTATTCTATTATTCTACATGGCTAACTTGATATTAAAGGATGAAGTAAAATAAAAGAGCCGGTGATAAGAATAATGGACGGTTAGGTTCAAATCCCACTATTATATAAGTAAAAGCATTATATCTTATGGTTAAAGATTGCCATTTAGATAAATGGTCATTGGCTTTATTATCTTTAGGTTATATTTTTATAACAATACAAGTATTATTTTCAATTTTCTTTTTTTTTTTTTTATTTTTACTTTTTTGATATCTAATACGAAAATACTTATTACTCAAATAATATACTTTTTCTTGCATTTAAATAATTTTAATCATTCAAAAAGTTAAATTTACTTTATTAAATTATATATAAATTTTGGTATAATTTGACAAAATAAATTTATACATTTTTAAAATATTCTTTATCTTTCAGCATATTATTATAGAAAAAAAAATATATTAACATTTTATAAAATTTAATTCATCAAAATTTTTAATTAATATATTTGAGTAATGAAAATTTATATATATATATATATATTTATATACTTAAAAATATTAATTAAGCCTATTTGATTAAACTTAAATATTCTAAGATATTAAATATTTTATGGTAAATTGATATAAAATTTCATCAAACTTCAAAAATGTCCTAAACATAAAATAAAATTTTAAATATTATATTTATTGAGAAGATAATTTGTAAAGTAAAAGAAATCTTTTAAAAACAAAATTAATCATTTTGATTTACTTTTAAAAATGTAATATTTTATATAAAAAGAAAATTTTTTCTTAATTTTAAAATATTATCTTTTATAAGTAAAAGATAGAAGAGCATAAATATTATATAAAAAAATATATATATATTTTATAAGAAATAATTCTAAATATTCCATTTTATTTTAATATATTATGTTTAAAATTTTAAACTCACAAAAAAAAAGTATTATAAAAAGAAATCTAAAAAGAATATGAATATCATTTATTTTCTTTTTTTTTATATATAATTTTTAGTCTTATTAAAAAGAAAGAGAAAACGGTGTTTTTGACATAAAAATTTTTTGTCGTTTTTATTAATCATTTATATTACCAAAAAGACGTTTCTTGACAAATTGAAAAGTGGTATAATAATGGATATAAAAATATTTTTACTTTCTTTAAAAACATTTATCTACTTGATATTTTTAATAAATTTTAATAAAGTTTGAAAAATAAATAGCGTTAAAAGCATGCATTAGACATTTGTGTAAAGATATATAAATTATTGTGAAAATACGAATTAGATATATAAGGCTCCGTAAATATAATACTATTGACAAGTTTTACAAAAGTTATTCAAATAGAAGAGTGTACTGATAAAATAGAATAATACATTAACACTAAAGTTTGAAATTTGATTATTTTATTTTTAAATACAAACTTCTCATTAGTTTATTTTGGTATTTTGATAAAAGAAAACTTATATATAATCAAGAAAATAATTTTAAATAAAAATTTAGAAAAAAAAAATAATTAAAGAAAGATAACAAAATAAAGAAAAAAAAAAGATAGACATATATATATTTTTTAATTATTATAGTGTAAAAAGAAAAATATTTACAAATATGTGTAGATATTCACTTATAAATTAAATTTATTTTTCTTTTCGATTATTATAAAAATATTAACAAAAATTAACAAAAATAGTTGTGATAATTTAAGATATATAAATACATCTTCTTCCACTTAATCTTGCTATATATTTTTGAAAAAAATAAAAAAAAAAAAAAAACTTTAAAGATTGGATAAAAGATGTAATTGACTTTGATTATAAACAATATCAATCATAAATTATAAATGAATAGTCTTTTCAAATGCATAATTCTTGAAAGTTATATTTTTTTTAATAATAAATTTTTAAAAAAAAATATATATTATTTTTCTTTATATTTTTTCTAAAATAAATTTCTGTTGTAACAGATTTATAAAAAAAAATTTTTTTTTTTTTAAATGTACTATACATTATAGATATTATTTATTTTTTAACAAAAATATCTCCAATTTCATACTACTGAATACAATTTATTTCATTGTATTATGATATGTTTTTCATCTTGTGTCATTAAAAAATATATAGAACATAAGAATGGTTTATTTTTTTATTTGTTTATAATTTACATATAAATTATAAGCATTTTATTAATATGTAAATAAATGTTAAAGAAAGGGTAATGAGATGCAAAAAAAAAATTTTTTTATTTTTTTTTTATTTATAAAAATATTTTATATAAAATATAAATGTTAAAAAAAATTAAATTTAAACTTCTTTTAAAAAACTATATAATTTGTTTTTATGACATAGAATGTACCTTACACAAGGTGTTATTTATCGCACTTTCTTAATAATATTACTTTCTTTTTATTTGTTACGTGTAAATAAAAAAAAACTGTTTATATTAATGTTATGACCTGTCTAAAATTTTTTCGGTTTCTTTTGACGGCTTATTTTATAATTAAATTAAGTGTTTATTAATAACTTTTATCCAATTAAGTATCTATTCTTTTTTATATGATTAAGATTGTGGTTATGAAAATTTCTCTATATATCATATTCTAATCTGGTCATTAAAAGGAGATGTAAAGAAGTATCTTGAGTGTTCTGATGCAATTGTAATGAATTAAGTGGTTGTGCCGAAAGTGTTAAAGAATATATCATGTCAAGATATTGGCACTTGATTAGACTTTTAAAAGAGATTTAATAAATATATATATTTAAATACCAGGCCACTCATTAATCATCTTAAATTGCCTCTTTTCAACTTTTTGTCATTCTGATATTGAAACTATTGAAGATCATATTATTATATAAAGTAGAAAATTAAGCTATGTGGCAAATTAAAGACAGATGTTTATATTACGTTGGAATAATAAATCTTTTGTAGTGTGCTAGGTAATATAAAGAAAAATCCGCTCTTGGCATATATTATCTTATTTGAAATATTTGATAAAACAAACTTTATATATTTAATAGGGGGTTTATATTATAAATATAATATTTGTTAGTATAATAAATAAAAGTCATATTATTATAACCTCATTCAAATTGAACCAAGACATTTAACAATTAAATAAGAAATTATTGCTGGCTATTAAAAAATAAAATAAATCAAATAAACCTGTATGTTATTGTTATTTAAAGAAAAAATTTTTATTCATGATTTAAGAAGTAAAATAAAATAAATTTGTTTAAATATTGTTTACTTTAATAATAAATTGATAATATTTTATATAGTTAGTAATAATTTAAATAAATTATTATTTATGAAATTCTATAAATCATATATAATATTCTTTCTTTTTGTATTTCAATTGAATATATTATTTAACAATAAAAATTTGAAATAAAAAATATAATAATAATATAAAAAAAAAAACAATAAAATAGTTAATAAAACTAAAATGATAATTAAAAAAATCTGTTTTTTTTTTAATATATATATATATATATAAATAAAATAGGTCTTATATCATTCGCCAACTGTCATATATGTAATGTTTTTACAACCTTATGGATTATATTCATGGTAAGTTTAATAACATTTAAACTATGAATGATCATATATAAATGGTAAATATATATATCAAACTGCCATTTGAATCTAAGCTTCTGTTACTTTTTAGTATGGACAGATTTGTTTCTTTATTTAACAATAGACAAATCAAATTTCCCATCATCATTAAATAGAAGAGGGTGATTGGACTATAAAAGATACATGTAAATGTCAACGTTTAATGAGATGCGAAATAAGAAATTTTATTTATGTATATAATAAAGAAGAGGAAGTATGGTTTGATACTTTTAAATGTCTTTATTTTATTAAAAAGTTATTTAAAAAGATAAAATGTTATTTTTTTTTTATATCATACATTAAAATTAATTTTTTTTAATATACATTACAATCATCATTAATAAAAGGTAATACTTTAAGTGTTAAATACCATTAATATATGTTCTATTTTTTTCTATATCCTTGACAAATCAGACAATTAAAACTTTTAGAAAAAAAAAAAATTAAAGTGTTCTTTTATAATTTATATAAAAGTTTAAATGTATTAAATTTATAAATCTTTTTTTTTTTCAACTAAAAATTTTAGTATCATGCTGTTAAAATTAATTTTTATACATAAAATATTATAAGAATTAGATTATTTAATCTTATAATGAATTAATTCTATCCATAGTAAAATGAATCATTTTACTAATTAGTTATTATTTTAAAGAAATTTAACATTTTTTTTATTATATATTTGAGACATTTTTATTAATTCTAAAATTACTATTTAATTTATGTCTAATATTACTTAATATCATATCTTATTTGAAAAGAAGTATTGATACTATTTACATGATTTAATTAATAGCTAATGACTCATTAATATCATCATTTTTAGAAATATTAACAATAATTTATTATAACTATAGATTGATCATATTAAATTATTATTTAACAATGATACTCCTTATTTAAATTTTTATTAAATAATAACAATAATTTATATTTATATAATTAAATTTATTTTAATAATTAAAAGTTATTTTGTTATATATTATTTTATAAAAAAAAAATTATTTTATAAAAATATCTTTTATTTTAATTTAGAAAAACTATAATATTATTTGTTTAATTTTGTTAAACAATATAATTACAGTATTTAAATATTTTATCACATTTAACTTAAAAGATGCTTTATTTAATGAGGTTAAATACAAATAACGTTACAGTATATATTTGTATTTTAATGAAATACTACATATATTATAACATTTTTAAACATTTTAATTGTTTGTCTAAAATAAACTTTTATTAGTATTAGACTACCAAACAATATTTTTATTTATACATTTTTTTATATTAAAAGAACACTATTTTTGATAACATTAACATGTTATAATTAATTTTAATTATATCTATTTGTATTCTTTTAATTTCTCACTTTTGTGTCGTAAAAAAAGTATAATAAAATTGTGATCATACACATTAAATGATGAGTAGGTTATTTCATCAGTTCTTGGATTCTTTTTATTCATTATTAAATTTTATTGAGGCAAAAATTTTATTACAAATATAATAGTATATTTTACAAATGTATCATCTTTAAATCTTTAGAGAATTTTAATTTTTCAAAACTTTTACTTTTTATAATACTTTATATTATTATAAAAAAGATATATATTTAATTATGAGAAAAAAGAATTATTATAAGAGATGTTTATTATAGTATTAGTCCAATTGTTTTGTAACATTATTTTTTTTTATTCACCACGCCTTATTTAAGAATGTTGTTTTAACAATATATTATAAAAAAACACTACAATGATTGATAACTTTTCTTATTTTTAAATATGTTATATTTTATTTTTTTTTATATCAATTGATTATTAGCATAATATATAAAAAAATGTAAAATTATTATATAAAATAAACTTTAGATATAATATTTCAAAAAATAAAAAATTTATTATATTTCTTAATAATTTTTACGTTCTTTTTAAGTATAATATATAAAGCAGTTAAATTTGATATTTATTACAAAAGTATAATATCAATTTATATTAAATTATTTTGAATTGATTTATAGGTAATAAAAATGATTAATTTTTTTTTGTTATTATATGGTTTATAATTTTAATACAATATTAAATTATTTTGTAATACATAAAATAAATTATATATAAATTTAATAATATTAAAATTATAAGATTCTTCTTATTTTACCGAATTATACATATATTATGCTTTTAAATATATTTGTTAAAAAAAAAAAAGTCTTTTAATAATAAGATAGATGTATAAAGAATATAATGTTTAGAACTCTAAAAGGTTCTCATCTTTAGTTGTGCCGATACTTACCTCAATTATATGACCAATCATATTTAACCAATCATCTTTTACTATTCATCCCTCCCTCAAACTTTGTTATACTTTTTAAATGTTACATGCATTTCTAAAGTTTTCATTATTATTTACAACATTTTCAACAATCAAATAGCATAAACAATATATTTTCTTGGTTAAAAATTATATCTATTCAAACTTAACAATTAAAAATCTCTATATATATTTCTTATATTGAATATTTATATAAAAAATATTACAATTTTTTTTAATTTTAAGTAATATATATTTAATTATATTACCTATATTTTTTATTTTACTAATAAAAGATTTTTAATTTTTTTTTTTAAATTTATTTAAATTTTTCTAGTTTCTAAATTATTATATTAATATCTAATTTTTATAATATTTAAATTATTTAATACATTTGTTGTACTAAAAAATATTATTTTTTTTTGTAGAAAATTTATCATGTCAACAGTTGAGGAAAACTATGATATGTCTACTGTTTCACTTGATGATGTCAAAATTGAATTATCAAAAATTGCAATTGCAAAGTAAGTTTATTGAAAAAGAATTTTTTTTCAATTAGATATTTACAATTTTAAATTCTTTTATATATACAAAAAAAAATTTATTTGTAATTTAACTATGTAAATAGAATATTTTGTACTTTCTAATAATACTTAAAAAAAAAAGAGGAAAAAAAAGACTAAGAATTTTTATTAAGATTAGATAACAACATTAGCAAAGTAATAACATTTGATATTAAATATTTTGATAAAATATTTTAAGTTATCTTGATAGTCTAAAAATTACTTTTTAATGTCATCTTCTTTAGTTCCAATTTGTCATTTACAATGACTCACTAAAATATGTTATGAGATAATATTATTTATTCAAAAATTTCTACATGACTAATCATTTATAATAAAAATACTTTATTTGTATAAGTTAAAAAAACAAAAAATATAAATTGATTAATCAATTCTCTTGTGATTAATATTTATTTTATTTCTATTCACTAATAATTGAAAACATTTCTTCTTTTTTATCTTGCCCTCATGTCATATTTAATGACCCTATACCATAACTTTTATATTTATTTTTACACCACATAAATGAATTTCTCCAATATAACATGTCAATAAATTAAATAACTAAAACTTTTATTTTCGGTATTCTTTGACTTTTAAATAGTCTATACTTTAGAATTAAAAGTTATTGGTCAAATTTGTGAAAATATATTATTCCCATGTAAAAATAACAATAAGAAGAATATGTAATATATTTATTTTGTTACTTTTGATTAATATTTTATAAAATTTTACAATACAATAAAAAAAAAATTTATATATACATAATATTAAAAGATAAATTACATATTTTTATTTATAAAATAAATTTTTAGAAAAGCAATTGAAGATTTTGGTCTTAAACGTTCAGAATTATTAGGTGAATATGAAGAATATCAAAGAGCAGGAGATTTCTTTAGTGAAACACAAGTAACATTAGAAGCAATCTTAAAAGAAAAACAGGAACAAGAAGATATACTTCGTCAAATAAATAATGACAAAGAATCATTAGAAAAGGTACTTTTAGAAATAAAAACAGATAGAAAAACACTTGAATTGAAATTATCACAAAAATATTCAGAGGTATTTAAACTTTTAGAAAATGCTAATAAACTTGGGTTAGAATCTGGTTGTATAAAAGAGACTGATGTTATTCCTATAACATCACTTCCTTCTGGATTAAATGAATTTAAATTAAAAATTAAAGAAGAAGAATCAGAGAACGTTAATTCTAATATTACACCACCTAATAGCAACTCAACTTCAACACCAAATATAACCCAAGGACAGTTACCAAATCCATTTTTAACACCATTTAAATTACCAAATATAATGTTTAATTTTGATCCATCTTCATATCTAATGAGTAATAATTCAGCACCACAATTTCAAACACCGATGCAAAATTTAGGATTAGGAAATGGGTTACCAAGTGCTTTAAATAATGCTGCTAGATTTCATTCAAATATAAGAATGATGACTCCTGGTATGCACTCTATTGGAAAAGATAATAGCCATCAATCACCACCGATGAAGACATGTCAATCTTGTTTACAACAAATTCATCGTAATGCTCCTATATGTCCTATGTGTAAAAGTAAAAGTAGATCAAAAAATCCAAAAAAACCTAAAAGAAAAGGTGAATAAAAAAATTTTAAAAAATGTAATATTTTATTTTGAAAAAAAATAATTATCAAATTAAGCTTTAACATTTGTATGCTGTTCAATTTTACAAGATTATAATCTTTTTTTTTTAAATTAAATAATCAAATATTCATGAAGTGGTCACAACAATTATCTTTTATATTGATCATACTCAACAATTTAATTTTTATTAAATGTTTTCTTTTAATTTGTCATCATTTGTATGATTTTTTTTTGTATTATTTTAGTGTTATCATTATTTTTTTTATTGTAAAGCTATTAAAATATACTGCAATATTTTGGAGCAATAAAACACATTTTAATTTATCATTTTATTTCTTTAATTAAAATTATTTACTTACATGATGGTCCACTAATCTTTAAAGAATCTTTAAAAGTATTGACAACTTAGAAAATTTATTTATGTCGGTATACTTGAAAGTAACATGTTAAAAATGTTTTAGCACATTAAATAGTATATCAAGGAATTATATAAATTTAAACTATATCAGTTATTTAAGTGTTATCACTATTTATAAAATTTAGAATTTATAACTGATTAAATTTTCACTAAAAGATATATTCTGTCTTATTTGATAACCACAAAAATGTAAATTATTATGTACATTAAAGGTAATATATCTGTATAAATAAAGGTGTTTAGTAGAAATTTTGATTACTTACTTAAGTACAGTTTATTCATTCATAACATCTTATCATTATTTTGGTTTGTATATGAAAATTTATTATTTCATATAACATTACATACCCGCATTGAAGTTTCTTATTTAATACATTTTTAATATTAAATATATAACTTATCATTTTAATCATTATATTATTTCATTAAGACGTAGATTACCGTAAGAATAAAAATTTAACGTTAACCTTTTATCCATTTTTCTATGATTTTTATACCTGTTATCAAAATTTATTATCTATATATTCTTTTTATTGTAGAATATTGTTTTAATAGAAAGTATGATTATAAAGTTATTCATTTATTAATAGAAATATTTAATTGTTTCTTTTATACATTATATGCAATATAATTTTTTTTTCATTATATATATACCATTTATTTTTAAACATTGTAATATTTTTTCTTTATTATACCATTAAATATGATCATAATTAGAAAAGGCATTCAAATTTAATCTGATTTGAATAATCATCATTCTATCTTTACTTTGTTTGCCTCACTAAAAATCACATTTTATTTACATTACCAAATATTATTAAAGTAAATATTTAAAATTTAATACTTTTCACGTCTTATTTTACTATAACCTTTTAATATTACTTCTACCAATTTTTTTTTATTATTTTTTATTCTTCATATTTATTTTAGAAAATGGCATCTCATATTAAAATAAATAACGATCCAAAATACAAGATTGTTAAAAATATTCAACAACAATTAGAAGAAAAATTTTATCCTCAACTTTTATCACTTACTAGTGCAGGAGAGAAATGGTTAAAAACAATTGAAGGTTAGATTTTTTTTTTGTGTTAATAAAATAATAAATGTTATTATTAATAAATTCTACTCTTTTTTTAGAAATGAATACTGCAACTAAAGGTTATCTATCAACACTCAATGAATTTTCTAAAACTAGCCCAGATAATTGTGATGATGCAAAAATCTCATCTAATCAAACAAAAGAAATTGCAAGAAATTTTGATCTTGTTTTAAAAGAATACACTGA
Organism: Strongyloides ratti; assembly: GCF_001040885.1. NCBI lineage: Eukaryota > Metazoa > Nematoda > Chromadorea > Rhabditida > Strongyloididae > Strongyloides > Strongyloides ratti. Next base: position 601,725 of record NW_020171512.1, on the reverse strand, counting down.
AAGCGTATGTTATTATTTATTATTTTTTTATTATATTTATATTAATTTTTTTTTAATATATAGATTGAGTGTATCAAAAAATTTGTTTCTAAACTTCAAGCACAATCTAAGAGAGAAAAAGGTCATATAGCAACAATGAAAGAAACATTTGATCAACAGGTTAAAAAAAAGAATGCTTTATTGAAGAAGAAAAAAATTACTAATGATGATGTTCAAGAATTTTTAGATGCATCATTAGAAGATCATAGAAATATTGCAAGAATAAGATATGAATTTGTAAAAAGATTTAACAAAGAAATAACAGTAAAGCAATGTGAATTTTATAAAAATGCTATACAACTTATTGATCCTAGTTGTACAAATACAAGACACAATACATTATCAAAAGAAGATAAGGTTGCTATAAAAAATGAAAGTAATAAAGAAGATGAAAATCTTGATAAACAATTAATGGATGCTGCAGAAGAAATTAAAAATATAGTTCAGGAGGAACATAATAATAACGTTATTAATATTCAAGAAATAAATACAACTGATACTGAAAGTATACCTTCACATGTAAATTCAACTTTATGTCAACTTTATCATGAAGAACTTCCTGAAATGCCTTTTACTAAAGATTCAACTTCTTTAAAAAGTCATTCTACAGTTATTGAAGATTTTAAATCTACTCCAATTGTTAATGAAAAGAAAGAAATTAAAATTACTCATGATTATGAAAATAATATTTCAAAGCAAAAAGATGTTGTTGAGGAATTTGAAAGAAAAATAAAAGAATCTAAGCAAACAAATTCTTCACCAATAAACCCAAAAATAACAACAAAATCAAAAAAAGATATTGAGAAAGAAACAACAGAACATCATCATTCACATCATCATATATCATCTTACCTACCAATACATAAAGAAACACATGTAAAACATCATAGTACATCATATGCTGAAAGAGATATGTATCAAGATAGAATTCCAATTCCTGCACCTGATTATGATAATCAACCTATACCAATTTTTAAATATAATACATGGGAGTATGGAAATTTAGTTGTAGCTAAAATATATTATTCACCACGATCAAGAGCTGAATTAGGACTAGAAGCAGGAAAGAAATATTTCTTTATGAAAGGTGGTAATCGTGGATGGATATTTTGTCGTGATCTTGATACATCAAGAAGTGGTTGGTGCCCAAGCGACTTTGTAGACCTTTTTCAACGATAGAAGAACAATTTTTTTGTTTTTATCTTAATAAATTTAGTAAAAAGATATATCTTAATTTTTTAAGTTTTTTCATGCTCGTAAAAATATTTTTTTTTAATGAATAATTTACTATATAAAAAATAATAATAATTTATTTTTATTGTTAATTAATTTATGTAAAAAAAAAAATTTGTAATAAGGCACAGGAATAATTTGCAAAATTCACCTATATAATATGGATTAATTAAAAATTATTTCTCAGTCCTTTCATGTAAACTCCCCAATATATTAAATTAAAAAATGTAAAAACAGCAGGAAATAGTATTCTAGATAATAAATCTAATTGTTCACAATTGATTTTATTTGTAATTTTTTTCTATAAATTATTAATTATAAAATTAAAATTTTTTTGTATGATATAAAATTTACCTTTTTTTTCTTTGTTACATTATTCATTTTACATATTTTTTCATCATTTCGTGTAACATATCCAACAATTGCTAATTCAACAAGTGAAGCAAATACAAAACCAATTCCTGATAACATCCAAACATCTATTGCTTTAACATAATTAACTCTAGGTAAATTTCTAATAACATTACCAAATTGAAATGTTATTGCTAATAATGCATTTACACCAATCATTGTTCTTGCAGGTATAGCTTTTGGTCCTAAATAAAATGGAATCCAACTAATAAAAACTGTCATGTATGTGGGAATATATCCTTGTAGTAAATACCACCCGTATCGTCTTCTAAACATGAAAGACACCGTCAATTCATCCCAATTCCCAGCCGCATATTGTTTTGTTATTGCGACATGATTAAAATGAACCAAATCAAAATCAGGAAGTGTTATATTTTTTGATAAAGAAACAGGGACTTCTGGATGCCATACCATATGAACTTCTTTTTGATTATAATTATATGATTCAAAAGTTAAATAACAAGAAATTGAATCAAGAGGAAAGTGTCTTAAGTCTACTTCACATGGTCCTCTACTTTTAATTCTCCAATTTGACCAAAGAGATCCTAAATTAAAAATAAAGTTATTTTACTAAATGAAAATTATTTGAATGTTAAAATTAAATTTAAAGTACATATTTTTTTTAAAAATATTTTTTTTTAAATCTATACTTTTTTAAGTATTCGTAATTTTTTTTAAAAAAAAACATACCATTAGGGAATACCATTAAAAAAACATTTCGAAATGGAGAACTATGAATTTCTGCACTTTTTGTATTAATAAAACATGTATTTGGAATCCATATTTCATCCCACATATTATAATCAAATGTTAAATTTCCTTTACAAGGTCTCATATAATCATATTGTAAAGCGGGATCTTCCCAATATTCATTAACATATAAATCTATAAAATATAATTAAATATATAAATAAATTATTAAAAATTTTACATACCTATTTCAAAATCTTCTGACATTTCTGAAACTGATGTTACTTCTTGAATCCAAAGTTCAATTTTAACAGTTACAGGAAATGATGGTAATTGATGACGATTATAATGTTGCGATGTATCCATTAATAAATGATCTATTATATCTGTTTCATTAGAACAATATTTGTAATCATCATATTGGCATAAAATATCAATCAATTTCCATATTAAAATATATAAAAAAAATTTAAATTGTAATTTTTTCATTGTAATTTGAATAGAATATAAATATTAAAATATATATTTATATATATATATATATATGTATATTATGATATTAGAAAATTTATATAAAACTATATTATTTGAATTAATTTGTTTTAAACAATAGAAATATATTAAATTTTTGTTTGTTATTTTCAATAAGTAACAATTTTAAAGCTTTTCAATAGTTATTCTCTAAAAAAGTAATTCGATACTTTTTTTTCCTTTAAAATTTTGAAAAACGTTAAAAACACGATGAAAGAATGACTGGTTGTACAATTATTAAGCCTTCAAATATATTTTCAAATCATAATTTTATTATTTTTTTCTTTTCTAAAATTTTAATAAATTGAAGAATAGAAGATAAAAAAAAATATATAAATAATATATTAATAAGAAAACTTTACAAATTTTCCAATAAACATAGACAATTTAAATATTAAAAGAAAGAAAAATATTTATAATGTGACAATTTTTTTATTCCTAAATTTGATGTTCCTTGGGACAATGTTAAACATTATTTTTTTACAAATAAATATATATATAAATAATAGATATAAAGTTAAAAATTATATGTATATATATATATATATGAGGAAAAAGTATTAGTAATATATTGAAAAATTCTTAATATATATGATTTTTAAATTCATAATAGATATAGCTAGTAACAAATGAAGTTACAAAGAAATTAAATATAATTGTTGTTTGTTAAAGTTAATTTATTGTAGTATATTTTATTATCTATCTTTTCAAAAAGTTTTTAACAGTAATATAAATTTTAGGATGCTCCTCTTAATAAAATGTATTTAAAGTTAATTTAACTTCAAAATGGAACTATTAAATAAAGTTTCTAAATTTAAGTTATAGAAAATATTTTAAAATATTATAAAAGATTTAATATTGAATATTTGGTCAAAATAAATTAAATCAAAAATATTGGAGTAAAAGTAAAATAATTTTTTTTTTTAAAATTTCTTAAATATAATTTTTAAAAATATTGTAAAATGTGACAATTCAAGTGATAATATTCTGTTAATTTATATCTATTATTTAAAGAAAGTTTTCTAGTTCCTGTTTTATCATATTATTTATTCATTAAATAATTGTTTAAAAGTTTGTTAATCTTTAAAACATAAAAATTTATTATTTAAATTTATTATAATTAATTTTATATAACATTAATTTTAAAAATAATTATAATAGTAAATAGTGTATTAACACAAGATTATATTTGTTTATTCATCATTTAATGGATATAAAATAAGAAAAATATAAATTTATATTTTTAGATAAAATGCTTTATACTAATTGTTTTATTTAGGATATTGTATAATTGCATTACTTTAAAATGTATATATTTAAAGTCATTCAAAATGTTGGTTATTTATAAAAAAAAAGAAATTTTACTTACTAAAAAAAAATAAATAAATAAATAGAGACTTCAGGGACATAAAAATATATATTTTTAAATAAAAAAAAAATAGAATAGTTTATAAAAAGCAATAAAATGAAAGCATAATAATTTTTTACGTTTTCCATTGAGATTTTTCGTTATCACAAGTCTTCTTTCCTTTCCACCATTTATTAATATCATGGTAAATTTTTTTCTTTGGATTTTGAGCAAAAATACATAATCTACACCAAAATTGTGTATCAATAAATTTTCCATCATTTATCCATTCAAAATATTTAAGATATTCAGAAGGATTGTCATCCAAAAATTTAAGATATCTAAAAATAATAAAATTATTAATTAAATAGATATAAACTTACAATGACAATTGTTTAGCATTTTTAAAATCATTAACATGAATAAATGAATTTTTTGGAGCAATATTTTCATAATATTTTTTAGATGGTCCTAAAACAATTGGTATAACATAATTTTGTAAAGCATTAATAAAAAATTTTTCAGTTACATATTCTTTACAATTTCCATTTTCAAATGCTAAATAATATTTATATTTATTTTTTAATATTTTATAACCATCAGATCTATTAATTGTTTTATCACCACATTTACCATATATATCAACTGGATAATATTTTCCTATTTGATAAGTATAATTAAGTCTAAAATTTTTTGTAAAGCAATTTGATACAAACATAGCTATTCGATTCTCTTTATTCTTCAATTTAATTGTTAGTTCTTTTTTTTGTATATATCTTTTAGTATATTTATTCTTTTTATTTATATATTTATCATTGTTATTTGTTACAAATTTACCATATGGAACAACAATATCGGAATCCCAACGATAACTAGATGTATAATTGATTAAATTATTAAATTTACTCAAATTTTCTGTATTTTCTGGATTTTCAAATAATTTTAATACCCATATTTGATTGATAAACCTTTTATTATGTAACTTTGTTAATGTAACATCATCTATTTCATCAGGTGCGAATATAATATAATTTGATTTATTTAAAAAATCTTTTGAATTTGTTATAAAACAGTTTTTGTAAGGGCAATTGCTTTGAAAAAAAGGACCACTACCATTGTTTGTATTTGTATGATCATAAAATAATATTGTTCTTTCAAAACTTTTATTAGGTATAAAATTTAATTGTTCCAATACACGATCGGTGTTTGCATTTGTATTAAAATTTCCATCAAATATATTATCCAAATCAATTTTAGATGATTTTATATAATAAATTAATATATTCAATTGTATTAAATAAAAAAATAGTAAAATAGTAAATATTATTAATAAAAATATTATATAAATAATATATATATTATATAATTTAAAGATTTTTTTAATATTTTTATTTATAATAGAAATAATTAGTTTTGTTAAAATCATAATTAATAAATAAAAAAAAATTTATATATCTATAAATAATAATAAATTTATAATAATTTTAATATATATATATATTAGTAATATATTATTAAGAATAGAAATTTAAAGACAAATAAAAATAAGATTATACTTGATATAAAATTTGAATAAATTATTTGGAAATAATTATAAATTTAAATAAATCTTATTGTTACAATAATAAATTGAGGATGTTAAATGTAAACAGAAAATATATTAATACTTAAAAGTAATCATACTCTTTTATATTAAACTCATATCAAATTCGGCAATTTAAAAAGAATAACTTTTTAAAATCTGTCATAGTCATTAAAAATAGTGTATATTGTAATAAAGGTTTTACTGACAAAAATCAAAATATGAGGACAAATGTGTTGACAAATAATTAATGAACTCATTAAAGGATATCTGAATTACATATATATATATATAAAAGAAACAATGATATAAAATTTTGATTTAATATTGGCAATTTAATTTTAATTTAATTATTTGTATAAAGTTACAATGATTCACATTTAATTGTATAATATTACAAAGTTTAAATTTAAATTAATTTACCAAAAATAAGACAATATTATTTTTAAAATAAAAGATTTGAAATGATAGATAAAATATATTTGTTTAGAAATTTAATAGATTAATTTAATATGATATAAAGATAAGAAAATATATAAAAATCATTATAACTAAAAAAAAAATGTTTATTAAATATTTAATCATGAAATAAAATTGAATTTTTAAATAAAAGAATATTAAATTAACATAAAACAATAACTTTTATTTTTTATTTTTATTCTATAAGTTGTTAATATCAAATATAGTTACATTTGTTTTAATTTTGTTTCTTGGACCTTCAAAAATGCTCCCTGCTATGATGTAAATGATATATAAAAGTAACTAGTAATAAAATTGAGTTAATTTGTCTTTCTTAATTTATATTCACTAATACATATTCTCACTTACTTTTTAATCATTTTTCTTTGTTTTCTTGTTATATAATCAAAAATAAAGATATATAGTTTATAATTATAATAAAAGTTTATCATATTTTTCATTACATTTACTTGTTAAATATTATATTATTTGTTATATTTTTTATTTAAATGATTATCTTTTTACATATCTCTAGTATTAAATAATTGTATACTTTTATCTTAAATTATTTTTAAATTTGTTTTGTGAATAAATTGAATGCAATTTTTAATACCAACTGTTCAGGAATATTTTAAATGATTAATTTTGTCATAAAATTCCGTAATTTAAAATACAATCATTAACAATTTAATTAATTATCAACTATTTATTATTTTATCAATGTATTAAGTTAATTCTTTTTAAGGATATATATATTTTTTTAAATGATTGATATATAAACTATGTGTGAGAATTTCAAATAAATAGATTGAAAATCTTATTAAATTGTATAATTTTTTTATTCTTTTTTAGTCATTATTAAGTACCATAATATCATGATAATAAATAAAATTTTTAAAATATTTTACTTTAAAAAATTTTTCAAAGAATATTGAATTAATTAAAATTTATTTTGAAAAAAAAATTCAATTATGTAAAATTATTTATCTTTAACAATTTACAAAATTTTATTAAAAAATTAAAATAAAAAGTAAAAGAAATTGTATAAAAAAAAGAACTAAAAAATATATACTTATTAATCTAAAGTATGCTAATAAATTTTTATTCTAAAAACTGGTTCTATAATGACGTTTATCACAAAATAGAATAAACTATTCAACAGACATAAATAGTTATGTTATTTAAGAATATGTGAACTGAGAAATACTACTACATTGATCAATTTAAGCAATTTATAGTTATATGTATGACTTTATGAGTCATTCAATAATATACCTTAAGGGCTTTTCAGAAGAACCATAGAATGATTATGTGGTTAATTATAGCTAACATAAAATGATCATACTATTCTTACCGGGTATAATTAATATGTTGGTTGTTTTATATGCCAATAAACTTTTTTTTATATCATTTAATTATTTACAATTTTTTTTTTGTAAGTTCCAGTAATATTTACCCAAATATGATTGTTAAAAAAAATACTTGCTAATACGTTTAAAAATATTATATTTATAAACAGTTAACAAAAAAAAAACTCAGACTTTACTTTATATGCAAAAACAAAATTAAAATAAATGGCATCTAGTTTTGAATATAATAATTATAAAAATAATCAAAATGCATTTTAAATAAAATAGATACAATAACAAAAATTTATATTATTTGACTATGATAAGTGACAAATATCATTTATATTATAATAATATCCAGTTTATTAAAGTATTGAAAACATGAATTTCATTGAATCAAGAAAAATTACCTCTTTTTTAAAAAAGTGCATTTTTTTTTGAATAATCTTTCAATTCCTTATATTAAAATTTATCTAAATATTAAAAGATTAATTTAAATATCATTTCTTTTTAATTAAAATATGTTATATTATATTCTAATTTTTTGTTACAGTTAAATAAAAGAAAATAAACTACATATACAATTTAATTCAAAAAATCTTCTTTCTGAATAAAGATTATATTTTTTTTTTATTATACACCTTCAATTAAAAGATTAATATATTAAACTACATCTTAAAATAAATATTAATTTTATAATAAAATACAATACAAAAACCTTTACTATCTACATAAAAATAACGTTCATTAAGATACAAAATTTGTTATAACTTTTTTTATGACTCATTCATCCTTCAAATTAAAAAATTTTTCTCAGTAATAGTTATTTAGCATATTTAAAAAAGGTAAAAGTAAATTATTAGAAAGAAGCTGCATGATTTTCTATAAAAATTATAAGAAAAAAGTTGTTTGGTTACCTTTTATTACTCATCCTTTTCTCATTTTTATTTTGATTCCACCTCTAATTTTAATATCTTTTTGAATGGAAGTGTATCAAAGACTAGATTATTATCATTTGGACTCCATATAAAGGAGCATCTATTGCCAAATAGATGTCATATTTCAAAAATAATATTCATTTTTACTTTTTTAAATTTATTTTTAATAGTTATATTTTATGTTAAATTAATAATTAAATATTTTAATTTTTTTTTTTAGATTATTCAAATTTACAAAATGTCAAAATTTTATACATTTACTGTTTTTTTACTTATAAGTGTATTATATTTATCAATATCTGAAGCATGTTTTTCATCTGGAGTATGTGGTGGAGGTTGTGGTGTACCACCTCCAGCACCTGTTTGTTCTTCAGGATGTGGTACAGGATATGCATGTGGTCAATATGGATGTTATAGAGTTCGTGCACGTGTTGCATCATCTAAAACATTAAAAATTGATGAAGATGGTGATAGAAAAATATTAAATCCAGATCAAAGATTTATGGCTTGTTGTCAAGCAAGAAATCTTCCAGATTCATGTATTGGTAAATGTACATATGCAACATATACACGTCAAGCACTTCAAAATATGTATTTCCGTACTGATAGTTGTCCAATGCAAGCTGCTGCTGATATTCAATATTGTGCTGCTGAAGGTAAAGATCATCGTGATTGTTGTTATAGAAATGGTATTACAACAACTCTTGCTGGACCAAAATGTCTTACATTTTGTGATCAACGTCCAGGAAATATTACTAAACTTGATTTTAGTTATATGCCATGTTATGATAGATTTGAAAATATAAAACAATGTTTCTATCAAGCTGTTAATAAAGCTATTATTGAAGAACAAAATGAAGAAGTTGCAGAAGAAGTTGATGACTCTTAAAAAGAAAAAACGCAAACATTTTATTTAAATGTTATTGAGATAGTAATTTTTTCATATATTACTTTAACATGTTTGTAATTAATTTTGTGGCATAAATAAAATTTTAATTTTATAACAAGATTTATTTTTAATATATATAAATTAAATAATTCACTAGATAAATTTATAAAAATATTTTGTAAAAAATTAATTATTGTAATGCATTATATAATTGAATTGAACTATTTTTGTAATAAATACCAGAATATGATGCTATTAATCTCCAAATATATGGTACAAAAAATTCAGCAGTATTTTCATCTTCAACATATTTAAATTTAAGTTCAGGAAACTTTTTTAAACGATCAGTTGGCCATGTAAGAGAATGTTCCTCAATACCACTTAATATATCTTCAACTGATTTATCATTAATATTACCAAGTTTTAATGAAAAATGATTAATAACAGCAAAAACATTATCTGATAAATCCTGAAACATTGGATGATCACGAAAAGAATCAAATATTTCTCTTCTATATAACATATAATATATTAAATGTGGATTACTTCGTAAATTATTACATAAACATGAATTTATCATTTCTAAAATTGTTCTTATCCCTTCTTCTAATGCAATAATATCATAATGGTATATACTACTATTGTCACAATCATCTCCTGCTTTTTCACCTACTTCATCTTCAATATTTCTAATATTTTGAATTAATCTTACATGTTTTTTCATCATTAAAATTAGAAGTGATGTTAATTTGTGACAAACATAAGGGTCTAAATTTTTAAAATTACTGGAAATATTTGCTAATGCTGCTAAACAATTTGTATGAAGATAACGATCTCTTGTTTTGATAGTATTCATGTGTATAACTTTCATAATAACAAGTGCAATTAATCCTCCTAATGAAATTTCTCTTATATGTTTAGATGGTAAATACCAATTAATATCTTTTATTATTGTTTCATGAATTATTTTACCAAAAAAGTCATCTTCTGTCAATATTAAAATATTTATAAGTGACAAATAAATATGATGACTTTTACGTAAAACTGATATTGGTTCATCAACACTATGTGTTGATACTTCATCCAAATTATTTTCAAATAATAAACGTTTATTTTCATAATCAGCACCATTTAAAACTTTTAAAACAGGGACAACTAAATTTTCAAGATTGATTCTTGATAATATAAAATTTTTAAATCCTTCATTTTTATGAATCAACATGTAAAATAACAACATAACTGATTGTTTATGAACATATTTACATAAATGATTATAGAGGTGTGTATAATCAATTGTAAATATTACATTGTTAAAATCATTATTAGATATCTCCTGTGCATTACCGAATTTTTCTAAAGCATTTAAAAATGGACTATTACAAAATATATTGTTATTTCTGCATACTAAATATAATAATAAATTACAACTGAGTGATGACAATGATATTTCTTTATCTTCAATATCTGAGGATGAAAATGGATCATTGGAACTATCAATTCCATCACTATTTTCTAAAAATGTATTTTTAACTGATTTAAATAATGAATATCCAATTGATAAAACATAACTACCACCACTTTCGGTTTCATGTGCTCTACGTGCATTTTCTGAAAAAGGCAAATGTTCCGTATATGATAAAAAATTGCGAAAAAGATAATAAATAAGAGTACTTGCTTTTTCTAAATTACTAGTTGTAAATAAATAGTTAGCAAAAATTGATGGTTTTTGAACATCTGGTGTAAATAATTCTGCGCTAAGAAGTACTAAAAGTACACGAATTGACTCAACATGTAATGAAATACTATAATTATTTACAGGAACTTTAATTAAAATATTGATCAAATTTGATATCAATTCATCTGATAAATTACTATAATTAATATCATCACAAAAATCACTTTCATATTTTTCTTCCTTATTATAGTCGTCAAAATTAATTATTTCATGAAGCAATATATCTGTTGTTTCATTTATAAAATATCCAAAAATATGACGTATTATTAGCAAACAATTTGATGTAAGTAACAAATAATATTTGTCAGAAGATAAATCCATATCATATAAATTATTTGCTCTCCTTAAAAATACCTTAATTAATGTTCCAATATTACCACTTTTTTCACAATTCTTAAAAAGTTTACTACATGGTTCTTTGATATAATCAATAAATTGATGGACCTTTTCACTAAATAATAATTATAATATGATTTGAATAGTAAGCTTACGTTAAACATTCATCAACTTGATATTCAAAATTAAGTAATTTGTTCCAAAATGGATCATTTGGACTTATACTTTCAGTAGATGATAATTTTTCAAGTAAAATAGACATTTCTTGAGAAGGTCTATTACAACTTACTGTTCCTCCCATGTTTAGACTAAATATATATAAATAAATATGAATATAACTTTTTACACGTGTATTTAATAATAATAATATAGTATATTAATTCATATTAATAACAAATATATATTTTAATATTATAATTTGTTATCTTTTGATATCAAAAATAATTGCTATATCAATGTAATAAATTTAAAAGGTATATCGAATTATACAGAAAAATAAATCAACAAAAATGATTTGTCTTGTAGCGAAACACACTTTTTTGTGGTAAAATATTTATATATAAATGCAATTAAAGTAATTTATCAAAAAAAAAAACGTGTCACAAAACAAATTTTAAATGTTATGATGTTATATCAACGATATTTTTAAATTTAAGAAAAAATGTAAAAAATTATTTTAAATTATATTTGTCAAAGTAGTGACTTTTTAATCAACATTTAGTTTGGTAAAGAATTCAAGTTGACAATCAACATCAGAATCAATTCCAGCGCAAATGGTTAAAAGTTTTGTAACAGCATTAAATTGTTTCATAAATGCATTGATAACTGGACTTCCTTCTGGTACTACAGGAGCCTTAAGCATCAATGAAAGTAATGATAAAACACTATCAAATGATTCCAACTGAAAACCAGTTCCAGCAGTAGAATAAGTAATTCTAGTACAAAGTTCAGTTATAACTGTTAAATCTAAAATAAGTGGAACAGCTAAAAGTGAGTCTTCACATGTATTATGAATAACAAGTGTTTGTTGTCCTCCCATAAAAATGCTACTTATATATTCATCCATAGCACGTTTACTATCACCAACATATGGTACATATTTGATAACAATACAATGGTCAGGTTTTTTACCATCAGGATAAAGAATTTTGTTTGCTTCAACCATATCATCAACAACAGAAGCTTTAGAAATTTCTTTTGAACGAAATTGTTTTGCTTCACTCAAATTTTTTCCATCATTATTTCCAAGATGATTGTATGAAACAATACTTTCTGGTTTTAATCCTGAATTAACAAGGAAATCAACTAAAGCTGATTTAAATTTTGTTTGTCCAGACTTAAAATCATCTCCACCTACAAATGTTTTATGCTCTCTGGCAAGTTGAATGATTCCAGGTACTAAAGTATTTTGTGGAGATCCATTAATGTAATGAGCACCTTCTAAAATAGATGCAACAGCAAATATATTTGAGGGTGAAATTTCATGTGCATTATTAGTAATGGAATCTATTACTTCAGTAGAGGTCATATTAAGACCTTCTTTTACCATAGTATATCTTTCTGTATTTGCTGTCCAAAGAACAATAACACAGTTTAAACCATTTTTTTTCTTAAATTCACGAATATCAGAACGAATCTTATTTAATTGTTCTAATTTGTTTTGTTCACCTCCAGTAATAACATTATTAGCACGTTGTTCTTGGTTACTTGCAATAAAATCAGGATAATATACTGATGGTTTTGGTACAATATGTTCCATATGTGGACGAAGTTTTTCAATTAATTCAGGTTCAAAAACTTGTGCTCTTTTCATAGCTTCATACATATTGGCATTATTAATATCCCATCCATCAATTACTAAATCATTTGGATCAACCATTGGAAGAATATTTTTGAATGGAACATAAATTTGTTTTTCACCATCCCATCCTAAATGAACAGTTGTTGCTTGAGTAATTGATCCATAATAATTTGCTTGCTTTTCTCCAGAACTAAAAATTTTTTTTTTTAATATAATAAAAAATAAAAAATAATTATTAACTTACCGAGTATTCCATGTTAACTTATGTTTGTTAGCAATAATTGATCCAAGTAAAGTACTTCCATTATTTCCTCCAAGTCCAACTAACATTAATCCAGTTTTTGAAGGATTAAGTTTTGTTCTAAAAGTATAGTTAAAAGATTGAGGTGTTATTGTTAACTCTCCATTCTTTTCATTAAAAATATTTTTTTTGTATTTAAAATATGATGTTGCAATATTGTTTTCAATATTAAATTGTGGAGAATTAACATTAATCTAAACAAAAAAAAATTAAGAATTAATGCTTTTAATAAAAAAAAATGCTTACCATAATGATTGGACAAATAATAAGTTTTAAAAAGTACTATAATTTGCGAAGACGTAAATTAGTAAATTTATGATAAAAAATTTTCAAGTCCTAACCTTTATATAATCATTTACTAATGGAGGAGGCGTAAAACTTTATTAACTTGTTATAAAATGTTTTAAACAATTAATGGCATAAATACTTTTAATTTAAAATTTAATGATATCCAATATACTATCTTCAGACATGTATAAAATATCATAAACAAACTTAAAACATTTTCACTTTGATAAAATATCACTTTTTACAATATAATAATTTTTTTTATTTATTAAAGTATAAAAACATAAAAATGATATTTTTTAAATAAAACATTAATTAACTTACATTTAAATTATACACAAAATACACACTTTTTTATAGAATACACATATTTGTTATACTGTTAATGATAGACTTTTCTCTAATTCTTTACCAAAAAATATATTTTTTTGTTTATTTCTTTTTCCAGACATTTTATTTAAATTCTTAACATTTTTACTCAATTTGCACTTGATCATTTGTAAATACAATATAAATATATTTTATTGATAAATTTTATTTTAATGTATAATTACATTTATTATAAATAAACAATAAAATTTAAATATAATAATAGTATAATATACAATTTTTTTGTATATAATTGAAATTTTATATTGATAAGAAATATGATATAAACATTATAAATATGCTTTATTCAAATTTCACAATCTATATTTATTCTTTTAAATTAGCACAGTAATACTTGAAAAAGTTTTTTTTAATATTAAAAAAAAAAAAAAAACAAGTGTAATTTTTGTTAGATATAAATGTACTACATTGTATAACATTAGAAGATAATATTAAGCTTAAGCATATTTATATTTATAAATTGTGAATATAATTTCATTTAATGACGAAAAATAGAAGTTGTTATAATAAAATATACAATTTATTTTTTTATTTCTTTTTAATGTAAAATTTAACATTATTTAATCAAGTTACAATTAAAAAAAATTTTACCATATTAATAAGTATATTTAAAAAAAAGTTAATTCAACAGATAAAAATTTTTTTACTTCAATTTATAATTTTTAGAATATTTCAGTTTCAGTAGAAATAGTATAAATTATGAAATAATATGCAAAAACATTTTTTTTATTTTCCCTCATTATCTTAAGATTCTACTTTCAAAGACTAATAAAAATGCTACATCTTGAGACATTTTTAGAAAAAAATCTGCCTTCTTACTCTTCTGTTCTTACATAAATTCAGTGAGGTAGCTGCCTAACATGCTTCTAGTAATCTTTTCCTACTTCTTGTTCTTTTATTCCTCGTTACTCTTACATTCTCTCAATAGTCTGGGTATGAAGTTAAAACTTAGATTTTAAAAAGTTTAATTTGTAATTCACTTTAAAGTGTGTAAATTTCTGAACTTCGAGCTTACTAGTCTAGTAATACCTCCAGCTATATAAATAGACTGTGGTTTCCTTAGTAATTTGCTTTTTTTATTCTTTTTGAAAGAATAGCTTTACCATGATTCAAGACAGTGACTGTAAAGCATTTACTTGTTTCTCTACAGATCTTTCAAAAAATCCACATCTGTAGCAGAATCTTTCAACTATTGTTCTTTCTTAAACTTTCTCTTTCATGTAGCTACATCAATTATCAATGATATTGTGATTCATTTTTACAAACTTTAATGAAAACTAGTTTATTGAATCAACAGAAAAAAACTGCAGAGAAACTACAAAGTTTAGCTTAAGATCGAAAAACCATGTGTTTTTTTAATACTATTTTTTTGAGACATATATTCTTGGTGAAATTTTTATTGGTTTTTTCTATTCATAAATAGCTTTATTTTGTAATCATCTAGGTACAATATTTTATTGTTGAGAGAATGCCATTTTTTTAAGGAAGTTAATAGTTTCACTTTCAGTATTTGAAAGGCTAAGTAAATTGATTTTAATAGGAAAAAAAATTATTTATGTAAGAAAAATGTTTTTTTATATATTAAGTATTATGATAAATTATATATTATTACTATCAGAAAATTTTTATTAAATGTCAACATCAAACTTCAAATATCTTAATTAACTGTTTATTTATTTTTCATTTAAATATATTCTGAATTAATAATATTTTTTTTATGTATTAATAATTACAAAAGCTAAATTTTTTAAAATTTATATTACTTCTACTATAACTGGAATATACCATTATTTTTAAACAATAATATACTTTATATTTTTAATTTTTATATTAATTTAAAAATTTATATTTTAAAAGACAAAAATTAAATTAAATTTTACATGATTACAAATTTTTTAACAGAACATTTCTGACTAATAATTGATCAACAAAATATCAAATATTTTTTAAAAACATCATTTTTTAAAAAAAGTTAAAATGTTTAAATATTTGCTAGAATATTCTTTTCTAAATTATTTATTTTATATAAAAATAAAAAAAATATTTATCATTATAAACTTTTTTTTTATTATTTAAAAATTCCAACTTTTTTTAGTATCATTATAATAATAATTTTTAAAAATAAAACAATTTTAAAAAGTGAAGTATTATTAACATCAAAAATATTATTCCTACTTTTAAAGTACATTTTTTATTTCTGAATCATGTTTTGAGATATAATTAAAGATTATTTTTAAATATATTATATTATTCATAAAATATATATTTTGTAATTAAAAAATAACCTTCAATTAAAAAAGTTAAAAGCAAATTTTTAAAAAATATTTTTAAAATACACCTTTTAAATGAAAATAATTAAACTTTAAATTCTATAAAAAAACAAAATATAATTTTTAACAATTTTTACTTATATATTTTTTTACACAAATTGATAAGCAAATTTAACGATATTTTAACCATTTTATTTGAAAATGTATAAATTTCTTAAATACAATATGAGATAATAAAAAAGCTTAACGATTTTAAAATAAAAAAAAGTAATTTTCATATACCTTTTATCAAATTTTATCGATCTTTATGATGAAATAATAGAAAACTGTATTTTAGATATACAAATAAACTTTTATTAGAAAAATAGTAAATTTATCTGAAACATCGTGATAATATACATTTCCAATTAATATTAACTTAAGAATAAACTTTTTCTAGAAAATGATAAAGTTTTAACATAATTTGAATGAAAAATTAAAATTAATTATTTTTAAATTCACTTTTATCATTATAATTTTTATTTCAAATTATTAACTGAAATTTTTAATATTAACAATTTTCTAAAATGATATCATAATTGGTTTACTGTGTATATAATATGATTATTTTTTTATCTTTATCAATTATTCTTAATCAAAAGAAAAATCAAACTTTTATATTGATAAAAAAAAATCTTTTTAATTGGAAAAAAGTTTGATGTGTTTACATTTCCATAAAAATAATTATATAATTAGGATGATTACAAATTATATTTATAGATTTTGCATAAAAAGTTGATTAACTATTTTAACATTGATAATAATTATAAATAAATTTTAATCCAAACAAATTATATAATAATTTTGAAGGAATAACATAAATAAATGTGATAACGATGATAACCTTATCAAAAAAATAAAATATATAACTTTTGAATAATTGGTTAATTAATATAAAATAATGTTACTTTTACTAAAAATTCTAAGTTTAATTTTTTTTTTTAAAGTCAGTAGTGTTTTTACACAAAATGTAAAAACAACACCTTCTACATCAAAATGTACTTTAACTTCTCTTGACTTAGTATTTGTTATTGATGAAAGTGGATCAATTGGAAAAACAAATTATGAAAAATCTATGAACTCAATTGCAAATATGGTAAATAATAGTTTAACAATTGGACAAAGTGTCTCTGTAAGAAAATAGTTAGTAAATTAAATATTTTTTTTTAGGATTCACATGTTGGTATGGTATTATTTAATCACTTACCACATTTATTATTTGATTTAAATAAATATACTAGTAATGGGGCTGTTATTCAAGCAATTAAAAATGCTCCATATAGTGGAGGTGGTACAAGTATCTATTTAGGTTTAAAATATGCTATTGAAAATGTTTTTGGAAAAGATGGGGATAGAGCATCTAGTCCTAATGTTATATTACTTATGACTGATGGCCAAGATGGTAGTGAAAATTTATTAAAAACATTAAATTTTGAAGCTACAAAAAAAAATATATCTATATATGCAATTGGTGTAGGAAAAAATTATAAATATAGTGAACTTTTAGCTGCAGCTGGAAATGCTTCAAGAGTTTTTAGTGCTGAAAATTATACAAGTTTAGAAAATGTATTAAATTCATTTTGTAAGAATGTACAAAATAATACTCCAAAACCAGATGATATTTCTGATTCTTCATGTTCAAAAAATATTAAAAATCTTTGGGTTGATATGGTATTTGTAGTAGATACAAGTAAAGGTGTTGGTAAATTAGGACTATTGGGAATTGAAGGAGCAATTGCTGGTTTTGTTAGTACAAACTTTACAATTGGTAGAAATAATATGAGATACAGTAGAGCTGGTATTGTTAGTATGGGAACATCAGCTAATATTATTGCAAATCTTGATAAATATTATAATAGTTTACAATTTACTGATGAGTTATTTAAAATACCTTTTAATAATGATGAAGAACCAAATATATATGATGGATTAAAAAAAGCAGAAACAATATTAAATCGTTCAACAGGAAATCCAAATAGAAAACAAGTAATTTATTTATTTAGTTCTAAAACAAATATTGAATGTAATTCAGTTGTTAGAAGTAGTTCTACTGATCAGGATCCTTGTCGTTTAGCTGCTTCATTAAAAGAAAAAGGTATTACAATAGTTACATTTGCTTTAAAATATGATAATAATAATAATGTTAATTTAATGAAAGATATTGGTTCTAATTGTTTTAATTTCTTTAATGATGAAACAATAATTGAAGATATGATAACAAGTGCTTTGTATGTAAATTGTTTTTGCCCACAACCATTAATACAATTTAAAGATGATACAAAGTGTCTTAAAACAGCTGAATGTATATATGTTCATGAGACACCATCAACATGGAATACAGCAAAAATTATATGTCCATTAGATGGTAAAAATGCTACATTAGCAAATGATTTTTCACAAGAAAAAAATGAATTTTTAGTTCAACAACTTAACACTTATAATTCTTATCCTTATTATATAGGTTTATATTTACAAGCACCTGGAAAATTTGTATGGAGTTCTGATACTTCTCTAGGGAATTACAAAAATTGGGATGTTAATGAGCCTAATTTAAAAAATGGTAATTGTGTTCAAATTAATTCAAAAGGAAAATGGGAAATGGTTAGTTGTAATGATTTTGAACATGCTTCAAATTACATCTGTGAAGAACCTGCCTGTGATGCAGATAATTTTTGTTCTTAAAAAAAGTTTTTTATTAATTTCTTTTATTAAAAAAATGATATAGAAACTTTTAATATAAATTATCCTTTTCAATTAATTAAAATAAATAAATATAAATCTATAGAAAAAAAAAATAACCTTTATAATGTTTTATTTTTTTTTTACTTAAAAATATTATTAAAAACAGCGGTAAAAGAAAAAATGTATTTATTAATATTTGTTTGTCATAATAAAAATACTATAGTTTTCTTAAATGTAAAATAAGTTATTTTATGGTTTTTTTTAATCAATTTACAAAAAATATAAACAAACAAAAAAAAATGTTTTCTTGTACAATTATATATTTTATGATAAAATGTAACAAATACAAAATTGAAAAATACAAGGAGCAAAAAAGTTATAATTTATAGTGATTTTTAAAAAAAATTTTTATTATTTTATATAGTATCAACCTCTTAATTTTAGAAAAAAGATATAATAATAAAGAAATCCTTAATGATAAAGTGATATTTTTTAAGTTAATTATTTTCAAATATTTAAAATAGTTATTGGTAGTTTAAAAAGTACAAATAGCATATTAAATATTCATTTTTCTCACAAACATATTATAATAATTTGTATGGCATTAATGAGAAAATACTCTTTCATAGTAAATAATTTTACCATCAAATATTGAAAATATATTTTATTTAATAAATTTTAACCAAGTAAGTAATCAAGTAATTTTTAATTTGTCAATATTTGCAATGTATTTTTGAAATTTAAGACCCATTTGTATAGTTTAATTTTACTACTAAATTAATATAAAAAAAAAGGTTAATATATCAATATCAATCTTTTAAAATACTATATTAAAAATCTTATTTCCCATTTCACGCATAACAAATTACTAGTGTTAAATTTATATATATAAAGACCATAAAATAAATTTTTTAATAGATATATTTCTTTACCTCATTAAATATTCTTCTTCAAAATATTGAAACTAGTTTATTTCACATCATTTAAATTCTTACTTCATTATCTTCTAAATGAAGAAAATTTTTAAATTACTAGCTTTCAATAAGAACAGTTATTTCTTTTTTGTTAATAACTGTAAATTTAGATACTATATTAGTAATCTAACTATGTTATTTTATTAATATAAATATTTAAAATAATAATTAAAGTACATTTATATTTAATTTATTTTTAGATTCAATTACAATCACTATGGCATCTGGAATGAAATTTCACTACTACAAACAAAAATCTGTTGTTACTTCACCTGATGTATCAGAAGTGTAGATTACAATTTTTTAAGTGATAAAATATTTTAATTTTGTATATTTTTAGTACAGCTGAAAAACGTTTAAATTCATTTAAAATGAAATTTCGTAGAAGTGGAAGTATTGGTATGCCATTTGTATCTGAAAAAGATATAAAATCAGTTAAAAAAGAAATGTCATTAGATGGTTGTTATGAAGAAGGTTTACAAGTATTAACTGTAATTATTAAATCTCAACGTAGTGGTGATACATTATCCAAACTAATGGCATCAATTCCTGTTAGTTAATTTTATTATTTTTCAATAAATAAATTTACTTTTTAGAATAATACCAGAATTAAACATATAGAAACAAGAGATCCACATTCTGGTAATCAATCAGAAATTGAAGTATTTCTTGAATTAGAATGGGAAGATAATATAACAGCATTTGATATTATTAATGAGTTAAAAAATAACAATTTAGATGTTGAAGAAGTATCAAGTACTATTAATCCAAAAGGTGCTTACATTATTGAAGATCCTGGATCTGAAGATGCATTAAGTGGTTCACAATGGTTTCCAAAAACTATTTATGATCTTGATCTTTGTTCTAAACGTGTTATAATGTATGGTGATGGTTTAGATGCTGATCATCCAGGATTTAAAGATAAAGAATATAGACAACGTCGTATGATGTTTGCTGAAATTGCTTTAAATTATAAACAGTATGTTTCTCTTGGGTATTAATATATTATAAAAAAATTTCTTTTAATAGAGGTGAACCTATTCCACGTATTGAATATACTGAAAGTGAAAAAAAAACTTGGTAAATTTTATATTTTAATTTTATCAATTTAAATAATATTTTTTTAAGGGGAATAATATATAAAAAATTACGTGAACTTCACAAAAAACATGCATGTAAAGAATTTTTAGATAATTTTGAATTATTAGAAAGATATTGTGGATATTCTGAAAATAATATACCACAACTTGAGGATATTAATAATTTTTTAAAATGTAAGTTAATTAAATAAGAAAAAAATTAACATATTTTAATTTAAAGCTAAAACAGGATTTAGAGTAAGACCTGTTGCAGGATATTTAAGTGCCAGAGATTTTTTGGCTGGACTTGCATTTAGAGTTTTTAATTGTACTCAATATGTTAGACATCATGCTGATCCATTTTATACTCCTGAACCTGATACTGTTCATGAATTAATGGGACATATGGCTTTATTTGCTGACCCAGATTTTGCACAATTTTCTCAAGAAATTGGACTTGCATCACTTGGAGCTTCAGAACAAGATTTAACAAATTTAGCTACATTATACTTTTTTTCAATTGAATTTGGTATGTGTGGTTGTTATTCATCTAATCCTGAAGATGGTGAAGAATTTGATGATAATGAAGAAAATATATCATTTAAAAAAAAAGAACTTAAAGTTTATGGTGCTGGATTACTTTCTAGTGCAGGTGAATTATTACATGCTGTTAGTGATAAAGCAAACATCTTAAGATTTGATCCAGATCGTGTTGTTAAACAAGAATGTATGATAACATGTTTCCAAACAGCATATTTTTATACTAAAAATTTTGAAGAAGCTCAACAAAAATTAAGGTAATTAATAAATATAATAATTTATAATACATTTTTATATATATTTAGAATGTTTACAAATAGTATGAATAGACCATTTATTGTTCGTTATAATGCTTATACAGAATCAATTGAAGTATTAAATAACAATAGATCTTTAACACTTGCTATTAATCAACTCCGTTCTGATATTAATCTTTTTGCATCCGCTTTACATTTTATTCTTTAATTCAAATCAATTGAAATAATTAAAAACGCTTTTTGACGGAGCTTTATTTACTGAATATTTACATAATTATAAAAGGTAAAGAAATTTATTATAAAAAAAGAAGAAAATTTTTATTATTATTAGCAATAATGGAAATTTATTAACAATTTCTTCAAATTTTTCCGTTAAAAACAAAATAATTAATTAACAAATTAATTTTTTTTCTACTTTATTAACATTGTGTTTTGACAAAGCTTTTTATTTTAAAATAAAAAAAGAAGTAATCATTTTATTGAATTTTTATATTTAAAAATCCATTAAAAAATTTTAAATTAATAAACTTTGATAAATTAATGTTGACAATTTTTAATTAAGTAAAATTTAAAATTAAATTGTTAAAGACAAAACTTTAGTTTCTTATAGACTATTTTAAAATAAATCTTTTACGTTAATAACTTTAAACTAAATATAGTTAAAAGTTTGATTTTATAAAAATTTATGTTAATATAAATATTTTTTTAAAAATGTTTAAATATATTTTTGATTTTTTTTTTCTTGATAAACTTTGTTGATATGATTTATGTAAAAGTCATATAAAATGTATTTTTAAGAGTTAATGAAGATTTTAAAAAATATTATTGTATATATTTGAATATAATATATATATATAATAAAAAAAATAAAATCATATTTTGTAAATATGTTAAAATGTTGATGCATAACTAATAAAATTGTTTTTTTTAAAAAGTATATTTTATAATACTTTTTTATGTCAATATATTATATAAATGATAAATTTTATTTGAAAAAAAAAAGATTATTATTTGTATTCCCTATTATGTTGTTAAAATTGTTGTATAGAAATTAAAAATATTTTATCTTTTGTGCATATATGTAAATATATATAATTTAATATATATTTAGTTT
Organism: Strongyloides ratti; assembly: GCF_001040885.1. Classification (NCBI taxonomy): domain Eukaryota; kingdom Metazoa; phylum Nematoda; class Chromadorea; order Rhabditida; family Strongyloididae; genus Strongyloides; species Strongyloides ratti. The sequence continues at coordinate 578,450 of NW_020171512.1, read as the reverse complement.
ATAAATTATATTGAAATGCAAAATATTAGCGGAAAACAATTATCTCTTGATAATGATATAGAGCAAAAATTAATAACTCAAAGATCTAAAAGTGCTCCTCAAAGAAGAAAATGGTTTCAAAAAGGTTAATTTATTTATTATTTTTTTTATTTTTATATAATGTTTTATTTCTTTTTTTTTTTATTATAGAACACCAACCAACAACATCATTTTTGATGGATCATATGGTTACAACAAGATTAGTTAATGCTATAAATATATGGCATGATATACATTCTAATTTAATACAACTTAATATTAGAAAAGCAAGAAGTAACACAAAACTTTCAATTCAATCTGATATTTCTGAATATGTACAATCTGATACATGTGTTTCATATAATCGTAATTTTGATGATAGTTTATCTATTGAAAGTTTATCGTATGATTCAATTTCCGATATGTCATTTTCTGATTCAAGTGAAAATAAAGATGATGTAACATTATCAAATATAAATAAAAATATATCTTCATTTAATAATGATGCTAATGTTTTTGATGACAATGAATGTATTAATTCATTATCAGTGCAAGTTATCAATACAGAAGAAGAAGAATGGGAAAGGCAAAATGTATTAAACTCTTCAGTAACAAAAGAACAAATGAAAACGACAATTCCAGAGTTATCTGATCATTGGCGGTAGGTGTCACTATAAACTATAATTAAACTGTGAAATCTTGGTTATGTGATCCAAATATTTATATTAATATAACAACATTGATTGAAATGTTTTGAGAGAATTAAATTATTATATAATTTTAAAAATATTTTATAAATAGAATATCATTGAAATATTAATAGGTTCTTAAATTAATGATTTATTTAAAAAATTTTTAGAATATAAGTTACGATCCATTTGACATTAATATGAAATATAAGTATAGTAAATATTATTAATTATTATAGTTTATTAAAGTTATTATATATATTTTAATTTAATGATAAATTTTTATGGATCATTCAATTTTTAAAATTTATCTCATTGTTTTATTGCCTTATAAAATGTAATATTATACTATTATATCATTGCTTTTTAAAAGTCACTTAAGAACAAATTAATCTTTATTTAAATACCTCTTTTTAATATAATTTTTTTTCTTCACTCTCTTACCATACTAACATTTTTATAACATAGATAAAACTATTATGAAACACTTTTTATAATTATTAACAATTTTTAATATTTATTGGAATGTATAGATTTTTTTATATATTTATATCTATTAAAGTAAATAATTGACTTACATAATTTTATCATAAAATATTAGTTTTTACCAATTTGTACTTAAATTTTACTAATATATTATAGATATATATATATATATATATATATATTTTATAATTATTTAAAACCACCATTAACATTTAATAATGTTATTTATTAGCAATTTATATCTTTTTGTATTAAAAATTATTTTGTTTCATCTAATGATATTTAATAATTTAAAAATTTATTATGTTAAAATGATAGACAAAATATTCTTATCAATATTCATAATTTTTTTTCCATACTTAATTATAATTTTTGTTGATATAAATTATAAAGATTTTAAATTAATAATTCTACCTTTATACATAAAAATCATACACTTAAGCGCACAAACTTTTTTGCATAATATTTTATTTTAAGCCAAAAAAAAAAGAAATTTAGTTATTAATGATAAAATGTTGTAATTCTTTAAGAAAAATACGTAATCATTTAAAAAGACTTAACTAAGGTCATCTGACAATCCGATATAGTTTTTTTTTTTTGTTTATGTATCAATAATTCGAATTTTAATGATTGTCATCAAATAATAAACAATTTGACTTTTCTGCTGCCATTTTACTTGTCATTAATAATTTATTTTATTTTTTCATCATTACTTTTTTTTTGTGTTAAGATTAAAATATTGTTACTGTCATATTTATATAATGTTATTTTAAAGGTATTCATTTAACGATATAGTTAATCTTTAACGCTAAGCTACTACTTGTATGTTGCTAAATTTTATTTCTTATATATATACATATCCTTTTACCATTTATGATGCGTTAATAAATATATTTATCATTATATTTTTAAAGATGTATTAATAATTATAAATAATACAAAAAATTAAAAAAAAAAACAAATTAAAAAAAAAGTAAATATAATTTCATTTATTATAAATTGACATGTAATAACAGACTATTTTGTTAAATTTCATTATATAAGTTTATTTTTTAATTTTAAAAATATGAAGACATGATTATATGATTAAAGGATTATGTTAAAATTGTACGATTTCTTATACATTGTATGCGCAAACTAACATTAGCTCAAAAGTTAATATCTTATTTATCTATATATTTATTATTATTATTATTATTATTATATATTTCAATTAGTTATTAATGGTTTCATACATCCTAATAATATATGTTATTTTATTGTCTTCTTTTTAAATATATTTTTATTTAATTTTTAAAATTGAACATTTTAGAAAATATATTTATACATATACATTTTTTTATCATTTTTTTTTTTTAAATATTTATTATAATATATTTGACTCTATATTTTTCACAGTATATAAAAGTCGTTTGTGAGCGAGATAATCAGGAAATATAGCTATAATTATCACTTAAGATAAACTATTACATCTTATTGGGGTACTTTAATCCGGATTAAAATCTGCTTGTTAAGTATTTTTATCAGTTAAATGAACAACGTCTTCATTTATTGGTAGTATTTTATTTTCATACCTTATTAGAAATAATATTTTTATGAACGTTGTTTTCTTCTCTGGCACAGTATGGAAAATGATAAAATAGGAATTTCAACAACGCCTACTAGAGTTACAAGATCATCAACAAAATCTGTAAATGTTGAAAAAATTTCTAAATGTCGTTCAAAATATAGTACTACTTCAATGCCTATATCTAATATGTCAAGAAGAAATCAAACTTATCCATGGTATAGTCGTCCAATACATTTTATATTTAATAATCGAAAGTCAAATAATCAAGAATCTAAAATAAATTCACAATTAACCTGCCCAAGTACTTCTACTAATATAAATAAAGATGGTAATGAATATTGTCATGATAAAAATATGTCTAATTTATCTAATGAGAATAATAAAAATTCTATTGATATCAAGAAAGATACACCAACATTTTCATATGAAAGAAAAGATATAACATCTATTGATAATAATAAAAGAAGATTTTCTCTTGCACGATTTGCCCTAAAGAAATTTTCATATATAAAAAAAAATGAAAAAGTATGTTTAAATCACGAAACAAATTATCCAGTTCAATGTTTATATACAGGTTTGTATAAAAATAATTATATTATAATAAAAATTTTTATTAAAAATTTTAGATGAAAATGAATCTCCATCAATATCAGATAGTATTGAACAATATTCTAATAATGTTCTAGATACTCATAATAATTCTAATGATGATGAATATATTAAAAAATATAAACTTTTTTATGGTGCATTTAAAAATTCAGGAATTAAAAAAAAATATTCATATAGTAAAAGAAAAAGAAGTCTAGGTCCTAGTATGTCATTGGATCCAAATAAATTAATAAGAGATGAATCAATAAAAATTAAAAATGATAAAAGAAGACATAGTATTGAATCAATTCAACATTTAAGTATAAATTTAGTAGATGATACATTAATTGATAAATGTAATACAAAGTCAATTGTAAAATGTTATCATTGTCAACTAATTGAAGATTGTCATGCATTTTTACTTAAAACAGAACTTGAAAATGCTGTTATAAAACTTGCAAACAATTTAAAGGATTCTTCATGTGGTTATTCACATAAACCATGGTTATATCATGACTATATAAATGAAAGCAAAAAAAAATTCGCAAATAATACACAAACAACAAATACTTCTACTAACACTGGAGATTCACCAATCGCAAATGCAATTAATGCACATGCACGTAGTACACCTGATATTGTTGTATCATCTATTTGCTCTGAAGATGATGATAATGATATAACAAATAAAAATAGTGAGAATGGAAGTAGTATAGCAAATAGTTCTCCAAAGTTAGTTAAATTATTATTTTTATTTAAAAATATATTATAATAATTAAATTAAATTTTTAGTTCACCAATTATATGTAATTCTCCATCAACGACAATACAATTATATAATACAGTTAATCATAAATATATAACATATCCAGAGATTAATTCTCATATTGAAGGAATTACATCTATTCATGAAAATACAATAAATAATCATTCTGATGGATTAATTATGAATGAACAAACAACATTAAATATTATTAATGAAAAAAAGATTGAAAAAGATAAAACAAATTTTCAACAAATGGATTGTTTAAAATTGCCTAGTAATTCGTTAACATCATCCACTCATTCTGATTCAGGTTCTCCTCCTCGTTCTAATAGTATTGATCTTTCAACATTACGTCGTGATATTGAGATGTATAGTGTTAGTTCTAATGATAGTGAATGTGGTGGAGGAATCTCAGATTTTGAAAGTGACTACTGTCCTACACCAGCTGAAAGTATTCGTACTATACGTTCAAAATCATATGATCCTTCTAGTACAGCCACTGAAGTTCTTAGACGTGGTAGTAGAATTGATCATCTTTCAGAAATGTTTAGGTAAAAAAAAAAATTTTTTTCAAAGCATTTCAATGTTTTTATGTTTAAAAAAATTTTTTTTTTTTTTTTTTAATTTTTTTTTTTCTATAATTTGTAATTGCATATTTATATTTAATTAAAATTTTAGAAAAGCATTAGCAAAATCTCCAGTTGCAAAAAGAGCTGTTGTTGAAGATCCTATAGCAAAAACTATTACAATTAATAGAACATCCAATTATTGGTTTTCAAATGATATATTATCTACTGATCATATATGGACTAAATCAACAGGATTAACCTCATCAAGTACTATTGATACAGAATGTTATGCGGCTGATAAAGGATGCTATCATGCCGGAGATAAACGTCGTTGTCTAGCATGTCATATCGTAATTCATAATAATTGTACACCATTACTATCAAGGGTAATATTTAATTTTTAAAAAAAAAATATTTTTTATTAATAACTAAATTATCTTTTTTTTTTACTTTAGAATGAAATGGGTTGTAAACCAAGTTATTATGATATGACTGATAAAAAAAACAAATTATTAAAATGTCAGATTGAAAATATTCAAAAACATCATTGGGTTCATAGATGGAGATGTGAAGGTAGATGTGCACATTGTGGTAAATCATTTCAGCAAAAAAGATTCCGTGAAAAAGATATAATAGCATTAACATGTTCTTGGTGTAAATTAACAATACACAGTAAAAAACCATGTTTTAATATTGAAAGATTAGAAGAAGATTGTGATTTTGGTCAACTTGGATCTTTAATACTTCCTCCTTCATGGTTATTAAAATTACCAAATAATAAGAAAAAACATCGTCAACCACCAAATACATCAGGATTAAAAAATAAAGATAAAAGAAAAACATTTCGTTTTATTGTTAAACCAATTGATTGTGATTATGGTATACAAAAACATCCTTTATTAGTTTTTGTTAATCCAAAAAGTGGTGGTAATAAAGGTGCTAAAGCTTTACAAACATTTTGTTGGTTATTAAATCCACGACAAGTTTTTGATATAACAGCATTAAAAGGTCCTAAATTTGGGTTAGAAGTATTTCGTAAAATTGGTTCAAGATTAAGAATATTAATATGTGGTGGTGATGGTACAGTTGGATGGGTACTTAGTACATTAGATTCATTAAATTGGCCTATTTATCCTCCTATGGCTGTTATGCCATTAGGAACAGGAAATGACTTATCTAGATGTATGGGATGGGGTGGTGTATTTAATGATGAACCTTTATCACAGTTATTAAAAGCAATTGTTAATGATACAAGTATTACATACCTAGATAGATGGAAATTAAATGTCCAACCAAATGCAAATGTTTCATTAGATAATGGAGAGGAAATTAATGATGCTCTTCAAAGCTCTCTTCCTTTAACTGTAATGAATAATTATTTTAGTATTGGTGCTGATGCTCATGTTGCATTACAATTTCATCATTCACGTAGTGCAAATCCTCAAATGTTAAATAGTCGTTTTAAAAATCGTATTGCATATGGTGGACTTGGAACAATTGATTTATTTAAAAGAGCATGGAAAGATTTAACTGAATATATAAATGTTGAATGTGATGGTATAAGTATAACACAACGTCTTAAAGATAGTAAATTTCATTGTATTTTATTTCATAATATTACATATTATGGTGGTGGTACAACACCATGGGGTAATGAAGAAACAGAAACAATGCAAAAACAATCTTGTTGTGATGGTAAAATAGAAGTTTTAGGTTTTACAACAGCAACATTAGCTGCATTACAAATGGGTGGTAAAGGTGAAAGAATTGCTCAATGTTCATCAGCAAAAATAACAACAACTAAAGCAATACCAATGCAAGTTGATGGTGAACCATGTCTTTTAGCACCATCAACAATTTTTATATCATTTCATAATAAAGTACCAATGCTTAAAAAAGAAAAAAAATCTAATACAACACCAGGATTAATAAAAAAAAATAAAAATAAATTAAGTGTATCACAAACAAATACAATTACACTTGTTAATGTTAAAATACCTGTAATAGTTGTTGGAAAAGAAGATTTTGACATGTATAGAGATTCATTTGATAGACTTAAAGATACTGCATTTGAATTAGGAATAATTAATGTAGAAGCAGAATTAGAATTAGAACAAGTAAGAATTCAAGTACAAAAATTATTATCTGATCATCCAGCTTTACCATATGAACCTGAAAAAGATTGGAGCTTTTTGGATTGTAAGTTATTAAAAATATTAATATTATATATATAAATAAATAATACTTTAGATGTCTCAAATTCTGAAGAAGGAACTTTTAAAGTTTCTAAACATTATGAAATATCTCAAACAGTAGCGGATATTTGTAATGTTGACGATTGTATAGTTATTCTTGATGACTCTTTTCCATCGTTAACAGAACGTGCTCAAGTAATTGGAAATGATTTAGCATTTACACCATCAATGTTAGTTTTATTAATTATTTTTTTTTTAATATTATTACATAAATAATATTTTTTTTAGTGACTATGAAAAAAAACCAAGTACAACTGAACATTCATTAAATGAGGCTTTACGTCTTGTTTTAAATAGCGATCAAAAAGAAACTCACTTATAAATAAAAATATTACGTCGTAGATATTTTTTTTTAATTAAATGAAAAAAAAAAGTAATGAAAAATATTATCGTTTATAGTATAATTTGTTTTAACATAAAATGAATGTATAACAATGCAATTTTTTTTACTTTACATAAATATTCAAAGTATAAACTTTAAAAAAAGAATAATCATAATAAAATAATTTTAATATTTAAAAATTAATTTTTGCAAAAAATTCAGCATCTTCCTTTCGACATGCTGAATCAATTTTTAGTGGATGAATGTATGGATATATACCAAAATAAAATATTTGAAATAATATAAAACCTATTAAAAAACCTAATTGTGTTAGACAATGAAATATCCAGATTGTTCTTTTTTTAAATGTAAGATGAAAAAAGGAGGAATTTTTTGTATTATTAACTTTCGGAAATTGAATATTATTAGAAGTTTCCTTATTTAATAATGTATTTAATGTAACATTATATCCATCAATTAATTCTTCCTCTTTATTATTAATTAATCCTTCTTCTATATTATTTCTTTTTAATTCATTTTTTTTAACTAATGTAGTAGCATTTGATGTAGCCAGTATCATTTTACAAAAATTTGGTAAAAAATTAAACTTTTCACTAGGTATATATGTACGTTCTCTCATAAATCTTAATATTGATAATTTTATAAGAGAAAAAAATACAATACAAAAACAAACACCTAAATATACATCCATTGCTTTTATATAACTAACTCTTGGCATAACTTCATTATATGAAAATAATAAAAATGTTATTGCTAGTATAATTGATATCATATCATGAAATGATGTTTGATTATCCATCCATAATGAAACCCATGATGTTATAACAATAGCAGTTGATGGAATAATTAATTGAAGAAAACAATAACCTATTGAACGTTTAAAAATAAAACATATATATAGTCTACTATAAGTTCCAGTTGCATATGTTTCATTTCTTTTTGTCACATATGCTTCAATTATTTGAAAATCTGGTAATCTTATATTTCCAAGTTTTAAAGCTTTTCTTTCATTATGCCTAGACCAATTATATTGAAGAAGATCTATAGTATGACCATCTGTAAAAAAATAAATAAATAATTAAATTTTACTTTGAAATCATTAAATATAATAAAAAACAACTTACAACTTTCAATATCTAATTTACATAATTGTGAATCAAATGGAAATAATGTCAAATCCATAAGACATTCAGCAACAACAGATATTCTTCTACTATATAAAACAAAACCATCATTACGTAAACGTAATAATGAACGATGTGAAATTGATCTTTCTTTAGGATTTTTAGATTGAATAGAATTTGGAAAAAATGTATCAGCATGCCATATATTATCAACATAACTTTCATGTAATTCTAATGTTTTTTTATTTTGAAAATCTTTTTTATTAAAAGCTAATCTAGGATCAGTCCACATTTCTCTATATATTAATTCTAATGAATAATCCATTGTAACTTCTGATACTGCTCTTACATTATTAACAACAACAGACACAAAAACAGTTACAGGTTCAGAATTACTATTATTTTTTGGAAATTCACGATGATCATAATGAATTTTGCGTAAAAAATTTAAAAAATGTAATGATTGCCTTAATAATAAAATAATATTAAACAAAAAAAATGTTATATTTATTGTAACAAACCCATGATAAATTATTTTTCTATCATTTATATACTCTTCCTCTTCTTCCTCCATATCATTTTCCATTTTTAATGCTAAATTTATTTTTTTTGATTTAAGTTTATTTGTTCTCATTGTTAATATCTAAAAAAATAAAAATATGAAATATAAATAATATTTTATACAGTGATATAAGATACATACAGTAGGAGTAAACAATATTATTCCAATAAATATAACTTTTTTATACAGCATATCTACAAAAATTATTTTTTGTTCTTTTAATTTTATAAAACTATAAAGATATTATAAAAATTTGATATAAAAAAAATATTACTATTTCTTTAATGAACTATTGAAACAAAGGAAATGAAAATAAAGAGGTACTATGTATTTGAAGAAGTATAAATATGTTAAAGAAATATTAAATAAACATTTTAAAACTTTTTTTATATATTTCATAATATCTTTTAGTAGACCATCATTTAAAGATTGTAAATTTAATATCTAAACATAAATTGTTCCTATTTTACAAATCTTTCAATTTTTTATTACTATATTATACTTAATACAAATCATTCATCATTGGGAGGGATATTAATTTTTAAAGTGTATGCTATAAAGAAAATGTTTATATTATTATATAACAATATAATAAAAGATATTTAATATGATTGAAAAATTAGCAGTGACATTAATGTTAGTCATATTTTTTTTGAACTAAAAAATAAATTATTTCTTTACTTATTTATTTATTAAATTATGTTTTCAAATAAAAAAAAGATCAAATATTATTTTATAAAAATAAAATGAATATTTTAGTAAAGTTATGTCTTTTGGGACAATTTTGAATTATATATATATTTTTTTTTATTTTTTAAAATTTTACTATTACAAATTAAATATTACTATTGTTTATATTAAGAAAAAAAATTTATGAAAGATAAATAATATAAAATTTTTTTATAAAATATAAAATATTTTAATTTTCCGAAAGATTTTTAAAAAAAATTTAAAAAATTTGTTTTACTGATTTTGATAGATAATCAACTATTTTTTTTTATGTACACGTAAATAGTTAGTATATTGAAATTAGATTATTTGAGAAATTTCAAGGAAATGTTTTTTTTACGATATATCGGCATACCATTCTGCGTGTTCTTTTAAACAAGCTGGATCTATTGCTGTATTGTGTAAATTTGGATAAATAAGAAAATAAAAAAGGCAAAACAAAACAAATCCAGCAAAAAAAACCATCTAAAAATATAAATATAATTATATATATATTTTTTTTTACTTACTTGTGATACAAAATGAAATCTTTTAACAGATCTTTCATTAAATGTAAATTTTGGAATAAATCTTCCAAAATATTTATACCGATTTCTATTACCAAAAAATTCAACATATGTATCAACTTGATTTACATTACTATTAATTGATATTGGCATTGTTATAGTTTGATAATTAACAGATTCATTACGTGATGATTCAGAATTATTACCTAAATGATTTTCTATCACTCTATTTTCAATACTATTTTTTTGTACAAATGGTAACATATTATGAAGAACTGATTTTGTATGCTTTTTTTCCAACTTTTGACGTAAATATTTAACAAAAGCTAATTTTATTAAAGAAAGAAAGACAATCATAAAACACACACCCAAATAGACATCCATTGCTTTAATATAACTAACTCTTGGCATCATTTCATTATATGAAAATATTAAAAAAGTTATTGCTAATATAATCGATATCATATCCTGAAATTCTGTTTCACTTTCCATCCATAAAGAAACCCATGATGTAATTACAACAGCAGTTGATGGAATAATAAGTTGAAGGAAACAAAATCCAGATGAGCGTGTAAATATAAAACAAACATACAATCTACTATAATCACCCGTAGCATAACTTTCTAATTGACTTGTCACATATGCTTCTTTTATTTGAAAATCCGGAAGTCTTATTTTTGCCAATTTTAATGCTTCTCTTTGTCCAGTTGACCATCTATATCTCACTTGGTCTGCTGTATATCCATCTTAAAAAAATAGAAAAATTTATTTATTTTTTTTAAATATTTCAATAAACATACAACTTTCAATTCCCAATTTGCATATTTGTGAATCAAATGGAAATAAAGTAAGATCCATAGGGCATTCAGCAACAATTGATATTCTTCTACTGTATAATACTTGTCCTTTTTCATTCAATCTTAGTAATGATCTATGTGATATTGATTGTTTTTGTGGATTTTTTGATGCAATTGCATTAGGCATAAATGTATCTGGATGCCATAAAAAATTAGTATAACTTTCATGTAATGCTAATTCTGTTTTATTATTAAAAATATTTTTATCAAAATCTAATCTTTTATCAAACCATGCTTCTCTATAAAATAATTCTAATGCATAATCCATTGTAACTTCTGAAACAGCTCTTATATTTGAGACGACAACTGATACATCTACAAACACTGGTTCTAAAAATAATTTATATATAAAAAATTTTAATTTATATTATATAAATCTTACCACCTTCATTATATGGACATTGACGATGATCATATTTTATACGTTTTAAAAATTGAAGAAAATCTCTTGTTTCTCTAAAAATAAAATAAAAAATAAATATATATTTTTATGTCACTCATTATAAGATATGATTAGTAGTTTTAAAAATTTTAATTAGTATAAAGATAGATATAAGAAAGATAAAAATTTTCTTACCCATTCATATTTTTTATGTTGTTTCTAAAAAAATAATAATATATGAAAGAGATTGATATAAACATAAATACTCTTTACAAAAAGCATGTTGATAAATATTTTATATATTGCTTTTTTTTTATTATATTAATTTTAAAATTTTTAACATACCCTTGTTCAAAAATAGCATCTTTACTAACACTTAATTGTTTAGAGTTGAGTTCTTTTTCAAAGTCATTTTTTTCTTTATCAAAAAAATTAAATGATTCACTTTCTTGTTCACTTTCATCATAATAATCGTCCATTCCTGAAATTAATCCTTTTGCTACCATTCTATTTTTATGTTTTGTTCTCTGAATATTCATAGCCGTAATCTAAATTATAATTAATGAAATATTACCAAGTTAATTTACCTCATTTTGTCCTGCACCAGTACATACTATTGTATTGAGAAAATCTATTAATAGAAAACATACCAAAAAATTTAATATTTTTATCATTTCTATAAAAAAAAATGAATACTGACAAATTAATTTTTATATTTTAAATATTTGTTTATTAAAATAATTTATTAAACATTAATAATAACATATTAAAAATAATATAATATATGTAGTAAATTTTTACATAAATCATTTTCAATAAGTAATAAAACTTTTTATACTAAATGTGGAGCCATTGAATCTTAGATTAATGATATAATTGTAGTTAGATATTTAATAAATACAATTGATATACCAATAACACATTATGAACACAATTTACGGCATTACTAATATAAAACAATAAAATCAAATAATCAATTTAATAACAATTTATTTTTATTAAAATAGTATAAGGTTGTCATAAAATATAAATAATAAGTTAAAAAAAAATTTTTTTATAATACAAACAATACAATTTTATTATTTGAAAAATTTTTAAATAAAAAAAAACAAAAACAATAGGTCTATAATAAAGTTTATATTATTTCCTATTTATGTGATCTAATCATTTTAATATTATAATTCTTATCCATCTATTCAATTTAAAATAAAAAAATTTTTTTTCTCACTAATAAACACAATGATGAATGTTTAGAAAAGGAATATTACTAAGAGATAAATAATATCTTTATCAAAAGAAATCAAAGTTTATTTTGAAACAATAAATTAAATTTTAAAGTATTTAATTAATTTTTAAAGCATTTATTAATTTACTTATAAAGAAAGTAATCCATTAAATAATAGTAATTATGTTTCAATCCTTATTAACAAAAAAAATATATAAAAATATATATTTTAGATGAATGTTATAACATTGTTTAAAAACAAAATATATTTTAAAAAAAAATTTATTTTATAACATAAAGAAAAAAGATAATTTTGCCACTTTGATGTACATAAAATACATGTCCATCTTTCATTCAATATTATATTAATATTACTCAAAATAATTAAATTAAATATTTTTATAATTTAAATAAATAAAATAAACCTTAAAATATCATTTCATAATCAGTTGATACTTCATTTTTATAATTCTTTAAATTGATAAAAAGGTTTTACACAATTTTTTAATCTATTAAACATATGGTTTTAATAATTGTAAGCACATTTAAACTTAAATCATATATGTTCAAATAAATTATTTTATATTATAACCTCTCTTTGATCATTTTTCCCTTAATTGCAAAAATTATTTAAAAAATTATGTTTTATAAATGAATAGTTAACTAAAGATATAAAGTATTTAATATTATAAAATTTTTTCTTATTTTAAACATCATCTTGAGATATAAAATTGACTTTTAAAATAAATATAAAAATCATTAAATAATGTTTTAAAATGTTTCTTAGTATAATAATTAAAAAAGACTTCAAAACAATATCATTTGGAATAAATTTTGTTCAAATATTTATATAAAAAATTTAAAAATATATGTATATAAATAATAGTAAATTTTTTTTATCTTTATAAAGGAATGTTTTATACATAATATAGAAAATTTATTTACTAAAATTAAATAATAAAGTTTAGAGATTATGAATAAATTTTTATTCATAAATATATATTATTTAAGTTTAAAGATTAAAGTTTACTAATGTTTTTTTTGTCACATTTTTTAACTTCTTTTAAATCAACATAAGAATTTAAAATAACATCTTTTCCATTTTCTATGGTAGTTACTTTAAAAATAATGCGATTTCCTTTTTGCCACATACTGGTGACTAATGTATCACCAGGCATTACAGGATTTACAAAACGAACTTTAATGGCTTTGAAAAGGGAAGCATCATTATTGGCAAAACATTTAATTATATGTCTTGTTGCAAAACCTAAAGTGCATAAACCATGAAGAATTGGTTTATCAAAACCAGACATTTTAGCAAACATTGGATCAATATGTAATGGATTAAGATCACCACCACCTTGACGATATAATGATGCTTGATATGGAGATGTTTTTTCTTCATATACCATATCTGGTAAAGTATCTGGCATTGTACATGTTGCTTTTTCATGTATAGATTTACGATTTCCACCAAAATTCCCATGTCCACGGTAAACAGTAGAAAATTGTTGTGTTGCAATTTTTTCCCCTGTATCTACATCATATGAATCAACTAAAAAAATATATTAATATATTTATATATTTTATAATACCTTCACTTAAAACAATTGCAACTTTTCCTTTATCAATTATATCAATAACTTTGGGAATATTTTTTAATGTACCTTCACATGGCAATGGTTTAAAAACTTCAATGTAATGTTCACCATGAAGAATTGACTGAAGATCAAATATAACTCCTGGCCAATCAGTCATTTGAGAATTAGCAGAAAAACCTGGTGATACAATAAATGTTGGAAATACTTGAAAATCTTCATGATTTTCATAGATAAATTTTAAATCACTTGTTGTTGTAGCACCAATACCAAGTGCATAAATAATAGCATCACGAGAATCATATGAAAATTCTACAGGTTCTCCTTTATGTTTTGTAGCAAGAGATGGATCCATAATTTGTTAGTAATAATTAAGAAATCAAGTAATATATGTTATACTTTAATATAGTAATATAAATTTTATAAATTGATTTTATCACTACTAACAACACTATCTTATTATTATTGTATATTGTAGTGTAGTTTGTTTCCCTTTTTATACATATTTCATTATTAAACTAATTGATGTAGATTTAATAAAAAGGTCTTTCATATTGCAAATTTAACAATAAAACTAAATTGTATATCAACAATTTTTAACTTGTAAAAAAATTCATAAATCTTTAAACATTTACTGCTCTTTTAAATATAATAAATCTTTATTATTTGTATTCAAAATTTAAGAAAAATTTTTGATTGTAATTTTTATTAAAAAAAAATTATATGCAACATAAAAATTTGATTATAAATGAATGTATATCTTACTATATAACCCTTCATTTTTTTAAATAAATTGTAATTATATTACTCTTAGTATTTCCATTATATTTTTTTAAACAAATCCAGTTACTAATTGTTTGAGATATATTATTAACATATATTTTAGATATTTTATTATTATTATAAATTATACATGTATGCCTATTGTTAATAGTAAATTAACTTTATTCTTTATACTTTTATCATCTTTTTACAATATAATATTCATATAGCTAAAAATATTTGTTTTATACAACGTGTTAACTTTCATATTAGTAATCATAGAATTGTGAAATTTTTTTTTATAGATAGTATCAATTGGTAGAACGTTTATGCTTACGTTTCAAATATAGTTAACATATTTCTTTCTTTCTTTTATTTTATTATTTTAGTTAAATTTAAAGATTATTTGTTATGGATAACAATACTACTTTAAATTTTTTAAATTTTAATGATCCTCCTTCAAATGATATTCTTACATCAAATATTTCTGGAAATTCTAGAAATACAAATATACCATCATCACAAAATAATGGTTTTAATATTGATGATAAAGGAAAAAAGACAACATATTTAGATGCAATTCAAAATTATTTTAATATTGATACAAATATGGTATGTTTTATAATATATATAATTTTATTAGTTATAGTTTTTAAATCGATTATATTGTTCTGTTTTTCCATTTAAAAAATCAAATTTTATTGTGGATGTAATTGAAAATAGTCCTGATATTTATGGACCATTGTGGATACTTTTAACATTAGTTCTTTGTATTGGTGTTACTAATAGTCTTGTTCATTTTTTTAATAGTTATGGTGAACAGTCAGCTGAAGTAGATTTTGGAATGGTATCGGCTGTCTTTACATTATTTTCTATGTATATTTCTTTAATTCCATTAGGTCTTTATTTTTATTTGAGTTATAATAGTGCATCAATTAATTATACATATATGGAAATTTTATGTACATATGGATATAATCTTACAATTTTGGTACCTATTTCAATTTTATATCATTTTAATTTTTCATTTTGGAGGATATCATTAATTATTATTAGTGTTGTTATAACATTTACCATTTTATATGGTACATTTTGGCCTGCATTAAAAAATTTTGAAAAAAAAAATGAAGCATTAATAGTTATGGCATTAATTTTAATTTTACAATTTGCTGTTATAACATTATTAAAAGTATATTATTTAGATACTTTATCACCAATCAAAATACCAAATGATAATTCACAGGTAATTTATCCATATACACAAGGATCAAATTTAGTTAAAGGTTTAAATATAGATAAACCAAATATTTTAAAAGAAAATAACGTATCTAATATTGTTAATACTACGGAAATATCTACAACTATAAAAACAAGTGTGAAGTTGATATCTGAAACCACTAATAAATTTTTAAATAATAGTGAAAATTTATCTGATAAAATTTTGAATACTAAGAGAATGGTAGTTATAAATATTACATCTGCTATTACTTCTGAAATAACTACAGTGCCATCTCTCATATCAAATATAACTCGCAATTAAAAAGCTGGTGGACGATAATTCATTATTAACATTATAAATTTTTAATAACGTTATTATTATTTTAAAATAAAAAAAAACAATACTTTTATTTCTAGTATTCTTTTATAAAATAAATTTTCAAATATTTTTCCATCTATATTTATAAATGTATTTTATTAAAATAAAAATGCAATGTTGTTATGTAAAAAAAAACAACTAAAAAATTAATCTATAATAATACAAACTTATAAAAATTTATAATATATTTAAATTGACTAAGTAGTTTACATTTTTAATATCCTATATTTGCTTCTTGATTAATAGTCATATTCTGCGAGTTATGTTGACCAGTATTTCCTTTTGATTTTTTTAATTGAACTTTCAATTTTTTATTACCAATTTGGAAACCATTCATTGCTTGAATAGCATTTTGAGCAGATATTGGATTATTATATGACACAAAACCAAAGCATTTACTTAAATTAGTTGTCTTATCAACAAATACTTTAGCAGAAACTAAATTACCAAACTTAGAAAAAATTTGAACTAAATTTTCATCATTAAATTCTTGAGGTAAATGATATATAAAAAGATTACATCCATCATCACCTTTATTTGTACTTCCTGCAACATCACTTTTTGGTACTGATAAAGCATTTAATACACCAGCATAATTTGCTGAATTTGAAAGATTTCCTAGTTGTGGCATTCCTAGAAGTAATTGATTAGCACCAGATAAAAGAAGTGGATTAATTTGACGTTGAAGCATAGCTAATGCATTTAAAGAATTATTACTTGATATATTTGATGAATTCTTTATTGGTGGACTTATAGAATCTTTATTAGATTGATTTAAAGATGACTGATTTTGAAGTAAATTTGCCTGCTGTGATAATAATAATGGTTGAGCTTGTGCAAGTAATGGACTTGTTAATAATGTTTGTTGACAAATAGCTTGAATTTGATTTTGAAGAAGCTGTTGAGTAACCATATTATTTATCAAAAGATTACTAGTATTATTAAATCTTTTATTATCAATTGGTGAAATAGTATTTCTACTAGCAGGTCTTTTTGTTCCTTTTTGTTTATCTTTTTGAACATCAGCAAACTTTACAACCAAATTTGGCCATGTCTAAAAAAATAATTAATAAACATATTATAAAATTCCTTACTGATATTGGACTTATATACTAATATACAAAAAGCAACATATTTGTATAAAATAATGATAATAATAAATTAATCTTTTTTTTTTAATTGAAAACAAAAATGTACCTCTTGCAATTTAACGCCATTCATGGCTTTGATGGCCGCAGCGGCACTAGCACGAGTGCTAAACGTAACAAAACAACATCCTGGAAACAAAACGCAGACAATAATAACATGGACATAAAATTTTTTATATTTTGTTTTTAATAATATATGATACTTATGCACCCATCAAATTGATAAAATATTGTTGTGTCTCATTATTTTTGTATAACATTTTTCAAAGTACATTTCCTTCTAAATCCATTATTTTATTTTATTTTTTTTTATGAAGCGTACAAAAATTTCCTATTGCTGAAGAAGTTGACATATAACTGTGTAAAAAAATATACACTTGAAGCAACAAAAAGGGTTAGGGTGTAAATTCCTTTGAGACTTTGAAGATAGACAATTTGAAAATTAATTTGATGTGCATAAATCAGCATATCTTTAACATTTTATGTTTTTCTAATAAACTTACCTCTACTATTACCACATGTATCTTTTAATATAGAACAATCTTCAATAATGCCAAATTTAGTAAAATGTTCACGAATTTCATCAGCTTCAATAAATTTTGGCACCATTCCAACAAATATTTTGCGATCTTAAAAAATTAATTAATTAATAGATAAGTAAGTTAATAACACTAAAAAAAATTACCATTTCTATTATCACCATCAGCAGGTTTCATTTGAACTTTAAATTGCATACCAGGAAGTTTTCTTACATTATGTAAAGAGCCTTGTGCTTTTAGTGCATCAGCTCTGGTATAATATGTTACAAAACAACATCCTCTACTTTGTTGTGAAGATTTATCTCTTAATACATTAACTTGATAAACATCTCCAAATTCTTCAAATAATTTTCTACAATCATTTTCATTCCATTCACGTGGAATTTGCCCAACAAACATTTTAATATAATCTTTATCTGGAACTCTAGCAATATCTGTTGTTGATGATGATGTTGTTATAGTAATGTTTTCACTTTTTATAATATCCCCGTCAACAGAATTTTGATCAGATCCATTATTTATCGTATTCATTATACTTACGAACAGAATATTATTAATATAGGATTAGTAAAAATAAACAGGCTAAGAATAAACGTATAAATAATAGTTAAAAGAAAAAATAAAATAATAATCACTAATAAATATATATATATATTTATATATATATATATTACTTATAAAAGTAATGAAAAATTTATGATATAAAAAAATGGTAATATAATATATAATACATTTTTGATTTAACATAAAATATATTTTAAAGTATTTTAGGAAAAAAAAAATTTATTTATTGTTTATAGAAGATGGTTAACGAAGTAGAATAAAAAATCTATAAAATTAAAATAATGCCTATTAGATATGACAGTAATTTATAAGGAAAAAAAATTTTTTTTTCTATTATATTGGTACCTCATTTATTTATAACTTAAGTAGACAAACTTGGAGAAATAATATAGTAAGTTTTATTCAAATTTTTAGAGTAATATTTTATAATATTAAAAATAAAAAAAAAGTTTTTTTGAATTATAATGAGACAATGATAAATAATATATTTTAATTATAGTATTAATAAACATTTATTTAAATTTACTAAAAAAAATAAGTTTATTTTTTTAAATAAATTTAATATTATTAATTTTTATTTATTTTTTTTTAAAGTGCTACTTTTTTAAAGTTAATTAATAAGAAATTAATTTATATTATCAATTCAAAAGATATATGATTATGTTACAAAAATAACTAATATATATAATTTTATTAGTTTTTTTCTTGTTTATATATAATAAATGTACATTTATAGTATTTTATCTTTATAAAATATATGAAAACTTAAGATAAATATTTTAAAAATATAAAAGTATAATGGGACTAATATAATGGATGTCGTGGAAATGAACACTTTTAACAAATAGAAAATAGAATAATGCTTATAAAATAGTGAGAATAAAGATAAATGACAAGGATAAAAAGAAAATTAATGGGCAGCAGATCTAAAATATAACTATTAGTAGAGGTAGTGCCGAAATGTCAAGAGAAACAACAGTGATCTTATGGTTATAGATAAGATTACTTATTATATGAAAATGAAGAAAAAAGATATTATTTGAGAATAGAATTTATAACTAAGAAATATTTATAGAATAAATGTGAAAAGCAACCCTATGATTTCATTTATCGTTATTTTTTTTTTTGAATTTTATATTATTTAATAATTATATAAAAAAATATAATGAACAACGATAAGGTACATTTTTATTTTATTATAAAATAGGAGCATCTTATGTAATAGATATAATAAAAAAATTTACTTTTTTTTTCCCAACATTTAAAAGAATAAAAAAAAAAGGAAATGAACTTTTGTAACAATAAATCAACTCTTTTAGATGTCAAGAAAATAGTTATATATTGGATTGATTTATAATACAATTGTATTCTATCTTATATATATACATATAATATTAACATCTTTTCATGATATAAAATAAAAAATTTTATTTCTCATTTGTAATAGTAATACTATAATATATTAAGAAAAGTAAAAAGATTGTAGTATAAAATAAAATACTGAACTATTTTAAAATAATTCTTCATTAATTCATGATCAATTGATTACAAAATGTTATCTAAAAATTTCGTTTAAAAAGAAATGTTATATAAATATTTTCTCTAGATATTATATTATTATACGACTATCCATAGTTGAGCATTTTGATTAAAGAAATAAAATAAAACGAACAACTTATTATTAAAAATTTTAACTATAGTCAATGTAAATTGAAAAAATAAAAAATTAAATGTTTATTGTTCGTTAATAAAAAAAAAAAAGAAAATAAATAATAATATAATAAATATATTTTAAAGAAAGATATCTATAAATAAATTTATGAAATATTTTTTAAAACAAAAAATGTATAAAATCATGATTATATATAATATTTTTAAGAATGTTAAAAGGAACAAACTTTGATATAAATTATTATTATAAAAATGCAGCATTTATATAGTTTTTAATATTATAGTTAAAATAAGAAAAATAAATTATGTTAACAATGACCGATCACTAAAAACTGCATATTAAACAATATAGTACAGAAAGTTTGGACTATACAAAAAACATTAAAATTCAAGGTTATCTTCTGTTAAAAAGAATGTTTCCCTTTTTGTAAAACTAATAATATCTAAATGTACAAATCTATCTATTTCTAAATATACATGCTTAATATATGTGCAAATAATACAAGGCATATTATTAAGAATTGATTGATATAAAAATATATGGTTATATTATGATTAATGTTAGAAAGATGATACACCTTATCTTACACATTAATTAGATGCTTAAAATCACTAAAAATGAATATAATGTTCACATAAAGAATAATATATTTATATAAATTATATATAAACATCTTTTTGCCATAAATACAATTTTCCCTTATCATAAATACATTAATAGTATGGTTTTTTTTATTATATTATTATAGTGAATATAACAATAAACGAAAACAAAAATAAATGATTGGAAAAAAATTATTTAAACTTGTTCTACTATATATTTTTTCTTTCTCTGTCTAATATATATATACATATATATATACATTTTTTAGTTAAAAAAATACAATTTAAATTAATTAATTCTGTCATTTGATGGTATAATTATAATTAAAATAAATGTTAAAATAATAATATTAAAGTGCAAAATATATTATAGTTAATAATTGAATTGTTGATCAAATAATAAATAACCTTAGAAAAAAAATATTAAAATTTAAAGTAACAAATATTTTTATAGTAATTAAAAAAAAATTTTTATTGTTATTTTATTATTATATATATAAGAAATGTTTCACATTTTTAAAAGTTATTTTTTTTAAAAAAATAATATTTAAAATAAAGCATTCAATTATGTTGTTTTTATATTTTAGAAGTTTATCTTTTACATACATGTATATGTATACATATAAACTCATCTTTAAATTTTTGATAAATATATTTTATAACAATATTATATTTAAAAATTAAAAAAATAAATAAAAAAAATAAAAAAAAGTATAGTTATTGTCAATTATTACGCATCAATGATGCGAAAATTGATTTAATTATTAAAGTTATGGAGTAAAGTTAAAGAAATTAATAAATTCCAAATGGTGCACATTTGCAAGAATTTTTCTACTTCTAATATAGTACATTTTTTTTAATATTTTAAATAGCATCTGTTAAAAAAGTAAAAAAAATTTTAGTTTAAGATAAATACCAATTTGTTGGGCAGATTAAATAATCTTAAAATAGTTTATGTCATTTAACTTGTACCATTAAAAAAAAATTATTGAAGTCGTCATAGGCAATGTCATGTATGTTTACGTTAACTTTTGTTGTAGGATAATAGCAGGCACTTCAATGAGTAAAAAGATTCTAATCAGTAGCAATAATATATTATATATTTATATATATATATACATAATTATATATATATATATATATATATCTGTAGATTTATTGGAAAATGTAATGTCTTCTGTTGTTTTTGTTTAATATTAAACCAAAAAGGTCATCTTCATAAAAAGGGTAAATTTAAAAAAAGAAAGAAGAAATATTGCTATCTTTTTTTTGATAATTCAAAATTTTATTAATGTTATGTTTGATTGACAACAAAATCATGAAATTAATTAATATATTTAAGTATAATTGTTATTTTCGTTGAATAATATATAAAATGTTATTATCTTTTCATATATATATATATAACATATATTATAAATAATATTGTTTTAACTAGAAAATATTTTGAACAAAATTCTTAGTTTTTTAAAATATTTTTATTATGTTATATTTGAATAAATTAAGAATATAACTATAAACTATAAAATGTCAATCACGCGTTTATCATAAGAATGTAGAATAATTTTACTTTTAATCAAAACCATGATTAGGTATACATTGTAGTTAAATACAACACTTAAAAAGAAGGTTATTTGATAAGACAGCATACACAGAAATTAAAATCTACAATTTAATTTTATTAAAACTATCTTACTACATAATTTTATAGCTTTTTTTTTTAATCAATTTTTATTTATTTTTAACAACAATATTAACAATTAATTTTCTTATTTTAATACTTTAATTTTTCTAAAAAAAAAGTAAATTATTGTAATTTTATAAAATATTTCAAATTTTTATAAACATAATTATAATATAATTATAAAATTTATTATTTTATAACTTTAAATAGTATTTAGAAAATGATATAATATTGCATAAAATTAGTTAAATGACCTTAGTTATATATTTATAAATTATTATTAATAAAGAAATACAACAAAATGTAGTCTTGTTGATATTAACAACTGTTTTTGCATTCCTATATAATATAATTTTTTTTACCAAATATAATAAATTAATTTTAAATAAAAAAAAACCTACTTTTCTTTTGTAATTTTATTAGATTATATAAAGAAAAAATTTATAACTACAATCAGTAGAAGTTTAACTTTATATTTATTATTTGTTTTACATTACTTAAAAAAGTCACAAAAAAATAATATTAGTAAATTATAATGTAAAAACATCTAAAAATTTTAAAGTTTTAATTTTATTTATTGAATATATGCCTAAACAATCTACTTTTAATTATTTATATTTTTGTACAATTTATTTTGAAAAATATATTTCATGAAATTATATGTTTAGAAAACGTTTTTTCTATTAAAAAATAATTATTCTTAAAATAATACAACTATTTTTAAATGTAAAAATAAGAGTTTTAATAAAATTATTATATAATCACTTGATTTGATTTATAAAATCTGTCATTCAATAACTTAATTATTTTTTTACCTATAATATTATAAAATATATATTTATTTTTTATTGATTTAGTTTATTTATAAATTAAAAATATTACTTAAAATAATTAAAAGCAATTGCGTGTATTTATAATATTATTTTAAATTTTTATAGAAAATTTTTTAAAATGTTAATTATGTATTAAATAAAATAGCCAATCGTCAACTATCTTTATTTTTAAAATTTAAATTGAAAAAAAATTAGTTATTTATTTTTGCATGATTTTTATGTTATTTTGTGAGAGGGATTCATAGGTATTTAAAAAATTGCTGGTTATTTAATTAAGTCAGCTACAAACATTGCGTATTAAAAAAACCTCATTAATTCTGAATTGCCTAATATATAAATTATTCTATGTTCCAAAAAAAAACTTTAATATAATTTTAAAGATCTATAAATATGAATTATATAAACTTAAATAAATAATTATTTTGAGTTTTTTTCATAAATTATATGTAATTTTTTTTTATAGATATAACTATTTTAATTATCTTAATATGTCTTGGAAAAATGCTTTATTAGAGCAAGAATGTGGTGGAACAAATAGTTTGGTAGAACTTTCTAATAATTTTGCTCAAAATAATTCTAAATTACAAAACCAAAGAAATGAAGCAATTAATTCATTATTACCTTCATTATCTAAGGGTGAAGAGGTATGTTTACAGTCACATGTTTAATAAATAACTTTTTATTAGTTTGCTCAAGAATATATGTCAAAAAATATAAATGTTATTCCAGCAAATACATTTGACATGAGAAGTCTTATTGGTGCAATACCACAACAACATAGTAATATTAAAAATAGCTCAAAATTAACGAATGTATGGACCAATGAATTTTTATCTAAACCAAAAACAGTCGATTTTAATACAATTTGGAATCAAACGTTTTCACAAGTTCAGCCACCGATTTTATCAAATCAAGTATCAAATGTATCTTCATGGATAACCTCATATACGCAACAAAGTCAAAATAATAAAAAGGAAGAAATTATGCAAAATATTCCAAAAAATAATATGTGGTCATCAGAATATTTAGAAAAGTTTGATGAAACATCAGATAATTTGGCAAATGAATGGCTCGATGAATTTATGAATAATGTGCCATCACAAATTAATTCAGATGAAAAAATGGATTCTACTTCAAATAATATTTTTACAAATCAAACTGAAGATTATGAGAATGAATGGGATGAATTATTTGATAATAATTCATATTTCTCACAATTAACTCAAGATGAAACAATTTATGAATTTGCACAAGTAAGTTACTAATTATCTTTTTTTTTAATTCTAATTTTTATACATTTTAAAGAATAATCCATTTTTGAACACAGAAAATTCTTTGAATATGGCAAAAACATTAATGAAAAATGGAAATTTATCTGATGCTATATTATATTATGAAGCAGCAGTTCAACAAACACCAGAAGACTCAAATGTTTGGTGTTCTTTGGCACTTTGTCATGCTGAAAATGAAGATGATGTTAGCGCAATTAAAGCTTTCAACAAATCATTATTACTTAATCCTACCAACGAAATAGCTTTACTTGGATATTCAGTTTCATTATCTAATGAATTTAGAGAAAATGAAGCTGTTGAATATTTAGAAAGATGGTTACAAGCTCATACTAAACAGCAAATTTCTCCAGTAACCGATGACATTCGTTATAAATCATCATTTCTTAATAGAGATAAATTTGAAAATGTTGAAAAAGAATTTTTAAATGTAGTTAGAAAAAATTCAGGACAAATTGATGTTGAATTACAAAATGCTTTGGGTATATTATACAATATTGGTAACAATTATCCAAGAGCAATTGATTCTTTAAAATTAGCTGTTACAAATAGACCAGATGACCCAAGACTATGGAATAGATTAGGTGCAACACTTGCTAATGATGACAAAACAACCGAAGCAATAAGTGCATATAGACAGGCATTAAATTTATTTCCAACATATGTCAGAGCACGTTATAATCTTGGTATATCTTGTATGCATCTAAATAGTTATGAACAAGCTATAGAACATTTAGTTTCAGCTATACAATTACAAAAAAATCCTCAATCATCTCCAATTTGGAGTACATTAAGAACTGCTGTTATAAGATTACCTAAAATTGATTCCAATTTAATAGAGGCTGTTGATAACAAAGATCTTAATATGTTTCTTAATAAAATGAAAGAAATATAAACATATTTTAAATAAATATTATACAATTAACTGAATCATTCAAATTCAATTTATAAATGATTTTCCACAAAATATTAGAATAGAAATAATACATTTTATGGAGTCAATTGAAATCTATCTAAAAAAAATTGTGAAAAATGCAAATAAAATTAAAAACTCATTTGTTATAGCTTTTTTTTTAAATTTTAATAAAAACAATTAAAATATTCTTGCAAAATAAATAATACATAAAATATTAAAAATTACAAATTCATCTATTAAAAAATACTTTTTAAAAACAAGGTGTTAGAAAAAGTTATGTTAATGGAAAATATATTTATGGTTATACTTATAAAATAAAACTATCATAATTTATTTATAAACAAAAAAGAAATATTTGTTTGATAATACGTTAATGGCAATTATTTTTAATTAAGTAGAATTTAAGGATATAAAATTAAGATATTAAATTGTTTTTTATCTAAAATTACTATTTAAAAATATTTTTTGACATTAATTTTAAAATACTTGTGTTAAGTTGTTAAAAATAAAAATAATCTAAACTTCGAATATTAATTAGTTAACTAAGTTTTTTAAATATAGAAATAAAAAAATGACCTTTTAGCTTTATTTTACTCTTTATATCAAATCTTTAAGTTTAATTTATTATATCAAATTTTTTCAGATTAAATATTTGATATTTTTTGAAATGTGAGTTGATATTGATATTATAATAAGTAAAGAATTTTTTTTTTGCTTAATAAAATTTAAAATAAATTAAATTTATATACCAATATTTTTTTAATTGTCAATAATTTATTAAATTTTTTGTTTTTGGTAACTTTGACCTTAAAGTTTATTTACTTAAAGCATTATAATCAAATTAAAAAAGGTTTAATGACATAAATATAATATTATAACACTACAACAACCGATTGTATTCATTAAAATGAACATATCCCTTTTTTAATAAAAATATCTCAATTGTTTTTTAAAATTATATCATATATATCTCAAATAATATACATGAATTTTTAATATAGATAGTAATATTTAATAGTTTTTATGGTCAGCTATATGTACAAATTTATTTCAATTTACTAAAAAGAAGATTATAATTTTACATTTTTAGGTTTAATTCTAACAATTTTTATGCATAAATTTTTTTTAATAAAAATCACTAGATAAAAAAAAACATTTCTTATGCAAAATTATCTATCAAATAAAACTTTTGTAATTGAGTTTTTATTATATTTATATCAATATTCAAATATTGATATAATTTTTTAAAAATATCATATGTTTTTTGGTAAAAATAGTTTTATTATAGATTAATAAAATTTATAATTAATATTTTTACTAGAAATTCTTAATATGAACTGGTGATATTAATGTTATTTTAGAAAATAAAAAAAACACTATATACAAAAAACAAAAAAAAATGCTATTAAAAATAATAATATTATTATTATATAATTTTCCAAAAGTCATACTAACTATAATATTTTTGTAATAACCATAGTTTTTAATTTATGTTCATTTTATACTTATTTTTCAGTAGTAATTAGAACTTTTTTTTTTATTATTATATTAATGCAACTTTTTGCTTTGAATTTTTTTTCTTAAAACTATCATTATATTTTATAAATATTGTCATCACATTTTTATTTCGTTGTATTAATAAACTATATTTTTTGTTATCATTAAATTTTGTTTTTTTTTATAAATTTTAATAATTATTAAAATTTTCTAGACATTTTATTGACCAAAACACTACAATAAATATTTAGATATTTAAGTTTTATTTTTAACTTTTAGAAATTTATAATATAGTCATTATTTTTTAAATCATAGCTTCACATTTTATTTTCTTTTGGTTTACGGCCTCTTCTAGGACGTTTTGGTATTTCCTGTTTTCTAAAAAAATAAATAAAAATATATAAAGGTTAAAAATAAAACATACTCTTCAATCTCTTCATTGGCCAATTTTTTTTCCTCTACGTCCATTTTCTGGAGGCCATCATTTTTTTCAGTAGGTAATTTTGGACAATTAGTTTTATCCTTTTTTTTCTTAGAATCTACCAAAACGCGATCTTCCTTTGTTAATGGTAACTTTATATTTTCAATTTTTTGATTATTGTCAGTAATTTTATCGCGTTTTGGTCTACGAGCAACATTATTGTTTGAGCTACAACTGTCAATCGAAATTCCATATCTAAGCAATTTTTCTTTTCTCTCGTTAATTACTTCAAGTAGTTTTTTAATTTTTGAGGAAGTTCTTGGCAACTAAAAAGTTAAAATAATTAAATCAATTAATAAAAAAACAAACCTTGATATCAGGATTTGATTCCTTAGCTATTTTTTTTAAAACTTCTCTTCGTTCCTCAAGAAGTTTATAAGTATCTTCTAAAATTTTCAAAGTATTTATATTATAATAATGCTCAATTTCAATCATTTTTTCCTTTAGTTCCTCATAATCAGTATTAATTATGTTTTCGAATGTGGTTGAAGTTGGATTAAGTATAAATTCATCACTTGATAATTTATCCAAAAATTTGTTTGGTACTTCTTGCTTATTTTTTCTTCTACCAACATTACTTCTGGAAGATTTTGTTGACATTTTGCTAAAAATAAAAAATAATTAATTTTCATAATTTTAGATTACAAATTGTATAATAATACTAAAAATACAAATACTTCTAAGAAAAAATAAAATCATTGAATTTATCATTGTTTTATTTTCATATGGTTATATATGACTTTTATATATTTCTTAACAATCTTCAAGAAATGAATGTAATCTTTTTTGATATATCAAACGTCAAACAATTTACCAAATCAAACGAAAATTCAAAGAAATCATCGTAGCTAAATGTTATTCATGTTGTTATATAGATTTTTATTTACACCATTTTAAGAAATTTATTTGAAGATAAGATAATTAAAGATCAAAGAACATAAATGTTAAAATAAATTTTATTACTTTTATATACAATAAAAAAAGTGTTTTTAATTAATATTAAAAATAATTAAAATGTATAAATTTATAAAAGATAAATTATAAGTTATAAAAAAACTTTTAAAATATATACATATATAAAAAACAATAAAATTTTTTTTACAAAAATAATAATAATTAGCCAATTTTTTTTATTTAAAAAATATATTAAAAAAAAACCATTTTTTTATTAATTTTATACATTATTTGAGATTAATCATTATTACATATAAATTAAACATAGTTACATAAAAAGTGTTACTAAAAATTTTCTCTTTTAAAATATATTCTTTTCTTTTTCAACTTTGCGGGTTGTTAACATTTATAAAAATTGTTAAATTTAAAATTTTATAAATTGTGACCGCACCGCAAATAATTTATGTTTAAAAGTATATAAATCTTTATGAATGTTAATATATAATAATTATATAAATGTACAAAAAATAAATTGTATTTAGTATTATTTTTTATAACATATTAATTAAAAAAATTCTATTTTAAAAATTAAGTTTAAAAAGTTAAATTTTTATTTTATTTGCATTATTAGTTACATAAAATGATATCAGATTAAAAAAATGAGTTTTTTTCATCATTTTTTTCTGATACGTTTTTTTCTAAACCAAAGAATTACTTTTTATTATTAGAAAGCATTGTAATGTTAAAATTTGTGATTTAAATATGCATTATTTTAAAATTCTAGTAATTTCCACCAACACATTTAATATTTTTATGCTTTTGTTAAAACTTTATAAATTATAAAAAATAATTCCATGAAAAATAGATTAACTTTAAATACTTTTAATATTGTGTAGATACTATTTATATACTTTAAATATCTTTTCTACTAAAAATACCTGTATTTTAATAAAAAAATAGAACAAATGTAGTGTTATAAAGTTTTATCATTCAATAAAATTTAACTGTATTAAAGTGTAAAAATAAAACTTTTTTAACACATTTAATTTAACACTCATTATTGATGCTTTTTTTATTTGAAAACAAATTTATTTTAAGAAAAAGATTATTTAAATAAGTTACTATGCTTATTTTTTTTACACTAATATTTTTTTTAAATTTTATTTAATAAATTATTTAATTGAATGTAGTAAAATAGTTAAATTTAAATAACATTTGCACTTTAACACAGTTTATTATAACGACTTAGATACTGTATTTTATTAACAATTATTTGGAAATACAAATTCTACCATATTAAAATTTAAAATAATAAAAAAAATTTTCTCAAAATTATTATATTATTTTAAAAAATTAGAAATATATTGTTAAAAATAGAACAAGTAGTATGAATTTAAAATTATGTTAATTTACTTTATAAATTAATAAAACATATATCTTTTAATTTTAATAATTGTTAAAATGAAATAGAGAGTAAAAGCATTATATTATCTAATAAAATTATGTATTTTATATAATTAATTTTATTAAATCTAAAAATTACGTAAGTAGATTTTGGGTAAAATTATATTTAATAATACTTTTTAATGTTTTTTTTTTCTTGATAAATTTAAAAAATTAATGAATTGAACAATTCATATTCTGGAGATCAAAAAAAAAACTAATAATTTGCAACAGGGATAAAAAAATTAGAATAATTTTATAGATAAATTGTATCCATACATCTGTTTTCATCTATTAAACTATCATTCTTAAGTTTTAATAATATTTCAGTTGGTTTCATTTCTTCTTCATAATTTTCTACTATAACAGAAGGAGAGATAAGTTTTCCAAGTGTTGATTCTGTATGATTTGAATTTATTGTAGAAAATAATCTTGTTTTAGTACTACCTGTACTAAGAAGTGATGATTTCCAATTTTTTGAACATAATAATGCTTTAAATGATTTTCTAAAAGCACTTGACATAAAACAATAAATTCCAAAGTTTATTGGATATGTAGCCTAAATAGTAATAATATTTTAAATATATTTTGTTTCTATCTTACTTACCATAACCATCATATTATTAAAAAGTTTAAATATAATTCCAGTATCATTACTCATTAATTGAAGATCAATATCAAATGTATTACAAAAACATACAATACTAATAAAAATTGCCTGAGGTAAATTAACTATCAAAAATATACTAGCAATTATAACAAGCATCATTGATGTTGAATTACTATCACGTTGTTTTTCTGCTTCCCTTGCTCTTTTTTCTCTTAATAACTTTTCTTTTCTTTTTTCAGCTTTTCGAATTCCACGTATTAAACTAAAGTTAAGAAAAGTTAATAATATACTAGGAATTAAAATAAAAAATATAATTCGTGTCCAGAAATAGAGATTAAAATATGTATTTGGTCCAAGTTCATTAACCAATATTGTAAATTCACTACGACATGTTCGAATATGTGAAATATAACCATCATTATGATAAACCCAACCATCATAAAGTGAAATATGGCTATCAAAAAATTTTGGTAAACCACATATTATTGTTACAATTACAATAACAATAGAACATAATCTAACATTTTTTACAGAACATATTAATCGTGATTTAATTGGATATTCAATAGAAATATATCTAAAAATAATAATAATAATATATTTTTTTTATTATATTATTACCTTTGACCAGCTAAGAGAACTGTTAACCACATTGCACTATTATGAAATATTGGTGGTAAACCATCCATTGTATATTTATACATATAACACCACCAAAGATCTACTTTTTCAGGTTGATCTGAAAACCTAAAATATTATAAAATAAAAATTTTTTTATATTTAAATATTTATTTACCGTAAAGTGTAATAAAAAAATGTCCATGGAAATGATACCAAACCAACACATAAATCAGCTATGGCCATATATCTTAAAACCACATTTGTTGGTGTTATCATATGTCGTTGCGATAAAACAAGTGCAATTAAAAAATTTGCTATTACAACAATAAATATTAAAAAAGGAAAAACCTAAAAAAAATTAATTTAAGATTAAAAAAAAAAAAACTAATTATTTAAATGTTATCACTTACAGATCCATATACAAATGTTTCTAATGGAAGACCATCCCCTAAATTAAGTTTAGTAAAATCTTGAAGACATTCATTTTTGCAAATATCATAATACATTCCACCATTTTCAATACACCTCACACCATACTTTTGGGTTGTTGAAACATTAAAAATTGAACAAGAAGGCCAATTTATAATAGTAGTATTAACTATCTTCATGTTTATTTGTTGATAATCCTTTAAGATTTATTTTAATATGTTATTAAAGTAATGTATATAAAAAATTTTTTTAATATATTAAAGGAGTATATTTTGAGATTTATTCTAAAATTATGTATGCAAGAAATAATGTTAAAAGATATAAATTAAGAATATGTATTAAAATTGGGATTCTTAAATAAGAAGTTAATTACATAAAAAAAAATTTTCTACATTTAATTTTTAGAACTAAATGCAATGTAATATTTAAAATTAAACAATTAAAAACGATTTTTAATGAATAATATAGTGTAATAAAATAACTAGATATCATCTTAAATAAAGTGTCACTTAACATTTAAAAAAATATATATATAAAAACATGACACAAGTTTTTTTTTTCTGATTTTATCATATTAATTACACTTTTTTTAAAGTTGAAAAATTTTTAATAAAAGATTATTACTTTTACTTAATTTTTATTCCCATTGAATAATGTTGAATGACAATTATTATTAAAGAAGATGTAGTCACATAATATAAGTTAACTTAATTTTTTTTTTCAATAATAATTTTATCTACTTGAACCTTATGATAATTTATAGTAGAAATTTTAATCATAGAATTTTTATCATAACTTATATTTAAAATGAAGCTTTTTATTTCCATCTTTAGAAATTTTTTTACCCCATCTTGTTACTTTGATGGATAATAAACAACATAAAATCAAAACTTATTTAGTCAACATTATGCCTCCAGATACTGAAATAAATTTGTTCATCTAATAATGCATTCTTTAAAGAAATATATTATCTTCAGACTGAAATACTGCTATAAGATATCAGTCCGGTAAACGAATAATATACAAGTAATGATATTATAAAGTATAAATGTTGGGTGCAGTTTGTTTGATGAATATTAATATTAATATATCTATATAATAAAAAAAAATATTATATTGCAGAAATATTTAAAAAAAAAGAAGGAAAAATATATATATATTTTATATAAATTTGGGGAAATTTTTTTTTATCATAGTATATAATATACAGAAATAAAAAATTTGCCAACACAATTATTTATAAAGATCATTAAAAAAGGACTACTTTTATATAAAATATTGGAAAGAAAAGTATTGTTAAATAAAGGAAATTAAAGTAACTAAAGAAATTAAAGATAATCGAATTTTCAATTTGATCCTTATTGATATGGAAAAACTTATTTAGTAATTATGTTTATTTATAAAATTAAATGTATTTCTTTTTTTTTTAATAGTATACAATTTATACATAATCTTTCAATTTACTATATATAAAATAAAGTTGTACATTTTTTTTAATACTTTAAATGATATTATGTTAAATTATTCAGATCCAATAACCATAATCTATAAAAAACATATTATATAGCAAATATTTTTTTTATTTTATTATACATTTCAAGAAAGATAATTGAACTTTTTGCAAAATTATTTTTTCCAAAAATATTTAAAATATCTTAATATATAATGTTATATTTATATAAAAAAAATGGATAAATATAATATATTTATCTTTAATTAATATATTTATATATATTAATAAATTATAATTTACAATATTAAAGTATTAAACAGCTCAATGTTAATTTAAATAAAAAAAAAATAGAAAAAAAATAGTTTGTTCTTAATAACATTAGAAATATTATTAAAAGAATATACACATGAAATTAAGGCGTAATCCTTGTTTTTAAATATAATAATAATATAATTATGGAGTAAAAAGATTTTGTTTTACAAATAAGAATTGTTAAATAAAATAAACACTGTAAAAGAAAATAATTTTGCATCATTAGCTGAAAGTCTTAACTCAACTTTTTATTATTTACATTAAATCTTTATTATCTTATAAAAAAAAAACCACCAAAATATTTTACAATTTACAAAATTAACAAATTTTTATTAACTAAACCTTATATAGTTTTTGAAAATAAACTCGTTTATTAAAAATATTTTATAAGTACATATTTTATTTTTAAGATAATCAAAAAAAAATCTAAAAACCTTAGCTTAATTTTTATTTTATCATAATAAAAATTGGTACTTTTCAGTTTCGGTAGGGACAAATTTTAAATGATAATTCTTATCAAAAAAAGTGATAAATTTAATTCAAAGGTAATTGATGTTTGATAATTGACTTGTCAGGAAAACAATAATGAAAGAATTAGATCAATTGATAAAAAAATCATCAAGAAATTTAACTTTTTCTAACAGTCATTTTTTCACAAAATTTTTTTTCCAAATTAAGTGTTTTTTTGCAGAAATAGAGTTTTTTAGTTTACTAGCTAACAAGAAAAAAGCCGTTGTTTTTTTATAAAGCAAGAAACTAGTTTTGGTCAAATTATGTAAGAAGAAACTAGAGATTCACTCACTTGAAGGTTGATCACAAGTACTCCTTTTTTGTGAATCCTGAGTCTGAAGCTCATACCCAGACTATTGAAAGAATGTGGGAAAGTGCCAAATGAAGAAACAAGAAGCAGAGAGGTACTTTTAAAAATATGCCAGACAGTTACTTCGCTGAATTCGTGTAGAAGTAGAGAAATGAGCAAGAAAATCCTTTCATCCAAATTGTGCGAGATATAGCAACCTTCTGGTAGTCGAAAGAAAACACGTAAAAAAAAGAGAAAATTAACAAAATTTAAAAATTTTTTAATTATTATATATGCAAAAGAATCTCCTCTACTCAAAAAAAAAATAAAATTTTTAATTTTTCAATTTTTTCGTACTCTTTTTTTTAAACAAAATTTGTCCCTACCGAAACTGAAAAGTACCTAAAAATTTTAAATATAATAAATTTTTAGAAATGTAAAAAAAACCTTAATTAAAAAATGATGTTTTAAAAGTATTTTGTATCATAATTTAATATATTATTTTTTGGAATAACAATTTATGATATAAAAAAAATATTTATATATATATAAATTTATGGATATATAAAATGATTTTAATATAATTATTTAACAAAAATATCTATAAAATGATTTAAAAAAATTAAATATGACATTATGAAAAATGATGGAAAGTAAAGAAAATTATCTTAATAGAAAAAAATATGCGATATATTACGAGATTAAAATCTTTAAATTAGTTCCTTTTATATTCACAAAATACCCTTATAAATATACTTTTTATCCTTACACAAATGGAATATAATCTTTAATGTAATATTAAATTATTTCTCCACAAAATATTTATTATTTTTATATTATAAAAGTATAAGTTTATAAGCATAAAAGATTAATGTTCGTGGATTTATTTGAATCTTAAATGTCTTTTAAAATATGATGTTTCAACAAAAAATCATACTCATATAAATATAACACATAGCATAACTTTTGTGATATTAATTTTTTTTTTTATTTAAAATATTTATATATATAACTATGAGAAATTTTAAAAATTTTGTATATCTATAAATTAATAATATTTTAATAGAAGTACCCCCTGGAATGAAAAATTTATGACAACATATTAAATTAATATAACTAGATACAGTATATTTTTCTTTTTTTTCTTATTATATTATCAAATTATTAAAATATAAGTAAAAAATTTAAAGAGAAAAATAGAAACAAATATATTATACTATAATTAATATTATTATTTTAAGTAAGAAAAAAAAAATTACCCAAATTGATATCTTAATTTAAGGTTTTTTTTTATTGAAATATCTTCTTTTTTACATTAATATATATAAAAAAAAAGAAAAACATTTTTATTACAGGACAAATTTAAATAACTTTTTAAACCTATTATTTTAAATTTATTTTTACTTAAAGAAAAAAGTTTTGTGAAAAATTCTTGTATATGCTTTTTGAATGGTGATGGATAACAAGTGTAATTTTAGAGTTACTTCTATGAGATAAATAAATTTTATTACGGAAGTTAAAATGATACTAGATACCATAATGAAGAAACAATATAACAGAAATAAATTTAACTAAAATTATTATCATATCATTTGATTTTTATATGGTTTTAAAAGTTTTAAAACATGTAATATATCAAATAGTAAAACTTTTTTAAACTTAATCTTTTTATGCGTCTTTTTTACTTTTATTATATTTATATAAAAAAATAAATTTACATAATGAAAGAAAAAAAAATATTATCAAAAAATAGTGCAATGCACATTCATAGAATATGAGTACAAAAATGGATATAAATAAATATTCTATAAATAATAATAAAAAAATAAAAAAGTTTTTTTTTTTTCAATTATTATAAAAAACAAAAGGATTTTTTTATAACAAAAATTATGTAAAAATATTATACATTTTTTATTTAACATTTTATGGCTAAAAGTATATCTAGATAATTTCTTCTTTCATGATGGGGTGGTTTTTCTATTTATTAATGGTTAAAAGATAATTAACAACAAATTACTGACATTTGATGAGTTAGAAAATTACTTTATCAAACTCATTTATTTTAAAAACCTTACAACATTGAAATGAATAATTAAGCCTCTTAGTATTCATCTTTTAAATAACTTATATTAAATAAAAAATTCTAACATATTTTGATATAAAATTTATATAAATCATATTTAATACCATTTTATTAAGTTATAAAATTTTTATTTTATTCATCAAAATAAAATATATTAAATATTTATTATACTAAAAGTTGTTTATAATTAATAAATAAATTAATAATATCTTTTATTGACATTTGATTTTAATTTTTTGAATTAATTAAAATTCTTAAGACAAAAATGAAGTATAATTAACCACTGTAGTACTTCTTGTTATTCATTTTATTATATGAGTAATAACATTCTTTATCTTTCAATTTATTACCAGACACTTTTTGTAGTAGTAATTTACGCCTTATATCTCATTTAAAAATAAATTTTTCTTTTTATAAATTTTTATTTTTAAAATTAAGTACTTTGAAGAGTTCTTGTTAATTTAATGAAAAATGTATTTTTATAGTATAATAATTAATTAAATATTTCAAAATTATAATATTAAATATTTTTATTAAATTAATTGAACTAATTAAAAAAAATAAAAATAACAATTTAAGTTTATTAATAATAATTACTTAATAAATAATGATAAATAAATTGAAATGATCATAAAGCTTAAGGAATAACAATTTGCAATTAACAAATTATAATTGTTTTTTTTTTAAATAGTATACAAGCAATGATATTTGAACTAACAAAAAAAGAAAGAAAAAGTTAAATCATAGCATTATGATAAAACATTTTTTTTAATTGCAGGTTTTTTATTTTAATAATTTTTATAAAATATTAATAAGTTAACAATTTAAATAGTGGAAGTTTATTATAAAAAGTTGATAAATAAAAAAGGGTTTTTTTTTGTTTTTTCTTTTTTTTAAAAAATAAAGTAAATAAAAGGATATTATACAAATGGATTTTTTTAAACTAAATTTGAGCCTAGAAAAATAAATACGTTGATTATTTGCATTCAGGAATTTAAATATTGTTCCAGTTCATAAACATCTAAAAAAAAATAAAATTTTTTTATAAATAAAGATGAAAAGTAACAAGAAATGATTTTGTTTGCTATTTTTTATTTAAAATCCTGATTACAACATAAGTTAGATTAAAAAGAAATATTTTCAATTTTTTTTTGTATAAGTTGGTTTGTTAATTTTATTTTATAGTTAAGTAGTAAATAATTGGACAATCTGTTACATAATATGAGAAGTAAAATTATATTAAAAAAATTTGTAAAAAATTAATAGCCTTGAATATTTAAAATAAAAAACCTTCAATGTATTAGAAAAAAAAATGTTTTTATTACCAAAGTTTGGTTTAAAATAAAAATGTTACATAAATACGAACATTTGATATATGTGTCATGTATAAGTGCCTCAAAAAAATATTACAATATTAAATGACATATTAATTTTTAAAGACTTTTTACCATAAAGTATTTTTAAATTTTTTTTCTTAGTTTTGTTAAATTATCGTTAAGATCATAAAAAAAATACGAAAAAAAAATTTTTTTCTTTAAATGCTACATCTGGTTAGTAAAAAGAATTCATAGCATCATAAGGCAAGTTAAACATCAAATTGTTCTTGGTATTTATCATATTGATGATACGTTGCATCATTATTAGAATAATTAGTAACACGAGCATGACTGAAAAAAAAAATTACTGATAATAAAAAAATTATAAAAAAAAAATTTTTAATTATTAAAAATTTGTTCTATTAAAATTCTATTAAAAAAAGTAATTTTTAATAGTTTTATCTATACCTTGAAGTGTCTCTACCTATTGTTGCAGGTGGAGCTGATGCTAAAAGACTTGATGTTGTAGTTAAATTTCGTTGCCAGTGCGCATTTGCTCTTTCTGTTCCATCTAAAAGTGGAGTTGTGGCATTACCACCATTTATTGGGACATTTCCTGTTGCTGTTGTTGTTCCTGTACTTGGTTCTTCATGATCCCTAGAAAATATATTTTTTTTATATAAAATTTATTTTTAAAAATATTATTACTTACATTGAATTAGCAAATCTTGTACGAGGATTAAAAACATGTGTACCATATATATCTACGGGAATATTGTCATTTGTACGGGGAAAAAATGGATCATCTTCATCAACTTCAACATAATCTGTTCCAAGTCTAGAAAATATATTCCATGATTTAGATATAACTAATAATAATATCCAAAGCATTATAGATAATAATACTAGTCCAAATAATAGTATAAATGAACCAAATAATCCATCCTCACAAAAACCTTGTTTCAAATCAGCAACACTATTTGAAAATGTATGACATGAAAGAGAAGTTTCAAGACTACCGACATTTTGTACAATAGAACTAAAATCATTATTAATTAATTTTCCTTTTTCTTCAATTTCAATATCATCAGGAAAATTATTTGAAAGTATTGTAAATAAATTAAATTGTGAATCACGTAATTTATCAATTACTTCTGTTATTTTATCTAATTCAAAAACTTTTGGATAATTTCCTTTTTCAGGTTCTTTTTCACATTTTGAATAAAAATTGATAGCTGATATCATGTCTGATGTAACATGTTCATTAATATAAGCATTACCATCTAAACAAAAATCAGCATATGCAATTGTAGCTGGGAAAACAATTGAAAGAAGAATAAATGTAAGTAAAAATATTATAATTCCCATTGCACTGAAAGCAACAGCTCCTTTCTTTGACTTTCTACAAAATGATATTATTCCTAAGAATAAAACAAAAACCATAATTATTAATAGTACAATAAAAATTATCCAACGCTCAAATTCAATTCTATCACCATATAATTTAACTTTTTCTAAAAATTTTACATTTTTTAATGTTTTAGTCAATTTTGTTGAAAATTCTGTTATTCGTTCTATTCCATCAGAAAGATTTGTTAACAATTTATCAATTCTTTCAATTTCCTTAAAAAAAAATTATATTATATTGTGCAATTTTTATATATTATAACTTACAGTATCATTAGAAAGATGTTTATCATTAATTTTTTTATGAACTAAAGCTATTAAATGATCAACATTTTGATAAGCAATTGCCTTTGTTGAATTTATTTCAATTATCTAAATAAATAAAAATATTAATAATTTTTTTATAATAAATAAAAAATAAATTTACATTATTAGTTGCTTGTTTAAAGTTTCGATTAATATTAGCCATTCCTGATGATGATTGTCTAATACCTCTATTAATAAGTTCATTTCCTGTTAATGATGTTCCAAGAAGACCAAAACATACTATAGCAATAAAGAATAATAAGATAGCTAA
Organism: Strongyloides ratti; assembly: GCF_001040885.1. Classification (NCBI taxonomy): domain Eukaryota; kingdom Metazoa; phylum Nematoda; class Chromadorea; order Rhabditida; family Strongyloididae; genus Strongyloides; species Strongyloides ratti. The sequence goes on along the minus strand of NW_020171512.1, from coordinate 538,655 downwards.
ATTCATAGCTTTTTTGCTTGTTCTTCCATGTTCTTTTTTGCGAGTAACACATGCACATACCCAAACAACACCAATAATAAAAAGAAAACAAAGTGCTACGACTAGGATTGTTAAACAATAAAGTACTAAACTTTGAAGGTAATCTCCATAAAAATCAACATCAAAAACTGGATTGACATATTTCATAGCAAAATTAATATGTGGTATGTTGTGTAAAAAATTAGCAATAATTTTTATAATAGTAATCATTTTTAATTATTAACTTATCCAAATAATATTTTTTTTATTTCATAAAATTGAAAAATAGGCAATTGATAAGTAAATGAAATTCAGTTTGTACTTCTTCTGTTGATATTATGTCTTAAAACATAGCATTTACTGTATTGACTATGTCTAAAATCAAAGAAAACAATAAATATAAATAAAATTTTATAAATAAAAGAGAAAACAATAAATTTATCATTGTTAATATATATATATATATATTAGGGCCTACTGAAATAATATATATCCCGAACGTCACATTAACATATATCTAAAATGTCATAAGGAAATAAAAGATTATGGATAAGATAAATATTTCAAACAAATATTTTAACATTTAATTTATCTTTCACTATACTATTATTTTAATACACTTGTTTATAAGAGAAAACTTAAAGAAAAAAGCACATTTTAAAAGTTAACAATAAATGTCCTCTTATACCTTTTTAAATTTAAAAAAAAATATAAAACGATTATATTTTAAAATAGTTTATAAAGTATAATATATTAAATTTTTTCTTAATATTATATATTATTATAAATTTATTTAACTGTAAAATGCTTATTTAAAATTAATAAAGTAAATAAAGTGTTATTAACATTACATTATCATATGAAAATTTTATAATATTCTTTTTAAATTAACAAATTTAAATATAAAATTTGATTGTTAAAAATATACAATATAATAATATAATTTCACTTATATTATTTTTTAATAATCTAAAATAATGTTTAAAATTCTTTTTTTTTTTTATTTATTTATAAACATTTAAATTTAAATAATTATAAATGTGATGAGATAATAAAGTTTAAACAAAAAAATTTTTTTTTTCTCACATTGTAAAATCAGTTATAGAAAAGGTTTATAAACAAGGACAATATTTATATTAAATAACTTAATGGATTTTATAATAAAAATTGTTAATAAAATTTTTATATTTAAAGAATGTATTTGCTTATATTATAATGAAAACAAATTTGAAGTGAATATATGACAAATATCTCAATTGACATCTTGATATGAAAAATAAAAACAAATGGTGATTTTTGTATAATATGTAAAATGTGTTAGAATATACATTTGTATGCTAATTCGTTAATTTTTATACATAAAAAAAAAATTTTTTTTATACATAATCTTAAACTATATTATCAAAAAAAAATATGTAAAGATTTAAACAATACAAATAAATATATAAATTTGTATAATCTTTCATTGATATTGTAAAATGATAACATAAATAGATAGAAGTTATATCAATAATATAAAAAGTTAGTAAAATACAATTAAAATATTCTACTTTTATTGTAAAATTAAAGTATGGTCAATGTAATACTAAAATAAAGAAACATAATATTTATCCAAATTTTAGTGATCTAATGTTATACTATCATAAACATATTATGTAAATTTTAAAAAGTCAATTAATTGAACTATATAAAATAAAAGATACTTACAATTAACGCTACCACATAATATCTAGTAGCTTTTTAATAAATAAAACCATTATATTTAAGAAGCTGAATATTTTGGTACTCTTTTTACTATTCTTATTTATTCAATATAATAACAATAATGTATAATAAAAGAATATAATATTATAAAATTTATTGTAAGTAAAGACAAATGTTTTATTGTAATCAAAAATAAATTTTCATATTCTAGTATTACATTTTGATTAATAAATGTATTTAAAATACATGTACTTAAAATATAATGTATAGAAAAAATTTTTAATAATATTTAATTATTAAAACATGAAAAAATATGTATATTAAATAAGTTTTTAATATAATAAAACAATACAAATTTTTATTTAAAATGAAAAAAATAATAATATATTTTTTAGAAATAATATAAAAAAAGGAAAAAAAATTATTATATATGAAGAATAAAAAAGCTAAATACATATTTTGCAAAATGCTTAGCTGTTGTATATTATTTATCGACAAAATGATCATGATTGGATTTATATGTACTTTTGTACAAAGTTAAAAGTGCTGTCATCTTAAAGTATGAAGAAAATATTAAGCTAACATTTATGATAATTTTTATTTCATTTTTAAATTTTAAATTATTTTTACATTATAATAATGTTTGTACTATAATTTTATAATAATAAATTATTATATATTTAATAATGATTAAATTATAATATATTAAATACTATTTAATTTACAAAAGTATTTCAATTTTTTTTCTATCTAAAAAGATAGAAAAAAAGATCAGAAAATATTGATGGGGTGATAAAAAGTTAACTATAACATAAGTAATAATTTTACAAATTGAATTGTAACAACAATTTCATATTTTAATTTTCTTCTACATCATTATATTTGAGTATGAATTATAATTTTCTTTTTAATCATATTCTAGCAGTTAAAAGAACTTTTAAATATGTAATTGGTTGAACTGAAAATTATTAAATAATAATAGAATATAGTAAACCATTATAATAGATTCAAAATTTTTCTTCTTTTTGTAAAAATCTTATTATTATAATGTATCTTTATCATTCATTATGATGTTACTTTAAAAAAAAATATAGTTATTAACTTTTGAAGAAAGTAATATATTTTAAAAATATTAGTATTGATATACATTTTTATAGGATTATGTCTTATATTTATAATCCTAGGTTTATAAATAATAAAAGAAGAGATAATTATTTTAAAAGTTTAAGAAAAAAAAAATATAAAAATGAAAAGAAAATAAGAAATGTAAGATTAATGATTAAAATAGGAATGCTTTTTTTTATTATTTTACATTTTTATATATTTTATTCATGACATCAATTGATTAATGAAAAAAAAAAAATACTTTAAGTTGAGATTATAATGTTAGAACAAAAAAAAACTATTATAATAGTATATAATATACATATTTCAAAACTTTTCAAGAATAATTAAATAATAATATTATTAGAAAAATAATTTAAAAGTTAAAACAGATGGAGTTTATTATATATTTTGTTGTTTATTCTGATATTACACTTTTCAAATGTTAAATTAAAGAATAATTGGATATAATAAATATAATTAGAACGTTAAACTTAAATTTCTCCCGTTAATTATAGATAATAATATTAAAATGATATATTAAATTATAGTAAAATAATAATAAGGGTTATTAAAATTGAAATACTAATCCATAAAATAATGATTTTTTTTTTCCTTATAAAGATTTATATAAATGTGAATAATAAAAAAGTTGTTTAAAAAAAAGTAAATTTATTATTATATAAATATATTTTATTTGAAATAAACAGTAAAAATAAATTATTATTTTATTTATAGTTAGTATAAAAGAATAAAATGACAAAAAAAAGACAATGTATAATGATATATAAAAAAGAACATTTAAATCAAAATAGAGTGAAAGAGAGAGAGAGAAAAGTATACATATTTAGTATTAAGAGAAAGTATAGTTAAAATAAGTGATACTTTATATGAGAGGTATTAAGGGTGTATGGCGCCTTTTATAAAAATTATACTATATTAAATGTAATTTGAATAGGAGGTATTAGGAAGGCCATTAAAATGCTATATGACGCGGGAAAAATAATTTTTAATTTTATCCCTATATATAATATATATCATGATGATATGTAATAAAAATATATATGTTAGATCAAATTATAATAATTAGTTCTCTATATATATATATTCTATTCATATAATATAAAATTATATATTTAAATTGTTTTAAAAGATTTCTATTTATCCATTAAAAAAAGAAATTTCAATACATTATGTTGTCTCATTATTGTGTCATACAAAATGACATTATTTTACAATTATATAATATTACAATATATCATTAAGCTTTATTAGATATTAAGGTATTCAATATACTTGTATTTCCTTAAAATAAAATATGAACAGTTGCTTAAAATTTCTATGAATTTAAAATTTTGTACTTTTTATTATTAATACATTCCAAAACAAAAATATATTATAAGCTTAAATTTGTATTTAAAAAGATAAATTATATCCTACATTTAAATATTTTTATGATTGAAGTTAATCTTTATAAATTTGATATATTAATTATGAAAAAAAAAAAAAAAATATATTCTTATACTTAGTAAATGTATAAATTTCATTAATTAAAATCTTTAAAGTATAAAGTACATATATCTAACCAAAAAAAAATAAGATAAAAACTAATTAAAGTTCAAAAATAATTTTATTTTAAATTATAATACTTCTTTTATAATTAAACAACATTCCCAATAATTTTATAACATTTGATTTAAAAAAAAAGACGTTCTGGCTGAATGAAAACTAAACAAAAAAGACAATTTATTTGTCTGTAAAATTTAAAAAAGAAAATTATGTGTTAATAAAAAAGAAAAATGTTAAAATTATTTCTATAAAAATTGCTCCTATAAAAGATATATGCTTTGTCTTTGGTATAAAAGAAATACAATTTTAATTATACAAAAATGATTTAATAAATAAATGGTAGTAAAAAGAAATTAAATGATCAAATAGGTTTATTTTAAACATTAAAAATGTACAAAAAGAGGTATATGTGAACAAAGTATTACTTTGAATGCCTAATCTATTTATACATTTTTTTTTTATTTTTGAAAAAAAAAGATTAAAAAAAAATTTTTTTTTATAAATTTAATATATGCAATTGTAAAAGGTATATAAAATATGTTTAATAGTAATTGAAATTGTTAAACTAATATAACTAAAATGACAAAATGATTTTAGAATAATTTATAGAATACAGTTATATTGTATATATGATTAAAAAAAAATTAAATTAATTCTATAGGATATATTTTAAATTATAAATAATAATTTAGTATAAAACATGGCCACAAACAATATATATATTGATATCTCTTTTATTATAAGATTTTTTCACAAACTTGTGTAATTTATAATAAAATATTTATGTTGTGCTAATATATAAATCTATTCATTTATTATACCAATTTTATAAAATGTAATCTTACTAATCATTTAATATATTTATAAAAGCAAATTTACTGGAGGTCATTCACATTTATCTTACAACATTTTTTTTAACAATTATCCTTTATATTTTTGATATAAAACAATTAGATGATTTGTTTAAATCAAAATATTAATATATATTTTTTTAAAAAAAAAAGAATACTTATTAATAAATATTATAAAATTAAATATTATGTAATTGATTATAAAAAGTAATTTATACTTTTTAAAGATAATAAACTAATAAATGTATAAAATTATATATTTAAATATTAATAATAAAATTAATATAAAAAGATAATATATAATGTCAAAGATAAAATATTCATTGAAGCATGTTTTTGAGAATCATTTTAACCATATGCTTTTACAGTTTGGAAAATTATTACATTATTACAAGTCACCAGATTAACAGAAAATTTATAAAAAGAATTTATTGGTTAAATAGATTGTTCTTTTAACATTCAAAGTGTGATTATGACATATATTAAATTTATTAAAGAAATATGCTTATGCCATACTTTAATATATATTTATAGTTTGCCGAAGAAAAGGGTCATATAATAAAAAGTATATCTTTACAAATAAAGAACCTTATGTACAAATAATGGTTGGTTGATAATGTATGTTAAGATTAATAGTAAAATAAAAATAAAATATAATTTTATTTAAAATGTTATAGTTAATTTAAAAAAAAAAATAGAAAAAAATTAAAAATATTTTTTTTATTATTTGTATTAAAAAAAAGTTATCATCAATAATTGGAAATTTTTGTAAAAAGGATAAACAAAATTTATTTTATCACTATGTACTATTAGCTCTATATATATTTATATATTCATTTTAACTAAATATTAAATAGTTTTATGTAAATAATTTTTCCTAGTTTTTATTATTAGTTATTTATAAAATATTTTTAAAAAAGAAAAAAAATATATATAGAAAAATAGAATATTTAAATAGTTAAATAAAATTATTATAAAATGTCTTAGAACTAGAAAGGAAGTTTTTAAAAATTAAAAATGTTGTAAAATAGAAATTATGACAAAAACTAATATTATATATAAGATAGTTGTATTGTCAAAAAAATCTTTTAAAGTTTTTATTATACTTAAATGATTTTATTAAAGAATTATATTGAAATATAAGTATACGTTTTTGACGTTTTATTTGGTCATTATTGGTATTTAAAATCTTAATTTAACAATCATTATTATAATAAAAAATAGTTTTTTTACTTAAATTATCAGTATAACATAGTAATCTCATATATATAGCCTATTTTCAAATCTATAATAAATTATTAGGATGATGGCACTAACATTAAATATACAAACTAATTAGTAAAATTTAAATTATATGACTGAAATAATTTAACAAAAACATCTTTTAAAATAATATATTAAAAAAAATTTTTTGAAATAGGAATAGTTTTAAAAAAATAATAGAATACTGCATAAAACTTTTTTTTAGTACGTTTTATCAACTAATTATGAAGAAAACTTTAATGTATGTTAGTTGTTTTTTACATTTAAAATATAAATAATACAATTATATAAAACTAGAAATTAATAAAAAATAGATATTATTAACAATATATAATATAATATATTATACTTTATAAATAATGAATAATAAAAAAATTACTAAATTTACTTGGAAAATTTTTTGAATCTTTATAATATTAACTTTAGACATGCAAATAGCTTGTAGAAGTTTTTATTATATTGAAAATTAAAAAAAAAACTTTAAATAAGGAGAAAAATAAACATTCACAAAATTTTTACTTGTATTTAAATATATTTATTATTATTAAAAACATATATTATAAAGAATACATTATAGAATAAATAAGCAATTTTTTTCTTATCAAATATATGTCATTAAGTCTTATTTTATTCTTGTAAAAATTTATTGACTTATTTATATTATAATATTGTTTTTTTTAACCCATTGTTTAAGGTTTTATGGGGATAAAATCAGGAATACTAAAACATAAATCAAATGTCTTTTCATAATCAACCAAAATATTAAAACCATAGCTTTTATCAATATAGATAAAAATTTCACGTTCATCTGATGTTGATTGTATTAAATTGTTTTTAAACCTCTCACCACCATGATAATTACAATTTGCATAATGTCGATTAATCGTATAAAAATCCAAAAAAGATTTTGAAAATGAGAAATGCTTAATGCAGGTAACACATTTTAATAAAGCACAATTTTTAATAGATAAATGAATGGAGAGGACATGTTCTATCATTTTTTTTGGTGTAGTGCAATTGAACTTACAAATGTTACATTCACTAGTAAAATTAAATACTCTTCTATATGTTTCAGAACCTAATTTTTTTATGTCTAAACGATATTCTCCTGACATTTTTTTAATTTTTTTTGTGTGTGATGATATTTGTTTTAACATAGCTTTAAAAACAGTTTTTGTACATTCTTGAACTTGAATTATTTTTTTAACACCAGATTCTTTTAATTCTTTACGTGCCTGAGTTTTCGTGATTATATATTTGTCAAAAAGATTTTCGTTTTGCTCATTTTCTAGTGCCAATTTTAATAGTTTCATTTCCTGAATTGATAATTTTATACTTAAAAGTCTATCAACAAAAGTAGATCTTAATTTTTTATAAGCACGTGAACCATGACATATATGTTGAATCTTAACATTATCACTAGTATAATGAGTAAAATTTGTTGCAAGACGATTAATTGGTTGTGATTTGTTTTCTACTACATATTGAAAACTTATTTGTTCTTTCTCTTTTACATCACTTGTGTTATCCATATTTTCTATACCAGATTTTATACAATTATCACATACGTAAAAAAAATATTTAACATTATTAATGTAGAAAATTTCAATAAGTTGTTCTTCAAAAAAAGCTAATATACCACAATATAAGCAATTCTTTTCTACAATTTTTGCTTCTTCTATATTGTCATCCATTTTGATGGTATTTATATGCTATAAATAAATTGTTTATATTGTGTAAAAAAAAGGAAAACAAAACACGAAATTATATGAGATTGATTAAGAAAAAATGAAATATATTAATTCATCCCAGATACACTGTACCTTTTTTTTGGGATAATTAAAAATATTTTTAAAAAAATTATGAAATAACTAAAGATACTTTTTTTTGTAATAATGGTATATTTAAAACAAGTATTATTCAAAAGATTCTGTGGAATAAAATTTAAAAATGAATTAAATAAATGATACTATAATAATTAATTTGATACTCAGGTAAAGATGAAAGAAAGAAAAATTAATAAGATCTTTCCAAAAAATAAAATGAATACTATTTAATATTGTGAACTGTTCTATAATATACATAAATATACTTGATTAATGTAAGACTTTTGAATATAAAATAATACCATTTAATATTAGAAAATGTTTTATTATATATAACTATTATTTGTTTAATAGAATATATTTGAATATAAACCGAAAAAACCTTTTTAAAATTTAAATACTGTTTTTAGAAAATAAGAAATAATTATGAAACTTTATTTTTTATCATTAAAGTAACAATGATACAATGGTATTAATATAAAAACAATAACTTTTTCATTTTATTTGGATTACAGAAAATATAATAATTATTTTCATTTCTTAATTAAAAAATGTAATTTTATAAAGTAGTTATGTAAATATTTCAGTTGAAACAAAAATATTATAAATAAATAAATTGTTTAAATGTATTCCTTAAAAAGTTCAAGCAATTTTGAACAGGTAAATTTGTGACACTTCTTATTAATTGCTTAAATTATGTACCTCAGTGAGATCAAGCTTCAAGTATAATATTAGCTTCATAGTTCAATTTTATACAATTTTGAAGCTTCATTTTTTTTAAAGTACCAATTTCATTAATTAATTGTATCTTATTAGTGTGTGTATGAAAATTTTACAATATACATATATATTATTTTTCACCATTTTTTTAGATCTCTTCAACTAGACATATAAAATTTAAAAGTTTTTATTATGTATAAATTAACGTTTAAAACTTATAATTATTAAAACTTCCAATCTTGAAATTATAAAAAAAGATTTTCCATGCTTGAAAAACCTCTAGTTACATTTTCATCTTATCAGATTTTCCATGCAAAAAAAAAGTTATGTGGGGAACAATTTTTAAATAACACTTGTATGTGCATAGTTTTTTAAACAAAAAGTTTTAGCATTGTGTTCTTATACATTTTTACACTTTGTCATAAAGTTATTCTTTAAAATACATAATTTTATAGTTAATAAAATATTTTAAAAAATAATTATATTTAAGTAACAATGTTCAATTATCATTAACCAAGATAATAATATTTTGTATGTTTATGTTTTACATTATTTTGATTTATTTAACTTTTTTTCTTTTTTGACATAATCGCTTATAAAAGCAAAATTGTTGATTACAATTATATGATTAATTAGAAAGTTGTTTAAAATTGTAAAATATTTCATTAGAGGTTTATATTAATTAAATCAAAAAAATATGAATATTGATAACATTTTGTTGACATTAACATATAAGATGTGCTTAAATATTTTTTTTTCAAAAGTATAAAAAGATGTAATGAATTAATATTTTTTTTTTGATAAAATAATAGTAACATTAAACTATTTTTCATTTTAATTTAATAATAACAAAAAATATTTAACGATTTTGTGAAAAAATATTCTTTAAAATATAAATACAAAAATGGATTTTTTATATATAATATTAAATAAAAGTTCATTTTATTAGTAATTGTTTCTCTATAATATTAAAACTGTAATTTTTTTCTAAGATAAAAACATTAATTAAAAACAATTTCTAGAAATAACTGATTAATTAAAACAAAACTTAGTTTATGATAACTTTGTAAAAAAATATAAACATGTCAAATATTTAAATTTTATCTAAAAATTTTTGTAATAATCTTTCTGTTTTAATAAAATGTTATTTTATTTTTGAATGTTTATCACTATTTGAAGATGGTTCAAAACAATTAAATGCTTCAATAATTTCAATTAAATGTCAAAAAAGAAATAATAAATTGCATAAATAAATTGGTTTCAATATATAGATAAATTCTTAGTCTTCAAAAAGTAGAAACATTAACAAAAGTTAATGATTTGTTTGGAGCACAAAATAAAGTAGATTTGTAAATGCAAAAAGATGAAAATTTTATTATTAATTGAAGCAAAAGATTTTCTGAAATATAAAAAGAATTGTTTGCATGTGAAGGATATGTTAAAGAATCTTTAGGTGATTATGATAAGAAAAGTTATTGTCATGTAAAAAAAATTTTCTTTAGAAAAGATTCTGTTTTTCGTTATAATGTTCCAATAATTATTTTTGGTTTACATGAATTCTGTAAAAAAAATAGTAACTAAGCGTATGAATTTAAACATGCGTAAAAAAATTTAAAAAAATATAAAATGTTGTTACGTCCAGGGCATTGTAGCTAATATAATTAAAGCGTACTTTATCTGCTACTTTTTTGTAAATATTTGCAATTGAAATTTACTTTTAGAAATGAAGAAAAATACATTAAAAAACAATAAATACTTTTTCATCTTTTTTTGTAATGCCATCAAAAATGGATTCAACATTAAACTTGACAACTTTTAATACTTTAGATAATATGGAAATTGATAATGCGAACAAATAATTTTCTCAATATTCAATATTTATTTTATTTATTATCAAAAATTTCACAAAAAATTATATTTGTAAAATTAAATATCCCCAACAATTAAGATAGAAATTATAAAAAATTTATCCGACGAATAATTTATCATCTATTCACTTAAAATAAAAAAGCTAGATAAAAATTAAATTAATAAAGTATCAACAAAATATGAAAAAAAAAATTACACAGATTGAATAAATTTACTAAATCATAATTATACTTAATATACTGCTAAAAATATAGCTTCCTATTAAAATTTAAATAAAAATTGAACTCTAGGAAGTTTATTGAAAAAAAAATTATAATTAGAGATTACAATAGAAAAATATAAAATTAAAATGTTCACACGCTTAAAAATAATAGATTTTATTGTAACTCATTGTTACTTTTATCTGACTCATTATTTCAATCTTATTTCCATTGAAGTATCTTAAACTTTGTAACCTTTTCACGTAGCTTTGGAGTACTTATCTTTTTCCAAGAAGATTCACTTATTAATGATCTACACGCATTAATATTTAAAAAAAATTCTCTTTAGACGTCATTTACTTTAGTTTTTATTTTACTATCGCCGTGACTTTTCTTAAAAATAGTAAAAATCACTTTTCCACTGCTAAACTCATCATCGCTCTCAGCTTCGCAACATTTCTTACAGAAATGTATCATTGAAACAATTTCTAATGTAATAGTAAATGTTGGTAAACAACTTATTATAAACACCTGTAAAAATATTCTTTAAGTAAAAAATTTGATAAAGCTTTAAAGATAATATAAAAAATATTTTCGAGCAATAAAACAGATCATAAAATAAATTACAAAAACTGGATGCACATGAATTTTAAAAAAGTTGCTTGCTTTATAATCATGTATCACAGTATATATTAACGATATATCAAAAAACACATAAGCACAAAGTAAATCTTTGTTTGACTCAACATTTTATACTGAAAAAAAAAACATGTATAAAGTTAGGACAGAAAAATCAGTTAAACATCTTTATTTTAATTTAAAGATATTATCAGTTAAATTTTTATATTTAGACAAACTTCAGATACATTTACTAAAAATTCTGGGTACAATTCTGTTATATCCTCCTCCAAATAAAAATGATAGAAAGTATTTGATAATTAACAAAATTTTCTCAAAAAAAATCTTAACAACATAAAGGAAACATAATGGACTTTAATAAAGTATATATCATAAATAAATTTTTCACATATCAACTGATAATGATGAGAATAAAACATTAACTGATAAAATTAAAAACATGATGGGATTTGATATTTGAGTCATTTTTTTTTTAATTTATGATAAAAAATTATGATAAATTTAAATTTTTTATTTTTAGATCATAATAATGAATTTTTTGACTTTAACCGATAAACTTGTTGATGAAAAAGCTGCCATCAAATTTTTCCAAAGTAATGGAATAATTCCTGAAGAAAAAAAATGCAGCAATGGGCATCAAATGAAAATGCAGTTTGGAAAGTATTTTCGTTGGAGATGCTACATTAAAGAATGTAGAGAAGAATGCGGAATAAGAATTGGCACCTGGTTTCAAGATACCAGGCTCCCCTTTCGAACAGCTGCCTTATTTATTTTTAACTGGGAGGAAGAACGGACTTCTGTGAATTTCTGCAAGAAGGAGCTTAAAATGGGCCACTGCACGACTGTGGACTGGAACAACTACCTCCGAGAGGTATGTCTGTTTATGGAAGGGAAGGACTAGAATCCTATTGGAGAGAAGGGAAAGGCAGTGGAAGTGGACGAAACTTTATTCGTCAGGCGGAAGAACCACTGTGGCCACTTGCTTCAGCAACAGTGGTGTTTTGGGGGAATCTGCAAAGAAACGAAGCACTGCTTCGTGGAGGCCGTTCTAAATAGAAGCTCGGCAACGCTTCTGGAGGTGCTGAAAAGAAGAGTGACTCCAGAAACCCTTATAATTTCCGATATGTGGAAGGGGTATTTCCAAGTAGGAGATTCTGGGTTTCAGCATTTGCAAGTGAACCACAAATATCATTTTGTAGATCCACTTACAAATGCTTATACTCAGAGCGTCAAACGGGTCTGGAGATCGGTGAAAGAAAGAAACCGACGCCACAACGGAACCCACCGTAGCATGCTAAATGGGTACATGTATGAATTTACATGGAGAAAAGAAATAAGGGAAAAGAATTCGATGCAATATTGAGAGATATTGCATCATTTAATTCTTTTTTAAATGAATAAAAAATTTTTTTTTTTTAAATTTTTTATTTTTAATTTTAATAAATTTTTTTTTTTTAAATTTTTTATTTTTAATTTTAATAAATTTTTTTATTTTTTTTTATCCATCTTGTAGAAAACAAGATGGAGAATCTAATAGGCTTATTATTTTTAATGTATGTTTCTATCACCTTAATTTGGGAGAGGGATATAACAGTATAGTACTGATATTCAAATGAATAAGTACTCAAAATGTAAAGAAAATAATTTTCAGAGAAATCTATTTAATTTTGTTGATAAATCTGTTTTTAAACAAATTATGAGTTTTTGAAATTTTCAAAAATCGTTATATATCTTTAAAATTTATTTTATCCAAAAGACGACATCAGAAACATTTTTTTGTTGTTTTTTATCTCTAAATTTATATTTACTTAAAAATCTTATAGAAGTATCGCCTTGCAGCTTATACTATTTTTGCGGCGATATTTTTATAAAAGCGCAATTTTTTGAAAAAATGAATGTAGCTTTTGTTATCAGTGATTTTTTTCATCAGGAAAGTTTATTTAAATTTTAAAATAAAAAAACATGTTCACAACTTATTATTTACTTATATATTATAAAGAATAAAATGTTTTATTTAAAAAGTTTTTTATATATAATTTTTTTTCTGCGTGGAAAATTTGATAAAGTGGAAGTGTGATTAGAAACTTTCAAGCACGCTGAATCTATTTTAAATATTTTCATGATTATGGGTTTTAAACGTTACTTTTACATAGATCATAATTTTTTAATTTTATATATCCTTGTTGAAAAGATCACGTAAAATAGTAAAAAATTTAATATAATGTCATATTTTTAAACATGCACTATTGAAATACAATTGGTAAACAAAATTGATATTTTAAAGAAAATTAAAATTTACAGCTATGAAAGATAGAGCTATATCTTACCTAAATACATTATTTAAGGAATTAAAAAAAAACTGGTCAGAAATTTGCTTTTTCTAAGTTGCTCAAACTTCTTAAGGAACGTTATTTTAAAAATGTTGTTTTTATAAAAAAAACTCAATTTTAAAAGCAATTATAAAAAAATTTGGTATAATAGAATATTTTGTTACAAAAATGCATCTTTGTTACAATTGTTTTAAATTTTAAATTTAATTTATTTTACTGCAAATACTATCTTTTTTTTTTATAAAATATTATTATAGCTTTTATTCATTTTAATAGTTATTAAATGTTTTTAAATGAATTTTTAACAATTTTTAGATTAGAAGTATCAATTTTGATGTCATAAGTATATACATATTAGTATAAAATTAAAATAAAAGAAGTTAACTATGTCTAAAAATTATCTATTTTTCTTGAAAAACAATATTATATAAAATTAACAAACGTTTTTTGTTTTCATAGAATAGTTATTTATTTTTGTACAAATTTAAATATAAAATACTTAAAAAAATAAGAATGCAAATATTAATCACATACACTTGAAAAAATTCCATTACCATAAGTCATTAATATTTTGTTAATATCTTACAATTTAAAATCACTTTTTTTAGTTTTCTTTAACAAACTTTTACAAAAACAATATTTTCGATAATTATGACGTGGAACACAAACTTCTGCATATGGTGCATATCTATCAACTCTATTAATATCATCTGATATTAAAGTTCCATTTTCATCAAATATTCCTTCAAATATACCTTTTGGTAATACTTCTAATTTCATTTTAAATATTAATTTATTACTTTTATTAAGTGAATACTCTAAATTTAATATTCCATTATCTTTTTCATACATTAATTCACATTTATCCAATAATTTTCCTTTATCTAATTGACCATTTAACTCTTCTATAAATCTTTTTGTTAAAAATTTTGGTGTTGCTGAAAAGTCAACAGTTAATAATTTGTCATCTCTTTTGTTATGTTTTTTAAATATTGTTTCATTAAATGTTTTAAATTCTATCTGACATAAACAGTATTCTGATGTTATCTCCATATTGTAACAATCTCGTTTAATATTTATTTCTCTTAATAAACTATGACCTTTAATTTTATTGTTTTTAATAATTTTTGTAAAATTAAAATTTTTCATATTTTTAAAATTTGTTCTGGTACCTTCAGTTGCGATATCAAGCATAGTAGCATAAACATCAAAATGTGATATATGTTTTTCTGAATTATCCTTCAAATTTTTCATTACTTCACTTTCCTCATTTTGTAAATTTTTAGGTGGTGCTATTAATAAAAATGGATTTGCATCTTCATATTCACCTTGTTTAGTATTACGAAAAGATCCAATTCTAAAACCATGATCAGCCATAAAAATTAAAAATCCATTATCAAGATATTTTTTGTTTTTAATAAAAAAATTTTTAAAATAATCATCTAAATGATAAAATCCTGTCAAATCATCATGTGCTAAATTTGTTAACCATGTATATGTAAAATGTTTTTCATTCTTATATTTTTTAATAAATTGTGATAAATATTTCATCTGATAATCATAATCACGATAACATTTTTTCTTAAAATTTTTTAAAAATATTCCATCCTTTTTAAAATTTTTATTATGAAGTCTTAATTCATAGGGTCTTGTTGTATGGTGAGTAATTGGTTTTGTAAATCCTGTACAATCAGGCCAGTTAAATGCTGTTACTGGTGACTCTTCACCATTCATTGTTGTAAAATTTAATTCACGATAATATTTTACAATAAATGGTTTATCATCTAAGACAGCACTACAATATCCACCACGAGTTCCCCAATATTCTGAATTTAATGTTGGACGTAAATTAATAATATCAATTAATTTTGGAACACGAATATTTAGTAGAAATGAATTTGCATTAGGTAAAGAATTAAGACCAACTTTATTAAGATATTTAAATAATGTACCATTATATTCATTTTTCAGATATTCTAATGTTTTTGGTAATCCACGTAAAGCATTAAAATATGATATTGAATCAATAACAATTAAATGAACATTATATTTATGATTTAATGTATTATTACGATATGATTCTTCCAAAAATGTTAATGGTTCATAAGAAATTCCTTTATGATTACTTACATGTAAATATATATCTTGAAATACAGTTTTATTTTTTGAGATATCATTACAAAGTACTTCAAATACATCACATTGAGGTTTTGCTTTTTCAATATCTAACCAGTTACCTGTTGTTAATTCGTAATCATTCTTTGCATAATTACACTGATATTGACATTTGATAAAATCATTTTTTTCTTTATAATTTAATATACCATCAGAAAAGTTAACATAATTATTGGTAAAATTTGTTTTACATTTTGCCGGTTTAAAAGGATTTTTTAACTCATGAAAATTAGGCCATAATGTAAAATTTTCAAATTTACATGTATTTGGTTTTTCTATCTTTTTTAAATAAATTATAGAATTCTTAAAACGTTTTTCTAAGTTTTGTAATGATAAATTATATTTTTTATCTAATAAAAAAGTTGAATTTTGAAATGAATTTGATATTAGTAAAAAAATAAAAATGGCTAATGAACCAATAATATGTAAAATAATCATTTGAAGATATATCTAGAAGAAAGCAAATAATGTGAAATAAAAATTAAGGATAGTAAACTTAAATACATCTTAACAACATCTGTTTAGGATTGTTGTAATAAACTATATAGTATAGAAAATTAACTAGCATTTTAAATACAAAGCATTAAATAATTAATTTACACTTATATCTATATAATTTTTTAGTGATTTATCTGATTAATTTGAACATTTTTTTAACAAATTTATGGATATTTAAAACAAGAATTATAATGCCTTTTAAACAAAACAAGAGAGATGCTTAAACTATTTTAAAAATAAAAAATTTATTTTTATATTATCATATATATATAAAATTCATAATTAATATTTTATATAAAATAAGTTTTCTTAAATATAAAATAAAATAATTTATTGAAAAAAAAAATATTTTTTTTATATTAATAAATTTAGTATATATATTTTATCATATGTTCTTTACATTTATGTATTATAATCTTTTATTATGTATTATGAAAGAAGGACATTTTTAAAAAGAACCATAAGATTTTTAACCTTCACAATTTTGTTAGATATATTATATTTGTTAAAAAAAAAATTTATCTTTTCAACTGTAACAAGTATTATAAAGAACCAATTAATACTTTAAATATACTAAAAATTAAATTTCTTTTTATATTTTAAAAGCTTTTAATTTTATAATTTTTAATAATTGTTATATAATGAATTTTTATCCAATAAGTAACATACGTTAAAAGTTATTTTTAATATGGTAAATTTAAATATAACTTAAAACATGTATAAAAAAAAGTTAAATAAAAATATATTTTATTAAATCTTAGATTCTTTTTATAATAATTTATTAAATTACATTAATTATTTATTATTTATTTTTCCGTTAAATAGTTAAATTTTATTTCTTAATTTAACTAAATTAAACTTTTTTTAAAAGTATTAAATTAAAATAAAAAGTTAATTTCTTAAAAAATAATAAAATTTTGTATAAAAAAATTACTGTTTAAAATTAATACTATCTTTGAAAAATATAAATAATAAATAATATTTTAATGAATGATTAGATATTTATTAAATAAATATAAATATATACAATGATAAAAGTTTTAAAAAAGTAAAACATCATTTAAATTAAACGAGGTATTTCATGATACAGTTTAGTAATACAAAACACTTTTTAATAAAAAAGATTTTATAGATATATTATAGAATTTTTTTTAACTTTTTGAAATTAGAATGATATTATATAGAAAAAAAAACACCAAATGCTGTTTATAGTATTTAAATAATATTATGTAGAAAAAGGGTAAAAAATATTCTTGATTTTATACTTAAACTATCTTTTAATGAAATATTTTACATTTTTAAGTTAAAATGTTATAAAAATTAAGCAATGTCAAATGTATAAATCATTGCAATTAATTTTTATTTTATGTTATTCCAATTTAAAAAAAAAAAAGTTAATAAAAAAATATTTATATTATTCTATAATCAAATTTAAAAAAACAATTAAAATTTAGTTTTTATTTTAAATGATAAAGAAAACTTATTTAAATTTATAATCAAATATGGCTTTAATAAAACTTTAGAAAATTTAATAACTGTTAAATTATATTGAAACAAATGTTGCAAAAAGAATGTTTAATAAATAGATTATAAATATTCAAATTATAAAAAGGCAACAAAATAAATATTTTGATTTTGTCGTTTAAGTAAAAATATTTTGACTAGTATTAATATCAAAAATAAATTATCTCAACTTAACATGAAAAAAATTTTTTTTGCTTGTTAAATAAGTTGTTTTTTTAGTAAAAAAAATAACAACAACATATATCAATTTTGTAAAAACAATAGCATCAATTTAATATAAAAAAATTGTAATGTCATTTAAATTCTTTTTATTTTTTTTTAATATAAAAGCTAAAAAAAAAGAGAAAAAAAGCTATAAAAAATTCTATTATAAAATACTATCTTCTTAAATTAGATACTTTTTTTAAAAAGTATCATTAGAACAAAGAAAACATCAAAATTATTTACTTGTATTAAGTATAAAAACAAAAAAAAAGTTTATCAGTAAATGACATGAATTTATATAATTAATCATAGAAAATTAAAAAATTGTATTGAAAGACCTTATTAGTCAACATCTAATACTACTCAAGTGATATATTCTTGATTTATTATAAGAAAGCATATTTTTAATACATTTATAGTTTAATTAATTGTATACTTTATATAAGTGTTACACATATTTTTTATGAGAAAAATTTTAATAAGGTTTAATTTGTTTAATGTAAAATATTAAATAGTATAAATAGATAAGTGAGACTTATTATAGTAATGTCTAAGTATAGTTTTTACTTAAAAAATATTACTTTATTTACTTTAATTTTTATAATGTGATATTTAAAAATAAAATAACACCATTTTAAATGAAATTATTATTCAAAAAAAAATAAAAATATTAATGGCATAGTTAATTTAATTTAATTTATTCTAAAAAAAATATCTTCCATACTCTATAAAAAAATAGATGTTTGTTGGAATTAAAAAATTGCACCTTACATAAATTTAACATGGTTATTAAAAATAAATGATAAAAATTATATTTTTCATAAACTTTATACAAAAAGCATTTATCTAAATTTAATTTATTTTTAAAAATTATTATAATACCTTAATAAAAGCAATATATTCAATTGTTTTTTTTTAATAATTAAAAATTTTAATGATAAATTAATTTTATTACTTTTATATATCAAATATTATTATATGTTTTATAGAATGAAAAATCTTTTTATTTTTATAAATTTTGTTTTGAAAAATGAACAAACATCATCCATTTCAATTTTTATTTATACTTGGAAATACTTAATAATCATATTAAGTATAGATATTTTTAGTTTACCTTAATTTATATTAGATTCAAATATATAAATAATTCTTTATTATAACTTACTCAAAACATTTTTGCAAAAATGAACAACAATTTTTTAATGCAAAAAAAGCTTTGTTCTTTTTAAAATTATTTTTTTTTAAAAAAATTAAAACTTTTTACATTTTCAAAAAGCATTTGTATCTTTTAAAACAAGTTATCTTTTTAAAAAAACAAACTTATATCTATTTATATCTATTATTTTTCAATATCATATTTAATTTGTCAATAAAAAAAATTTATTTTTCATGACGTAATTCAAGAAATAGGAAAAAAAAATGACTAAATATATTATTGTCTAAAAAATTTTTAGTTATAATTATTAGTTCTTTATTATAACTATTATTCTTGTTAAAAATCACTTGATATGTATATATGTTTAAAAACCTGTTACCAAAATTAGATAATTTTTGTTACAAAAAATTTCAATAAAAAAAAGCAACTTTTTCAATTAAATTATTAAACACATTCTTTAAGTCTTTAAATAAAAATGTTATACTTTTAAAATATTTCTCCCAATTTATCTTTAGTAATATGGCATATTTTTACTAAACAGTTTTGATTAAAAATCAAAAAATCGTCTATTAATTTCAATTATATAAATATTTTTATAATTTGGCGTTAAAAATTAACGTTAAAAACAGCTTTTGTAAAAATATTAATAATAATGTCAGCTTAAATTTGATAGTGATTGAAGAAAAATAATACACATTTTTTCTACAAAGATCATTTGATTTTTACCTAAATATATTAAAGTAATTATTTCACGTGATTATTTAAAATTTCTTCTACTAATATCTTATAAATTAATGATAAAATCTTTAGAAAGAATTTTATCTTTTTATAAAATATTTACATTTGAAGATTTTATCAATTTTCAAAAAAAAATCATGATTTATTGAATATATTATATTATTTATCACTTTATAGTTATTTTAATAAAATATTTTGTCGCTAATTAGTCAATGAAAAATGAAACTTTTGGTCAAAAATTTTCTTTTATATAAAATTAATCATATGGATATAAAAACAAATTTTATAAAATAAAAGATACATTAGCTGATAAGATGTTTGATATATCATACTACAACTATTAATGTAAAATAAATTATATATTTACGTTAATACTGTATTTAATGGAAAAACAGAAATCAAAATGTAAAAAAGATATGTATCAATTAAAAATATTTTTAAAGTATCCTAGATCTATTTCATTTCTGTTCAATTTTTCAATCATTTTTTTTTTTCTGTATATTTTTTTTGCTCTTTTTCATTTTTAATTGATTGGTTATTTGAGAAATTAGTTAAAAAAAAACATGTATACTTCAAATATTAAAAAATTTCACATTCTTTAAAAAAGAAAGATATAATTAAATGTTGTTGAATATGTTGGTGTTTTAACATTTGTGCAAAAAAAAAAATTACTTTTTGTTTTGTTAAAAAAAAAGTACTGAAACTTTATACATTAAAAATTGGTATTTGATGCGACACCAGCTTTACATATAGAATAGCTTAAATAAGGCAAAAGTTGATAACAAAAAAAAATTGTATTAAAGTAAATTTTGACACAAAGTATTGTTTAACTTAATCCATATTATCTGTGTCTTCATCTATATCATTATATTTATAACCAAATGGTGTTCTTTGGAACAGTTGTCTTAATGTTGGTCTTTTATTTGGTATATTATATGTTGCACCATTTTCATCAAAAAATAATTGTGATGGTTTTGAATATGTTCTTGGCCATATTAATTCTCCTCCTACAGATCCAATTGGTTTAACAAATTGAGCTGTAAATGTATTTTGAACATTACGTTCACGTTCTAATATACGTTTGTATACATCTTCTACTGTTATAGTGTATGAATATTCAATAAAAAATAATATCAAAAAAGATAAATAAAGTATTCTTGTAGTAAAAATCATTTTTTAAATTTTTTTTCACGATTATTGAAATGATTATCTATAATAAATTATAATTATTAATAAAAATTAAATATATTATACTTAAATAATTTTTTAAGTCACCGAACTATGACCCTTAGAATAATTGTTGATTTATTATTTACAATATTAATAAAGGTGCATTAAAAATGGGCGTATATAATTTTTAGTATTTTTTATCAAGATCAATAGTATAATTTGATTAATAACAAAACTAAACAACCACATACATAACAATAATGATCATCAAATGACTGGAAATCAAAAAATCAGAAAAATTATTATTAAAGTTTTATCCAAGTGCGAAATTAAAAGGAATTATTTTATGTGCAAGGTTAGTTTTATATATACTTTAATACATATAAAATTTTGAATAAGTAAAATAATACATTATCTTTATTATAGATCAGTTGAATATTTTCTAACATTACTTTAAAAGTAGCTTATTATAGCTATTTTTATGATAATATTAAGCTAAATTTAATTATCAAAATATAATTATTAATTAATAAACAAAATATAAATATAAATTGTTTTGATAATTTATTATAAATACTTTATACTTTATATTTTTTTTTAATTATACACGTTTTTAGATATAATTTTATTTAAAAATTTATTTGTTTTCAAAATATTAATATTTTTGTTATAAAAAAAAAAGTTAATTATATATACATATAATAATAAAAATATATAATAAATTATATGAGATATTAAAATGAATAAAAATTTTACTTTTTATACTTCATTTTGACAATAGAAATTTGTTTACACCCTTAAGGTGTGGACTAAATAGAAGGATAAAATTAAAATATAATGATTTTTTTATTTTATTTTTAAATTGAATAGATACTTGAAAATAAATTTATTGGATTCATAAAAGCTAAACCAGATAAAGGAATCGCTATTATGTACATAAGGAAAACGGAATAAAATACATCATTATATTAATATTACAATAAAGGCAAAAATTTATAGAACGATAATATTTTATTTCATAATAGATTAAAAATAAATCAAAATTGTAAACATAATATCGACGAAAATTATACTTATAAAATTAAAAATAATCTTTATTTGGTTTTATTAGTTTAATATTTAAAGTTATGATCAATATTTTAAATATAAGTTTCAGCTTTAAGTTGCATATAATTATATCACATAAATATAATTAAATGTTTATATAAATTTAAAGGCTGGTTCTTTTTTTATTAATTAGTTATAAAGATTAGTTTTAATATTACGAAATAACTACAAATTTAGTTTATTAAATAGTGTAAATAAAAACAAAATTATATTTTTTTCTTCTATATTTAAATTTTTTACTTTAATAATTAATACTAACATCACTTTATTATTGCATATTAAGCATTTTTAAATTCATTTCTAAAATTGTTTCTCGACAATCTTTAAAAACACGACGAATATTTTCTGTATCAATTGCTGTTGTAAAATGATAAAAAAAAGGTCGATACTTATCTTGACGTGTTTTCTCAAACTTTTCAATTATAAAACATTGTACATCATTTAATTTTAATGGATCTCCTTTAAAATCAGCAAAATAATTCTTTATATTACTTTGAGGTAACTTCTCTAAAATTATATTTAATTAATAAAACTACTTTATAAAAAGTATTTTTACAATTAAAGTTTTAATGTTTTTATTCAGTTAGGTGCAATGAAATGAATATTTAATTAATTATTTTTAATTAAAAAACATTATCATATATTAGAAACTTTTTAATGAAGGTCATTAAATGAAGTTTAATATTTGATAAATTACCTTTTAAAATATCAGTTTTATTTAAAAATAATATAACTCCAGCATTTTTTAAACATTTATTGTTAACAACTGTTTCAAATATACTTCTTGATTCCACAAGTCTGTTAGTTCGTCGATCCTCATAAATTACCTGATCATATTCTGATGATGCCACCATAAATAACATTGCTGTAATATCTTGAAAACATTGAAACCATTTTTGTCTTTGTGATCGCTGACCACCAACATCAATAAACCTATCAAAAAAAAAATTATTACAATAAATTTTAAAATACATTTTGCAAATTACATAAATGGTATTTTTTTTATTTCAAAATAATGTTCTGTTATTCCTCTTGATGCTTTTCTACAATACAAAATATCTTGATTTGTGGGAAGGTACTCTTTACTTCCTATTCTATCTAAATTATCAAAGAAATATTTACAACTTTCTGTTAATTGAAATCTATTTCTTTTATTAAATGTCTCTTTAATACCACTATCATTCCATAGTTTTTTAATCTTTGGACATATTTCTAAGAAATCATTAATTTTAATTGTTCTTTCAATGTTATCTGTTGCAAGTCTAAATATACAAAAATTCAATTATTATAAAGATAAAAGTATATTTACCTTATTACAGATTCAACATATTTTTTATTTATATTGTTTCCCCATTCAATTTCTAGTTTCTCCTTGGCACTAATTAATATACGCATTGCCATAACAACATTCTTAAAAAAAATATATATATTTGATGATATATTAATAATTATTTTTTAAATTTAAATAATTATTTACATTTTAAAAGTAGAAATAAATATTTTTATATATATTTGAAATAGAAAACTTACTTGATATATTTGTTTTTGATATTCTTTTATTTCTTCTTCACTAAATTCTCCTGCTCCGTGTATTAAGACCATTTGTTTAATAAATGTTGATTTTCCTGATTCACCTGATCCCAATAACAAAACTTTTATCTATTTTAAAATTTTAAAAAAAATGAAAATTTTTTCTTTTAATTAACTTACAACTTTTTTATTATTTTTTGATTCTTTAGATATTACTTTACCTGATCCATTATTTTTTATTTCTTCTCTTTGTTGTCCGAAACAACAAATAATAGATGACATTATTCTTATTAATTTTTTTTTGCTATAACATTACAATTTATATATATTATTATTTATTATATAAGGAAAAAAAAAATAGAATAAAAAATTTTATTAAATTAAAAAAATGCAATTATTATTAAATTTTCTAAAAATTCTTTTGTTTTATATGAAACATATTGCAATAAAACTTTCACTTTTTATATAACAAACTATATTTTATCTGATTTTTAATTTATAAGTGGAAAATAAAAAAAAATCTTTTTTTCTTAATATATTAACACTAATTGTATAGAGATTTTTATTAAAATCTAAAGAAAATCAATTTATATCATTGTAATTTCAAAGTCAAATAAATAATCATTGTATTAAAGTGAAAATATAGGTATAAATTTAATTATAATTTTGTTTACGTTAAAATTCTTTCCGGTTAATAGGTAAAAATTTTTTCTAATATAATGAAATAATGTATTTAAATTTAAAAATATTTTAGTAAATAAATAATTATAAATTTGGAAATAATTTAAATTGTAGAATTTATATTATCAGATAATAAATATTAACTAATAGTAAATGTTATATAATATTAACAAAAAAAAAAAAATTTTTAGCATATAAATATATAGATAATGTTAAAAATGTTTTCTGGTTTAAAATAATAGTATTTTAGATCAGGATCTTTCTAAAAGTTTATAAATATAGTAAGTGTGATAATTAAAAAGACTTTTGTATATCAATAAATTCTTTTGTTAAAAGTAAGATCTATCACATAAAATATAATAGTTAAAACCAAAGTTATTGTAATAAGTGTACTATGTAGTGTGTTAGTTTTTGCTATATCACAAAATAGTATTTAAATGAATCTAGCTTTTACTTGATCTTAGATAAAATTTTATAGATTCTTTGGATATTCTTGTTAAAATATAAAATAATATATTTGCTTTATTTTTATGTCACAATATGATTCATAAATACATTTAAATAATCATACCAGAAATATAAAAACATTAAATAATTATTTTAACTAACTTTTTCAAGTGGCTTTTGTTTTACATACTTAAAAATATTTACCTTGCATGTATAGATTATAAAATTACTACTAATATTTAATTATATAAAAAAAAAATTTTATGATTCATCATTGAACGTATAACCATGACATTTGTAAATAAATTTTACTAATTATTGAAAACAGTTTTTATAAAATAATGATAATTTTTTATTAATTTTTACCAGTTACTAAACATTTATATTACAAAAAAAAAAATTTTAGATGAATGACTTTTTTGTGATTAAATTGTAATTTCTAACAAAATAAGTACAATAAATTGAAAATATAAATATAAATTCAATACATTAATACTGAATAATAGATAAAGGTATATCTATAGATGACTTATAAATAATAGTGAAAAGCATTTTAAATAGAATAATTAACTATTAATCAAGTACAATTTTTTTTTAAATACGTTATTCTAAAGATAATTATTTACATAGATATTAGAAAATAAAATCAACACATATTGACTGTGAAAAATCGTGATAATTTGAAATAATATTTTTTGTT
Organism: Strongyloides ratti; assembly: GCF_001040885.1. Lineage (NCBI taxonomy): Eukaryota > Metazoa > Nematoda > Chromadorea > Rhabditida > Strongyloididae > Strongyloides > Strongyloides ratti. Next base: position 512,632 of record NW_020171512.1, on the reverse strand, counting down.
GTATTCTAATTTTTGTTATAATAGAAATATTTTGTAATACTTTTTTTTTTATGTATAATAATAAACAATTCCATTTATTTAAGAAAAAAAATTACAAATATGTAAAGATGTATTATAAATAGATAGAAATTTTTTAATTAAATAACAAATAACAAGAAATAAAAATAAATAAATGTTATTTATAGATGTTTATTAAAAACAAATAAATTGCCATAACTTATTGCGGCATCAAATGTTTATCCAAGATAAATTTTATAGTTAATAAAATCTTTTATTTTGTTTTAATTGCCTTGCCTGCCAAAAATTAACACCAAATATTAGTACAACACCAATGAATGCGACAGCAATCAAAATAAGGAAAATAGTTCCAATCCATCCTAGTTTGGAAGGTTTTGGATCTTTAACATGATCTCTTGGAGCTGTAAATATTTCAGCACGTGGTTCAATTTGATCAGTTAAAATTTCTGCTTCCTTTTCAACACGTTGAAATTCTTGTTCAAAAACTTTTATTGATATAACATCATGATTATCTGAAAGATCACCAGTTGCAGCTGATACACCAAAATGATATCCAGTTGGAAGATGTACACCACCAACACTAAAACATTTTTGCCATACACCTTCACCTTCAACATCCGTATAAACAGAAAGAATATCACCAACATATCTAATAAGAAGGTGAGTATCAAAATCTTGATTTCTAAAAAATGCGGAACAACCTGTATCTTCACCACCTAATTGTGTATGTGTTCCATCTCTATCATGATCATAATGTAATTTACCATTATTAACCATTGCACTAATATAAGGATGTTTATGGCTATGTGCACCATTATGATTACTATAGGTATCTAAAAATACAGCAAGTCCATGAAAATAATCTTTAAATCCAAATACTTCACCAAGTTGAGGTTCTTTAACATACCAAAATGCCATACCATCACCAAAAAGACTTCCTGTTGAACCGGTAACTTTAAATGTTAAATGAACTTCCCAATCTCTTGCATGTGTAGGCATTTTGTTAAATATACCTCCTCTTCTACTTTTATCATCAGTTGTTAAACGAACTTCTGTATTACTAACAATTGTTGAACCAATTATATCCCAATATGGTATATCCATTGATGCTGATTGATATGGTTTAGTTAATGAATGTTCTCTTTTATAATATCCTCTCCATTCTTGACTAGGAGATCCAACAATTTCATCGTGTTCACCATCTTCAGATGGTGGTCCGTTTCCAAGAATGACACCAAATGCAAAAAGCAAACTAATTAATATATACCCGTTAATAATCATCTATAATAAAAGTGTATTTTTTTTTAATCCTAAAAATAATTAAAATGAAAGATAAAAAAAGATTATATGATTAAAAATTTTTTTTTATAATACGTCAACATTTATTTATATAAATGATAATTGTAAATATAAATATTCAGGTATTTCATAAAGTTATAAGTGTTGAATGCATATCATAAAACTAATTAGACATATTTCTTAAAATAAATGTAATATTTTTCATTTAAAATATAATAATACAATTAAAAAGTTAGATACTATTATATATTAACATTAAAATTACATTTTATCCTAGATACGTTAAAACACTAGTTAAATATATATCCAAATAAAGAAAAAATTAGTAAGATTTTATGAATTATTATATAAATGACATTTTAAAATTTCGTTGGTATTTTTCTACATACTTTTGAAATAAAGAAAATATATTGTATTTTAAAGAAAATATATTTAATAAAAATATTGACATAAAATTGTATAAATGATGAAAATTTTTTTTTATAGATTATAGTATTAATGAATATTAAGCAATTATAAATTTGAACACGTGTATTTTGTTTGAATAGATGGACTTTGTACAAATTAACATAAATTCGTTTCAAGAATTTTAGTTATACAGTTAAAACAAAAAAAAATGTATAAATATTTTTTTATTTTAATTAAGGAAGACAAAAAAAATTTAATATCTTTCACATATAAAAGTTTAATATATTAAATATTTATCTTATCATGAAGATATCAAATTCACATATGACTCAATAAATTTATTTCAAATTTGTTATCACACCATTTATTTACAAAAGAAATATTAGGAAAGTTATTATGATCTAAATAATTGAAGTCAAGTTACATTATACGTTGCCATATAAAAAAATATTTTTCTAACAAACAAATGACAAAATGGAGAATAAACTTTTTTTTTGTCATTTTAAAAACAGAGCTATTAAAAATTATTATTTATATTATATAACTAACTATCTTGAATAATGCGCAATTATTATGTATATATATATTATTTTTTTTTAATTTTATTTATGATATTATTATATATTTATTAAAACAAATAATATATTTTTAAAATGTAAAGAATTAATAATCTAAACTATTATTTTAAATATATTTTTTAACCACCTTAATGTATATAAGTTATATAGAACAAATTTTTTTTTACTAAACAATTTTATTAGCCATATAGTATAAGACATGTTCTGTTTTGAGATATCATCACAAAACTAAAACTATTTGATCGTTTTTATTAAAAAGAAAACTTTAAAAGTATTATTTATTTATAAACATTTTTCCAATGTTTAATTTATTATAATCCATTTCTTCTTATTATAAACATTATTTAAGGTTAAATTTTGAAGTAATTATATAGACTATCATTTATTTATATTGTAATTTTTTTTTATATACTAATATTATTAACTATATCAATAAAAATAATAAATAAGTAAATGATGGAAACAAATGAAGATATTGAATTAAAATTAGCTATTGCAGCTAGTGAGTAAGTTATTATTATTACAAATATATTAAAATTATTATAGAAAAAGTTATTTAGAAGAACAAAAAAAAAAACAAAATCGCAGTAGTGATGATCTTATAAATCTTCATATGGATCCAGAAGAAGTAAAAAAAATGGAAAAAATAAAAAATTTACAAGAATTTAGTAAGCAAATTCAAAATTATAACACACAACAAGTATCAATTTTAAATCAGGGTGGACAAATTAATAACTTTTATCAATATTCACATCATACAATGAATAATGTAAATAATATAAATAATCATTATAGTAAAATGAATAATCATTTTCATTTATCAGGATTACAACCAACAATATCACTCCCTCAAATTTGTGGATTAAATAATACGTAAGTAATCATTAAAATATTTTTAAAACATATAGATATTTTTTAGTAATACTATACTTACCAATAACTTACAACATCAATTGCTTAATAATGCATTAAATTACGGCTCGTCATCACTACCGAATAATATACCTAGTAGTAAAAATTCACGTACTAATACTAATAAGTCTCCTGAAGCAGACAAATCAATAAAAAACGAAAAATTAACATTAGCCGATATAGAATTTGAAAAACTACTTTATAATTCTTCAAAAATGGAAAATGAGTTAGTTTTTGATAATGATTCTGATAATTTATTACCATCAACATATGAAAAGGTTTGTATTTAATATTATTATTTATATATTATATATATATATATATTATAAATATATATTTATAGATTATTCAAGAATTTGATCCTCTTAAACGTAGTGATCAAAATGGTACAAGTCATGAAAAAACATTCAATATAGAAGAAGAATATAATAATAAAAATAATGAAACAATAAAAATATTAAAAATAGATAATTCTTCTAATTTAAATGATGAATCATTATTAAATCAATCAAATACAATTTCTTTAACATTAGACAACACTGGTCCAAATAAAATAAGTTTTCATCCTAAAAAAAATGAACATTGGTTATTTTATAAAAATTTATTTAAAAGAAAAAAAGCTATAGAAAATCGTTATGTATATTATGTAACAGAATTAGACTATCCAGCAACATCAATACAAAGTCTTAAAATTATTGTTAAAAAAAGTGATGATTGGCCTTATAGTAATTATGATACTAAAAGTTATACAGAATGTGATAAATTTTCTCAAACTGTTTTAGCAAGTGAAAAAATTATTAATATTATTGAGTTAGCTATTGCAAATTTATGTGCTCCATATGAAATTGAAATATTAGATAATATTAAAGATAGTATTGGAATACGTTTAATTAATACAATTGAATATTTACCTAATGAAGCAACACTAGGAAGTATTCCATGTATAGCACGCCAAATTAATGAACGTGAAGATTTAAGTATGGAAATTTGTTGTATTAATATGCCTATAAATAATAAAGGATCATCTGATGAATGTGAAATGTCATATGACGATTTATCACAATATTATTTTAAAACAAAAGAAGAAGATTTTTCAATTGGAATAGAGAAATTAAAAGATTTACTTAATGCATATGATCATGAATGTTCAAATTCAATGAGAGCAATAAGAAGTGCTGTCTATCATATTGGTTATTTATGTAATAATATAATAACACCAGAAGCAGATAATGTTATGTCAAGACTTCTTGAGTGTAAAGAAAAACCATCTGAACAATTAAAAATCAAATTTTTAGATACATATATTTCATTAGTTAAAACATATCTTGATTCAACACTTTCACCCTTTACATTATCATTTAATTTTGATAATGAATTAAAAAAACCAATTGTTCCAGTATATGAAATGAACAATAAATTTATTTTAACAATAAATTCTATTCATAATATTCCAATAGCATGGAGTGAAAAATATATAGGATATAAAGTTGTTGCAATGATTGTACATGGTACTGATCGTATTGGAAAATGGATTAGTGGCGCAAAACAATTAAATACATTCCAATTTTCACCTTATGTTAATATAAGTAATGTTATAGAATTTAATTTAGATATTTCACATATACCAAGAAATTCATTACTTTTTTTTGTACTTTTTGGTGTTGGAATAACTAATGAATATGATTCAAGTGATTTTAATAATTCAGATATAACAGGAAGACTATCAAGTGGTTATAGTGAAAATGTTGTTGATTCAAAATTTGGAAATGATTATCAATTATTGGATGATGAACTTTTAGGAACATGTGTTTATAGTATTTTTGATAAAGATGGTTATTTTAAACAAGGTCCTGTATTTTTAAGTTTTTTTGGACAAAGTATATCAAGAGAAGGTATGACCGAACCATGGGGTTTACAAAGTTATCTTATACCTGAATCTGAAGCAATTCTTTATATTGAAATGCAAACATTTGATCATGATATTGTTTTTGAAATATTAGATTCACAAGATATTATATCAAGAAATTTTAATACATTATCATCTGATAACAAAGAATATTTAACAAAAATTATACAAAAATATCAACATTCACATGAATTAACTGTAAATGAAAAAGAAATGATATGGTGTAAGAGGTATTATTTAATGGGTAAACCAGAAGCTTTACCAATTGTATTAAGATCTAATGTTAGTTGGGATGCTGCACATATGTCTCAAGTTTTACCTTTATTAGAATTATGGAAACCAATATCTTCATCAATTGCTTTAGAACTTTTAATGCCATATTATCCAAATATTGAGGTTAGAAAATTTGCCATTAATGTACTTAGAGGTACATCAAGTGAAGTTATTTTTAGAATGATACCATTATTAATACAATGTATACGTTATGAATCATTTAATGATTGTGAATTAATTCAATTTTTAATTGATAAATGTATGGAAAGTAAAAAATTAGCATATGAAATATATTGGAATATTATTTGTACATTATGTCATTGTGAATTTCTTACATTTAAATTAAGATTAGAAACAATAATATATAACATGACAAAATATTTAGATATTACAAATTTTTCACAAGATGTATTAAGACAACAAAAAATAAACCAATATTTAAATGAATATATAAATGATATAAAATCTGGATATGAATTAAGAAAATTCTCAACAATGATGGATATATTAGATAATCATTTAGTAAATCATCCAACAAGATGTCATTTACGTCCCTCATTTCTTAGTAATGGTTTAATTGTTAATGATTGTACAGTCTTTCAATCAAATAGTAAACCAATAAAACTTGCTTTAAAAAGCAATAATTTAAAATATCCTATAATTTATAAAGCTGGTGATGATTTAAGACAGGATGCTCTTGTTCTTCAATGTATACATTTTATGAATCATATTTGGCTTAGAAATGGATTAGACTTAAGAATGATATTATATGAAGTTTTACCATTTGATGTTAATAAAGGATATATTGAAATGGTACCAAATTGTCATTCTTTATTTCAAATTCAAGCACCTCATGGAACATCTGGTATATTTGAAAATAAAATACTATTTAACTGGCTACAAAAACATAATCCTGAATATTTTGCATTTAAAATTGCATTAGAAAATTTTAGAAAAAGTTGTGCAGGATGGTGTGTTGCAACACACATACTTGGAATTGGTGATCGTCACAATAATAATGTTATGATAACAAAATATGGTTGTGTTTTTCATATTGATTTTGGAAAATACTTAGGAGATTGGCAAATGGCTGTTGGAATTAGGCGTGATAGAGTACCATTTCTTTTTACAGAAGATATGAGATATGCTATTGAAAAATCACCTAGTGGTGATAATTCATCTAGTTATCAACATTTTATAAATGAATGTTGTCGTGCTTATATTTTAATTAGGCAAAATTATGGTATATTTTTAACCTCATTACGAATAATGAAAATGGCTGGAATATCTGGATTAAACGATAAATCAATTGAATTTGTCAAATCAACATTACAATTACATCTTTCTGAAGAAGAAGCTATTGCTCATTTTACAAAATTAATTGAAACTTCTCTAGAAAGTTGTTTCCCTCGACTTAATTTTGTTGCTCATTCTGTAGCATGTAAAATTAAAACAACATTTTTAGTTAGAAGTAAATCAAAAAGTCCTGAAAAAAATGATGCTTATAGTTTTTCGGCTGATGTTAATACAATTGAACAAGATGGTAAAATAAAAAGTGTTATTGTATTAGGACCAGAAAAATGGAAAAAATCACCAAAAGAAAAAGTTTATGTATGTTTAAAAAAAAACTTTTTTGTTAGTTTTATATTAATATTTTTTTTTAGATGTTTAAACTTAAAATTGAAAGAGAAAATGAGAATGTACCAACATATATTTATCGAAGTTTTAGTGAATTTCATGAATTACATACAAAATTAGTAAAACAATTTTCCAAACGCCAAATACCACATCTTCATAAAGAAACATTTGGAAGACAATCTAATACAGCAATTACTGCAAATCAAAGACATGGATATGTCATAGATTTTGTTGATGGTCTTTTTAAAAGATCACCTGAAATATCTGAGGTATTTTTAAAATATTAATAATAATTAAAATTTTTTTATAGAGTAATATTGTTTATACATTTTTTCATAGTATATGGCGTGATGTTGAATCTGAACAAATAAAAGGATATGATCATATGGAATATACAAATCAATCTACTTATTTAAAACCTCAACTTTATCTTAGAATTACTTATTTAGAAGAGGAAGAAGCTCTTCAAGTTTTTGTTGGTCATGCTCAAAATTTACCATTAATTAATGGATATCAATTACCATCACCATATGTAAAAATATATCTAGAAGGTCAAAGTCTCAAAGATTTAAAAACAAAAACCAAAATTGTTAGGGGTACGCAAAATCCTGCTTTTAATGAGGTAGTCAAATATTATATTAGTTCTGACTCTTTACGCAACAAATACGATAATTTGTTAATATCTATTTGGCATAATTCAAATAGATTTATAACAGAAAATTTTCAATTACTTAGTTTTAGACTTGAAATTTATAAAATTTTAGATGCATATAAAAAGTCACCTGAAGGTAATCCTATGTTAGATGGATGGTTTGCTATGGAAAAAAAATTTGAAAATAGAAGAAATGGAATATTATAAATAAATAAATAAATAAAAGTTTAAATTTAATATGTTAATTTTATTTTATATAGTTAATTTATAATCTAACAATCATTAAATTATTATACATAATTACTGTTTATTTCAAATTATAATTGATAACATTTTTGTGTTTTTATTTAACATAATAAAAAAAATGATTTGCAATAATAAAAATATTTTTTTGAGAAATATCAAACCCGTAAAGGAGATCCTTATTATTACTTAATGTTTATTTCCATTTAATTGAAGAATATTAACTTTATTTGATCTTCTACATTTTAATATATCTTCAACAATTAAAAATAAAACAGGCAATAAAAATAAGGCATGAAATAGGCCTAAAGCCGTCACCAAGACAATAGTTTTCCAAAAAACATCAACAACATATGCACCAACAAAGACTAATGGTATCATTCCAAGAACTGTACTTAATCCTGATTGAATTACAGGCCAACCAACACTTGTAAAAGTATCTTCAATTTTTTTATAAGTGGATGTTTTATTATGTAAATTATTTTTTTTATTATGAATAAAATATTTCTCTGTTAATTTATATTTTTTTTCAACATTTTTACATATACCATTTATTTGTGTTTTATTATCTTTCATATTTTTTTCCTATAAAAAAAAAATTACATATATAAATATTTTTTAAGATGAAAAAAAAAACTTACAAAAGAATTTTCATCATTATGAGTAAAATAATGATAACAAATATGAGCACTATAATCAACACTAAAACCAATACTAAGTAATATACTTATTAAAGAAACAGCATCTAAATGGACATTCCAAAGATGTAAATATGCAACAGTACCACCACTTATTGAAATAATTGATAAAACAACAGATATAATTGCACCAATATCATAAACAAATAATAATACTAATAATGACATTAATATTACAGCTGAAACGGCAGTTTGAATAAAATTAATTGGTGCACTGGCAGCTGATTCAGTAGGTACTTTTTCTAATGGATGATGTGATGTAACATTAAATATATTAGAATATTTATTTAATATTTCACGTCTATATTTTAATAATTCTTCAACTTCCATAAAATTTTCCATATTATGATATGATATTTGCCACCAAAAATTATAAATATATTCTTCACCTTTTTCATTAATATTTGTTTTTATATATTTTTTATCTAATTTAAAATCATTAAAATTTTTCATTATATTTGTTGGTGACCATAAATTATCTTCTTCTTCTAATATTTCTGCTAATAAATCATAATCTCTTGTCCATATAAGTGTTCCTATATTTCCCATAGAAAATTTAGGTAATGTTTCTAAATTATGTATCATTTCATCAAATAATGATTTTATTTCTGGTATATAAAAATCAGGTGTTTTATCAATACCAAAATTAACGACAAATGATTCATTTAATATAAATTTTTGCATTGTCCTTGATATATGTGTTAATGGTGATTCTTTTAAGTATAAATTTTCCATATCAAATTCAGTTGTAACTTGTGTACAAAGATATGTTGTTAATGCAAGATGAAATAAAAATATTATCATTATAGAATATTTTGTACAAGGCCAATGAAGAAAGACAACAAATTTTTTCATAAATATATTTAATTTACTTTCATTTTTTTTTGGTTTTATTTTTAATAATTCTAAAAAACTTCCTTTATATATAGATGTTTGACCATCTGATGTTGAAGATGATGATGATGATGATGTACTACTATTATTACTTTTAATACTTTTTGATCTTTCATCATTTTTATATTTAAATTGTTTCTTTCCACAATAAACAACAATTGCTGTAAAAAATGTTAATTGATATATAAAATCTATTGCTAATGCAATGGATGTATATAAACAAAATAATTGAACTACTGGTATATTAGAAAATAAACCAACAGCAAAACATAATACATCTGTTATTGATGTTACAGTAACTGATGCTCCTGATTTTGATAATGCCTCACCCATACGTTCAGTAAAAGATAATGTTGGTGAGCCTTGTCTCCAACCAGCTAATATAAGAAATGCATCATCAATTCCTATTGTTAAAACAAGAAATGGAACAACAGTAAGAATATTTGAAAATGGAAAACCTAATTGACATAATATACCAAATGCTGTTATAATAGCCATAAGGGGTGAAATTATACCAAAAAATGCTTCAACATGTTGACTATTATATACTGGTATATCAACTAATGTTACAATCATAAATAATAATAATAATCCGCCAGTAATAGCAAGATATGGTAATGATTTAAGTGTAATTTTTCTTTGTTCCTCTAATTCTCTTCTTTTACTATGAACATTATATTTTAAATATTTAGAAACTCCAGTTGCTAAAGAAAATATACCATGTAACTTGTTTTCTAATTCAATAGATAAAATTTTACCATTAGGTAAATTTTGATCAATCATATAATGAAGTATTAATAATTTAAAATTATTAATATCATTTGTATGAATACTTGAATAATTAACAAAACCTAATGAATATCCTAAAAATATTTGTTTTTGTAATGCTTGACCAATAGGATATGATAGTTTAAAATTTAATGTTTTACCATCTGTTTGAAGAATTGTTTGTAAATATGTTAAAAATAAATCATTAGAATCTTCACAATATACACCACATAATTGTGGATAAAAATAATTTTTATATCCATCAGATATAGTCATATTTTCTGTTATAATTTTATTTAAATTTTGAATTTCATTTAAAAAACGTTTATTAAAAATATATTCATTTTCATTTTTATGTTGTATAAGAACTTGTATTCTATAATGATGACTACCAGAAGGATATTCAAATTGTTTTAAGCTTTTTTCTTCAATTCTACTTAATGCATTTATTGGAGCATAAATATCCCAAATATCATCTTGTGTATGAAATTTCAAAAAACCAAATGCTGTTACAAGTGTTATAATTGATGGAATTAACTATAAATTAATATATATAAATATTTATTAAATATAATTAATTTTAACTTACTAAAAACCATACAGGATATTTTGAAATAAATATTCCATATTTATAAAATATTTTTTCTAATGGTCTCATTTATCTTGATTAATAATTGATTTTACTGTATTAAATTTATAATAATAAATTATAGAATGAGTAAAATATTTTTAACTAAAAAAAAAAAGATATTTTTTTTATAATAATATTTAATAAAAATAATTTTATAGATAAATTAAGATCTTTTTGGTTATCATAAAATTACTATTAATTTAAAATGACATAATTTTTATATCTAAAATCATATAATTTTCAATAAGTATTTGAAGCGCTTTGTTAGCCTTTCACTTAGTAAATAATTGCCTGTGGGCGGCTTTAAATCAGGTTTTTAGTTGCATCATTTTTCTAAATACCTTATAAAATTTTCTTTTTATTTTAACGTATTTAATAAATGTTAAACCTTCTTCCTAGTAATCTTATATACCTCACATTGATCTATTGATATAAGATTTTAATGATAGATATGGTTAAAACCTTCAAAACAACGACAATTTTTATACAAGATATTACCTATTTGATGATTTAATTTTAATCATTAATTTGGTAAAAAAAAAAGTTAATTTAAAAGAAATTAAAATATAAGAAATAAAACTAGCATATATTACATTATTTCTTAATATTATAAATAAACTTTCAGATAAAATAAAAATAAATTTTAACTTATTAATGGTATGATAGATTAATATTAAGTTAATTTCTATATAGATTTTTATAAATAATATATTCATGTTCTGATTATTAAACAAATATAACTTATTTTAAATTAAATATACGAAAAAGGTAAGTTAAACTAGATGCGGTGGATTTAGCATATATAAAACATTATTATTATTATTATAAAGAAGAATATAGAAATTTAAAAATTTATACAAAGATGAATATGATTTTGAGATACAATTAAATTGTATTCAAAAGAAATATTCATCGTATTAATTTCTTAACATTGAGGATAAATACTACAAATCATTCGAGCTTTTCAACCTTTCCAATATTAAAATTTCTTTTGACAATTAAAAAAAAAAAGTTTTTAATTTAAAAGTACTTATATATAATATTAAAAAGATTAGTAGACTTTAAAACTATTATTAAAATGAATTTGAATAAAATTTGTTTTTTAAAAAAAAAAATTCTATGATTCACTTATCCAGTTGATATTAATATAATAATAATAATAATACCTGAAAGATATTATTATTGTTTTTCTGATTTACATTTTTTATTATACTGTTGAGTTTTTAGTTTAAAAAAAAAAATAAAAATTGATGAAAACCATAGATATTTAGTTCATTAAGTAAATAAAATTATGTTAAAAGCTGATAGTGATAAAATATATCATTAATAAAGAATTTTAAATAGGAACTTGTCATTATTTATTTATAGTAAAAAAAATACTTGAAAAAAGAGAGATGTTATTTAAGATAAATTTGATAGGAAAAAATGAATTTATGAAAGTATATTTTAAATGTAATTTATAAGGATTGTAAAGATAATTTTAAGGTATTAATCAGGTAGTGTAACTGCAACGAAAGATTACAATTTATAATCATAGTTATTAAGTCTACCAACTTTGGTTTAATAAATTTTTTTTTAAAGTATTCTTGTAGACATATATATATATATGTATATAGGATGTTTGTGATATATCTATTCTTTTGTTATAACTAGATTTTATTTTTATTAAAAGGTCATTAGCAAAAATTTAAATACTAAAATATAATTAATATTTCAAAAATTAACAATTTTATCAGTAATAAAAAGAGAAATAAAAATTATATCTAATAAAAAGGCTAGTGTTAATAAATATATGCATAATTTTTTGAAATAACTTGATTTTGAAACAATAATTAATTATTTTAATAATATTATTTTAATTTTAAATTATAGATGTGTGAAAGCATTAGCGAATATCTTAATTATTATGTTTCGTGGATAGATTTACTAGATTTAAGAAAATATCATAATGATATATAAATATGTATCTATATGAATATATATATATTTATATATACTTGAAAAGAGGGAATGTCCAAAAAAAAAACAGAAACAAAATAAATTTTAATTGTAAATATAAGTGTTGTTAAATTTTTTTTTTTTTAAATATTTTCTTTTTAATTTTTTTTATGTATAATAAAATTAATTATCTGTTTCAATACATATATTATTAGTGGATCCATTAAAACCATAGGTAAAATTATTCTATTTGTGAGAAAATTGTTTTTAAAATAATGATACACATTGATAATACATCTTTTTTTTATAATATATTTATTACTAAATGTTAATTATTTTGTCAATTAAAAAAAAAAGAAAAAATTAAATGAAATTAAAAAATTAAATTTTTGCTTAATGAAATTAACTTATTAATACATTTCTTTTAAAACTATTTTGATAAAAAATATTTTAAATTCCAAAAAAAAACAAAAAATCTTTTTATAAAAAAAAATAGAGTAAAATATTTATGTACACAAATTGAAAACATGTTTATCTGACCATTAATTTTTAGGAAAAATATAATGTACATTTTCTATTTTTGTAAACTAACTTTCACCTTATTATAATGAAGGTTACAAATTTTTGTATATCTATTATAATTATAAAAAGAAACTATAGTTTTCAAATTATACAATAATCATCAAATTTAATTTCTTTGAATTTTAATTATCACAAACTTTTAAAATTTTAACTTTTACAATAATAACGGTTATTTTGTTAAAATATTTTAGAAATAATTTAAAAACATTCCTTTGATAAAAAGTTTTCTTCTTTTAACTTTTTTAAAAAGTACAATAATTGTTAAGTAAATTGTTTTTTATCCAGTTTCGGTTTTTTTTTTTTAAATATTTTTGATCAAGAAATAAAATTTTTTTTTGTTGTAATCATGTTGTTTTATAATGATTATATAAAGAAACAATATCAATGTAATTTGTATTATTATAAGTGTGGTCTGTATAAAAGACAAGATTAAATTTTTGTGCATGCTTTTTATAATTTAAAATAAAAAATTATTTTGAAAAAAAAACTGTTTAATGTTTTTTTTTTTATATTATACTATGTAATATTTCTTCAATGTTATTATATTCTTATAATTTGTGTGAAACTATTTGTTACACAATTAATATATTCACTAAGTTACTTTATATAAACACAATGTTTCGTTTTAGTGTAACTTTGTAATAATTTTATGTTATTTTGAAAAATGATATTTGTAATCCAAGAAAAGATGTATTACGATATTTTAATTTATTTGTAATAACTTTCTATTCATTTTATTGTAAATAATTTATTTATTACAAATATCATTTTTTATTTAATTTTACAAATTTTTACAGTTAAATGTTATTTAAAAAATAATAGTTTAATAACATTTTATTTACATCAATAAAATGATACACTAATAAAATATTTTTTACATTGGTATTAATAAATTCATTAATTAAATAATTTAAAACTTTTTGTTTAAGATTAAAATTAAAATTTTATTCGTGATTTTTGAGGAAAATAAATTTTTGGAAAATTATATTAAATAGTTAGATATCATGTATCTAAATTTAAAAATACAAAGAAGTATTTACACCTTTGAATTTTAGTTTAATTATTAATGATAGAAATGATTATATTAATCACTTGAATTTGTCATTTGTACTAAAAAGGTTTGAATTTATTAATACTATAAGATATAATTCAATGAATATGTATAGAATTTTTCTAAAAATAAGAATGTTTGAATGATAACACAAAAAAATCTAGTTTCATTTGTCCTAATTTTAAAATTCATGATCAATGTATACCTTGACATTCAGAATAGTCTTATGAAAATAATATTATAAGACTATTATTCAAGATTATTAAACTTACAAAACTAAATCACTTGTTTCAAGTAGTATAACATTTAAAGAAGTATTACAAAGAATCAAAAAATTTGTGAATAAAAAATTTTTTCCAATAATTACTATTAATTATAAAAGATATAAACTGCTATTAAAAAAAATGATTTTTTAAAAAAAAATTACTATATATATCCATTTACGACATAAATATTTTTTTTTATTATTTGACATTAACAATTATTTCATTTTTAAATATTCAAATTATTTTTATAAAACAACAATTAAATTGTTTCACAATAAAATAATTCAAAAAAAGGTTTTTTTTAAACAACGTACTTTAAATAATATATTAATATCTCAAATTTCTCAATTTAGTATAAAATTATTTCCTTCAATGTCTTCATATAGGTCAACCATCTTAAAGATTGATTTTTAAAATTGGTAAGAGATAAAATATCTTTACAATTAGCTTTGTAAATATTTACGTATTTAAATGTTTGGAATGACTCAACATATTATAAAGAATATATTAAGTGATATAATTATGTCAAAGAGTTAAGAATCCCATAAAACATTATTGAACTGATTTAAAAAAAAATACTAATTTTAGTAAGATATTTAAAGAATGATTAAAAAGATATTTTATTTTATTTATGTAAATTAGAGTTTTTATATTTACTATTTTTTTTTCCTTAAATTATGTTATAAATACTAGAATTGGTTATAAAAATATATT
This sequence comes from Strongyloides ratti, assembly GCF_001040885.1. Classification (NCBI taxonomy): domain Eukaryota; kingdom Metazoa; phylum Nematoda; class Chromadorea; order Rhabditida; family Strongyloididae; genus Strongyloides; species Strongyloides ratti. The sequence goes on along the minus strand of NW_020171512.1, from coordinate 497,163 downwards.
CAATAGTTTGTTATTTAAACTATTTTTTAAAATTTTTTTTTTGTTAAATTTTTATATTTCTATAAAAAAAATATTGTTTGTATTATATAATGTTTAACCTTTTTATTACTTAGAATTTTATATACTATTTAGAATATTACTATGTGTGGTCATAAAAATAATTATATAATGAAAAGCATGTAAATCTTGATCATTAGTAATATTTAAATTTTCAATAATAATTATATTATAATAAATATATATATATATATTAATTGTTAAATATTTTAGATATAAGTATTAATGTGGAAATTTTTTAAAATTTTACCATTCTTTCTAATAAGTATTTTAATAAATAAAGTAAAAAATGAAAATATAGCATGTTTATTGTATTCACAATGTGAGGCAAGAGCACGATATGAGGAACAACTTTGTGTAGGTCATGAATGGAGAAAACCAACATTTTTAATGCCTTCATTTCCAACTATTATAACAAATAAATCTAAATGTTATGTAACATTAAAACCTGAATTTGATGCGGTTAGTTATTTGATAACATTAACTTTTTTTTTAAATTATATTTTTTTAAACATATTATAAATTAGAAAAAACAACAATTTTAATATTTATTTTTAGATTGAAAGATTAGAAAATGAGATGTATGAAGAGTATAAAGAATGTCTTAATCAAAATTTAAATAAAAATGATATTCTTAGATATTGTAATAGTACTGATTTTTCAAATAGAAATTATACTAAAACTGTAGATCCACCTATAAGTTGTTTTATTGGAAAATTAAGAATTGAACAACAATGTGGTGATTTAAAAATGTGTTGTCCATCTGTTTCAAAATGTTCAAGAAAAAGGCGAAATTCAAATATTATTAATAAAATATTAGATTTACATAAACAACTTAAGAGTCAAATAGCAATATGCAAAGTAAATTTATAAATTATCTTTTTAATTATAAAATTTTAGACTTCTACAAAAAATAAAAGAAGGCGTCCACATAAACCAGATTACAATAATCAACTAAATAAAAATAATAAAGGTAGGTTAAATATACGTATTGGAAATAGTTTACCTGAGTTTGATGAAAATGAATTACTGTCAAATTTAAAACAAGCTCCAAAAGAGGGTAAAAAATATGTTGAAGTTAAAAATGATGTAGAAACAATAAATGAAAACAATGTTTTTGGGGATAGAAATAATAAGGAAAGTAAAATTTTAAATTTTGTGGAAGAAAAAAAATTAATATCTAATAATATAACATTAAATAATCATAAAGATATTAAAATTATTGACAAAAATGAAAAAGAATCTTCTTCATCAAAAATTTTTGTAAATATTACCAATGAATCTGAAACAATTGATGATAAAGACAATGATGATTCATATAATATAACTAAAAAAATATTATGCCCTAAAACAAACGAAGAACTTATAACAACACATGTAGTAAAAAACATAAATGATAATCTAAAAGATGAGTGGTTTAATAAAAAATCATCAAATCAGGAAACACAAAATATTCATGAAAAAAATTTAACCAGTAGTTTACAAAATATTGTAAATAAAACTTATAATAGTAAAATAAAAATGTCAGAGGAAAATAAAACAAACATTGAAGAAAAACTGGAAGATAAAAAAGTTGTAGAAGAAAATGATGTTATAAAGAATTCAGAACAAAAAAAAGTTATGACTGAAAACAATGTAAAAGAAGAATCAAAAGAGAAAACATTTTTAAAAAAAAATAATATTGAAGAAAATTCTAAACAAAAAGAAGTCATTAATGAAAGAAATTTAGAAATTGAAAAACACTTAAACAAAAATTTATCAATTGATAAAGAAGAAAAAGGTGAAGTAAGTAATCCATTTTTATTATTATTAAATAAATTTCAAAAAATTCAATTTCCAAAACTTAATTTTACAACGGAATTCCCTCCACATTTAGAAATGGTTACAAAAGACACACATTTAACATTTGAAAATGTGACATCAAAAAAGACATTACTAAAAAATGACAATGTAAACTTTGAACATTTTGATAGTAATAATAATGATAAAAGCTATGAAAAGCACAATAAAATTTACAAAGAATTAAAAAAAAGTAATAATAATAATGAATCAACTGATAATTCAAAAAAAAATGTTATCAAAAATACCATTGATTATGATAAATTTATTAATGAAGAGTTGATAAACAAAACTTTTATTGAAGATAACTATTTTTCTCATAATTCATCAAAAGAACAAAAATATGAAGATAATTATGAAAAATCAGAATATACAAATATAATAAATATTGATAATAAGAAAGAAGAGCATAATAATAAACATTCAGAAAAAAATCAAAAAAATATTAAAAGTAAACTTCATGAAATTGATGGATTAGATATAATGAGAAAAGAATATCAAGATCATTTACAAAAAATTATAACATTAAAAAAAGATGAAGAAAAAAATTCATTCTTTAAATTAAATGGAGCAAGAAAAACATCACATGAAGAGAGGAATGAAGAACTAGTAGAAATGACAGAAATAAACAATAATGAAGATATGTTCAAAAAAAATAATGAAATTATATTAAAGGACAACTCAAAGTTGAAACGTATAGCTGAAATTGTTAAAAATTGTAAATCACGTTATGCTGGTGCTGTTAAAATTTTAGATAATAATACAAAACCATTATGTTTAAAAAATTCTTTTATTAATTGGAAAAAAACATTAGATGAAAGGTTGACAAAAGTAAAGGAAGATAAAACTATAAATATTGAGGAATTTAATAAATTTTATAATACAATTGAAAATGAAACAAATGAAATTGCTAAATTAGTTAGTATTAATGAAAATAATGAATATGATGAAATTGATAATGATTCATTATTTGATGATATAATATGTCAACCATTAACACATGATGATAATTATTATAATACAAAAACATTTATTGATGAAGAAGATGAAGATATTGTTCATACAATTAATAATTCTAATTATAAAGAATCAATAGAAAAATTTAAAAAAGCTCATTCAATTGCATATAATTTTAAAATACCTAATGAAACAAGATTCTTTACATCCTGTGATCATTATGTAAAGTGTCGTAGTCATATTAATTTACTTCTTGATAAATGTTCATCTTTGATATATGAAAGACCAGTAATTCCAAGTACTGAATCTATTTTACTTTCTAATTTAAATATGTGTGGTGATTTAAATACACCACTACTAAATGAATTATATGGATTATATATTAAAAGAAATATGAATTTAAGAAGTTGCCTTAAAAAACATGATGATACTGGTGGTAGTACAGATATTTGTAGTATTAAAAGTAATAATTTAATTTCAATAACAAAAGAAATTATTAATGATCAAGAATCACAACTTGAATTAGGTAAATGTTTTTCTGATGTAAATAAATTACAAAATAAATGTTATCAAATGAGTAAATGTTGTACAGAGTATGAGGAATGTCGAAAAAGTATGAATAATATTAAAGAAGAAAGGAGAATAATTTACCTTACAGCTAAAATTACGGAAAATAATCAAAATTGTTTAGAAAAATATGAAAGAAAATTTTTAAAATTTAATAAATAATTGAATATATATGTATAAATGATTACGCAAATCTAATAATACCTTAAATTTAATTTTTATTTTTAAAACTTCCTAATATAATAATATTATAATTTTACATTTTAATATATTATTATATATTTACAATAATTATTATATATGATAAATATTTGTTAAATATCAAAAAGTTTTTTTCTCTAATTAAAAATTGTTTATGTTACATTATAATGTTTATACAAATAAATAATTAAATATAATAACAATATTTTAAATATCTTTTATTTAATTATCTAATATAAAGTCATTAAATTTTTATGTAATATTATTTATAAAAAAATGATGGTAAGAACCACTTTTTTTTTAAAAAATTACTTTTAAAAATACATAAATGTTAAATTTTTAATTAATATGATTGTATTATAAAATATATAATGATTCTAAAAAATAAAAATTACTTATAAGAAAAAAAATTTTAATGTCATACCATTGGGACATCTAAAGACAGAAGGTAAATGAAAGTTACATTTTGAACAATATTAATTAATTTCAATCCATTATTCCTTTGTATATCAAAAAAAAAAGAAAAAAAATATGTATATAATATACTATTTATATTAAAGGTCTATTAAATAGAACATTTTTGGTTGCTGCAAAAATAGATTGTGTTGTAAAATCAATTCCATTAGTTGTTTTATTATGAATTGTTGGTGGACTAGTTGATTGTTTTCCTGATAAGCATCCTACACTACCATTTTCATGTTTCTTTATATGACGATCAAGATTTGTTTGTTGACCAAAACAACGATCACATTGATCACATTTAAATGGTTTTTCTTTATTATGAATATTTCTAACATGTCTTTGAAGATTTGAACTAATACTAAAACTTCTTTCACAATATTGACATTTATATGGTTGTTCTCCAGTATGAGTTCTAAGATGCCTTGTTAAATTTGCACTACGAGGAAAGACTTTATTACAAAATTTGCACGTATATCGATCTTTATTATTTTTAAAATGTGGTGTTGATATTAATGATAAACCATTTGATGTTCCTTTGTGTGAAGTACGTAAGCCATTAATATTACCATTATTAATATTATTTATTGTATGCTGAGTTTGTAAATTTCCTTGTGACAATAAATTAGGATAAGGAAATGGTCTTTGAAGCATACTAAAAAATGTTGATGGTGAAAATGGATTGATTGTTGGTGTTATATCACTTAATTTTTTTGAATTATTTTTTACAGATTGTTCTAGTAATGACATTAATGGATTTGACTCTTGCAATTTAGTAACCGGTGGTGTTACAGTAGGAACAATATTTAATTGTGGTTGAAAAAGATTAAAAGTTTTTGGTGTTTCTGTATCATTTTTATCTTTATCACTTGATGAATCAATTTCTTTTTCATCTACCTCCATACCATCATTTATATTTTTATCATTATTTTTATTAATAGAAAGATCTAGTGGATTTATATCATTATTTTGGGGTGTAGAATTATTTGACTGAGATGGTATTGATATATTACGTGATTCTGATGGTGAACCTATATCAAAATTTTTACTAAAAATAATAAATAAAGTTTTTGTTAAAAAATTAATATAATGCTTACAATAGTGATGGTATTAAATCTGTTTCTGAATTATTTGAAGAATTATTGTTAGTTTCACTCTCACTAGAATTATCAACAAAACCAGTATTATTAATTAAATTGTTTCTTAAATCCGGAAAGCCAATAGCTGGAAACAATGGATTTGGGAATGGAAAAGGTACATTAGAATTAATATTCAAAAATGGTGGCCAATAATTTGAGACATTTAATAAACTATGTGGATTTGCTATTGGTTTATATAATGTTGAGGCCATTTCACAAAGAGAACGATGTTTTATTAAGCTTGAATGATTTGGTAATGATAAATTACAATTATTACAAGTCCAACCATCCAAATGAACACGGCGATGTCGGCAAAGATTTGAAAATTGTGTATAAGATTTATTGCATATATGGCATCTAAATGGCTTTGAACTACAATGAATATGACTGTGTTGTTTAAGACCACTAAAAATAAAATAAAAAAAAATAATTTAGAAGGATAATTAAATTATTTTAAAAACAAACACTAACAAAAAAAAATATATAACATATATAAGATTAAAAAACACAAAAATTTTTTTTTTTTAAAATAATAAAATTGATAAAGAATTGTCAACTCATTAAAATTATTAATTTAGAATGAGCCTACCTAGCAGAGGAAAAACTTTTGGAGCAAAGATGGCACCGATGTTGACCGTTAGGATCGTTGTCTTCACTGCAATTAAAAGAATATGATTCTTTTATTGGTTGAGAGGAAGTTTGCCTGTAAATTAAAAAATTAAAAATTTCGCTTTCGTTTTTTGAAAGTATGTTATAATATGGGTCAGTGGGTCGTAAGGATTATGAAAAGTGATAACGATTACGGAATATATATATATAATATGTAAATATTTATATCTATCTTCACTAATGAAATTTGTGGTCAAAATACATTGAACCATTCATGAAACAAAAAAACTTGTATTTAAATACGTTTAAAGATTTTTTATTTTAAAATGTTGCATATCGTATTAGATAATTAATGATATTTAATGAAATAAAAAAAAAAATAACTAAACTATAAAATACTAAAAAAGAATAAAAACAAATTATCTAATTTGTCATCAGATTGTCTTATGTATATAAAATATTTTTGTAATGTTTAGTTGTTTTTATCTTAATTAAAAACCTAAAATATGTTATCATTTTCTATAAATCTTAATATTTTAATAGAAAATAAAGAATAAACATATTTTTATATAATTTATAATAATATATTATTAAAAAAAAAGTTAAATGTTAATCTAATATATTAGTATGGCAAAAAAAAAAGAAATATTTTATATAGATATATTTGTTTTATACTATTAATATTATATTATACATCATTTACATAATCAAAAATGATATATGTATGTTAATTTGTATCAAATATAAAAATAATAACGAATAGAAATATATAAAAAAAAATATATATATAATATATAAAAATTTAAATAATATAAATATTAATATATCTTAAAAGTTTTTGTTTTTATAGGTGACACAAATCATTTGGTTGTGTAAGATTATTTATCAAGTAAAAAAATAGTATTCTAATGTTCACTTTCGATCTAAATTAGAATATTGTCTTTTTATAATATATATATACATAATATATAAACATGTAAAAATGATTGTCCCATTTAGCTGGTAAATAATTAAATTTTTTTTTTTTAAATTTATTAATTGTTATCAATATTAAACATATAATTAGTAAATTATAAAAAAGAATTATAGGACATAATTAACATTATTAATAAAAGTTATACAACATAAAGATAAAATTGTAAACTATTTTGGACATTTTTTTAATATAATTTATTTATTATTAAAATACATAAATTTATATATTATTTTTTAAAACTTACGATTTATCTTCATTGGTGCTTGAATCGTCATAATCCAATGTTGGAGAATTTTTATCATCATCAATTATTTCTTTATCTTTGTTATTTACAATATTAACTTTATCTTCATCCGATACAGATATATTTTCTTCATCTTTTTCAATATTATTAATCCATTTATTACTAATTAATTTTTCATTTTCTTCTATTTCTCTTTTTGTTTGAACATATATCTATAAAAAAAAATGACATAATTAATTAATTCTATAATTTTTATTCAATTACTTTATTATCAAGAGTTTTTACAGTAACATTAATTGCATCCATAATTGCTGTTGGCTCTGGACGAATTAATCCAAATAATAGTATAGCGTTAGGATCGTTTACAGAATTCTAAAAAAAAAATAAAAAAAGTATTAAATAAGTAACAAGGCTTTTTTCTTATTATATATTAAAAAAAAAAACAATAAATTTATTTGTTCCTATTTATTTATCAAGTCCATAAATATAAAAATTATTACTTATTGTTTTATTTCAATTTTGATATCACTTTCTTTCTTTTTTTTTCTTTAAATTATATTATTTTTAATGATAAGTAATATTGATAAAAAAAATTTTTACACATAATTTTAATAATTTTTTTATTTTTAAAATATTCTATCTTTATATATCTAACTTTTATTCTTTGTATAATGTTGGATATGTATGATACTAAGGTAAAGAGGTAAGTGAAATTAATATATAAATATATGAAATAGAATATGGTAATTATCATTTTTAAAAAGCTTATCTTTTTAAGTAAACAGTGAATAAGATTAATATATTTATTATACACAATAACTAAATAAAATTAAAAAGTAAGAAAAAAAAGTGAATCTAGTTTAAAATGAAACATGTTTCATTTGTTATATATTTAAAAAAAGTTTATTTTTCTAGTAAAATATTATTTTTAAAAAATGGTAATTTTAATATATTTTACATATTAAAACATCTTTTAAAAATTTTAACATTAAAATATTTTATAAGCATTAATATATTTCATTTTTCTAAAAAATATAAAAAGTTAATATAAGATAAATAAAAGAAAAAAAAAATCATATAAATAAAGTGGTAATTAATTAAAATAAGCTACTAAAAGATGAATAAAAGCTTTAGAGAAGTAATATTTATAAAGAAATTTTTATTTGTAAGAATATCTATTAAAAGAAAATCGTCAACAACCATTTATCTTTCATGATGCATTACTATTTGATTTGAAAATTGGCATAATATTTTCTTAACAAAAAGTACATTACCTTTTATAGTTATATATCATTTTTAATGGTAAAAAGAAATAACTTAAAATGATAAATGAATATTTTTAAGTTGACCATGCTTATTTGCAAGTATATCATTTTCATGATACTTCCTACTTTTACTTTTCTTAATAATTGATAATTAAAAGAACAATATTTAAACAGGTGAATAGAAATTTGAAGTATAGTAGAATAATAGAACAAATATAAAATGATGGGTTATTAGGTAGTTAATGATAATTTGGTATCGTCATTGATGATACTTTTTTATCATATTTATTAAAGATGATAGTTTATCATTTTTACAAAATATACATCCTTATCTATGCTATTCAAGTTCCTGAAATAAATATTTCTTATCTAAAAAATATATCTATGATCATTCATCAGATATATAATTTTGTGTAAATGTTAAAAAACAATGCCATCATTTTTTCCTAATAATTTTGTTTTAAAGATATTCATCATATAATACATATTATATATGACATTTCAAAAAATTGACATTAATAGGGAAGTCGTTAAAATAATATACTGTAACAATCTTTCTTTAAAGATATATATTTGTTATAAATGATGAGTAAAATTTTATCGTAACCTTTATTTATCCATATTGTATGATTACATATATATATTATATTTATATCATCTCTATTATACTAATATATATACTGTAATTTTTAATTATATATATTTTAAAAAAAAAATAATTGACAAAATGTGATAAAAGTTTGATATTCCTATAACTATCATGAATAAATAAGTATAAAAAAACAAAATAATATAAAAAAACATATCTCCTCCCTTATTTTTCTAGACATCATAACAACCATCTTAAATTTATTAGAATATTTTGTTTAGATATATAAATGTATTTTTTCTTACCAAAAGATATAAAGAATAAAAATATGACAAACTAGATTTATCATTTGAAATTTTATAAAAGATATAAAGTTAGTCTTATATTATTATAATTTTTTTATATTTTTTATATATGGTAAAAAAAAATGATAATAATATATTTAAAAATTTGGATAAAAATAAAAATAAATGTATAGTTATGATGAGTAAAAGTATAGTATACTTCTATAATAATATCTTTGATAATTGATAATATTTTAAATTATTGTAGATAATTAATTAAATATTTAATATAAAAAGATATATTACTAATATTTCAATATTTTATATTTTTATTAAAAAATATATAATATAACATAAAATTATAATTTTTTTTTAAAATAAATGTTAAAAATAAATGACTGTTAGGAAGGTAATATATTGATAAAATAAAAATGATAAAATTTTTTCTAAAGAATTATAATGTTTTTTTGAAATAATTTTTAAGATTTAAAAGTAAAATATAAAAGAGTAGTAGAAATAAGATATATATTATGTATTTAAATTTTTTTTATAAGCAAAAAAAAAGAGAAAAAATATATATATAAAGAGGTGTAAGTGAAATGTTATTAGCAAATTATTTTTTCAGTATATACTATCAATTTATAATAATGATAAATTAATAAGGTAAATAATAAATTTATTAAAAAGTTTATATCCAGTAATTTTATATTATATATATTTAATATTAAGAAATTTAATAATACTAAAAAAGGTGTAATAATATATATATATATGTATAAATATCTATATATTCTAAATAAAATATTAAAATAGCATTTAAGTACAATATTAAAATATATGATTCATAGAATTAACTTATTTTAAACTTTATCTACTTTTTTAATATATTTTTTTTTCTTTTGATATTAATATTTATTTATAATATTCATTTTACCAATATTATAAAAAAAAGAAATAAATTTTTGATATTATATTATATTAATATATATAAATTATATTAAATCTATCAAAAAAATAGTTTCATCTCGGTGATTCTTTAATATTTTATACCTAAAGTCTCATCAATTTAACCAACATCTATCATTTGCGACTCTTCAGTAAATAATTAAATTGAAATCTAAATAAAAAGTATCATATTGTTAGTAAGCGTATTTGACAAGACCAAGCTTCTATATTTTGACATGTCAAAATATAAAGACAGTATTTGTTGTAAAGAAGAATCACTTTTAAAGATGATATTATAAAAAGTAAAGCTGTTAATCTTCTTCACAATAAACTATTGAAGACATTCAGTTACGATGAAACAAAAAGCGTATGATATATTTAATAAACTAGATGATGACAATTAACCATTTTAATATAACTCACTTAAAAAATACGGTAGAAAGAGATGACTAGAATGAATAATTATAATATTTATCTTTTTATTAAATTTTTAATTTTATATAATTATTATACAGTATGAATATTTGTTATTTATCTATACTTATAATATATAAATGTGTGAAGTTAACATAATATTATACAACTATGTGCATATATATGTGTATTTTTTTTAATAATTATAAAAATATTTGAGAAATTTTTTTTTTAAACTTATGTATAGTAATATTTATCTATTTAAAATAATATATCAAAATATTTCTTTATATTATCTTTTCATATGATTTCATTATAAAACATTTGAAAAAAAAAATTATACTTTTTTTAATTGAATTTTTACTGTTTGAAAAAGTTACTATATACTTATTTGTAACAAGTACCATTTCTTGTAAAATCTTCAATACAACATAAATATAAATAATTTTATTCTTTGTTATATATTTTAACAAAATAATCTACCTATTGACAGTTATATTCTTTTATTATTTTAAGACAGAAAGGAAAAGTATAGGATGTTTAAGGTTATCACAACCTTTTATAATTTTCTTTAAAATAAATATTTCTTTAATGATTAAAAAAAAATATATATATGTATATTGTTAATAGAATATTTTGTTACATACTAAAACTTTAACTATTATTTTAAAAATAATTTTTTTTTGTTTTTCAAAATAATTACAATTTTAATAAAACTATTTATATGTTTTTTTTTTGTTAAAAGAAAGAAATTATTGGTACATTGTTAACATATGTCTTCAAACTTACTTTATCAATAACTCCAATTATTTGATCTTTATTCAACTTTTCTTTAGTCCATAAAGAGCTTAAATTATCTTTGTTTGATCTTATTTCAACACACTTTAAAAAATCTCCGTTTATACTCATTATTAAATGTATAATAATGTTACTTGTAAATATAAATCGTACAATATTATTATAAATTTAAGGCAAATTTGATAAAAGTGTAAAACCTAGAAAAAATAAAAAAAAAATAAAATCATCTTTGATGAAAAAAAAATAATTGCTTTAGGAAGTTTGTAGTGTAATTTGACATGATGATAGGTAGAGTTTATAAAAAAAAATTATTATTCTTATTATTGAGAAAAAAAAATTTTTTTGGATTGAATACAAAAAGTAATGACAATTATAATTTATATAAAAGTAGTTGGGGTAAAAAAAAATATTAATGATAAATAAAAGATATTCATAATTTTTTTTTTACTAAAACAAAATTATAAAAAAATATGTTTTGTTGAAACAATAATTACTGTAATATTTAGTTTATTAATATTAACTACATAAGATTGATAGTTTTTTTTTATAAAAAAAAATAGATTAAGAAGAAACGATTAATATACATATATATGAATATGAATATGTATAGATGTAATATAATGTCAATATAAAATAATAGGTAAAAAAAAAGTTTGAAGAGGAGCATTGGTAGTTATAAGGTGTTAGAAAAATAGTGAAGAAGAAAAAGTAATAATATAATGGATGTGTCCCATGTGTAGTTAGGAGAGTAGTTGTTAAGACTTTTACACATATACATACATGTAAACTAATTCAAAAGAATCAAATAAAGACAAGGAGGAGTTTATAAAGTATTTTATAGGTATATTTATATGGTGAGGCACTATTCAAGATACTTTTCTTCAGTTAATAAAGATAGAAAATTATATGGAAACAGATAGTAAGGAGGGAAGTGAAGAGACAGGAAACTATGAAAATAATAAAACTTAGTCTATCTAAAATTTTCTTCTATACATATATTCCAGAATATTCTTTTATGAGAATAAGAAAATTTTTGTTTAAGAAGATTACAAAGAAAAATAGAAAAAAAATTAAAATTAAAAAAAAAAAAAATTTGTTAAAAGGTGGATAAAATTATTTGATATATATTGTTATATTACAATTTTTCTATTTTATTATTAAAACTAATAATTATTAATACTATTTTACATAAAATGTTATAAATAAAAAAAAAAAACTATTTTATTCATATATTATAATTGAATGTAGATAATTATTGAAAATATCAAGAAAGGTAAAATATAATATATTATAAAATAAAATAAATTATATTGAGAAATAGACGATAACTGTGTACTTAAACTCATCAAAATAAAATAGAATGATAAGAAAAGTTTGGCACACAATACCCCGCCTAAGTATTTACTTTCACCAATTGAGAAAAGAGGTGTCATCATTTCAATATACAGATATACAAAGACATGCATAATAATCTCATTGATAAACTCCACTCTTTTAAAAAAGATGGTTGTTATTTATAGAAGAAAAATAATTTATAACATAAATAGGCAAGTCTAAAAAAGATTGACAAATTTTTGAATAAGTGATTCAACTTCTTCTATATATATATATATATAAAAGAATGATTTTTTTTTTTGTAAATAAATACTTTTCTTTTTAAAATATTAGCAACTTATTTAACAATATAAAAAAAAGGTATATAAAATAAGAAGAAAAAAAAATCATACCACAATATTATCTTATATGCCTACATATAAATAAAAATCAGAGATGCTTTGAATAATAAAAAATCATTTTGCATTCTTATATTATATATTTGTATCTTGGACTATGTTGTAAAAAGTAATTAGAAGTAACATTTGTATTAACAAAAAAAATATATTATTATATTATGAGAATATTATAAATATAATTATATGATGGCATAAAAGAATAATAAACTTCTTTAAAAATATTTTTTTTCTTATGATAATGATTATAAATATAATGTATCATATTAAAGAAAATCTTTAAATATTGTTTAATGAAAGTAAAGATAGTTAAATGAAAAGAGATACCTATAAGATGTTTGTTATATATTAAAAGATAAATGATACCCAAAGTTATATTTAAACCTTAAATGGCAAAATAAATTGGATATAGTAGGTAAAGAAATTGAGGTGCATTAAATTATATACATACATATATTATGTACATTAAAATACGTAAGACAATATCAATGACAATAAAAAAATAAAAAAAAATAATTTTTTTTTTATTAATAATGAAAGACAACTCTGTACAATTTAATTAATTTTAAAGCTTTAATATGAAAAAGATCAAATGAAATAATAATAATGTAATATAAATATATTTTAAAATGTAATAAAAAATTTTTTTAATAATTTATTATAAAAAAAAAATCGTTCTTCTCTAGAAGATTATAAAAATAAAAATAAATAAAATATTTTATTAGATATAAATCTACAAACTTTATTATTTCTTTAATATTAAATATTAAAAAAATTTTTTTTTAAAGGAGTGGTAGATATTTTAATTTTCTAATGTAAAAAAATATTAAATAAAATTATTTATTCTCATTATGTAAAATGTATAATTCATTATAAAAAAAAAATACCATCTTTTTTTTTGTTGTGAAATTATGATATATTTTAATAATTAAAAGTATGAGAATTACTTAAACTATTTAATTTTTTTTATTCCACCATTGTGATATAAACGGAAGTGAGATATTTTAATAAACAATAAAAAATTTTTTTACTTTATAAAAAAAAATTACAGTGATACTCTTTTTTTTTTTTATTAAATTATAAATAAAGGTTTATGAATAAGAAAGAAACACCATCAATATATATTATATTTTGTATTATTCATATTTCATCTCTTATTTTAAGAACGAAAAAAAAAATTTTTTTTTTCTATCATATACCAGATATACATATATATATAAAAATATTATTGAAAATAATGTTTTGTGACATAATTGGTGTTGAATATAAATATAAAAATAAAATCTATGAATACCTTATTATGACGACTTGATAAAGTGATGCATTAGGAATATGATTTTATATATTTTATTTTGTATGAGACATCGTAATTAACTTTTTAAAAATGGATATGCTACTATGTTAATATATAATAATTTTCAAAAATAATTTTCTTTTATGACAATGTAATAACAAAAATATAATATGGTTAAATCTGTCACCAGTGTATCATTTATCAAAGATGCTACTACTTTTAGTAATATAGTTGTTTATGAATAAAAAATTAAACTATTATTTTAATGAATGTTTAATTTAATGAGAATTTCGTACTTATTTTAGAAAATAAATACCATAAAATAGCAGTTAAAAATCATAAAAATTACAGTATATTAATATAAATTTTAATTAATATATTATCTAGTGATATTATTTGTGGTAAAATATTACATCTTATAAAAGCATATTTCTTAATGATTTTATCATGTAATGGTAATTAATAAAAGATACCTTCTATAAGACAGGTGAATTAATAAGCTAATTATTATAATAATATGTCTAAGGCATTTTTAGTTCTAAGCAATTAAACACCATCTATAGATTTATGATTTCCTTCTAAGAAAATAAATTAAGTCGTTTACAATATTCTATTTTAATACCAACCAGCTTCTTCTTAGCCATCTTATTTTCTTTACCCAATCATGACTTTATTTTCCCAGTAATATGTTATGTACTTCACAATTGTATAAAGTAATAAATTTTTATCTTTTATCCAATATAAGGTAGGTAAAGCAGGCGGCAATATATAACTACCTTTATTTTATCAGCCTATCTTTTCTAGATAGTCTTCACAACTTTATATAAAATAAAGATTTTACTAAGACCATTTTATTTTGAAATTGCTTTCTTATTCATGCATCAAATAGTTGAATGAGAGGTACCGACATAATTAAGGTACCTACCTTTATAAAATGAAATTAAGAATCATAAATATGAAAATATATAATTTGTTATGTGAAGAAGTGAAAAAGGAAAATGATAAACAAAAACATCATACCGCCAATGGGAGATTTATAAATGTATATTACTCTTCTTAGCCATAATATACAATGATATCAATTAGCCATTCACGTGAACTTTTTCATGTTCTTAAAAAAGGTAAAAATTTTTGATAAAATGAATGAATGAATGGTTGGATGGATGGATGGTTGCATGAATAATCGTTAAAGATGATAAATAAGTAACAATTTCAAACAACAAATATTATTAAAAGAAAGTCAATTTATGAAAAGTAAAAGAACCTATTTTATAGAACTTGAGTGGTATAAATAGATATAATGCGCATGAAAGTATTGATAATTATAAATTGAAATCAAAGAAATGGTTGATTAAAAAGATTATTCTTATAAATTTTTATAATTATGTAAATATTATTATTTCAAGAATGATAAAAGATATATGATCAGATATAAAAATAAATTTTTTTTTTAACAAAAGTATCAAAAAAGAAAAATTGTATTTTTATTTTTTTTATTAATAATGTTAATGATTATTTTTATTACATTTATTAATTATTAAATAAAGTTTTTTTTTTTTAATTTTTTTTATTAATAATCTGTGTTTCTTATAATATATGATTTTTTTTAGTAAAATTTAAAAATATTTTATTATAAATTATTATTATTAAAAGTACATTTATATATATATATATATTATTGATAATAATTATATATATATAATATAAAAATTTTTAAGATAGCACATTGAACAATAAGATTTATGAAAAATATATATGTATATAAAAGTTATATTTGTAACCTTTCTTTTTCTTCTCATCATGCATAATTTATTTTTTGAATTTTTGATTTTAAAAAGCAAATACTTTTATGACTACTTAGCATGTAACATAATATGATATAATGATTTTATTATTCTAATTCAATATTACAAATTGGAAGAACTTTGTTAAGGAAATAGAATCGTAAACATAAATCACACTATATTTTATATTTTTAGTAAAATAAAAAATTTTATACATTATATTATTATTATTTTTTTTCTTTTTTTTTCCTATAAAATATGTATCATCGGTAGGATATATTAAAATAATATATTCTACATTTTTCGTTACATCAGGATACTACAGTATGACTTAACAACAAGTGAGCCGTGTGCATCTGGAATATAAATTTATTTAGTATTATTTCATTTCACCATTTAATCAACAGTACCTTTTTAAAAGCATATGGAGTTAAGATGAAAATAAAAGTGTTTAAAGATGTTAGGGACATGCTTTTGCTGATATTATTTTACCTAAATTTATATACATACATATAATATATATATATATATATATATATATATATAAAGTTAAAGATACTGATAAAAAGAATAATACATATTTAAGTGAATGATACTGTTAATATATGTATATATACATTACAAACTATATAAATATATATATATAATGAAGTATAAATTATTATAATTATAGAATAAAAGATTATAACAATAGAAAAAAGTGATAAAATTATATTTTGTATCATTATTAATAATATATATTTGTAAATAAATACATTCTTCTTTAAAATTATTTTATTGATAAAAACCTGCCGATTTTGATCATATCTTACAATTTCTATATAATACTTCTATTAAAATTTAAACAAACTTTTATAAAAAGTAAATATAAAGTTCATGTTGTATGATTATGAGTCTTTGTCAACTTACTTCTTTTGAAATAATTTGAATGAATATATATATAGATACGTTATGTTTTAATTTACTTCTAAAAGATTGTCTTAGAATGGCAATATATAACAATATAACAATTTTTGTTTAAAATTCTTTGTAATACAGGTCCATTAAAGATAAATGAAAATGAAGAAATAATACTTTTTATAAAAATGAATAAGAAAAAAGGATGATTAGTAGAAGAACAGTTTGATGTCATGTACTCTTTTATTGAATCTTTTCAAAAGATATTGTTTGTAATGAATAGTGAAATAAATTATAACTTCATATATATTTATTTATCATTCTTTTATATATTTAATGTAATGTTATTTTTTATAGACCAAAGATAATAATATAATAATTAAAAAAAAAAAAGAAAAATATGTTTATACATTTATAGTAATTTTTTTTTATTTTATAAAGTATAAAGAAATTGTATTGATAAAATAATTTGTTTTAAAAAAAAATTATAAGTTGATAAATATTTGTATTGATAAAAAAATACCATAATTTAATGAATAATATATGAAAAAAAAAATTTTTTTTTTTAATATAATATTATTTTTGTCTTTATTGATAACTTTTTGATTTTAATATATTTTGTAGTATTGATATTATTATTAATTATTATAACACTTTCTTATTTAAATCTTCCTACTTAACTTAATTTTATACCTGTTTAAGTACTACTTAGCATTTCTTTATTGAAATTTATAATATCTTATTTATCTATGTATAGTTCATTATATTAATACTCTTTCTTTATTAATAATATTACTTATGGATGCTCACTTATTTGTTTATTTAACAGATCAAGAATGTCCTTAATAATTAATAACATTATATTTAGATACATTGGAAGTATATTTAAGTGTGATTGTTAATGGATAGTATTGTTTCATGAGAATTGAAAAAAGAAGTCAAATATAATATATTTATGTATATATATAAAGAAATAAATAAATTTCTTGATGAGGATAAAGATTAAACAAGAAAAGATATATGTCTTATAAGGAAAGGTAATTAAGATAAGGTAAATGATAGTTAACGGGATATAAATATATTTATTATTTCAGGGAACCGATTAAAAATTGGCGTATTGTAACATCTTTTGACCTTATTTAAAAACTACCATCAATTAATATGTACCTACCACTTTACATATGTTCAAAAAGTTAATTATATCAATGATGAGGTTCATATCATTTCTGCACCTGTTACAATTTTTCATTTATAATATTAAATTGTTATTTCTGATTGTTTTGATATTATGCTTTAATTGATTATAATAATGACAAGTTTAGACTTCTTTTTATAAATTAATAAAAGCAATTCATTTTATTATTTTAAGACTGATATAAGAAAGTCTAAAGAAAATTATAATCTTACAATAATAAATAAATTTAAAATTGGCTCAATTAGATAGTCTTATTACATTTATTTTATATAAACTTTTAAAAATTATTTTTAAAAATGTTTTAAAGTTATTAAATGATATATAAAAAATTATTTTACCTTAAAATAACTTTTTAAAATAATAATTAAAAGTTAGATAAGAAAAATTTTATTCAAAATTAATAATGTTATCGTATATTCTTAGTCAAAGTAATGAGGTAAATAATATATTATCATATTTTTTAAAAATATAAGGTAAAACAGTATATTTAAAAATATTTGTCAAATCTTTTGATAGTTTGGAATTGAAAAGGATTATGTTATCATAAATAATTATTCACAATAATACAATTTTTATATCTTTGCAAAGTAACACTACATTTATTACTAATAGCATCTTGTGTTTCTTCTAATCTATCAATTTTTTTCTAAAACAATTATCATTTTCATAGTTTTAAATTAGCAAAACTACAATATCAAATTGTTATTTTATTAATATTAAAAAGTGATAACAAGAAAAAAAACCATTTTTAAAATCATAAATAAAGTCATATATTGTTCCATAGTAATATTAAATTTAAAATTATTAAAAAAAAATTAGCTAATTAAGAAACAGCTAATTTAAAAAGTTATATTTTTTTAAAAAAACATACTATTTAATGATGCATTATTTGATTACATTTGAATTTATAAAATTATCAGGCTTTATTTCTTATTTTGATATGTAAAAAATTTATCAAAACAAAATTATATATTGATAATTATTTAAACTAGTCATATTAATTTTTAAAAAGTTTATATTTATATTCATAGATAATTTATTAAAAAAGTAGTTAATAATTCTACTATTTTAAAATTATTATAATGCAAAAACAATTAGTTATAGAAAAGATTATATTTTTGAACAACTTTTTTTAAAGAAATCACAATTTAATAACTATAGCAAGCCAATTTTTTTTACCGCATACCTTTTGAATCATTCTATACTTTTTACAATATTTTGGTAAAAAAAATATATTTGTTTATGTGTCAACAGGCTTTTTAAAAATTTTCTTGTTTTGGTATGAAATTTGCTTTTATTTTTGTAATAATAGTATAGTATTATATTTTATAGTCTCATTTTAGCTAATAAAAACTTTTCTAATTTAAATATTATCTTTAAATAATATTTATATTGGTACATTTTTTTAAATTTAATTAAATTTGTAAACATTTGAAATGATGATTTATCAAAAAAATGCTTTTAAACAAGTTAGATTGAAAAAAAAATTAGTAATTAGTATCATTTACTTGATTAATTTATCTTCATACAAATTTGATAAAAAATTTTTTTTAATTAAACAATAAAGATATCTTCTTGTCATTGAAAAAAGTTATATATATTAAAACCTGAATATACATTAAAATTTTTTTCCAGATTTCAAATATTCCTTTATTAATGTTAAAATAAATGATAAAATAAATTTATTTATTGCGAAATTTTTTTAAAATATTAATTATGTACTAAAATTATTTCATATGTTAACAACATATATAAAGAATAATTATTAAGTAAAATAATATAAAATTAATTATTGGTGCATGAAAAATAAAATAATTTTAAAAAAAATAACAATCTTAAAAATATTGTAGACAAAATAAGTGATAAACTTAATAAATAAAATAGGTCATAGTTGAGTAAAAATATTAACAAAATGGATATGTAATAAACTAATATTAAAATTTTGTTTAATGATAAAAGATGTAAAAAATAACAATTTTTATATTTTGAAGTGGTAACAATATACTTCCAAAAAGTATTACTTCAAAAAATTATAATTTTTTTTTATGTTTTGAAAAAGGTAAGATAAATATTTTAAAATCAATTAAATATGTCAATAAGAATTTGAGAAATAAAATAAAGATAGGTTGTTAAGGTATTTTTACAATATATAAAATGCTATTTGTTTTTGCAATTATATGGTTATATGAATTTTTGTATCAAATGATAATATTTTTCAAATATATCCTTAAGATTACGATATTTTTTTGTTTAATTAAGCAACTTATTATTTCAAACTTTCTCATACTTCAATTTATTATTTTTTACTTCCTTATTTGACTAAATGATAGATTATTGAATTATATAAGTAGAATGCTTTGTAAATTTAAACATATATAAACTTAATCTATATCTATTAAAATATTTAAAAATATAAATTTTGAAAATATATAAATAAAAACTAAATTTTTGATAATCAAATTTATTGATAATAAATAAATATATATTTGAAATTTTTTCAACTTTTTTGAACAGCAATTTTATTAATACAAATTAATTATTTAAATTTTAAACAATTCTACTAGAACTTTTCAAACATTTATATAAACAAATTTTTTTTAGACATATGAATATTAATTAGCAAATATCATTAAGTTTCTTGCCTAATTATATGATGTCATACATAAGAAATATTGTTTTTTTTTTCATCAAATTAATAAGAAATTAATAGATTCATATTAAATTTTAAATGTTATTAAAAATTAATAGAAATTATTAATTGAGGTAATGGTAATTTACTATGATGTTACTAGTGAAACGGCATTAATGGTAAATGTAGTTTTAAAAATTAAAATTTGATATTTTTGAAAGTTGTTTTGCTTTGAATTTATATTAGACATTTAATATTATTAAAGTTAATTTTTTATTATACCCTCAATATACAAATAATTTTTTATCTTTAACTCAAATTATTATCACAAGATTAGAAAATTTACAGTATCATATAATTTTCCTGTTTTTATTGAAACACTTTCAAAATTTTAAAAAATAAAAAAGAAGGATCATATTTTTATTGATTTAAAATAAAAACAATATATTAAATACATATGAATGTTTTATCACTTGAAACATATATTTTAACATTCTAAAAAATATAATAAAACTTTTTAAAAAAATATTTTGTCTTGAATAAAATAATTCAATTTTAAAATTATACTATGTTTGTTTTACTTAGACAATAATGAAAAAAAAAAGAAATTTTTAAAACTAAATGTATCTGTTTTTATTTTTTTTTAATAAAAACAATAAGATTGATTATTTTACATAGATAATTACATATTTTATTTATCTAAAATTTAACCTAACACATTATAACAAAATAAATATAATAGGTATAAATAAACAGTAACATTGTATTCATTATAAAAAAAATTTAAAATATGCTATTTAATCTTTGAAAGAGTATAAAAATTTCACTTAACATCTATTGTCTTTACTTGTAAAACATTTTTTTTTAAATCTTTTGTATAAAAATAAAAGAGAATTTTTTTTTTGTGTATTATGACTGTTGTAATATAAAACACCATTAAATGTAACTTTAGATCTCGAAAAAATGTTATTAAAATTTGATATACAATTTTTCGATATTATAACATAACTACATTTATACAAATAATATATTTCTATATTTCATAATATTTAAAATCTACTTATTATTTAAGATATGTTATGATTTATAAATAATATTAAAAAATATTTTATTAATTTTTATATGATTTTTTCTTTTAATGATAATAGTTATTTTATTTTATGTATGTATTATAAAGACAAAATGTTACTAATAATCTAAAAGATGTTTGTAATGAAAATATTTAGAGTAACGGATTATGGTTTTATTGAATATCAAATAGTCATATGTTAACAATGCATATGATTTTTTTTATTTATACCAAGAGAAGTTTAATTATGCATCTTTTTTCTTATAACTTATCACATTGTTTATTTAATGGAAATATAAAAAACTATATTATAAGTTAATAATCAAAAAACAATAAAAGTATAAAAAATGTCACATTTTAATATATTTTTAAAAGTGATCAAAAATTATCTAACCAATTTATCTTATCTCTATTTTTTAATATTCAAATTTTAAATTCACTTATCATAAGATTATTTTAAGAAATATAAATATTATTTTCTTTATATTAATAATAATTTTCTTTTTAAAATTTGATAATATATATTATTGGTATATTGAAAATATTTTTTTTATTTTGATAAGTGTTTATTTGTTTTTTTTAAAGTTAAGCTATTAAAATATTTTTTTATTAGTAAAATATATAATTCATTTTAAGAACTTTTATTAAGAATATTATAGATAAATATTTTTATTTCAAACTATTATCTTGTTTAAATCACCTTATTCAAATAAAAAAATAATTTTATTTTATTATATTTCAATATAATACTAATATTTCAGTACTTGAATAATTTTCAAAATATAAAATAAAAAAAATATTATTTACTTCTTTTGTTGTCATTTTTTCTTATTTTTTTATATTATTTTTTTTTTTTTTTTTGAAAAATGTTAGTATGAAAGTAAGTTATATCAAAGTTTTTAATATTTTACCAACCCAATATTGTCCTTTTAAAATTTTTGATATTGAAAAATGGTAAATCATTTATTTTATTCTTCTTTTTCTTCTAAGCTTTATTTTATTCATTTTTATGCACTCATCTTGTTATATGTTATTAATATATCTTAACTAACTTTTTCGTTTGCTTAACTATTATCTTAAATTTTTCAAAAAGTTATTCTTTCAATATTGTGCGTTGATATATATATTTATTCTCAATAAATGTTATTTAAAACGTATAACAAAAATTAGATCATTTTTACTAACTGCTATGTAACAAAAAGACACAATACTTTAACTTTCTTGATATAAAGGATAAACGTCAGCTGTTAAAATTTTACAATAAAGATATTCTTCCATTTCAAACAATAAATTTTGAGTACATAAATTAAAAAAAAAGTTAACTTTTTTTTATTTTTTAGTTTAAAAAAAATAGTTGAATAGAAATTAATGATATTTAAAGATTCATTAAATCGAAAATATAAATATTTATTATACTAAAATGGTACGAACATTATTTGATATTAGTCTTAGCACAATGTGTAGGACATATATTAATGGTGATTTAACATTACTTCCAGAAAATTGTAAACAACGTTTAATTGAATTTTTTTGTTCACATGATCAGGTAAAATAAAAAAATTTTATTTAACAAAATATATATATTAATTTTTAGTTTTATCATGATGACTGTGCCAAATTAATATCATCCCCATATTTTGGAAGCAATTTAACAGAAATTAATTTTTATTTAAGTGAACAAGTTAATGATATGTTATTAGAAAATTTAGTTCAAATGAATAATAATTTAACAAAAATAAGTATAACATTATGTCAAAATATTACTGATAAAGTATGTTATTAAAAAAAAAAATATAATAATTTAATTTTTAAGGGTATATTATCATTAACAACAAATCAAGGTAAATTAGAATGTCTTGAATTGAAATGTCTTAATAATCTTACTAGTGACGGTTTGAAGAATGTTAAATCACAAAGTCTTTATACTGTTAATTTAAGTGGATGTACAAAGGTACAATGAAAATATTATATTATTATAATAAAACATTTTTTTTTTAGATCACCAGCGATGGAATATTTCATTTGGCATTTAATAATCCAAATATTACAAAATTTTATCTTAATGATTGTCGTTCAATTGATGATCAGGCACTTTACGATATAGCATATGGTATAGGAGAAAATCTTCAAGTATTAGAATTAAATTTTTTGCAGAATATGGAAGATCCTGCAAAATCACTTTTAAATTTATCGCAAAGATGCCCACACATATCACAATTATCATTATGCCGTTTTTTTGAATTTTCTGATGAAGATAATCAACAGGAATGTACAATTGAAGGAATGGAATTAAGAGAAGTTGATTTATATGGAAATTATTTCTTTACACTTCCTAATTTACCATTATCCGTAACAAAATTAAGTTTATCTGTATCAGGGGAAGAAAATGCAACAAATCTTGTTTCAAAATTACTTAATTTACCATTTTTATCAACAATTCATTTACAATTAAATTGTGAAGAAATTAGTAATTCTGCAATTGAAAGATGTAATGAATTTTTAAAAATATTTATTGGTGGTCTTGGTAAAAAAATTATTAATCTTCATATATCTTGTAATAGAATTATTGATGAAGTCTTATTACTTATTACCAATAATATTCCAAATATGACACATTTGGCATTAAATGTCAAACATATTAATTCATATCATTTACAAAGATATTTTGGTACAAGTAATAGAGCAATAATTTTTAAACTTCGTTCTCTTAAGTTATGTCGTCTAAAAATATCATATAGAGCACTTTTTGCAATTGCTCGTAATGCAAAATGTTTGGAAGAATTTGAAGCATCACATATGTTATGTGTAGATGATCGATTTTTAATAATTCTTGCACAAAATTGTCGTTTTTTAAAAACAATTAATTTTAATGGCTGCAGATGGGTAACAGATAGAGGGTTAAGTGCTTTGGCAAGAAATTGTAAACTAACTGAAGTTCGTATTAGAGCAACATCATGTACTGATAAGTCAATATACTTATTAGCTCAATTTTGTCCAGAAATTGAGTGGATTGCATACTCAGATTATTCAGGAAGACCAAAATTTAGTGATAAAGCTTTACAATGTCTTAAAAATGCTTGTGTACAAAGAGTTATTTGTTAATAAATAAAAAATAATATAATATTTTTTTTATAAATAAACCCAGTGATATTGATCGTATTTTTGTTTTTGAATTTATTTTAATTTTATTTTTGCATATTCATGTATATTCTTAATACATATAGTATATATATGTAAAAAAATAATGCCTTTAACTAAATGTTATCAATTTTCTTTTCTTTTTCATTTTATATTCTATATTTTATTACTATTTTCTTCCACCCTACAAATATATATATTCCATTAATGTCAAATATAATAAAATAATTTATTATATCTTTTCACAATTATTTTTTTGCCATCTTTATCCTCTTACTTTAAATTCTCCTATACATTTCATTTATTGACTACCATTATTTTCTACAATTGTCATGAATTTGTAGAAAAAAAAAAAGAATATCACGATATAAACAGTAATGCACAACAACTATATGTGTACTTCAACAATTTTATTTTATATTGACGCGAATGCTCTATACAAACAACAACCATCAACCATTACTTGTTTGCAACTTCATGTCACGTTTTTTTATTTTTAAATTAATTTAAAATTTCTAATAAATTATTTTAATTTTAGATTAAAAATTTTATTTACTTATATATTATTAAGAAAAAAAAATTCTATAAAAATAACTTTTCAATATATAAATTAAACTTGTTTTTTAAAAAAATTATTAAAATATGCAGGTATTAATGATTTATTTATAAACCATATATTACTGATTTTTTATCATTATAGCAAGATAAAATTCAAGAATCACTTTTAAATGCTGTTGAATCAGCAAAAGAAGCTGCTAGTTCAGGTTTAGAAAAAATTACTGATTTTTTTCATGGTGATCCATTTGAAACTTATGTTGGAAAAAAAGTTGAAATGGCAACAGATGCCACTGTTTTATCAACTGAAAATTGGGGTTTAAATATTGAAATTTGTGATATTATTAATACTACATCTGATGGTGCTAAAGATGCTCTTCGTGCTATAAGAAAACGTTTAAATAATGAAATGTCTAAAAACAATGCAATTGTCATGTATACTTTGACAGTTCTTGAGACATGTGTTAAAAATTGTGGTATTCATTTTCGTACTCTGGTATGTAGCAAAGAGTTTGTAAATGAACTTATCAAATTAATTGGACCAAAATTTGATGCACCACAAATTATTCAAGAAAGAATACTTACTTTAATTCAAAGTTGGGCTGTCGCTTTTAAAGATATTCCAGAACTTCATGATGTAGTTGACATCTATAATGACTTAAAAAGTAAAGGAGTTCAATTTACTGATATTGATATTAATCAAATTCCACCAATCGATACTCCGGTTGCGGTAAGTTTTTAAAATATATCAACAAAAAAAATTTTTATTGATGTATTCTATTTAGTCTGTTCCAAAAATATTTTCTCAAGATAAACCAACACAACCAATAATACCAATTAGTAATCCAAATATACCACCAATGTTTTTACAATCTACAATACAAAATTATGAGAGTGGTATAGAAGTAAGTTCAGATAGTTTAGCTAAATTACGTTCTGAATTGGATGTTGTCAAAGGAAATGTAAATGTTTTCCAAGATTTATTAAGTCAATTACCACCCCAATCAGCTAACAATGATGAAAAAGAATTCTTGAATGAGTTATATGAAACATTACAAGAAATGCATAAAAGAATTGTTGCTTTAATACAAGTAATTCAAAATGAAACTGTATTTTCTGAACTTTTATCAATTAATGATGAAATAACTGAATCATTTGAAAAATTTGAAAGATATAAAAATATGAAACCTAATGAGAATTCAGAGAATGTTAAATTATTACAAAGTAATGAGTCAGATAAAGATGAAGGATCATCTTCTGGTATTGAAAAAAAAGACAATAAATCATTTGAAGAAAAATCATTAATTTAAATTTTTATTGAATGGATAAAAAAAAATGACACAAAAAAAAATTTAATTTTAAACATTAATGACACATTACTTTAATTTATTGCACTTCTAAAAGTGACAGCTTATTTCATTAAAAGTATATTTGTCAAATAAAAAGTGATTTTGTAAGGTATTTTGGTTAGCTGATTAAATTCCTTTCAAAGCCTTTTTAACAAATTGTGGTAGAACAAATGAGGCTTTGTGTATCTCCGAGTTGTAAAACTTAAGTCCCATTTTATCACATTCTTCATCTGTAATTATACGTGCTGGTATTGACAAATCACGATCCTAAAAAAAATTATAATCAAAATTTTTGTTGTAAAGTATTGCTATGAAAACAAAACATGCAAAAAAAAAATATATAAAAAAAAATAGTGCCTTACAGATTTACAACAAAGCAAATACCCCATATTTCCCGATGGATATGTGCTTACAGAATGTGAAGCATAAGCTACGGATGGGTAAATAGTTTTATTAAATTTCAACAAGTGTTTTATAAGATCCAAGTGCAACCAAAAACATTCACCTAAAGTTAGTAAAAAAATTGTTAGAAATGTTAAGAATAAAATATATGTGATTTGTTAAAAATAATATTACAATAATATTACTAAATGTGGTTAGTTTTGTGTGCTCTAATACAAAATAATATACCTCTTTTTTATTTTTTGAACATAATATATATCCCATTGTACCTGAGGTGTATGTTGGGACAGAGCCAATTGCGTATCGTACCTGATTAAAAAGTCTTTTGCAAATGACGGTTAGATCAGTAACCAATATCAAATCTAACCATGGACACTCACCTATGCATTTCCAAATTCAATAGGTATCAAAATTTTTAATATAACTTACCTTGTGAACTTAATACACCACCATCTCTAAGTGCATCATTAAGAAGTGAATAATATCCTTGTCCAAAAAGTGATTCTGCAGGTCCAATTGGATCAGAAGAATCAGTTATAATAACATCAAATTCATTTTTGTGACCAGCTAAAAATTCAAATCCATCACCAACAAATAATTTTAATTTTGGATTATCAAATTGACAACTCATATGAGGAAGATATTTTTTTGAAACATCAATAACCATTTGGTCAATTTCACACATTGTTACTTCTTTAACACAATCATGTTTTAAAACTTCTCTAAGAATTCCACCATCTCCTCCACCTATTATAAGTACCTTTTCAGGATTTGGATGAGCAAACATTGGAAGATGACATAACATTTCTTGATATGAAAATTCATCTCTTTCAGTACATTGAATTATTCCATCTAAAACAAGAACATTTCCATATGTTTCACTTTTAAAAACCAAAACATCTTGATATAATGATTTTTCATGAAATAAAACTGTATCCACTTTTAGTGAAAAACATTGTCCTGGCCATGCACCACCCATTTTTTGGCCATCAGATGTAATTAATTTTGAGTCATCACAAATTCCATTTTTCATTTTTTCTAAATCATCAGGTGAAAATTCAGAAAACCACCCTTTATGAAGAAAATCCATAATTAATTTGTAATAGTAAATATCTATAAAGTTAAGAGTTACCAAGTATAATTTTAATAAATGAAACAAATAATATAATAATTTATTGATAAAACAATTTATTTTATATATTTTAAAATAATATCTTAATTATTTTTTATCAAATCACATATTTGTTAAGATAACATATTTATTAATAAGATGTTTCTTATCATAAATGTACTTTTATTTGTATTAATATTTGATTATCTATAAATATATAGATAACACATATATAGACATTTATTTTACTTTTCTCGACAAGCATTAATATAAATGGATAAGATATAATAATTTATTAGTTTAATTTTTATATTTAACAATTAAAAAGTTTTTAATAAAATGAGATTGTATTAAGATGACCTAAAGAATGTAAATATTAGAAATATCATTTTTATGCGCATTTAAATTGACGAATACAAAGTTATTTATTGACATATTTTATTAAAATATATATATAAAAAAAGATATAATATTATGATATTAATATATAATAAATAATATCTTATATTATTTCTATATTTTGTCTCATATTTAAAAATATAAAATATCATTTAACTTGCTGAATAGATGTAAAATAAAAAAAAATCAAGATATATAAAAAACTTGTATATAAAAAAAGTGATGTAATAAATGCTTGTTTATGGCAAATACATTAATTTTATAATTTATTATTTTACTAGTAAATATTTTTTTTTTAGTACTACTAATATTATTATTTTTAATATTTTTAAAAATATAAAATAATATATATTTTTAAATATTACTTGTTAAAATAGTTTTTTGACAATTAAAAATAATAAAAGGATAAACTATCGATTTAGTAAAATAAGTTGTAGTAATAATATAAGGTAGAAAATGTAATATTTACTAGCAAATTATATAAATATATATATTAAAAAATATTATTTTATATATAAGAAAATAAACTAAAAACATAAATTTACTTATACGTTTATAAAAGTTAGATATTTTTATGACAAAAATTTTATTTTTATAGTGTTTGAGTACCCTTAAATGTTTTAAAAACAGCTATATGATTGATGTTTAATTAAATAAATTATAACAATATTTGTTTTTTATTATATTAAATTATTTAATTACATAATTTTAATAATGATAAATTACCATCACGTATACATAAATATTATAAATAACTATAAAATACTTTTTTTTTCTTTTATTTTTAAAAACAATTTTTTTTAAAAATAAAAGATAATCAATAAAATTATATAATCGAAAGATAACTTGTCACTGTCTTTTTAAAAAATCATTGAACAAAACAATGAAATAAAACTTTTAATATCAAATATTTAATAGTTATTATTTATAAATAATTTTTAAAGAAAAATAACAATACATTATTATTTATTTATTCTTTATATCTTTAATATTAAATATTGCATATTCTTTAAAATTTTTTTTTTTTAAATTTTAGTCTAAAAAATTTTGTAGACACTTCTTCAGACATTTGTATATGTTTATCATTCAATATAATATATAACACTTTACATTGTATTTTATTTTACCAGAAATACTCAATTAAATGTTAAAATTTTTAATGAATAGATATATTGTTTATATGAAGAAATTTTAATTTTAAAATAACAAATTATTCTATTGTTATAAAGAAGAAAGTTTAAAAGTTTGAAGATAAATGTATTATCATAAAAGTTAGATATAATAGTAAATTTATAATTCAATAATACATAATACTATTACTTATTAAAATTAACAAAATACGAGATATATACTCTATTGGCAAAAGCAATTGATATACTAAAATTTTTTTTTTTTTATATTTAATTTATCATTTTGATTGATTTATTATAAAAATATAGACAGAAATCTTAAATAAAGATTTAAGTTTAAAGTCGTTATAAAGTATAAAATTTATCAGTCATTATTTTGTGTATTTTTATTTTTCTTAATATGAATTGGAATATTATAAATATCATTTTTAGTATATTTTTATTTATAAATATTTGCTATTGTAATGAAAAATCAAAAAATATTA
The DNA here is from genome assembly GCF_001040885.1 of Strongyloides ratti. NCBI lineage: Eukaryota > Metazoa > Nematoda > Chromadorea > Rhabditida > Strongyloididae > Strongyloides > Strongyloides ratti. The sequence continues at coordinate 466,653 of NW_020171512.1, read as the reverse complement.
CACGTTCTAGTAATCGTCTACCAAATAATCTTATACCAAGTAAATATAATTTACAATTAAAAATTTTTATGCCAAATCAAGATGAATTTTCATTGAATGATGATATTTTATTTGAAGGAAAAATATCAATTCGTTTAAAAACAAAAAATCCAACAGATATTATTGCTTTAAATGTTGCAAATGCTTCTTATATTAATCCTAATTTTGAAAATATATCAATAACTGATTCATTATCAATGAAAAAAGATATTATTATAATAAAAAATATTGAATATGATGGTAAAAAAGAAATAATGTATTTTTTTTTAAATAGATCATTAAAAGTAGATGAAGTAATTATATTTTCATTTGATTATAAAGGATATATAAATAAATATGAAAATTTAGGAATTTTTATTAATAAAACAAGATCAAGTAATGATACAAAACTTTATGTTGGTACACATAATCAACCAGGATTTGCTCGTCGATTTATTCCATGTTTAGATGAACCAAATTATAAAAGTGTTTGGAATGTTAGTGTAATACATCCAAAACCAACAAAAGCAGTAGGAAATGGTTCACCTTTATTAGAAGAAGATATAGATGATAAATGGAAAAAAACAACATTTTCACCAACTTATAAAATGAGTTCATATTTATTTGCATTATTTGTTTCTGAATTTAAATATATTGAAAAAGAGGTGACTCATACAAATATACGTTTATGGTTTGATTCAATATATCATGATAAAGCAGAAATAATATTATATTTAAATGAACAAATTTTAATATTTTTAGAACATTATTTTGACTATGCTTATCAAATGAACCATCTAGATATTGTCGCAATACCACATTTAAATGTTGATGCAATGGAAAATTGGGGTCTTATAATGTTTAGGAGTAAAATTCTTTTTGAAGATAATGAAAATGATAAAACAAGACAAGAGGATATATTAATTACAATAACACATGAATTAATTCATCAATGGATTGGTAATTTAATTACACCTGAATGGTGGCAACATATATGGCTTGCTGAAGGAGTAACACAATTATTAACAGAAATTGTTATTGAAAAAATATATCATGAAAATTTGTCATATCAAATATTTAATAGAACCAGAAAAGGAATGTTTAATGATTTTAATAAAACATATGACTTAACACTTGAAGATAATTTTGATGATATTCATAATTATAAACATCATTTTGATATTGCTTATTCAAAAGGATATGGTATTACAAAAATGGTATATCTTATTTTAGGTTATGATTTATTTCGTGAAGCAATGAGATTATATGTTAAAAAAAATAAATTTTCAAATGTTGATAGTACAATACTTTTTCAAAGATTTCAAAAAATTGCTAATGAAAGTGGTTTTGGTAATCAAGTTAATTTTAATTTAATGAGAAAAGAATGGGTTCTTCAAAAAGGTATTCCACTTGTTGATGTTAAAAGAATTGATAATAATACATTAGAATTAACTCAACAACCATTTGATGTTCGTGAAAATAATGAATTAGGATATAAACCATTTAATGAAAAATTTAGATGTACATGGAATATTCCTATATGGTATACAGTTAACGGTGTACTTCAAAAATTGGAATGGTTGCAAAATCGTTTAACACTTAATGTTAATTCATCTGATATCTATATTATAAATCCTGAAACAAAAGGATGGTACTTAGTTAGATATGAAAAAGACTATTATAAAGTATTAAAAAATAAAATTACCAAAAATACTGTACCACATAGAAGTTATATGTCAGTTGTATGTGATGCAGTTTGGTTATGTGTTGAAAAGTACACGGATTGCCAAACTGGTTTTGAATCAACTAGATGTATTGTTAAAGCACCATCTAATTGATTTATAAAATTAATACAATTTTTTTCTTACATTTTGTTATTAAATAGTTATAGAAATAATATTACAATAATTTTATAAATACATCAAAAGAAAGTCATATATAGTGGAAAAAAATATATATATATATATAAATAATTAGATCAATAATAATAATAATATATTTAGTAGTTAATATAGGTATTTTTGTAATTTGTAAAGCAAATTTTTTTTAATAAAAAAAAAATTTTTTTTTATTATTTTTTTTTTATATCTATTCAATTCTTTTATCAAGAAGTGTTATATATGGAATACAAAATATACCCTTATTATTTGATGGAATGTATTTAACTTTTGCTATATACTTATGTTTTTGCGATTTTTTATGAATATCAATTAAAGAAAACATAAGAAAGCATGTATATCCAGCCCATGATGCAAAAATATGGAACATAGCATGTAAATAAGGAGTACCTAAATATAACCAAAAATCACAAAATATACGATCTGAAACCCAAAATGTTGCTGCTAATCCCCATAATACAGATATTCTATCAACACATTTTGATGTCTCTTCAATACCACTATGTTTACCTTCATAATATATTACAAAACAACCAGGAATTGAGAAAATCATTAATGCAATTGCATTTAATGATGGTTCAACAAAACATAAAATACTTACAATAATTGTAAAAATTCCAAGATATAAACGTATTTGGGGTATATATTTATGCCATTTTTCAGGAAAACACTTCATAATTGGTAAATATGAGAATAAACATATTGTAAGAAGCCATACTAATGAAAGTTCATCAACTAACTGACCAAAAAGATTTATTGTAGCATGGTAATAAGTTGATGCAATACCATTAATTGTTAAAAGTAAATGTGGCCAAAAAATCATTGAATTAATTTCTTTAATATATTTTCTTAATAACATTGCATTAACCATTGGTAGTACCATAATAGGTAAATTTGTTATAGTATTAGTAAATTCAGCAACCATTGGTGATGTTTGATATTTATATGCACTTTCACACCAAGCATGTCCAGATTCATATTTAAACCATTCGTCAAACATTTTTTATCTATAAAAATTATAATAAAATAATTTTTCTTAGAAAAAAGAAAAAAAATTAATTATACAGAAATATTGAGAAAAAAAAACTCTTTTAATGAGAAAAATAAATAAATTTTATAAAAATATTAAGAAATAAAAAAAAATAACTTTTTTTATCTTAAAATAATTAATATTTATTTTATATAAAATTTTAATATTATATTTATATGCACTCAGATATAGTAAATTAATCTTAAATAATAGTTCATCTACTATATATTAAATTTATACGTAGATTAAAGATAATTAATTACATATTTAAATATATTTCTGAAACCATAATTTTTCTTATCCATAAAAAGGTATTCTTAAGATAAAATAGTGTATAAAGATAATAAAAAGCACTATTAATATTATAATTAATATATTTATAAATTATAATAATTAAATTATTTATGCATATAAAATAATTATGATCTATGAAATATTATAAAAATATAAAAACTTACTTTTACAAGTAAATTAAAATATAAAATTAATAAATATTATAATACTTTATTTTTAAAGATTATAAAATATTTTTTGATAATAAAAAATTTATGTATATGAATTAACAGTTTATTATAGTGAAGAAACACTTTTATTTATTAAAAAGAAAATGTCATTTTATATGAAATTTTAGTAAGTATTATGTTTCATTTTATCATTAATTTTTATCATGGCAGATAATGATATCCTTCTTTGAATAAAAAAAAATGTTAAAAAAATCAAATTATAAAAGATTTAAATGAAAGATAAAAATTATTTAATGAATGTTAATAAAAAAAAAATATATTAATAAATATAAATATAATTATACAAATTTTATAAAAATAATTATTATTTTATACTATAATTCATATGTAGATAAACTTTATAAACTGTAAATTTAAGATATAAAATCAAATATATATTATTAAGAATATTTTATTTTATTAATTTTTATACTGTTCAAATACTTTGAAATAATCATTTTCTTATTTGAATATATTTTCTTTTTATATAAAAGAACAATACCTTACTTAATAAAATTATATTATACAATATGTTCCTCAAACTAGTTTAAAATTTTTCTAAATAAGTATATTTTAACTAATAAAATTAACAGTTAATTTTAAAAATTCAATGTTTAACATTTAAAATCACATATCTTTTTTTTTTTTATTCTTACTTTGATACAATTGTCATATCTAACGTGTATTTTTAATATTTACCAGCTTTATTTCCTTTCCTAATTATGACTTGTTTGTAGTAAAATAAATACTTTGAATATATTTAATTACATAACATGTTTTATACAAAAAATGTTTCACTGAATCTTTTACCCCTAGGCTTTATTGGAAAATATATACGTAATAATGTAACAATTTTATCAGTAACGGAGATTTTTTATTTTATAAATATTTTTATTTTATTTTAGATATTTTTTTTTGGTTAAAAATATACTTTAAAATTAATATAACATAAATGTACTATTAGAAAATTAAAAACAAATATTAGTATATAAAAATTATTATGATATAAATTTAAATGATAAATTAATCCATTTTCAAAAAAAAAAAAAAATTTATTGAAGTGTAACGACTTAAAGAGCAATTTTTATTTAATATTATAAAAAATATTTAAACATTTTTCATTAAAAAATTTTAAATAATATATTAAGAAAATGAATTTATTATAAATAGTATGAATAAAAGTTTCTAGTATAAATTAATTTTTATAAATAATAATTATATATTTTAATAATATAAAGAACGTTATATTAAAATACAATAATAATGAAGAGATACTAACTTATTTTTATAATATAGTTTTTCACTTAATAATGTAAATATATCTTAACTTTAAAGCATCAAATTTTTGTTAAAATAATACTATTGTACATTATTAAAACATTTATGTAAACTTTATAATAGTAAATTTTGTTTATTATTAACCTTTATATTTACTAATACAATTAAATATTTTAAGAAGATTCTTAAAAATTATCAAAAGATAGGTATATAATAAGTATAGATACTTCATTTACATTGAAAGTTATGTAAAAATATTTATTAAATATATTCTAATATATAAAAGTATTTATACCTTAAAATATAAATACATATAGTAAATGAAATTAAAATGTTGCTATTGACAACAAAATAAAAAAAGAAATAATTAATAATATTATAATAATATTAAATTGTTAATATTTTTTATTACTTCACTAAATTTATTGATAATGTAAAAAATGAAAAAAAATTTTTTTTTTTGTAATTTTGATTATTCACTCATAAAAATCATGAAATAGAAAAAAAAGTTTTATAAATATTATAGATTTTGTATTCAAAATATATATAATTGTATTTGAAAAGAAAAAAACTTGAAAGAGATTATATATTAATATTTATTATAGCAAATATACAAGTGTATAAAAGTGTATATAAATAAAATGAGATATTTAATATAAATTTAAAAAAAAAAAATTTAAAGCTATAGAAAAAAATATGACAAAAAATATTAGTAAAATATTACTTTATTTTTATCTTTTAATATTTTTCTATTCATTTTTTTTTATAATCTATTAAATATAAAAGGTATTTTATTAATTTTTTCATTATACTATTGCGTAATTTTAATATTAACAAAATTATTATATTTAATATTTTTGAGATATCATTTTTATTACAAGTGACTAAGCCAATTTATAATTGCAATATTCATTTATATACTAAAAATTACAAATTTGTATTATAATTTGAATATGGATTGAGGTGGAATGCTGAGTAGCCACTGGTAGAACATGGATTTGTGACATAATCACTAGTTACAGAATTTGTAAGTGGTGATATAAAAGCATTCTTTATTTTACCATCATTATTATTTGATGAATTACAAAGAGAAGTATTTTGTGTATTTCTTATATTTTGATTTTGCCCATACAATAAATTTGTTGCTGCTGCTGTTGATGAGAAGGATGAATCAATTGGTATATTTGGTATACGTGAAGAATTTATAGCATGATTTAATGTTGATGAAGGTAGTAATGTTGAAAATGATACCATTGTATTTGAAACATTTGAATTATTAATTGATGTATTATTTGATGGAATATTAACATTTGGTGTTTTTAAACTCCAACCTAATGCTGAGGATGTTGATGATGGATTTCTAATAGTATTATAATTATGTTGCCAACTATTAACACCATAAAAAGATGAATTATCTTCAAATGTCTCAGTACCACGTAACAATGGTTGATTAAGATAATTTCCATTTGTTGTTGTAGTATGAAATGTCTTAAAATCTGGTGGTAAATGATGCCTTTCTCTTTTACGCCATTTAGCTCTTCTATTTTTGAACCATACCTAAAAATAAATTAAAAATAAAATTAAGAAGATAAAATATAAAGTAATTAATTTACTATAGTATAAAAATAATTTTCTATTAAAATTAAAATAAATGTGTTAATTAACTATATATAATATAATATATACATATATATATATATATATATTTTACGATAATGAAATTTGTCAATACATAATAAAATGTAATATAGTATTCTTATTAAAATAAATGATTGTTATAAAAGGCATTATATTATTACTTACTCGTACTCTTGGTTCTGTTAAATTGATCCAACTAGCAATTTCTTCTCTTGTTGCCATATCAGGATATCTATTACGTGAAAACCAATTTTCAAGTTCTGTTAACTATAAGAAAAAATAAAAAGTAATATATTTGTAGAAAGATAAAATAATATATTATCATATAAAAATAATAATAAATATTTATAAAATTTACCTGATGACTTGTAAAATGTGTTCTTTGCCTTCTAGGTTTTTGAGGTAATGTTAATGAGTGATCTGATGGTGATAAAGATCCATCATTTGGAAGACTATGATTTTCATCATCATCTTTAATTTTTATCATTTTTTGATTTTTATCATTTGTTATTTCAACTAATTCTTTCTTATTATTTTCATGTTTTTTTTCTTCATTATCTAAATGTGTTATTGTTGAAAGTGTATCTATAGATTGAAAAGGTTCTAATGTACCATAATTAGTAAATGTTGGTAAAAAATTTTGTGAACCATCATTTCCAGTTAAATTCATTAAATATTGATGAACTCTACTTTCATCATTATGAGAATTAGTATGTGAATTGAATGTTGTGATTCCATTATTTATATTATTAGTCATATTATCAGAATGATTGTTTATTGGAGACTCTCCACTACCGTTTACCAAATCCATGTTGGATTAGAATGAAGTTATCAAAAATCTGTTCAAAGGTTTTGTTACAATCTATAAGTATTAGTATAAAAGAGGTATATGGATCAAGATGGAATTATATTAGATATAGGTTTATAAAAAAAAATAATATGTCTACTTAACAGAACCACCAAACAATAAACGTAATATAAATTTAATTTAAAACAATCAGGTTTAAAATTTAAGCTCAAAGCTTTACAACTAAGGAAGATGTTATAAATATTAAAAGTTACTGAATTAGGAAAAGGCAATTGGTTGGCTTATTAGTATGTATCATTTTTAGTTAACAGTTTTACTTTTTATTGGGATTCAATTTTAGATAGAATAACCATTTGGTAAGAGGAGGAGTTTATATATATTTTTCTTTTTGGCACCGTATATAAAATATTATAATAAAAAGAAATAAAGTTGATCCCTATGATTAAGTAAGATATAAAGAAGATTAAATAGAATTAATAAAAAGCACTAAATAACAAATTTTTTGATAAATTTAACGTTTCTTTTCTGTCATTTTCAGAGTTATAATTTTAAAAATAAGTAAAATTCTATATATGATAAAAAAGAGCTGTTATAAATTAATATCTATTTATAGTAAACAAATGTGTATAATACTAAGATATAATGATGTAATGGTAATAAAAATTTATCATTTGTTAATAAAATTAACTTAAAAAAAAAAGAAAATACTTGAAATGTTATTTAATTCTTTTATCTTTTATATACTTTAAAGAAATGATAAATTGTAAAAATTATTAGAAAAGGAAATATCTATTTATGATTACCGTATTTTCTTATACATCTTTTACTGGATAATATTTATATATATGTATATTTTTTTTTACAGTTACAATTTATTATTATAAAATAAGTATGACATAATATTTCTTAATTTATCAAGAATCTTACTGTTTAATCTTTTTCTTTATACATCGGCTGTTATTAAATATCATTGGTAATATATATGTATGTGACAGTCTTTTAATATTAAAGAAAAAGACATATGGAGTAAAAAATATTTCGGGTCTTTGTTAAGTAATATCATGTAAATTCATCATTTAGCATATGATATAATGAAAAGTTATTTTAACTTATGTTCCAGCTTTAAGATAAAATCCATTCGCGGTAACCGCAAAATCATTGTTAATTTATTATATTTTATAATAATACAAGTATTCCTGACAGATTATTTAATGTTGATTTACAATATAATATATACATATATGAATCTGGCAAAAATTAGATTGTTGAAAACATCATTATTATAAAAGATAGTTATATGTCTGTTTATATAAACATTTTATTGAAATGTTTAATAATTGTAAACATTGTTTAAAATACTTTCTTCTTTTTTTTTAAAAAAATGAAAACAAGATCTTTGACAATAATAATAATTTGATAAAAAAAAATATTATTTTTTGTTTATTATTATTATTATTTTTTTTTAATTATCATGTATAAAATGATGATTTTCAATGAATTGTTAAATGATACAAATGGAAACAACAATTTAATCTTTTTTAAATATGATAAGAAAGTTATCTTAATGATATAGAGTTTATAATATTTTCTTTTATAAATATTGATAGAAAATTAAATAAAATGTTTTCAGTCATTTTTTTTATTTCATTCTTCATAAAATTTTAAAGAAAAAGGTATATTAAATTATTAACAATTATTATCTTATAAATTTTAATAAATAATGAAAAAGTATTAGATACCGATTAAATACTATCTTATAAAAATTATGATGACCTATGAACATATATATATATATATATATATGTATATATACATATATATTTATTAGAATCCAGATCTTTTTTTTTTTTTTTTCTTAAATTAATTGACATTACGATACATTTTTAGAGTAATATTCGATAAAGATATTACATAAAGTAACAGAGACAATAGTCCTTGATTATATGATGTATAATCATCATTTTTATCTAAGAAGATTTAATTTTTACATACAATTAATGAATGATATGATAAGTATATTGACTTTTACCTCTTATCAGTTTCTCCAAAAACATAAACAAATTAGGGGTTGGAAAATTTTTGATAGGACATTATATGTATTAAAATTATTATCATTATATATGATAAAATAGTTATGGTCAAAATAAAGTAGTGAAAGGTCGTTAGCTTATTTTATCGTTTATATTCTTTTTCATCGTTAAACATTTATTTCTTTTTTAGATACTTATATATTTAATGTATCATTTTTATGTAACAGATATTTTAGCTTGTATATTAATATAAATGTATATACACATATATTTAATAAAAAGTATGGCACGTGTATAAATCTATTACAATACGATACAATATTATCAAACTTTATATTACTTTGTAATTAAATAGATAGATAGATAGGCGGTTTTATTCAAAGAATAAAGAGTATCTAAAAAAAAAAATAAACTATCATGTCATTTCATTAGATTCATTAAATGCTAATGTTCTAAATATCTCATCGATCATTCATTTTAATACTTTTTTAATCTTCTTTTATTTAAGATATATACATATTTAGTTTTTATTTACCTAAAAGGTATAAAAATATAAGTTTATTTATTATATTAATAATTCATATAGTTATAAATTTTTATAATTATTAATATAAATTATAAATTTTTTTTTTTATACATATTATTTCTGGTTAAATAAAGTAGTAAACATTTTAGTATACTTTTACAATAATAATCAGGCATGATTATATTATCTAAAAAGGTTTTTCCCTATTAAATAGACAAGATATAGTTCACGATAAATGAAGAGAAAATGATTGATAAGTTATTGGAAAACAGACTAAATTTTTGATTACCAGCATAACATTAAGTTTGCATTGTTTGACAGATAAAAATTAAATATCTTTAAAAATTTTATTTAATCAACTTTAGATAATATAATTCTTAGTTTTTAGATATTTATTTATTAATACAAAAAAAAAACATACTAATTATTGTACTTTTATTCATTTATAATAATATAAAAATTTATACGTGATACATTATATTTATTTTTTTTTATATTTAATTATTATTATATTATTATTCTTTTATTCATTATATTTATTTATATTAAAGTATAAAAGTATATCTAGATAGAAATAAGTTATTTAGTTAGTTATCTTATATTATTAAAATAATTATAAATGTTTAAATTAAAATAGTTAAGCATAATATATTATATTTTTATATAAATGTTGTAAATAATATTAATTTATTGTAGAATTTAAATGACAATGAAAGGTGATATTACCCATAAAAATAGAATTGATGTTGAGTGTAAAGATTTACCAGTAAAAACAGTTGTCATATTCAAGGATAAAGCTGAGGTTAAAAAGGCAATTGATGTTGATTGTATTACTGGAAGTAATGTAATTTATATAAAAAATGTTTCACCAGTTTTAGATAGAAATAGTATTCGTGTTGAAGTAATAGGAGAAGGTCTTATTCAAGATGTTGAATATGAAGAAGAAACTAAAAATATAGATGATTATAATAATACTGAGGTATGGCAAAATTTTTTTTTTTTTTAATATTTATAATAATTTATTATAGATACTTGAAAAAGAGAAAGAAAAAGAAAAATTAGAATATATTATAAAAACATTAGAAGGTGATATTGAAAGTTTAGGAAATGGAATTGAGGTATTACAAAGTGTTGCTAATAATGCTAAAAATCAAAATAATAGTAAGAAAAAAATAAAAACTATTTCACAAAATAATTTTAATTGTGATGGTTCAAAAAAAATTGATAAAATAAGTGATTTAGAGAATATTAATAGTTTACAACCAACAACACCTAATGAATTTGGTGATTTTCCAAAAGGAGAAAATTTAAAAGAATTTATGTCATTTCTTGAATCTTATTGTCAAAAATATTCAGAAATGAAAGTAAAAATGAATACCAAACGTGTAGAATTAATAAAATATAGAAATGAATTAGAAGACATAAATGATAAAATTAATCGTTTAAGATGTGAAAATGAATATGATCCATTTAATAGATCAATTATAATAACAATAAAGTCAAATGATATTGCTAATTTAAGATTTTATTTAATTTATCAAGTATATGGAATTAGTTGGAAACCATATTATGATATTCGTGCCTCAATCTTAGAAACATCAGCTAATCTTGATAATTTAGTTAATGTTGATTTTTTTGGTATAATTGAACAACAAGTTGATGAGGATTGGATTGATGCTAAAATATATTTATCAACAGCAAATCCATCTATTAGTGGTTCAGCACCTCCATTATCAAGAACAACTGTTAGTGCTGTAAGGGCTTCATCAGGTGAGGGAAGACATAACACTACTAGACATACCAAAGGTTATAGCCCACCAAATTCCGATGATACAGGATTTGAATCATTTGATTATAATGAAATTTCAGATGCATTTTGTATGTATCATCGTCCCAAAGAAATAACTGTTTGTGATGGATCAGTAAATCGTTTAGTATGTTTTTAAATATATCTTTTTTTTATTTAATAATAATATTATTTATTTTTTTTAGACATGGCCAGGTATTCCTCCTGTATATTATTCTGTTGAAGATCCAGTAACTATTTACAAAAATAGTGACAAAAATAAAGTTAAAATTAGTTCTTTTACAATGGAAGCTATTTATAAACATGAAATTCATCCATCAAATAGTACTTCTGCATTTTTAGTAGCATCAATTACAAATAATAGTCAAAATATAATTTTACCAGGAAATGCTTCTGTATATTTTAACGGTAATTATGTTGGTGTAACGGATGTAGGACATTTATATGAAAATAAATCAATAAAATGTAATCTTGGATTAGATCCATCAATAAAAGTTGAACATAGATCACCAATAAAAAAACTTGAAACAGTTGGTATTATTACAAAAAATAATTTATATACACATGAACAAACATTGGTTGTACGAAATGCAAAACCCTCGCAAACAGTTAACATTGTTATTAGAGAAAATATTCCTAAATCTCATGATGAAAGAGTTAAAATTTCTCTTCTATCACCAGATATTAAGAATTCAAAGGAATGTATAAGAATTACAGAAGATGCTATTCTTGAATGGAATACTATCCTTGCACCAGGAGAACACCGTGAAATGAATATTAAATGGAGTGCTGAATTTCCAAATAATGAAAAAATTGTCTACAAATTAAATAATAAAAATTCTCCAAGTGGAAGTTATTATGTACTAAATTGTAATTTGAAAACTCCAACAAAATGGTAAAACATATATTGTATTTAAAATAAACAATAGTCTTAGAATAATTTTCATATCCAATTATTTCATTGTTTCATTGTTTAATTATTTTAATTATTTTTTTAATATTATGATAATATCATCTTTGTATTATCTTTTAAATAGCAGTATCATTCTTTTTTTTTAATTACATGTTCATTTGTGTTGGTGTCATTTTTAATAAAAAATAATATTCTCTAAATAAATAAATAAATTTGATTTAAATACTTTTTAACATTTTTTCTTTACATAATAATGATTTTTACCTTATTTTTATTGTATTAAATGTACTTTATCAAATATGTTTTATATAAAATTTTTTTTTAAAACATTAAAAATATATAGGTGAACTTATGTATTTGAAAGATATTCTTTTTTTCTTATTTTCTAATTAAAAATTAATAGATAAAAAAAAATGAATTTTTGTTGTTAAAGCAATTATATATTATTAAATATTTAAAATGTTGACATATAAGAAGGAAATCGCTTACCAATATTTCATTGAAATCATTTAAGATAAGATAAAATCATCTATTGTTGTTTCACTATAAGTTATTCTTTATTACCAGCATCATAATTATATAATAAACATTCGAAATTCTATTAATGTTTGTATATTATTAAAACAATCTAATGTACCGAAAAATACACCTAATTGTTTTAAAATAAGTAAAATCATTAAATCTTAAAAAGGTAATAATATATTGCAATATTTTGCAGTTTTATTACCATGATAAGACATTGTTAATTTATTTGATTATAGAAAAAATAAAACTTAAAAAAAAATTATCCTTACATAAGCAATAAATATTAATGGTAGTTATTTAAAATTTGTTATCATTACAAATATATTAACAATAGAAATAAAATGAAACAGATGATAATGAAATATCATATTTATTAATAGGGAAATACATTTTTAAAATAAAAAGTTTTTTTTTTTTAAATATAAAGAATTAATAATGATAAGAATGTAAATTTAATATTAAAATAACAATATTATTATCAAAATAAAATTACAATAGTACATCAAAAATTTTATTTGTTTTTTTAAAAGGAATATGAGACTATTTAAATTAATAGAAATTTCTTAATATAGAAAGAAAAGTTATTTTAAAAGTTAAATAAAATAAAAGAATATTTGCTTAATATCTTTTTCCAGTGAACTTTTTTTTTTAAATTACACAATAGCAACTATTTGATCATTCCTGTAAAAGGCACTTTTTAAAACGGCATTATGTGTATTTACAATAAGATTTATTATTTCAAGATTGTTTTCTTTAACTTTTTAATGTTAATTATGTAAATATACTTTATTTTATTAATAGTAAATGTATACAAAAAATAAAAAGTATAAGTTAAAATTATTCTTCATTTCCATTTTATTCTTTAATATAGTAGATATATAATGCTACAGTGGTCCAAAAGTTTTTTTGTGAATCATATTTTTTTTATTTTTATATTTTTTAATTTTCTAAATGTAAGTTTATTTATTTTTTTTAAAACAATATTAAATTTTTGTTTTTTTTTTATAGAAAATAAAATGCACTTTAAATTTTGGAAATGAAGGTGATAAATGTAATACTAATGATATTTCATCATATGCTGTACCAAATTCACCACATCATTTTATTTTTTGTAATCCATTAACTGGAAGATATACAAAAGATCAATGTGCTCTTGAGGATGGTATTAGACTAGTATTTAGTCCAAAACACTATAAATGTATTCATCCATTTTCAATAGAAAAAAAACTACCACCTTTACAAAATACTTTAATGTATCCAATGATAACATTAAGTAGATGTAACTTACAACATCATTGTCCAAATGAAAAATGGTATTGTTCAAGTAATGGTTATTGTAATTGTAAAAAAAATTATGTTCAAATAGAATCTGAATGTTGGGAAAAAATACCACTTAATTCTGAAAAGAAATGTTATTTTGATAAACAATGTTCTTCTATATGGCCAACTGCAAGATGTTTTGGTAATAAATGTATTTGTACATCACCACAAGTTATGGTTGAAACATCACATGGTTTAGTTTGTACTGTTCCAGGAGAATGTCCATTAGGATATAAATCAAAAAAACTACTTGATTCATCAAATTGTTCTTATAAAGGTGGATGTAGTGATAAAACATATTTAGGTCATTTATATGATTGTATAGTAAATGATAACATGAATCCTATATGTTGCCCTAATAAAGTACTTACCTGTATGCAACCCGTTATGTCTGGAAATGGACATGGAAAATATTTAAGATATTATTATAATTCAGAATTAAGTTTATGTATGAGCTTTGTTTATAAAGGTGGTGATATGGTTAATTCTAATGTTTTTTATACAAAAACTGATTGTGAAACATATTGTCAAAACAGTTGTCCACGTGGTTTTGAAGAAATAACATCTGATGGAATGCCAAAATTATGTAATAGTAATTCAGAATGTTCACCAAAATATTCATGTCATAAAAATGAAATAAATGATTATGGAATATGTTGTCCATCTATTTCATATATATGTTCAGCATACGGTGGAAGAGAATATAATAATATAAGAGAAAAAATTGATGAATTTGATGTTGGTGGTATTCCAACATATGAAAGTAATACATTTTATCCTGCTTTTCGTTATTATTATTCACCTACTGAAAAAAGATGTAAATCATTTTTATATCAAGGTGAAGGTGGTAATTTAAATCAATTCATGACATTAGATCATTGTCAACATTTCTGTTCACCATTAATTTGTGATGGTGATTATGCTTTGACACAAAATAGTAAAATTGTTACTTGTAGTATAGAAAATAATTGTAAACATGGATATACATGTAAAAATAAAATATGTTGCCCATCAAAAAAAAGAATGTGTAAAAATTCAAATTATGAAGTATTAATGGAAAAAGAAAAGAAGTATGGAAATAATTATCCTGTTCAATGTCTTAATGATGATGATTGTCCAAGTTCATATGGATGTCATACAACGAATAATATTGGAAAAAATAATAATTATGGATATTGTTGTAGAGAGATTTATTATAATAAAACAAAAAATAATAATTATGTTACAAATAATAATATTGAAAGATCAAAATTTTTAAAATTACCTCATTCAAGAGAAAATTATAAATTTACAACTAAAAGACCAGATAATATAATAACAGAAAATATAACAAAAGATTATCCAACATTAATATCAACAGTAACTAAAATTCCTATAACAAATGAAAAAATTATTTCAACTATTACATCACCAAAACATGAAAATATTATATGTCCAGCAAATCGTATACCATTATTAGATAAAGATGGTAAAGCCGTTTTATGTACAATTGAAGATGATTTAAATTCTATCAAAACACATCAATCATGTGGTGGTAGTAAATTACATTCTTGTGCATTTAGAAATGTTAATAGTGATATAGGATTATGTTGTACTAATATAAATTATAGTGATCATCGTTGTCCTAGTGGTATGCATCCATATCTTCCATCATCATTATTAGAAGAAACAAATGAATATTCATTAACACCATATCGTTGTTCACCATTAATTGAAAATTTTTGTTCATTAATTAAAAAAAATGATACAAAAAATGATGAAACAAATAAAGCTGTATGTATATTTGATGAAATATATGGTAATTATCATTGTTGTGAATCATTTGATAATGTACCACAAATTGTTTCTGAAACAACTCATACAACAAAAAAAGGATACTCATTTAATAATTGGTCAAAAAATAATATTTTAGAAAAAATTAATAATGTAGAGACACAGGTAATTATTAAAAATGTATCATCAACAGAAAATATTTTTGAAAATGTAACAGAAATAACAAAATTGTCAATAGAAATTAAAACATCAACAGAAAAAATAAAAATTATTGAAGAAAATGAAGATGGTTGTAAATTAATGGAAAGAACTTTTTTGGATATTTTAAATAAAAATAATATATTATTTTGTAATCCAGATATAATAAATACATGTCCACCAGGTTTTAAATGCTACAAATCAGTATCAAAAAAACGTCATCAATGTTGTGGTGTAATATCAGTTTGTCCAAATAATTCAGGTGCACTTATATCACCAGTTACCAATTTACCTGTTATGTGTAGTAAAACAGAAGGTTGCCCAAATAATTTCTTTTGTTATGAAAAAAATAAAAATTCATCAAATAATTATATATTTAATAGTATAAAAAAAAAGAAAATAAATAATGGTACATGTTGTAGTGAGGATCCAATTATATCACTTTGTGATCATGGTATTGGATTAAGAAATAATGATGGTAAAGCAATATTATGTAATAATAATAATTGTCCTAAAGGATATTTTTGTCAAGAAAGATTTAATATATCATTATGTTGTCCAGCACCAGAACATATCTGTTCATTACCATTAGTTAAAGGATTACTATGTGAAATAGCACCACCAAGTCAACAATATTATTATAATATTGAAACTAAAACTTGTAAAAAATTTACATATACTGGATGTTCTGGAAATGATAATAAATTTGAAAATAAAGATGAATGTATGAAAAAATGTAGTTTATTTGAAACTTGTAACATTGGTTATCCATTAATTGATTTAACTGGTGAAATAAAATCATGTTCTGATAGTAATCCATGTTTATCAGGTTATAATTGTATAAAAACAACTAAAAGAAATTATTGTTGTCCAAGAGAAGATATGATATGTAGTTTACCAGTTGATCATGGTGAAAATTGTGATGGTTCAAAAGATTTTGAAAATACTAATGAACCAATATTAATGTGGTATTATAATATTTTAGAAATGAGTTGTTTACCATTTGAATATAGAGGATGTGGTGGTAATTTTAATAAATTTATATCACAAGAACAATGTATTAAAAGTTGTCTTGTTAATTTATGTCCTGCTGGACTTCCACAAATTGAAAATGGTCAATTATTATATTGTAATAATAGTACAAGTTGTGATGATAATCATATATGTATAAGTACTACTTTTGGAAATGTTAATGAGAATGTCTGTTGTCCTAAACCAGAAAATTATTGTTTATTTAAAGAATCTAATATAAATGATCTTATTAATCCACAACATAGATATAAATTTGATGAAACAATAGATAAATGTGTTAATGTTATTATTAATAATACTTTAGAACTACAAAAAACATTTATAAGTAAAGAAAAATGTGATAATTTTTGTATTTCTGATGAAGAAATGTGTCCCAAAGATAGTACACCATATCGTGATACAACAACATATTTACCTATTTCATGTAGTAAATATCAAAATACATGTCCAAATGGATATACATGTAATTTAGATAAAAAAATAGATTTATATACTAATAATAGTATTGGATTTTGTTGTTCTGAATCTATTTTATGCCCTAATGGTAATAAACCACTTTTAAAAAAAGAAAATAAAAATGTTTTAAGAAATAATATTTTGACGTGTTCAAATAATATTAATTTTAATGATGATTGCCCAACTAATTATTTATGTTTAAAATTAAGTAATGGTATATATGGATGTTGTGAAGAAAATGAATTATCTGAACCATGTATTTATCCATCACGACCACTTATTCAATCAAATTTAAATGGTGATGTTACAGTAACATGTAATGAAAAATATGGTCAAAATAGTTGTCCATTTGGTTATATATGTAAACATAATCCATATTTTGATGAACATTTTTGTTGTTCAGATATTAGTCAAGTTGATACCTCTAAAAATAATAATGCTATAAAAGAAAATATTATTAAAAAATATAATAAACCATATTTTGAACCAAAATATACAGGAAAAAGTAATAAACTTCAAGTTTTTACAAATGGAATATTGGGTTTTTCTTCTGAAGATAAAAATATTGAAATTGATAAAAATTATTTAAAAAAATCAATAATAGGTAATTGTAAAGATGGTTCAAGTCCATTAATTGAAGATGATAATGTTAGAATATGTAATCCATATATATTTTTATCATGTCCATTACAGTATCAATGTGAATATAATGATGAAATGGGAAGATATCAATGTTGTGAAAAATTTATAAAAAATATTGATTCATTAAATCTTTTTAATAATATGTTGAATATGGATGAAATGTCATATTGTCCTTTAGGAATGAAATTAGTAACAAAAGTTAATACAAATGAACCATTAATATGCACAACAACATCACAAAATACATGTCCATCTAATTCTAAATGTCTTTATAGTAATTATTATTGGCAATATGTTTGTTGTACAACTACTGAAATAACAACATTCAATTCTCCAGAAGAATTTGAAAAACAGGCTAAATTGTTTTTACTTAAATCATTTCAACCAGGGGAAGTTGGTTGTCAACGTGATACTCAATGTCAAAGTATATATTCTAATGCTAAATGTTATGATTGGATATGTTATTGTCCAAAAGGTCAATATATATATGAAAAAAAATGTGTTTATCAATGTCCTGAAGGATATGAAGATAGGGATGGTTTTTGCGCAAAAATTTACAATTCAACTTCATTCCCTTCAACAGTCACATAATTGTTGATTGTTTTTACATAATATTGTTATTTAAAATAAAAAAAAATAATAATAATATCAAACAATTTTTACATTCAATAAATAACTTATACATTAATTTTTTTTATTCATTTATTTAAAATATTTTCTCTTTTAATTTTATTTTTTTTCCTATATTTAATAAAAATTACTTGAGTATAGTAAATTTATTAATGGCAAAAATATTTTTTTTTAAAATTCACATAGGATTTATTTTATTAAAAATATTATCAAAGATTTATGTTAATTTAAATTATGGTCTTTATTTGTCATTATAAAATAATAAAAAAATTATTAAAACATAATTTAAAAAATATAAGTTGCAATTATTTCATTTTTTTTTAAATTTTATATTTTTTTTTAAACTTGTGTATTTATAATACTTAAAATATATAAAAATTACAATAATTTTTATGAAATGAAAAATGTTTAAATGCCTTAGTAATTAACTCGTGTTAATACTATATAAAATAATTTACAGTTATTAAAGCATGTAATTTTTATTAAAAAAATTTATTTTTAAGAAAACAGATATAAAATGACATTAAATGACTAAAAATCAAATGTATTTATTTTAATATAATAAAACTGTCTGTTATATTTTATGTTTAAAAAATTCTAAGGCTTTATAATATACTTTATGAGACTAATTTTTATCCAAATTACTTTTTATTGTTAAAGTAATGAATAATGAAATATATATATATCAATTTTTTATTTTAAATATTATATTATAATAATTTTCTTTTACCATTTATTTCCATATGTTTTATTTTATTAAAAATATTTTATTTATGATATATTTAATGATAGGTAAATTTATTAAAAATAAAATGAACTCAGATTTATCTTTTCTTGGTACTTCAAATACTCCAACAAGAAAACGATATTCAATAGCAGCATTTCCGGTTAATGATAATTTAACTAAATATAATAATATTGAAGCAATTGAAATAGTAAGTTATATTAACATAAAGTTGTTTTATTTTTTAATCAAAGTCATTAGACATATTTGATAAAGACAATGATGGAAATACAAGCTTAATGAAAGCTATACAAGACAATAGGCCATTAGCTGTACAAAATATTATGAAAAAAGCATATACTACAAATTCTATTACAAGGGTAAATTTTTTTTTATTATTATAATAATTATTTATTTTTAAAGCTTCTTAATTCAACTAATAAAAAAGGTGAAACACCATTAAAATTAGCTTCAGAAGGATGTAATTTAGCTATTAAAGAATATTTAGAAGGTATAAAAGTAAAAAAAATAAATCCTTTATTAGAAAATATTAAAATTTCTACTGGACAAACAGATGAATTAATAATTAAAAATATGAATATATTACCTGAAATTATTAAACCAAATATGTTTGGAACAACTGAACGTGATTCTTTTATACCAACAATTGCTGAAAATGAAAATAACAAAATTTCAAATGAGTTATTGTTGTTTTCAACTCCTAGATTAAGAAGTATATCTATAGCAGGGGAACCATATAATGGTAATAATGCATTACAAGAATTAAAAAAAGTTACTCATAAAAAAACATCGTTTCCCTCACAAGATGTAAGAATTATTGTTTATTATTTTTTTAATATAAAAATTATTTTCTTTTTTTTTTAAGTTGAAAGATGTAATAAGTATTAATGAATTAGGTAAAAACAAAAAATACAGTAGTGCAGACACTGGTATATTTAGTAAAAAAAGTTCAACAGCATCATCAAAAATTTCAACATCATCAGAAACTTCTATACTTGAAAATAATATTAAAAATAAAAAACCTTCATTACCAAAATATCGTCATGTTGATGGAGCTGTTGATATTACAACAAATTTTTTTCCAATTGTTAAAGATGATAGTAATATAAGAGAAAATCCAGAAACAAATATTGTATTAATGTTAACAGATAAGGTTAAAAATTTTGTTAAAAAAAAAGAAAGTTTTCAAGGTTATACATGTTATGATACACAATTATTATATATGCCAAGAGAAGAAGATGACGATAATAATGAAGATTTACCAAAATCAATTAAAAATACAACTGATTATTCTGAGTTAAATGAATATAGAGCTGAAAGATATGGTTCAAGTTATTCACCTATTAATAAAGTACAAAAAAATGAAGATTTTCAAATTGATATTGGTAATACCATTAGTATAAAAAATCGTTCGCAAAGCTTATGTAAAATTTTAGATAAATCATCACCAAAATACTAAAAAATTAAGAAAAATAAGCTTAAATTGAAAATGATAATTAAATAATGATTATAAAAAAAGTTTTAAAATTATTAATTTCTATTTTTTTTAATTTTTACCATTTTAATTACTTTTTTTTTAATAAAAATTTCTTTTTTATTTATTTATAAAATTTTATATTACATATAATATTTAAATAATTTATAAATTTAAAAATTTATTATTAATATGAAACTATATTTTTAAGTAAATTTGGTATTACATTTAATAATTTTTAATATTATTTTTATCATTTTTAAAAACGAATATTACTTTTATAAATTTTAATGACAAAAATTTTAGTTAAATATATTTGTTTCCATGGTTTTAAGGTTTTCATATATTTATCAATCGCACGACATTCAAAAGTCTGTTATTAAAAAAAATGTAAATTATTTAAAGGAACATTTAAAAGGAAGGCAAATTTAGCAGTAGATGGCTTTTGTAAAGATGTATGTATATTTAACATCAACACTTCATTAAAAATATATTATTAAAGATTTTATGTAATGCTTCATTTATATATATATATATATATCTATAAATACCACCTACGAAAATAAAAAGTATTATATATAAAATAATTAGATGAATATTTACTAATAGCTTATTTCTATTAATCTATATTTATACAAAATTTTATAAAAAAAATAATAAATTGTTTGATTATTTATAATCTTTTATAATCGCTTTTTAATCATCTCTTTTTAAAAAAAAATTTAACATTATTTTACTTATTTTATATAATAACAAATATTCAAAAATTTAATTTTAATGGCAAAAATGCCTTATATAAATTATAATCAATATTTTTTTTTTCGATTTATAATACCAAATTTAACGAAAATATTATATTATACGGCACTAATGTCAAAATAAAGCTTAACAAAATGGGATAAGCTTAAATAAATATATATATTTACGTCAATAATTACGTATTGATAAAAGCAAAGATTGAAAAATGAAAGTACAATCATTATTGAAAGATTTTTCAGTTTTTAAATTTTTTTATTTTCTCTATAAAACAGTCTTATTTTATATTAATATAATATTTATATATATTAATTTTAAAGAATTAATTTATTATTATTAAAAAAAAAAAAAACTATTTTTTAATACTTGTAGTTAAAATTTATAAAATTGAATAAATAATAAAATTTTTATCATTAACATCCACATTGAGAATAAAATTTGTTGTCCATCTATCTAATATACAATTTATGAAATTACTTTTTGATAAAAAAATCGTATTATCTTTGTTTATTATGTTATTACTTTTTTTTGTTTATACTTATATTATTACATATAGTGTTCTTAAAAAAAAAAGTTTTTAATTTTAGTTCATATTTTTGCTTATAAATAATTTCCTGATTTTTTTTAAGTATCCAAAACTAGTATATTTACTTTTTATTATATAACATATTCTCAAGAAAAGTAAGTTTCTAAAAAAAAACTATTTTAAAGAAGAATTTAACTGGTTTATTAATAATAAAATATACCAAAATCATTAGTATCAATTTTATAAAAATTTTTAATCTGTTAATAACATGAAAAGGAAAATCGGTTTATTTTCTTTTATTTAAAACACTATAATTTTTAGCCTTTTAATTTATGTAATATATTTTTTTTATAGTATATTTTTTTTTATTTACTTTTTTTTTGATAAGATGTATATTATAAAGTGCAAATTTTTAATAAAAGTAAAATACTTAAAATTTCCGTGTTTAATAATCATTATATAAACATTTATATCATCGTTTTCAATACGTAATATTTTTGTTTTATTAATTTTAAAATTTACAAACTTTTACTGTATAAACATTTCATGATTTAAATTATTTTTTTTTAGATTATTATTTATAAATAGAGTATATTATTTTAATTGAAGAAACTACAATAACAGTTAAATAAGTTATCATTCAATTTAATCCTATTTTTGTTATGAAAACATTACCCGAAATGATGAATGGCTTTAAATTGTATGTTTTTTTTTTTTGAAATATATATACATATATATAATACTAAATTTAATATTTAAAAATAATTTTTTTTTTCATATTTCTTAAGAAATTGGATGAATTTGCGTGATGCAGAAAATGGGCGTATTCTTTGGCAAAGTACAGATGATATGGCAGATCCATCTAAAGAGCATACTGCTAAAATTCCCAAAAGTATACTAAAATGTAAAACAGTATCTCGTGAAATAAATTTTACTTCAGAAGAAAAAATTGAAAAATTTAGATTAGAACAAAAAGTCTTTTTAAAAGATAACATTATTGAGGAATGGTTTTTTGATTTTGGATTTGTTATACCACAATCAACAAATACCTGGCAAAATGTAATTGAAGCAGCACCGGAGGGGCAAATGTTACCAGCAGTTTTGTTAAATGGAAATGTTGTGATTGAAACTAGTTTTTATGATGACGATCAACTTGTTAGTACCTCAAGAGTAAGATTATATTACATTTAATTTTTAATGGTCGTAATTACATAAGAAAAAATTATAAAAATATTAATATTTATAGAAACATTTTTATAATTAACACTAAAAATATTTATTAATGACAATGAAATAATGTTTCATTTATTATTACTTATTTTTAAAAAATATAATTTAACAAATATATAGTTTAAAAATAACTAAAAGTAAAATCTAAAGGACAAAATTAGAAATTATTTTTTTTTCCTCGATCTCATTTTAATTTAAAATTGTCTTTACTTTATTAAATTACTTTTTTTTTATACATAAACTTTTTTACCATATTATTTTTGTTATTCTTAAAAAAATAAGCCTAAATCAGTTTTATTCTGATTATTTTTATTTTAATTTACATTGAAAGAAAAAATAAATTTATAAGATTAAAAATGTTATAATTTGATATAAAATATAATATTTAATTTTTATAATTAGTTTTTAAAAAAATATGAAAAATAAAATATTATATAATAAAAGAAAAGAAAATAATTTTTAAATACAAGTTTATAATTCTAATGTTTAAGTATTTAACAAAATAAATTTGATCAAAAATATTACAAATAACGATAAAACTAAAATATTTTGTATGTATTTTTTTTCCTTAGAAAAAAAATATAATTATCTTAATAATTATATATATATATTTAATGAATATAATAATAATTATATACTTATAAATGCTTAATTACTAAATGGTATTTAAATAAAATTTTTATATATACTAAGGTATTTAATAAATATATTTAATAATGAATAATAATTAAATTCAATTTATAACCATTTTATATTTATTAAAGATATAATCTCATAATATGATCAAACTTAAAAATTGTTGAATATGGTTTATTTTGATAATAACTATAAACTGAATAATGTAATCTTTTACCTTTATAACATTTTGATTTTAAATGTAAGTTATTATTTTAATATATTATATATTACATATATATTATCATTTATTAATGAATGAGTTACCAGTATTTCAAAAACAATATTTAAAAATATTTTATATAAATTTTAACATGAATTTTTGCATGAATTTCATAATTTAAATAGATTTTTATCTAAATTTGACGAAAATAAAACACGTTTAATATATGTTATTAATATGGTCAATTGTATTTTTAAAAATTTTTGTTATCGCAGGCATACAATAATTTATCAAATTGAGACTATAACATTTACTTGACGTATCAGTTAAATTAAATATCTCATTTACTTGACAACATGTATTTAGCTACTTGTTATCATTTTATTACGTTAACCATTTCTTATCTCGATATTTGCTTTTTTTTCCTTTTTTTTTCTTTAAAAATGCTGAAAATAATTTTATTAAATAAAATTTTTTTTAATTTTTCTTATTATAGTCAATATCAAAGCACTAATTATTTTTCATTTAAACACAATTTCTATTTCATACATTTTTCTTCTGATTAAAATTATACATTCTAAATGTAAATTTTTTATCTTTTATTGATATTGATTTTAAAAGACTTTATCTATGTCATTTATTTTGTTTGATCTATATAAGTACATAAAATAATATAATGTCCAAAATGGCTAGTTGTATGAAAAATATAATTGATCATATTATATTTTTTAAAATTAGAAAAAATTCATGATCATAAGTTTTAAAAATATTTTATATAAATACTATTAAAAACAACTATACAAAACAATAAATATTATTGTACCTTTTTTTTTGTTTTAATTAATAATAAAGAATTATTTTGTCGTTTTTTTTAACTAAAATATTTACCTTTTTTTGTAATAAAAAAATTTTTTTATAGTAGTATTACTACATAATAATAATCAATTTTTGAAGCATGAATAATCAAGTAATCTCAGAAAAAGGTTTTAGACTTAAAGCTCCATTCTGGCCACATGCAGTAATTTTTTTTGGATTTTTTGAATTTTTTATTACAACATGTGTAATGACAATATGTATGTTTAAAAATTTGTAAATAAATTTATTTAAAAAAATATAGGTTGGAAATTTTATTCGATATCTGCTAATATTCTTCCAACAATGTTTATAATATTTCAAAATACAGTTAAAAGTAATAATTTAGCTGGAAGAAATGATTTTACATGGACACCGGAAATGGAAAATGAATTGTTATCTGTAAGTGAAAGATAATTTTTTTTTAATAAAACAAATAATTATCATTCTTATAGTATCAAAATGGTTTAATTTATGTATATGTTGTTTCAGTTTTTGTAGTATTACTTACAATGATATATGTTAGTAGTCAATTTATATCAATAGAATATAATAATGATCCTGATAAAACATATCCTTATTGTATGGATCATAAAATGATAAATATTGTTTCTGCCATTCTTTTAATTATATTTATTTTTATTAATTTTTCATTGATTACATATCTTTGGATTAGTTGCGCAAAACCATATGCATTGTTTCATGAAAAATATTATAATGCCATCCATGAAGAATCATTGTGGGATTCAATTGTTGAAAAATATAATTGTATAAATGATGAAGATAAAGAAGTTCATAAATCTCAGGTAATTTAAAAAAATTTTATTCTTTATAAAAAGAAAAATTTATAAATATTATTTTTATAGAGATGTGATACAATTGTAAGCAAAACAATAATTCCTCAAATATGGTTAGATATTATGTTTTATTCCTATGGAATTTTACACTTATTTGCTTTCATTATTTTTGGTTTTATGAATCAAAGTAAGTTATTTTTCTAATTATAATATAAAAATATTTTTTTTTTTCGATTGTAATACTATGGAAAGAATCATTGAAGAAGAAAATATTAATGATGTTAAAACAATGCTTTTAGAAAACGATTTAAACAGTATAAATAAAAAAGTATAAAAGTATTTTTAAAATTACTAATTAATGTAGTGAAGAAAAATTTAAATAATTTAAAATGTTATAAAATATATGTATTAGAATTTATTATGTTTTAATAACGTTATTATATATAAAAATAGTATTATAAGTAGTATTTTTTGTTAAAGTTTACTAAAAAAAATCAACTTTTTTCAAAATACATATGTTCTTATATAAAATTATTTATAAAAAATTATTTAAATGAAAATTCTCTTATAATTATTTGATATATAATAAAAAAAACGACTAAACAATCTTATTATATAAAGTACTTATAAAATCTTTTTTTATCAATAAAGTATATTACTTCTAACTAGTAATACTAAATTTATTTTACAAAAATACTATAAAAATTGTTTACAATTTAAATTATTCTAAAGTACATATTAAATATATCAATTCAATTATAAATATTCTATTTATCTTTTTTTTAATAATAAAAAAAATGATTATAAAGATGAGTCTAAAAAGTTATCTTATATTAATAATTTTTTTATAAACATAATTGAAATTTCTTTAAATGATGATTTATAAGACATCAAAAATTAAAACTTATGTAATTTGATTTAACATACCGGAACAATATTTTAAAATTGTTTTAATTAAAGCATTAATATTAATATTTTTAATTATATATAATTATTTATATTTTAAAGTGTAGTATATTTTACAGACATTATGAATAAAAATCTTTAAAATATTAAATAAATTTAAAATAATATTTTTTGTAGTTAACTTCAAAATTACTATTCTAAATTTTAGTTTAAACTTTTAATTAATGATAAATGTTAAAGTCTACTTAATAGATATACTGTTATGTCTATCAACAAAAAGCTATAGAAATGTTATAAATGTAAATAATAAATCATTTTACTTCATTCTTCAATGATAATAATAAAAATAATTATCAAATAATTAAAGGAACAAATATAATTGATCGTTTGATAACATGACAAATAAGATTCATTTTAAATTCTTAAGTTACATCTTTTGTTATTTGACCAGAATACTTATTAAATAAATAATTTTTATTTGATTTTAATAATTTTATTGATATTTTATATTAAATTTAAAAAAAATTTTATTATTAAAATTATAAAAATAGAAAAATTTTTATTTCTGTAATAAATCTAAAAAAAGATCAAAATTGTATAAAAAGGAAATATTTTATATATTGAGATGAATTAATTTTGACGAATTAGAAAAAAAAAATTTATGCAATTTGTAATCCAAATAAATGATTTCCAAGTACAGATTTATCAGTACTAAAAAAAAGTTGAGTAAAATATTTTTTCCAACGTGCTGGATCAATTGTATGAAGTGCTTCTCCTTTTTCATTTTTAGCAAATGCTTCAAATGCTTTATGACAATCTTGATATTTGAATCCATATGCACACATTCCATCAGTGTACTCAGCTAAATCAAGGACACCATCAGCAGATACATCAAACAATTTGAACATAAAATGTTGATAATTATCAAACCATTTTGGTAATGGTTCATTTGACTTTTTGTAAGCATTTCTTAATAAAGTAATCCATTCATCAATTGATACTAATTTATCATTGTTTTTATCTGCAATTTCACAAAGTCCTGTAAAAAGTGCTTCCATTGTATTGCGAGCATACTCCATTTGGACAGACTCAGCACCATAGATATCTCTAATTTGCTTAATAAATGTCAATTAAATAGCAAAATGTGACAAATTTACCCTAATAACAAGATAAAAATCATTGTGATCTACAGAGTGTGAATGATTTCTATCAAAAAAAAGTGTAAAAATTCTTTCCCACTTTTCAAGAAGAAATTCATCAACATCGGGAAATTTCTTTTTTAATTCAAGAACTTCTTCAGAAACCATGATAATTTTTGAGTATTACTAATAATAACCTAAAAAATAAAATAAAATGTGTTATTATATAGATATATTATTTTTAAAAAAAAATAATAGTTGTTTCATTTTAATAAGATTATTAGAATGATATTAAATGGCAATTTATAATCTATTAATATGTTTTGTTTTAACTCAAAATTTTTATCCCCACCTTTATATTTTTAAATATCTTCTGATATTCTTGTGACAATGATATTTAAAGATATATTTTCAACATCTTTTAAAATCCTGACAAATAAACACTTACTTTTATTTATATGCCCTCCTACATTAAAATAGTTATATGATTAAAAATTATCAGTCTATTTTTCCTCCGGAATGTTAAGCATTAATTTAATAAATCAAAAATGTGTAATACTTTGTTTATTACAAACAACATTTAATTGTATTTATAATAAAAACATTTTTATTAACAATTTTTATTAATACAATTTGTAAGAAAAGTTTTATTTTAATTTATAAAAATAAATAATGTTAATAAATTTTTTTTAATCATATAAAAAAATGTATATAGATAAAATAATCATATGATTAACAATAAAAAAAAAATATATCTTTTATATATATTACAGACAAGTCTAACTAACAAATATATTTTTAAATAAAATCATTATTATCATTTTTTTTACAGGTTAAAATATCAATATACACATGTTAAAAAAATACCTTATGTAATTTAAATTTAAAAAAAAAAATTTAAATTGAAAAGTATATATTATTACAGAAGTAAAATTAAGTTTAATCTAACAATCATCTTATAATAGTTTGAATTAAGAAAATAGAAAATAAGAGTAAATAAAAATATATGATTAAAGTAATGAAAATAATAGTTTATAAATGAATTCTTAATCCCAAAGGAGAATTGTATACAATTTAATAAATAAATAATAAATTTATATATTTTAAATAAAGTACATAAATGGTTTTACTATAATAAATAGTTATTTATAGTATTATCAAAAATTTTAACAAAGAATAAAAATATTTTTAACAAATATTTGATAAAAATAATGTTTTGCATTTTATAAAAATTTTTTTATAAATGTCAATAAACAATGAAATTTTATTTTGATAAACTAAGAATTTTAATTTATTTACTAAGATTATCTTCAACAGTACTTACTTTAACTATTAATCCTTATAAAATTGCCGTTATAATTAATACAAATCCACTTAAAAATCAATTAAATGTTGTATCAGAATATCAAGTAAGTTATTATTTATTGAATTTTCTTCTTATTATTTATTTAATCAAGGCAACAATTAATACTTTTATTGTTGGAGATGATTCGCAAATCAATTTAACAGCAGAAATTATAACACAATCATTTTTTCAACAAATTCCCACAATTGGTGAAAAAATAAGGTAATATATTTTAATATATATATTTTTTAACTAAACATCAATGATTAAGTTACCATTAGATATTTATTATTATTTTTAACTATATTTTTAAATCAAAAGAGTTTTTTTTTTTTTAAATTACTTGTTTATACAAATTTTTTAAGACAATGTAATAGACTAAGAATAACACAAAGTGTCATTTGTAATTCAATGTTAAAAAATGCTGTTGCTGTTATTTTAGTACATGAAAATTATGAAAATCAGGATAGTGCTGGAGATGAGTTTGCAGCAATTGCCTATGCATTAAGTTTTTATCGTCTTCCAACAATTGGTGTTATGATTCAAGATGCAGAGTATTCACGAAAAGTAATTATTATTTTTTAAAAAAAAAATTTTTTTAAATATTAACATTTAGAATGTTTATCCAATGTTTTTAAGAACTTCTCCACCTTATTCTCATGAAGCATATGTTGTTATTAAATTACTTAAAGAATTAGACTATAGACAAGTTATTTTAACAACAGTATTTGGTGATGTTAATGGTGATGAATTTAAAACTGTTTTTGAAGAAAATAGTAAAAAAAATAAAATACATGTACAAAAATATATATCCCTTCATGTTAATGAATCATTAGAAAATAATATGGCATCACATTTTGAAGAGACAACATCAAATATAATAATATTATATGCTAAACCATCAAAAGCTGAATTAATTATACAAGCTGGTATGAAAATTTTTGGAAAAAATAAAGTATGGATAATTAATGAAAAAGCATCATATATATCTTCTATTCCTAATGGATTTTTATCAATACGTTTACGTGAAGATCCAAAATCAGCTTTTAAAGATGCATTATTAGTTATTCGTAATGCTGGAGAGTATCTTTTAACATTAAATGCCACTGATATACCAACAAATGATTGTAATTCAATAAAAGAAAATACTAAGTGGATAGAAAGTGTTGGATATAATTTTTATAAATATATAATTGAAAAAAAAGTACATGGTGCAAGAGGTGAAATAAAATTTAATGATAAAGGAGATCGAATAACGGCTGATTATGAAGTGTTAAATAAAAAAAATAATCGTTGGCAAACAGTTGGAAATATTGTATATAAAATATAATAATGTTATTAAATAATATATATATATTTTTTTATATTTTTAGGCAAATAATGGACGACTTTATATAACAGAAGAAATTGAATGGATTAATGGTGAAAAAGATAAACCACAAGAAATTCATTTACCAGAATATTTAAGAGTTGTCACTGTTCATGATCCACCATTTGTTTATACATTTCCAGTTGCTTCAGAAGATGTCTGTATTAATTTTACATCAACATCAATAACAGATGTTGAAGAAAGTGAATGGTATCCATGTTATAAACGTATTAATGAAACATTTAAAGAAATTTTTTGTTGCAGTGGTTTGGTTATTGATCTTATATATTATTTATCACAACCAGAACCACATACTTCATTAAAAACAAATTTTACATATGAATTACATTTAAATACAACATATGGCATACCAATATTAACAGATAATGGATATACATTATCAGGAATGATTGGTGAATTAGATTCTGATATGGCTGATATTGCTATTGGTGCATTATCAATTAATGCTGAAAGAGAAAAATATATTGATTTTACTGAACCATGGTTATATCATGGTATTCATATAATGGAAAAATATAGACCTAAAGATTCACCAATGGAATCATTTATACAACCATTAAAAAATTCTTTATGGGGTGCTTTATGTATTATAGTTATAGGTATAGGATGTGCTATATATATATTAGATTATAAAAGTCCATTTAAAAAATTTTATGATAAAAATGAAAATATTTTTGGAACTAATTCATTTGTATTAGCAAGTGATGATGAAGATAATAATGTTACATTTGGTGAAGCAATGTGGTTTGTTTGGGGTGTTTTATTAAATTCTGGTGTATGTGAAAAAACACCAAGAAGTTTTTCTGCCCGTGTTTTAGGATTAGTTTGGTGTGGATTTTGTATGATTATTGTTGCATCATATACAGCTAATTTAGCAGCATTTTTAGTTCTTGATCAACCTGAAAGAGGTTTAACAGGTATTAATGATCCTAAATTAAGAAATCCAAGTGCTAATTATTCATATGCAACTGTTTATGATACAAATACTTATCAATATTTTAAAAGACATGTTGAATTATCAACAATGTTTAGAAAAATGGAAACACATAATGTTATTACATCAGAAAGTGCAATTAATTCATTATTAAATGATACATTAGATGCTTTTATATGGGATTCTGTTCGTCTTGAATATGAAGCATCTAAACATTGTGAATTAAGAACAAGAGGTGCAGTATTTGGAAGAAATGGTTATGGTATTGGTTTACAAAAAAATTCACCCTGGACACCACATATAACAATGGGTATATTAAGATTATCTGAAAATGGTAAAATGACTGAATTATATAGAAAATGGATAGAAAATGCAGGTAAAACTATTTGTGAACCAAGAGAACGTTCTAGTCCAGCTAGATTAGGTCTTCAAAATATGAGAGATATTTTTATTCTTGTTATTATTGGTGTATTAATTGGTTGTATTTTATGTATATTTGAATCAATATATGGACAATATAAAACAAAAGAACAAAGACAAAGTCAAATAGCTAGAAGATATGCTGAAAAATGGATAAAAAATTGTAATTTTACATATCCAGAACATGAAACATCATTATGTAAATATTCAAATATCAATTTATTATCACCAAAAGAATCATTTAAAGAAAAATTTAACACTACAGAACATTCACATTCATTAAATACAATATTGTCTTATCATGAAATGTCTCGTCAAAAATATATAAATGACGTTTTAAGAAGAAAGAATTATAGGATTAATCCAACAAAACTTATATTTCGAAATAATCCTACATTTATATATTGTAGCAGATGTAGAGTATGTTTTTTTTAACTACATATTTTTAAAATGTAACATTTTATATATATTTTTAAGGCTCTTATGACGACTAAAGTAAAGCCAATAGTAGGAGTATTTGCAATTATTTGTACTATAATATTCATTATATTATTTCTTTGGCCGTGTGCATTACTTCCTATTCATTGTACAATTTTTGCTGATTATCTTCATTACTGTTCTAATTGTAATCATAAAATTGGAAGATATCGTAGAGGATTTAAAAAATTTTCAAAATTTTATGTATAAAATTATAATCAAAAATATTATAATATGCTATATATATATATTTTTTTATTATTATATAGTATTTAAAATAATATAATATTTGAATAAATTTTTAATAATAATTTGTAAAAAAAAAAAATTAAATTATTATTTAAAACAATTGTTTTTATAATAAAAAATATTCACAATATAAAGTCAACATTTATTGATGAGATTATGCTTTGCATAGTATATTTAATAACATTGCATATAATATGAAGATTTAAATTGTAAAGCATAAAAATACAGGCTATAAATAAAAAAAATAATAATATATATAAAAAATATCAAAATTAATTTACCTTATGATCACCCATACAAACATCTTTTCCAATACTATCATAAATAATATTTTTGGCATTTTTTAATGAATTCCAAGCAGTTTGATTCATCAAAATTCTATCACACCATGCTGGTGGTCTTGTTGGCATCAACTTATTATGACTTTCTGGATCTTCACTCCAGGGATATGTTGGAGGAAATGTTATTTCAAATTCATGTAAATAGGAATAATTTTGAACTTCATGATCATCACTCTTATAAAATGACCAATTTTTAATAAGTGATTGCGGATCTCGATAAACAAAACGTTTTTTTTCTAAACGTAATACTCGTGTTATGGATGTATAAAGTTCAGGAGTACAAAGATTTGGTTCAGAATGAAATTCAATTGCCGATAATGGTGGACATTCTACATTACTTATTGTTTCAGTAATATTACTATTACTTGAATTTCCACTATCAATTGTAAAAATATTTGTATTATCAAGACAATCATTATAATTTGTCTCTGATTCATAATTTGATGGAAATTGTTTTTTAACAGTTTTTGGAATCAATTTCTAAAAGTAATTTTTTTTTTAAAATGAATATATTCAAAAATGATTTTTTTAACATACATCTATAAATGTTTGTAAATTAAGTCTAAAATTAAAATCACCAAATAAGAAGAAACTTTCTTTTTCACTAGTATTATCTTCTATATATTTAATAACATAATTTAAAGCATTTGCGCGATTATTGCTATATATATGAGGATTTTCATGAGAAGTTATATTAGAATCATCATGAAATAAATGCACATTAATTAAATTAACAACATTATTTCTAAAATTCCATTTAGTATGTAAAAAACCTTTACGGCCCCATTTTATTGTTGGCCATAACTCTTTTGGAAATTTTTCTCTTATCATATATGGAACAGATGTAAGATTTTTTGAATATATAAATTTTCCATTTTGAGCATTTTCAAAATTTAATGTATTAAAATTGTACAATTTAGTACAATTTACAAGTGATGAATGTATTAAATATAAACTTCCAAGTGCTGTATATTTATCAAAAATATCATATTCTAAATCTAAAAAAGCATAAGATGATGAATATTGAGGTAATAATGATAATAATTCTTTTATAAATGGTTCAACATGAATTGAATATTCTTTAAAATGTTTTCCACCAGCTTCTTGAAAATGAATAGCAATAAATTTTGCCTCACGAGAATTAATAACCTATAATTAATTATATATATTATATATTTTAAAAAAATTTTTCTTACATTTAATAATCCTTGTTTCCATGAATTTTTTATTTTACAATTCTAAAAATTATTATATTAAATAAAAGAAAAAAAAATAAGTAAATAATATTTTAAAATACCTCCTCAAATAATGATCCAACATTAGCTGTTATTAACAAGAAATTATCCATTTTCTAAAATAATATATATTTTTTTAACATATTTAAAAATAATATAATTTTTTTTATTAAAATATATTTTTATTTTTTAAAAAAAAACAATAGTAATATCTATAAAAATATTTAAATAGAATATAATTAATCAAAATTTTATAACATATTAAAATAAATATTATGTTATAATATAAAGAAATGAGGAAAAATGTATGCTAATTTTTATATTATATTATATGTTAATACGTTAATTCAACTAAAATATTTGAAGCATCATATGTATTAGAGAATTTTAGTCAGTGTCGAGAGAAATAACAAAATATATTTATATATAGACACTAAATATATAAAATGTTAAAATATAAAGCAAATCTTTAAATCATGATAAGTTTCGAGAAAATGTTTATACCACCGATTACAATATCATTTGCTATAATGGTGAAATATAGAAGTAATAAAAATAGTTCAAGTTGTCCGTTATCTCTAGCATAATATGTAATGATCACTGTTACTAAAGAATTTATTAAAGGAAGTAAAAACATTATATATGTATATATTTTATTAAAAAGAATTTATAATTATATAAAATTTTATCGTAACCTTATAGTTAAAATGTTTTTAAAATTAACTTTACTAAATAAAATTTAAAATATATAAAAATTTTTGTCTACATTTTGATCATAATATTAAATTGATTGCTATATATTATAAAAATTAAATACTTACTATAAAATTTTTACTATATAAATATATAAAATGACTCAATAATTATGAACTACATAATAATATTTCAAACATTTTATTATTAAAAATTTTAAGTAATACATAATGTTAAAATTAGTATAAAAAAAATTATTAACAGAAACCCTATACCTTTTAAAAGATAATTATCTTTGACAAAATGTATTAATGAAATTTGACAGCATAAGCTGTAAATAAAATACATTAAGATCAAAGACTATGTAGAAAATTTTATCAATTTTGATTGACTGTGACAACCACAAGTACATAAATAAGACTCACAAAAAAAAAATCTTTTTTTTTTTTAATATTTAAATGTAGTAGTCTTTAAAAGGAAAATATAAAAATTTTTTTAGCTATTATAATATTGTTAATATTTTTATAAAAATAATATTCAATATATTAGGAAAATAAATATTATTAATAAGTCAATTATTATATTTATATATATTTTATAAATTTAACTAAGACTAACAATTTAAATCAAAAGAAGAAATGATTAAATAAAAATTATTTTATATTTCTTGCTAAATATTAATATTTAATAATATGTGAATATAAAAACCTTATAGACACATCACTCCACAATGCTATTCTTTAGCATATATTTATGTATTTTTTTAAAAATCATTAAAAATAAAGATATAACTAAACAATTCAATATAAAGAAAATCATTATTAAATATTTAAGAAATTATATCGTAATTTTATAAAGTTAAAAATTAGTTTCATAAGAAGAATATATAATTAAATGTAATATACATTTGTAAAAACTATATATAAAAAGGTAATTAAATATAATATAGTGATAATAATAGAATTTAAATACAATAAAAATATGTTTTTTTTGTATAAATTTAAAAATGACTGTATGAAAATGATAAACCAATGCATGACTATTTAAATTATTAATTTATGAATATTATTTTCTCACATAAATATATAAATATATTAAATTATTAATTTGTATTTAATATTAAACAATTATAATCAAGATACTAATAATATATAATGATGAATAATTTTTTATTTATTGAGAAAGTAATAAAATAAAATTGTTCAATTTGGTTTTTTTTTTCTATATTTTAGTTTTATTCAATACTCTATTTTAGGAAATATATCTTTACATAAACATTTTTCCCTATCATTTTAAATTATTTCTATATAAAAATTTGAAGAAACAAAATAAAGTAA
Organism: Strongyloides ratti; assembly: GCF_001040885.1. NCBI lineage: Eukaryota > Metazoa > Nematoda > Chromadorea > Rhabditida > Strongyloididae > Strongyloides > Strongyloides ratti. The sequence continues at coordinate 429,944 of NW_020171512.1, read as the reverse complement.
ACAATAAATTTTCTTTGAAAAAAAAAGAAGAATAATAAATTATTATATAATTTGTAGCAATTATAAAATATCTAAATATAAATTGTACTCTTAATAATCGAAAATAATAATATTAAAAAATATAATGTAAACATGTTTTGATAAAAAAAATATATTAGCTTTTTCAAAATTATTTTTTAAAAGAAAAGTTTATCCTGATAAAATAAATTATGTTCAGAGAAATAAAATTTCTATAAACAAGAAAAACTCGTTCCAAAATTCTGAAAGCATATATCATTTAAAAATGGAATAATAATAATTTAACTTTTAACATGATTTCACAAAAATACTTTTTTTTTGTTACAGAAAAGATCAATTAAATTATAATATAAAACTTTAAAATCCGTATTACATTTGTCCTTTCATGACAATTTAACATTTACTAAATTTGTACAAAGAAGAAAAAAAAAATTTATTTTTAATTTAATAAAGAAGTTATAAATATAATAAACTATCATTAATTTAATTTATCGATAACCTGGATTATTTAATATAAAACAGGATTTTAAGTAAGATATTCATCATAAATATTTTTACTTTTAATTGAAATACAATACCTTATAGGAAATACATTTTATTAACATTTCTTTTTAATATCTTTTTATTATCATATAAAAATCTAAATACTAATAGTACCAAAGATTATAAATTTCTAAAATATAAAATAATATTTATATATTTTTCTATTCTCAATTATTATTTATACTATATATTATTATTTTATATAAAAATAGAAATGAAATTTTTAAACTATACAATTACTATTCTTTTATCACTTATAACACTAATAAATGCACAATGGAATAACCAAGGAAATGTAATTCCTATTGGCAATCCACAACAATCACAATCTAATATATATAATCCACAATCAAGTAATGTTTTTACTAATAATGCTTTTACACATCAACCACAAAATCTACATGATGGTTTATGGTTTAATAATGTTCAACCACAAAATATGCTTTGGCCTGTTGTAGATAGTTCTTCAGTACAAGGAAATAATATGCAAGGTAATAAAACAAAAAAAATACGTTCTAACAAACCTAAAAATCATAATCGTCTTCCAGAAGGTATTCCAGGAAAAAGAAATGCTAATCAAAAATTAAGAGCATGTTGTAATAAACTTCCTAAAGCTGATGCTATGTGTAAACGTCGTTTTTGTGACTTTAATGCACTTAGTTCAAGTACTGTATTAACCTACTTAACAACATGCCAATCAAAAGGTCCAACTGTAGGACAAATGTGGGATTGCGCTTCATCACGAGCTGATCATACAAGATGTTGTCAAGCTTCTGGAGTACCACCTGCTTGTATGGCTTATTGTGAAACAACAAATGGTGTACCAACCGACTATTTAAAATATCTCGTTTGTTTAGGGCAATTTGATAGAATAAGAACATGTTTTAAATCATATTTAGAAGTAAATCCAAATATTAAAGGAGATTTTTAAAAAATTATTTATTTCATATTTTAATTATCATACTATAAATTTATATATGTTTTAATTCATTTAATTTATAAAAAGAAATATTATTTTTGTAATTAATCTAGTATATTTTGCTTTAAATTTTTTTTTATCTATTATGCACAAATAAAAAAAATTTAAACTAGCAAATGTTATATTATGTAAAAACAGAACTTGGAACAAGTCCTTCTTTAGATGTTATTGCTGGTTGAAGATTTTGTCTTCTTAAAAATTTTCTTGGAAATATAACTAAATTTCCTGAAAGTTTTTTAAGTAATTCACTAGCTTCTTTAGGATCAAGTTCTGCTAAAGGCATTTGCATATTCCATTTATCTAATTCTTCAATTGTTTCAGCTTTATTAGTTGGAAAACAACGAAATACTTTTTCATAAATTTCTGTATTTGATTTTGCAATATCATTCCATTGATTCCAAAATTTATCACTTGTAGGATCATCAAGATCTATAGAAAGTGATGTCTTTGATGGTGAATCTTTAAGTAATCCTAAATGTTCCTATAAGAAAAAAATTATTATCATTTATTTTTTTAAGAAAAAAAAAACTTACTCTCATTAGTTGAACTCTTAAAGATTTTGCAAATAATCCAGATTTGTGTTCTAAACCATTCATCTTTCCATCAGAATATTCATTATCAATAATAAGTAAACAAACTTCTGAATCTCTATTACCAACTTGGGATCTATCATTAATATTTGCACTACCAATAATAACTTTTTCATCATCAATTATCATACATTTACAATGGATATAAACTAATTCACTAATCATTTTTCCCCATAATACGGAATGTGTTCTTAAAGAACAAAATGAAATATAATCATCAGGATTAATTGCTCTATTTCTTAGACAATGATATAATGACATTTCAGAATTATCAATTGAAACCATTGTCCAATGTAATACAGTATGAAGTGAGGTTGGTGATGCATTACTTGATAATTCTCCTTCAAAACCAGGTAAAAGTGGTATTAATATATAAACACGGAATGTTTCTTTATTTTCATGTGCTAATGTAATACGATCAACAAGTGCTTTACAAATCTTATTTAACACATCTGTACTATTAACCATTGATACAAAAAATTGATTTTCTATATAAATATAATGTTTTGCAGTATTTATTAATTCAATATAAGCGTTTTGAATACTTTCTTCTGTTTCACTTACCAGAGCAGACCATGTTGCAGCTGATCTTAATACTTGAACTGATGTTGGAATACTTATAGGTAAAAATATTCTTGGAATTCTTACAGAATCATATGATTTAGGTAAAATATATGGATATTTTTTTTCATCTTTAAGTTTCTCAGTTTTTGTTGCATTCCATCGTTGAATAAAATGTCTAGCAACATCTCTTGCTGCAGTTCCAAAAGTAACAGAATGAATATCATGCCAAGGCATACGTGGAACTTTTCTTCTATCAACAAAATCTTTAAATGGTTCTTCTACTTCAATAAAATCTTTTTTATTATAATTAACATAATCTTTTCCAGGCCATAATTTACCACCACCTTGAAGATTTCTATTATTTTCTTCATTTGATGATTTTAATTTAATCCAATTAAGTTCATATTGACCTAATGTACTATCTTCATTTAATACATCTCTCCATCTATTTTTCATTTTATTTGTTCCCCAATGTGAAACAATTTTTCCAACTTTTGAACGTGTTTGATCTTTTATATTTCTTGTTACTTTACCCCATACTTTTTTTTCTCCCGTAAGTGTTCTTTGTTCATCATCTTCTTTACCATCAAATTTTTGAATATCACGACTATCATCATTTTCCATTGGACTTTTTGATCTAGATCTAGAAAAACTTTTAGATTTTCTATTTTTATTATCATAATCAATTTCTATTTTATATTTTCCTTCATCTTTTATTGTTACACTTAATTCTTGTTTTCCTGATGCATCATTCATTTTAACATCAACATGTGAATTAACTTGTGGTTTACCAGGAAATGAATGCCTTTTTTTATTTTTTCTTGATGGTTTAAATTTAGTGACTATAGCAGCCATTCTACTACTTTTTTTATGTAATAATTTTGATTTTCCATCTTTTTTTATATTATCATTATCATCATCCTTTACATCATCTTCTGATTCAATTTGATTAGTATTTTCGTCTACAAAATCTTCATTTTTTTCACATGTTTTACCAGATGGACATAATGATGCTGACAATCCAGCTACTTGTCTCATTCCGGATATTAAATTACAATCAATATTACTATTAATAGTACCATATGTAGGCATTTGAATAGAACCTAAATCTGTTAATCTATGAACGTTATCATCCCATCGACCATAACATAAATCTAAACCACCAACAAAAGCTATTATTTGATCTATTACAAGTAATTTTTCATGATGAGCCCAGAAAAATGTTCCAGTTCCTGGATAATGATCTGGATGACGCATTACCATTATATTAGGATGAAGTGCTTGCATTGTTTTTTTCATCCATAATGAATTTAAATTTAAAGCCATTTCCATTTCTTTATAAATTAAAATAAATATTTTTACTCCTTGTTCAGCTTTTCTTTTTAATAAAATATCTAATCTCCATTTATTACCTTCATTCATTGGACGTTTCATATATATATGTGGACATAACCACCAATCAGCTATAAAAATTTCTTCTTGAGCTAATTCAATCATATCAGCAGCATACTCCCAATATTCTTTACCATCAACAAACCATTTAGAATAACAATCGTTTCTTATTGGATATGATGATTGATGAGGATGACGTTCAAGCCAAATTTTTCCAGAATTTTCCATTATTTTTCTAATTTCTGATTTCCAATATTCAACTTCATCAACAGAACTACATTTCATATGAAGTATATGTTGTTTATTTGATATAACAAGATCTTTTGGTTTATAAGCAATTTCAAGATATGGACAATTTATACTAAATGAATTGTCAATTAATAAAACTAATCGTATTTTACTACTACCAGGATGCATATAACAAACATATGTATCTTTTAATATAAGCCATCTATGAGACCATCTAAGAAAATATCTTACACATGTTTGTTTCCATCCTAAAAAAACTCTTGCACCACCTGGTCTTTTTCTCATTTCACCTTCTTTATATTTTCCCATTTGATTAATAAATGAATATCTTGAAACTTCTAAAAATTCTGCTGTCTCATGATAATTTCTATTAATAGGTGTTGCTAAAACTGCTTGAATCCATTTTTCAAGTTGAATTCTTCTTTCTTCTACACTTTCCTCAGATAATGCAATCTCAGGAATTTTAGGCATTTTTGGTAAAGAAAAATTTGAATTAACTAAAATTTTAGCAATTTCTGGTGAATCTAAATTTTCTGGTGTTGCTAATGTAGGAGTTTTAATATCACCTTCAATATCTACTTTTTTTTTTGGTTTATCAGTTATATTATCATTAGTATAACTTAATGTTTGAATGTTATTTGTTTGTTCATCAAATAATCGATATAATGGACAATCATGACGATGGTAATTATTTGCAGCAACAATTTTTAAAACATCTTCAAATTTTGATGATTTACTAAAAATGGGTTGTTTAACTTTTTCAACAGCACGATGAGCCATAAGCCTTCGATGGAGATTCAGAAAGTCGCTAAATCGTTTTGTGACAGTCCAAACATATTTTCCATGAGTTAATTGTATTGTATATCTAAAAATTAGTAATATTTAAATAATAATTATTTATAAAAAAAAACCTTACAGAAAAGCATTAATAACATGAACATGACTTTGTTCATCTTTACTAACATCAATTATTTTAGCTACAACAGGTTTTCCTGGAATAAAATAACCTCTTTTGCGAACTTCTTCCAATGAATCATATACTGATGCATATGGAATGTATCCTTTTAAATTTCTTTGTTTTAAAAAAGAATTATTACAATGTAGTAGACAATCACATAATTCAAATAATGAATCATCAGCCACTGGTCCCAGTTCATCAGTTACCATAGTAAAAAAAACTATAAAAATATGTTAAAATTAAAAATAATTCAACTAGTAAAATTGATAAGTAGCGAAAAATAATTAAAAACATCTTACATAAAATGTTATCAAAAGTTATATATAATACTTTATAATATATTTTAACATGCTTGAAATATACGATACCCTAAAGTTTTCTCTTTTCTAGTTAAAAAAATGAGAAAATAAATAGATAGATATACATAAATATATATTTAGAACAAAAGAAAAAGGAAAAGATAGCTTTTTTTATTTAAAAAAAAAAATACAATTTTAAAATTTTGTTAAAAACAAAAATAAGAGTAAAAAAGATTATTTGTCCATATTTTATATAAAAGTAAATCATATTAATATATATTGTTTTTATAAAAATTTTTTTTTTTAAATTTTATTTATAACATATATTAAGAAAATAATTACTTTTTCAATAATTCTAATTTAATCATTTTTAAATGTTAATAACCATAATATATAACCTATATATAGTAGGAAAAGAAAAATTTTTATGATAAATATAAAACGGTGATAAAATCATGTTACTTAAATAAACTAGAAAAAATATTTAAATAGATTTTTTATTTTATATTGTAAAGAATATACAGAATATATTTGGGTATAATATAAACAAAATTATGATACAAAATAGTTTTATGCTTTGAAATGAGGTTGAATAAGAGTAATAAGATTTTAAATAATACTTCATATAAAATACTTTATAGAAAATTGCACATATCATTAACATTTTTAACGTTAAAATGATTAACAACTATTTTATAAAAAAAAATATATATATATATATATATTTAAAAAATAAAAATGTAGTATATGACATAATAGATATTTTATATATATAAAATAATAATAAACAATATACTTAATAATATTTATTTAAAACTTATTATTTTCAATATTTATACGTTTCCTAGTATAATAATGTTCAAAAAAATTAAAAATTTTTCATTATTATATTCAAAATATCTATTATAATGAACAAAATATTTTTTTTTAACTAATAATATTAAAATGTGATATAGTTCATTATATTTAAAATGTTTATTTAATACAATATTTCTTAATAAAGAAAAATTTTTTATATCATATTTCAATATAGTATAGGTGATTAATTAATATAGTTATATAAGTGTTGTATAAATATAATTTTACAATGTAATTTATTGATATTGAATGAATGATCAATAATATAATTGTTTACAAAAGATATATTTTTATTCCTCTTATTATAAGATTTGTAAAGGCTGTCAAAATTTATATTATAATCTTTAAAATAAAATTAAAATAGTATAAAGTTAAATAATATTATACTATTCTCAAAATTTAACAAGAACAACAGCAAATAAATAATTTAAAATTGTTATATTACATTTATTATAATATATTTTTCATTTCGTATTATATATAACATCAAATAAAAATAAACAAACAACAAGCATATAAGTGCGAAATATGGTTAAAAAAGTTATTTTATATATGTAAATAGGTAAAAAGAAAAAAAAAATGTTAAATAAATATTTAAAGATGTAAATTTCAAAAATCATTTCTACTTAGAATGTTTTAAGTAAAGAAAATGTATACACAATGATAAAAGAAATATTATTAGTGAAAAAAATTATTAATGATCAAATGAAAAGATAACAATGCATGTTTTTTTTTAAGAAATAAGCGTAAAATTTTAATATTATCATTTAAAATAAAATATATCATTGTTTAAAAATATTCATATCTTGTAATATACAATCAAATAGATAGTAAAATTGTTTAAACAAAATATTTAATAAATGATAACTGAAAATTAATAAAAAAAAATTTTATATTAAAATTTATTTATAATATGTAAAAAAAAATTTATATTAAATAAGTATATAACTTATATATATATAAATGATAAAATTAGAATATTTTATAATTTATGGATGTGGAATAATGATGTCTATTTTATTTATAGTTGCCAAATATTCCATGTTTACACGACTATTTGTTTACCAATTTTTAAAAATATATAATCAATTATTTACATCTAACAACATATTATTTCATCTGCATTTAAATAATAGTTTTTTTTATTATTGGTTAAAAAAAAAAAAAGAAAAAACTAATTTATTATTATGTGTCACAAAAAATATAAATAACTTTTAAATGATAATTATTATCTTGCATTAACAACTACTCTCGTAACGATTTCCTTTATTAATACTTGATCGCAAGTGAGCATTGAAAGATCGAAAATGAATATTAACTACAATTCATGCTCTCTTTTTTATCAATCCTAAATATTTGTAATAACAAAATATGTAATTTTTATAATAAATTTTTTTATATTTATTTCAATTAATGTTTAACGATTATCAATAAATTTTTAAATATTTAATTTTAGTATAACAATGGCTCATTCTTCACAAAAAGGACGTGTTTTAGCTGTTATTGGTGATGAAGATACTGTTGTCGGCTTTTTACTTGGTGGTATTGGTGAATTAAATAAAGCTAGAAAGACAAATTATTTTATTGTCGAAAAGACCACTAGCCCAACTGAAATTGAAGAAGCTTTCAAAGCTTTTGTTGAAAGAGAGGATATTGCTATTATTCTCATTAATCAACATGTTGCTGAACTTATTCGTTACGCAATTGACCATCACACTAAAAGTATTCCAGCTGTTTTAGAAATTCCATCAAAGGAAATGCCATATGATCCATCTAAGGTAAAAAAAAATACCTCTTTAATTACTTTATTAATTTTTATATTAATTTTTAGGATAGTATTCTTAACAGAGCACGTGGTCTTTTTAATGTTGATGATTTTAAATAACTTAATTGAGTCTGTCGAAAAATACCCATTTTATTTTAAAATAATTAAAATCAATATATCTTTTTATATAACTTGCAAAAATATTCCTTTTAGAACCTTTATTTTTCACTTTTAAATACAATTAACTTTTTTTTCAAATTATTATATAATGATTTGATGATATAAACAATTTATATTAAAATAATTATATAGTGATATTATATACTTTTTTTTTAAATAAATGATCTAAATTTATTTTTGTTAAAAGATAAAAAGCATTGGTTGATTGCTTAAATAGAATAAAGACTTAAAAGTATAAAATATGTTGCTTAGCAACAATACTTTTGTATTATTCATTAACTTGTTATATATCTAATTTCTTGTATAAAGTGTCATTCTATAATATAATGTCAAATATTCAGATAGAACACAATTATATTATTTCTAAATCTTTTACTTCTACTGAAAATGGTAACATTCTTCTTAATAAATATGACATAGTTGAAGTTAAAGATATTAATCAAAATAATTGTCTTGTTAGGAGAATTAAAGATGGATATGTTGGATGGGTACCAATGGGATTTTTATATTCAAATCATATAGATAAATTATTACTACCAAAAAGGAATCATTATTCTTTAGCTTGTCATTTAAATCCTCGTCTATCTGAATCAAATTTTAATTTTCATGATATTTTTTGGAGAGATCATTATAATACTATGCGTAAACGTGAAGTTAAATTAAGCAAATTTATTAGAATTAATTCAATTATTAATAGACAAAAAGAAAAACAAAAAATTCAATATATGGTAGAATGTTTTCTTTATGATTGTGGTTCAAAAGCTGGAAGGCAAACTGTTAGTAATATTCATAAATTATCTTTCTCTTCAATAAATAATAAAAATAATTTTTTTTTGTTAAAAAATGATTACCCTACATTTTTATTAAGATCAAATTACAATCAATCAGAGGTTGTATTAAAAATGAATATTATTGAAATTAGTAAAAATCAAAATAATGAAAATATTGATGAATTTTTAGGGAGCATTGTTGTAAATCTTCTTGATAAAGAAAATAATGTTATTCTTTCAAATAAAACAAGTAATTATAATATAACAGAAAATAATACTGAAAATAATAATAAGTCTAATATAATTGTAAAAATATCTGTATCAGATGTACCAATTGGACATAAAAGTGATGTTGATGTATTACCAGATGTTATATTATGTAAAACTGATCATATTCCATTATTTTCCATATTTAGAAATTTGTGTGCATATCAATTATTCAATTACAGACTAAAAACTGATATAGGTAAATATAAATTACTATAAAAATTAAATAAAATTAATATATTTTAGATTATATATATGATGACTTTATAGCAAAATTTTTAGAAATAGTTGATAGTGAAGATGTTGTTGATTATCTTCATTTATTATGTACAAAATATGGTGTTTATAAATCAAAAGATCGAAATTATAAATTAATTAAAGTTTTTAAGAATTATATTTTACCTCTTGCAATTGGTTATGGAATAAAAGAAGAAACAATAACAGATGAAGATTTAAGCAATCAAACACCAATTAAAAATACACACGTTATTAAAATGGATTCATTAAGCAATTATAACACAAAAATTGACTTTGATCCAATTCATTTTTTATCCAATCAAAAATGCAAACCAGTCAATTTAAAACAATGTACATTTCAATTATGTAATACCCATTCATTAGATTAAATTTATTTTTAAGAAAAAAGATTAAAATAATATAAAATTTTAGAGATCATCAAATATATTTTGTGAACAAGTGGTGTTTGTTGATTTATCTGTATCATTAAATTCAATTAAAAATGGTGAATCAGGTTTTTCTAATTCAATTAAAATATCGTCATTAACTTTTACTAATGGTTTCGTTTCAATATTTGTAAAAATATTATGTTTTTCCTCATCACAAACATTTTCACTACTTTTTTGTTCTTTTATATTTCTTTTTTTATATTTTTTTTGTATTTTACTTCTTTCTATATATAATTTTATTAAAATTTTAATAAATAAAATTTACCTAAATCTGCAATTCTTCTTCCTGTATTAATAATTTCAATAGTTAATTCATCATCTTCCATAAATTGATCAATACCAATAAAATGTAAAAATCTTGTAACAATTCTTAAATATGTTCCAACACAAAAAAATGCAATTGTCAATGGCATATAAATACTTATTCCTTTTCCAATTAAAGGTAAAACATCTAAATGACCCATTAATTTTGTAAATTGTGTCTCAATTTTAAAAGTATTATTTGTTAAAATAACATGTGAATCCATATGTATCATTCCTAAAAAATTTAAACATATTGGTGGTGTTAATCTACAAAGTAATGTAGCACTAAATAATAAACTATTTTCATCTGTTTGATGATTAGAATCTAAATGATAATATTTGTAAATCTTCAATCTAAATAATGAATAATATGCACATGTACATAAATAGGATATTAAAATAATACATAATAATTGAACATATTTATAATGATTTCCCTCAGCAATTGTAGATAATATTAATGCAGCAAATGATATTTTATGGGATGAAATAAAAAATGTACATTCAGACCATATAATAATTAATGTCATTGTTGTACATAATAAAGCAATTAATCTTATCAACCAAGGTTTTACATTAACATACCAAATATATAAAAATTTAGGTGGTAAATTAATATAATTTTTAAAAATATATTTATGTTTCCAATTAACAAAAGATCTTTTTTTTTTAGCCATCTCAACATCTTCCAAAAAATGAATTTTTTTTACTTTTGCATTATATATTGCATTACTTCTATTATAATTTTGAACAGATTCAATAACTTTACCATTTAATTTAATCTATAAATTAATAAAAATATATATATATATTAATTTTTTTTTAAAAATAAAACATACTAAATATGGATTACTTCGAATTAAAGATTTATCAGCTAAACTAACTCCCATTGATGCATAATCTGTTTGACTTTTTAATGCTTGAATTTCTTTTACTAATTCATTAGAAAATTTTGATATAATTTCTTTTGCTTTTACAACAGCATCATTATCATTACGAAGAAGTGATATTACTTCTTTTGCTTCTTTATAAACTTCTTTTGTAACTTCTTCTGATTCATTTTTTTCTTGATTAATATTCATTAAATCAAAATATAACTTATTTAAACGATAATCAGGATCTGATATTAACCATAATTTTCTTGGTATTTCAACTAAACCATACCCTAATAATACAACTAAAAGAAATAATCCCCATGTATTTGATGCTGTGACTGCTAATGTTTTTAAATGTTCCCTAAAATGATTGATAAATAATAATAAAATTATTAATATACCAGTTAAGAGAAAGTCCTTTAGATAAAGCATAAAGCAAACAAAAGATAAATATTATAAAATAAGTTATATAGTATATAGCATTATTATAAACAGCTGATTTTAATTTTTGCATAGTTGTAAAATTTGCTGCAGTTGAATATTTTTGCATTAATGGTAATATAATCCATGTCAAAAATTGTGATGTCCAGTAAACAATTCTCCATAAATTATATAATATATCATCATTAATAAATCCTTTTGGTAATTCACAGTTATCTTTAGTCAAATTAACTGATATTACTTCTGATACACATTTATGATAAAATGTCTTATAATATAAATTTTATAAATATTATTTTATTACTTACAATACCAATATCTAATGGAAGTATAAAAATTATGATAAATGAAGTATACCATCCTATAAATGTTAATAACAGGACAATTTTATGTTGTTTCTTCCAATTACTATATTTATTTAATAATATACCACATAATATTCCAACTAATAAAAGTTGAAAAAGTAATACTTGTGTAGCCATATATCATTAATTATATTATATATTTACCTTTAAATTGACAAAATAAATAGTAAAATAGAATAGTTTTTTTTTTTTATTTTTATTTTAATTAAAATATATCATAACTATTCATGAAAAAAATATTCTACTTGAGAAAGCTAAAATTTGAGACACGTCACCAGATATCTATTTATCTTACATTAACAATATATTATATATATATATAGAAACAAACATTTATTTTGATAAAATATATGAAAAAAAAAAAATTTTTTGTAAAAATTGTTAGTTGTTAAATTTATAATATATTACAAAAAAATAAATTATAAAACATTGGATATAATGATAAAATAAATATATATATAATTATTTAATATATTAATTCTTTTAATAAATTTTCTTGTTATTAAAATTTATAAGAAATTCTTTTTATAATATTATATCACCATTCTACCAAGAAATTTGTAATATATGTATATGATAAATTTACTAAATGTTTGCATCCTGCAATTTTGAAAATTTATTTTACTATGATATAAAATTATAATAAATAATCAATAGTACTTTTAAATACCAAATTGTAAAATGACTTTTATTTTTAAAATTAAATTTTAAACCCATAAAAACATATTTATAAAATGATAGACAAAATAATTTGACATTAAAAAGTTTTATTTATAAACTTGTAATTAAAAATTTTATTAAAATTTGATTTTACACTATTATAAACACATGTTTCAACTTGAAATATATTTTTATTTTCTTTTAAAAATAATAAAAGCTAAAAATCAACAAGTTTATTCAAATAACTAAGGTCAACAAATTTATTTTCCCTGATTACTAAAAATAATTTTTTTTTTTATTTTTAAAATACTTGATGACATATTAATGATTGACGTCAATATATATTTAGTCTACCTATATATATATATATTTATATTAATATTCATTAAATATATTTGAATATAAAAAGACCTGATACATAAAATTTTAAAAGATGTTGATCAAATCATATAATAAAAGATTACACTCATTTTACAGAATTTTTCAATATAATTTTACATCCAAATAATTCATATATACATATTTTATAAGAAGTTTTTATTATAATCTAACATTTTATATAAGGATAAATATAATCCTAAAGTTTTACTACATGTATATAAATAGATTAAATTTATTGTAAATTTTAATTTTAAATATTTTCATACTTTTTAATATAGAAATTAACTTTAACATGAAAATTTTTCTATTTTTAAAAATATTAATTAAATATATTATTATAATTAGTGATTATATTAATTAAAAATAATTTTAATAATCATGTTATTTATACTTTTGATAAAATTTATACATTTATATATGATAATGTTATTCAATATTATAATAACTAAATTTAGATTGTGTTACCAAGACAATAAAATTAATTTTTAGTTAATAAATATCATTAAAATTATAAAATATAACAAAATTTATAAATTATATTTTATAGATATATATTTTATTTTTAATATGACCTTTGACACTTATAAAAAAGATATACAAGCTTATATAATAATAAATCTACTACAAACATTTTTTTTTTTTATTTTAAAACTTTTAGTTTTTTTTTTTATTTTATTACATTGCGGGTCAGTAAACTATACTTTTTTTTTTGTTATAAATTATGTTTGTAACACTTGTTGTTTATTATAACACATTAATCTATCTATAAATATTAGATTTTTTTTTTATCTCCCTCCTGAATTAAATCTATTTTTATCTAAGTAACATTCATTTTTATTTTATAAATATATGTAAATTTATATAAAAAATATACTTTAAAATTTAATTATTATTGTAATAATATTTATTTATATGTTGTAATAAATAAAAGATCTAAAAGAATAATATTACACAATGAAAACATCATTTCTCGTCGTGCATTATTTAAACATTTTTTTTTTTATAAAAATAAGTATTTTTTTTTGTTGATTAATTGTAATATTAATTACCAAAATGTATGGATATATTATAATAAAAATTTTAAAAATATAATAATATTTATAATACAATAATTGTTAATAAAAAAAATTCTTTTCTAAGTAAGATAAAATATAAATGTTAAAGTTTTTTTTTTAAACAATAAAAAGTTATATTTTAATGTTATTTTGTACTTTGACAGAAAAATGATATTTACTTTTTGTAGGTGATTTAAAAATAAATTTCAAAGTATCACCACTACATACTGAAGACACATCATTATAACGAGTTAGTCTACTTAGAACACCAATAATTTAAAATTTTTTTTATATATCATTACATTTTTAAATGAATATATAGTGATTTTTATTAATGAGTTACATGTTCAAGATCATAAACATTTTTAATATGATTATATTATTAATAATGCTCCACTTAACTATTCATATATATATAATGTTATTATTATTATAAAAATTTTGATTTATAACAATTTTTTATATTTCTAAATTTTTCATACTTTTTTTTTAGATTACTAACAATTTAATCAAGATAGATGAAATATATATATAATGAAGAAGATGAATCAAATGATAGTAAAACTACCATACAAAAAAAGGACAATTTTAATTGGCAATTAATGCCATTTGATTTAAAGATTCATACAATGTCATTTTTAAAAGTGAATGATTTAATGAATTTAAAATCAACAAATAGATGTACTTATTTGATGATTTCACGCAATCATCAGAAACTTAGTAAATTAAATGTAACTGATTTTATTATAAGCGCAAAAAAAAAATGTAATATAAATATTACATTAAATAATAAAAACGTAAAAATTGAGGTATGTTTTTTTTTCCTCATATTGTATAGTATTAAAAAAATTATTTTTTTTTTTCTAGAATTTTGATGATTTCATTGAAATATGCAAACATATTAATATTACAGGAGTAATATATACTCAAAATGTTGATTTAAATTTTTTAAAATATATACCATATAATAATATATCATCTGCAAATGGTGCAGTTATATGGGATATCAAACATTTAAAAATTTCTTTACTTATTAATTTTTTAAACAATTTTAATTGTCAATATCTACAAATATGTAATACAAATATTATTGGATATGGAGATAAGATTTTTAAATCATTATCTAATTATGTACAGGAAATTGTTATAACAGAAGATACATATTGTGAACTTTCAGATAAATCATTATATTATATTTCAAAAAATTTAAGTAGAAATAATACTATTGGTAATGTTATTATACAATGTAATGGAGCAATTTTTACACCAATGGGTATAGTTGATTTTATAAAGGTATGTTTAAGTCACTTGACCTTTCTTCTTTTTTTTTAAGATTAAAGAGTTCAATAAATTTACAAATATGATTATCATTAGTATTTAATGACGTTAATTTTTAGAAAACAAATTTTAAACCAACAATTGGAAATTTATCATTAAGATGTGTCTCCGGTACAAAGGAAGAATTTCTCCAAATTCTTTGTGACAATTTAAATGAAGAAATTCAAGATTATAATGTTTATGGCTTTAATGTTCATGCATTTCATTTAATTAATAGACCCCTTTGTATTTTTGTCAAAGAATTTCTTTATAGTTAATATTGATATTATTTTAAAATATATCATAATAGCGTGTCGGAGAGATAAAAGGGTTCTTTTTTTTGATTATGTAATATAATATTAAAAATATTACTATTATAAAATTTATTTTTTTTTTACTTAAACAGTCTTATATTTTATTGTTGTTTAGAGCATTTTGTTAAATTTATTCATCGTATCATACCTTAATTTATTGTAATATAAAATTATTATTCATGAATATTATTTCAATTGACTTATTAAATGATATATTATTATTATTGAGTATAATTTTTCTTAAATATAAAAAAAAGTACTTATATGATTTTTTTGTCATTATTAGATTTTCTATTCATTTTCTTTTAATGACCTTTTTTGAATATTTATATTTTATTTAATTATGGTATTTAAAAGTAACATTACTATTAAATAAAAGAGTGATATATAATTAATTATAAATTTAATAAGTAATCGTCCACCTACTTTAAAAATCTTGAAAATGTAAAAAAATTTTTTTTTTCTCTTACAATTAGTGATTTATAGAGATTAAAATATATATAATTGTTTCTATATTATAATATCATCATTGAAATGACAAAAAAAAATTACCAATTTTTACGCAAAATTTTGGATATTTTTAAACAATTACTTAACATATTTAAATTAACGTAATGTAAATTCTTTTCATAGTTTAATAAATTTCTAAAAAATAATTTATATTTAAAACATTATTAAAGAAGTATATAAATGTATATATAGAATATTATTATCTTATAAAATATTTTTACCATAATATTTCTATTTAAATATATTAATATATAAAATAATAAATAAATTATTTATATTATAAATTAAAATTATTTCATTTTAAAAAAAAATTTGTGATTATTTTACATTTATTCATTTGTCTTTACATTATATGCTTTCTCAATACCATTTAAAGTTATCTTTACAAATCAAAGTGACATATAAAATGTATATTTGAACTTTAAGCAAATTTTCCAATAAAATTATTGTAAAAGATAAAAGTATGTAATAAAATTTTTTCATTTTAAATTATTTAAAAATATTATTTCTTTTACATTATTAAAGGCATTATAATCATGCTTCTTATATTTATATAAAAAATTTTTTTTTATTATTTTCTCAAGTATTTTTATTTTAAAAAAAAATTATTTATAAATATATATATATGATCGGTAATGAAAGTGAAATCGGACTTATTTTTTCTTTTTTTCAAAAACAACGTTTACATTTAAAAATTAGAAAAACATGTTTAAATAATATTTTTATTTTTTATTTATAATAAAATGTTTAATATGTTTGTTAAAACATAATTATCTTTTTTTAATACATAATTTTTTTATTTAAATTTGCTTGATTTTTATTTTCACATATAAATAGAGAAGAAAATAGAAGTTATAATAAATAAAAAATTTATTATATTTCCTAATTATAAAACTAATGTCTATTAAAGAATATTTTTATTGTTTAGCTATTAACATTAAAATAATATTTTTTTTTTACTAATACTCTTTTTTTTTTTAGAGATTTTTATATATTAAATTATTCAACATACATCTCTCTTTTTTTTATTTTAAAATGATTTTTTTAATAATAAAAGTAAAGATGACAAACATATACCAAATATTTTTATACAAATATGAAAATATTATGCAAATATTAATTCTTAATTTTTCTTAAATATTATAATATTTAATCATTTTTTTTTTTAATTATAGTATACTATAAGCTAAATATTTTGTCATATTTTATGTCCTATATTTTCATTATAAGCAATCACTTACCAACATTTATTTTTAATCTTTTTATCTTAAGATTCTTTAGCGAAACATTTTCTGTTCAAAGTATTAAATATTACATTTGTATGATCATAATGTTAGTTTTATAAAAGAGGCAATCTTAATAGTTAAATGTTTTTTTATCATCATCTTACCTGTTTATAAAATATAAATTATCAACAGTTTTTTAAATTTTATTTATCTTTTATCTTTTGAGAAAAAAAAAATGATTACTTAATTAATAAATTAAAAAAATTTAATTATAAATTTATTTTATTATTTTTTCATTTATTTATTTAAAGTGGTAATTTTGTTTCACTAAAATGTGACATTTAAATTTTATCAAGAATTATTTTCTTTTTTTTTCATTAATTTTCTAAAAATTATCATTAATTAATTAAGTAAAATATTTAATTAAACACCATAAATTATAAATTATTGTTTCATTAGACGTTTGATTTTAGAAAGGTAACTGTAAAATATGGTTAACAAAAATTTTTTACTTATTCTATTTTTTTGTCATTTTTTCTTATATTCAAATCAAGAAAGAAGATCTCATCATTTGATAACAAAGAAAGATCTCATACCTCAGAAAATTGATATTGAAAGTGTAAAATTACTAAATATGCATGATAAAGATGTCGATGGTAATTATCAAGAGTATATTGCAGAAAAAATATATGACATTAAAAATGACGAAAATGGTAATTATTTCAATTTCCAATGGTATTCTAAAAATCCCAAGTATGTTTTTATAATGATATATTTTAATTATATTATAATATATTTTATCAAAAAAATTTTTTAGATTGCAAGAAGCTATCAATGAAAATTATCTGGAGACAGAAAATGTTTTAGATAAGGAAAATTATTTAACAATCAAAATTAATGCATCTACAATATTTCGGTTTATTTGTCCGGAAAGTAAAAATTATGAAAAATCAGATGTCAAAATTAATTTAGGCAAACATCAAACAGATTATTTCAATGAATATACAAAAATATATGCTGTTTCAAAACGGTCATTTATAAAATGTGAATTAACTGAATCATCTAAATTAATTGGTGAATGTATAAATAATAATAAAAAAAAACATTTTGATTTTATAACAGCAAGACATGCAACTGAATTATTAAGAGATTTTTATTTTATAACTACAAGTACAGGAAATATAGATGGATTTCATAATAAAAAAGATGGACTTTGTAAAACAAAAAATTTACGTTTACATTTAAGAGTTTTAAGAGTCTGTTTTTTAAAAATTATTATTTTATTTTTATTTTTTTTATTTTAAGGAATCAACATTTGATGAAATTTCGGAGTACGAAAAGGACTATGAAAAGCAAAAAATAAAA
Source organism: Strongyloides ratti (assembly GCF_001040885.1). Classification (NCBI taxonomy): domain Eukaryota; kingdom Metazoa; phylum Nematoda; class Chromadorea; order Rhabditida; family Strongyloididae; genus Strongyloides; species Strongyloides ratti. The sequence continues at coordinate 411,014 of NW_020171512.1, read as the reverse complement.
TTACAAAATTACAATAGTAATATTAGACAATCAGAAGAATTTAATCATGATATTATTGACTTTAGGCAGACTGATAAGAAAGGAACAATGTACTTAAAAAAAGATTATAATACCAATTTATATAAGAAATTAGAGGAATATAATAACCATCATAAAAATTTAAATGAAAAACAGTTTGATAAAAATGATAATGAAGTAGAATCAATTCCACCCTCGGATGATGATGATGTTATAACATCGGAAGAGTATGATTTATTATTTAATGAACAATCTGATGTCTTATCTGACATTGATAAAAAAAATATTCAATTATTTAAAGAAAAACAATTTAAAAAATTTGAAACTCAAAGACAAGTTGAAGATACAATAAATGATTCTAAATTATATGAAAATTTTAGATTTCACAAAAATAGTTATGTTTTACCTGATAATAATGATTATGATTCAGATGAATATTTTGGAAACAAAAAAAATAAACATATTAATCATTCAAAAAAAGAGAAACATTTTATAACAATGGAAAGAATATTAAATGATGATAATATAACAAAATACGGTAAGTTTATATTTGACAAAAAAAAATATAATATATTAATGGAAAAAAGAAAATTATGATAGAAAAAAAAACAAATAAAATATAATAAAAAAAATAAAAAAGAAATACTAGTAAATGATGGTGTACTTTAAGTATACTAAATATAATTAAAATACAATGATATAAGACGTTCAATATTGCACTTGGGATAATGCTTTTAATGATATATAAAATAACAATAATAATAACGTAATGTTTATAATTTTTGGTTAAAAATATGTTAAGTAATTATCTTTAACTTTTATTTTTATATATCCACTGAATCATCTTATAAAATATATTAATATTATTTAGATATTACACTGTATATAATAAAAGTCCCCTTTTTCCTAAAGATATATCTAACTAACGACTATACAACTTTAAAGTATAATGAATATCTTTTTATAAATAGATTTTGATATAGCTGTTGTAGTGAGGTCTAACAGAACCATTTTATAACTATTGAAGTATAAGTAAATATATATTTATAATCACTAGATCTAGATCATATAGTACTTTTTGATTTTAACATTAACTTACTTTTATATTTTTATTTTTAGTTATCTTTTTAATATTTATTAAAAATAATATTATTATATTATAAATAATATTTTTATCCCATAATACAATAATTTTTTTTATTTTATTTTCTATAGATAACATTTAATTATGGTTAGTAACTCTTCTATTTCTGAGGATATTCCAAATCCTTTAGCTCAATTAACATCAACTTATGATAGAGTTAGATTATTTGATTCACCATTTGCATATCTTGTTATAAATAAAGAAGTTAATCGTTATTGTTCTTACTGTTTACAACCACCAATTTATGGAAAAAAATTAATGAGATGTGGTGCATGTGAATTTGCATGCTATTGTAATAAAGAGTGCCAAAAATTAGCCTGGAAAACACATAGAGCTGAATGTAGAAGATTAAAAGCTGTTTTTCCTAATTTACCTTTAACAGAAGTTTTATTTTTAAGTAGAATAATTGATAAAGTTTTATTCCTTGAGAGACATGGTGATCATTTTGGTTGGGAACGTTATAGAAAATTTTCTGATATAATGTCACATAAAGAAGACATTTTAAATGATAAACTTAAAATTGAACATTTTAAAAAATTAGTTAAAAAAATGGAAATATATCGTAAAGAAGAAATGATACCTGAAGACAAATTTTTTGATGTAAGTTTTTTATTATTTTTTTTAAATCAAATTTATTATTTTTTTTTCTTTAGATTTATTGCAGAACAGCAATTAATTCTCATTCAATTCATACAAATGCTGGAAGTGAAGTTGGAATTGCTTTAGATCTTGGTGTTTCAATTTATGATCATTCATGTCGTCCTAATTGTTCATTAGTATTTGATGGATTCAAAGTTTATATTCGTCCATTAACTCAAAGTGCTAATCCTTATGATCCTAAGTCTGCTTTTATATCTTATATTGATGTTGGAAGATCAAGATATCGTCGTCAAGAAGATTTAAAAACAAAATGGTATTTTGATTGTAAATGTGAACGTTGTATTGATCCAAAAGATGACATATTAACAAGTTTGAAATGTAAAAATATGGATTGTGATGAACCAATAATTACCCATGAATTAGGTGAAGTTAAAGATATTGAATGCCCAAAATGTAAAAAAATATGCGATAGTGAATATGTAAAAAAAGGTCAGGAATTAATGAAAAGTTTACCATCTTCTATTGATCCTACTTTAAAGGTTGATGAAATACAAAAATACTTAGATGAAGTTAATAATATACTTCACAATAAAAATATTTATGTATCACGATTGACAACAGCTTTATTACATATGAATGGTACATTACAAGGAAATATTGATTTTGTTCAAAAGCAAGTTTATGAAAACTATAAATTATGTTTTCCAACTATGGATAGACATAATGGTTTTCAACTTTTACATATTGTTAAATCTCTTATAGAACAAGATAAACGTAATGAAGCAATTCCTTATGCTTTTGATGCTATGACAATTTTTGAAGTTTGTTTTGGTATGCAACATCCTTATTACCTTCAAACATTAGCACTTTGGACATTTTTAGAAAAAAAAATTGATAAAACAAATGAAGAACTATTTTCATTGATGAATTTTGAATCAAATGCAGCAATTGATATTTCAAAATATATTGGTGATATAAAACTTAATCCAAATGACGCAATGAAAATGGCATCACAAAATCAAGAACAAATTCAACCATAATTTTCTTTTTTCTATTAAAAAAAATCATTTTTTTTAAACTATTTTTTTATAATATTGCTTTACTTTAGAATATGAAAATATTAATAATCCTGCTTCTATCAAAACAACATATTCTACATTTTTTACATTTATCGTATCTGCTGCTTTCTTTTATATACTACATAAATTATAAAAGATAAAAAATTTTTGATTTATTTATCATTTATAAATAAATATCAAGAAAATTAGTATAATTAAAATGCTTGAATAACTCAAAATATTACACTTAACAAGAAAAAAAATAAGCCTGAAAAAAAAATGAAAATTTGTTTTTATTATAAATTACAAAATATTTTTTATTATTGAAAATTTTAGTGTCAATTTTTAATTTATCAAATATATATAAAAGAATTACTTCCGACAACTATTTAGTAAGACAACATTTCAATGTAATCGGAAGTTTAAATTTAGAATATAATTAATTTTATAAACATCCAGAAATTACGATATTTTGGTAAGAACAAAAATTTTTTTTTTCTACAAATATACAAAATGTCTATTATTATTAATTACATTTAATTATAGTATCAAAAATTATTGATGTTAAAATAAATATTTTATTATTTAAAAATAGTTTGGTTACTAAATATATTCAGTTTGTTAAATTTTTTTTAAATAAAAAATTCTTAAAATGATTTAGTATTATAAAATAATTATTGCGCAAAGAATTATCAATAAAAAAATAATTTTTTTTATTATTACATTTTAGTAAATGTTATGTTGATATAAATAATTTAACTTTAATAAAATAATCTAATTAACTTCAAATTATTACACAATTTTAAATATTTTTCTTAATATTTTATATTAGGTTTATATTTGATAATTTAATTTGATTTATTGTTTCACAATGACATAAACATGTAATGACGAAATACTAAGGGCGGCAATATTTTTTATCAATTAATATATAATTTTTAATACATGAATAAAATTTTGCATGTATATTTATATTAAAATAAGTTATTTTTAACATTCAACATTAAGTACATTTTAATTTACTGTGAACTTTAGATGATTAGTTACGAATTAAGGCGTTTCCTCTTTGTCACAATTTCAAAATTAATTTTATTGTTTTTATAGATATTTAATTTGTGTATATAAAAGAAGCACTTCTTAATTTTGATTTAAAAAATTATTTTATAATTTAATATTATCATGAAGTCTATTTTATTATTTTTCTGTAAGTTTTATAATTTTTTATTTTTTTAATTAATTTTATTATAGTAATTGTTACATTTATTTGCCTTGAAAATACTGTTATTTCAGTTAACTTTGAAGATTCATTAAAACTTAACTTTTTATATGCTCGTTTAAAACAAAAAATGGAAATGATTGATAAAAATATGAAACTAAACAAAGTAAAAAAAGATGATAATTTTAATCTTCAAATGTTATCAAAAGCTGCTACTACTATTCCACCAAAACCTCCAGCAAATTTAAGAAGTTCTTCATACATCTTAAATAATATATTGAAAGCACCCTTAGGATCTAGATTACAAGTCTAAAAACGCAAAAAAAAAAACAATTTTATTTTCTTTATTGTGATATGACGCGATTAATTATCCATTATCAAGAACTTAAAAAAAAATATATATATATATTATTTGTTTATTTAATTCATAATTTAAAATATTTTTGTAATTATATTTTTATGCCAACAAATGTTAAACAATTTTAAAATTTGTCATTATAATTTATAATAAAATTGTTTATTTAAAACTCAGAATTATGATGTATATTTAAATTCTTTGTCAAAAATGTATATTCATAACAAGTTTGTTTTTTTAACTTTAAAAAAACATAAAAATTTATTGTTTATTATCTTTTTAATTGTTGCAATTTTTTAATTAATAAAAAAAATTTTTTTCTTATAATTTTAAAGATTTTAAAGATGTAAATAGTAAAACTACTATAATTTTTTTTCTTCTTTTATATAAAAATTACTAAAATAATGTAGTAGATAAAAAGATTTATAAAATTACTTTTAATATTTATTAAAATACATTTCTTTTTATATTTATATATGTATATAAAAAATACTTAGTTTCTTTATTTAATAAAATGATGTTTAGAAATGATATACATTTGATCAAAGAACACACAAACTACATACTTTGATATAACAAGAAGCTTTTAGAAATAAAAATAATGGTACCATTTTTAAGATTATTTATAATTTTAATAATTTTAATTATTAGTTAACTATTTAAACAATTTTTTTTTAAGAATTATTTATAAATTTTTATATAAAATTACTCTAAATATTTTTTTTTTTGACAACAGATATTGTAACTTTATTATATTATATTGTTATCTGTTTTTAATTGATATGTTATAGACATAGACGAACGTCAACAAATAAACTTAGTAAAGTATACATTTATATATTTATATGACAATAGTTAAATTATTATATATTTTGATGATTTTATTCATATTAAATAAAAATCTATAATATATATTTTAGAAATTATATAAATTAATATAATAATTATTAAATTTATCTATATATTTTTATTTTTTTTTTTTAAATTAATGTTTTTAACTTATAAATATTTCTTTAAACAAATCAATTATCTTTGTTAAAATATAATAATAATTTTTTTTCATTTATTTGTTTTTTTTTTACCTAAACAAATGTTTTAAACTAAAATGTTTTTTTTTTTAAATTATTCTGGTCTTCAGGTATTTAAAAACATTCAATTTAAAACTGTTATCAATATATATAACTTTATTAAATGACATTATTTTCACATATTCTTACAACGAATAAATCTTATCCATTTATATACAAACATTTATAGTAAGTTATAAGCATTTTCTAAGAAATAATAAATTTACTAACTATATACAATGAATATATATATATGTCACAAATTATTCACGTGAATAATTTATTTTATCAAAAATATCTATAGTATTATCATTATATCAATATATTAAAATTTATATATGTTCTTCATTGAAATATTATATAAAATTATATAATTTTTAGTTTACTTTATCATAAAACAATTTTAAATATGGTTTTTGAAAAATCTAATACCAATGGATCTATTATAATTGAAAAAAAGTTAAAAAATATAAAATTAACTTCATTTGAAGAGGATTCATTTAAAGAGGACACCAAAAAGATATGGCGTAATGTGGATGCTGTTTGTTTTGATGTTGATTCAACTGTTTGCCAGGTATTTTATTATATTTTTTTTCATGTTATATAATATTTTTTTTTATCATAAAGGATGAAGCTATTGATGAGTTTGCTAAATATCTTGGATGTGGTGAAAAAGTTTCAAATTGTACAAAAAATGCAATGAGTGGATCAATGACATTTAGAGAAGCATTAAAAATACGATTAGATATTATGAAACCAACAAAAGAACAATTTATGAGATATGTAGATAATTATGAACCATTATTAACAAAAGATATTATAAATTTAATAAAAGCATTACAAATAAAAGGAGCTAAAGTTTATCTAGTTTCAGGTGGTTTTAGAAAAATTATTATACCTGTTGCTAAATTATTAGGTATTAATGAAACAAATATTTATGCTAATGAAATAATTTTTGATGATAAAGGAAACTATATTGGGTTTGACAAAAATGAATATACTAGTGATTCTGGAAATGAGAATGTTGGAAAAGCTGGTGTATGTAAAATGTTAAAAAAAAAATATGGATATAAAAATTTAGTTATGATTGGTGATGGCGCAACTGATGCCGAGGCGTGCCCTCCAGCTGATGCTTTTATAGGTTTTGGAGGAAATGTTATACGTGAGCCAGTTGTAAAATTGGCTAACTGGTATGTATATGATTTTAAAACATTAATTGATGAATTAAAAAAAGAATAGAAATGGCAATTTTTGTTCCTAATATAAATATATTTTTAAAATCAATATTAGGGTTATTTTTTTTAAATACTTAATTTGCGCAATATCTAGTTAAGTAAAAAAAAAAATTAAATTATATTAAAAAAACATTTTTTTTTCTATAATTTTATTTCACCAATTCATATATACATTTTTAAAACATTTATTATAATAATACTTTTTATTTAATACATATATTATTATAAAATATTCTTATATGGTTAATAACAAGTAAAACTACATCTTCATTTATCAATGTTTTTATTTCAATAAAATAAACGGATTATTTCAAATTAATTTTCTTTGTTTAATGATAAAACAATATTTATATTTACTGGATATTATAATAAATTATCATGTACTTTAACTAAACTAGTTCATAATTCCAATTAATTATATTTTCACAATTTTAAAAATATTTATATAAATAAAGTTTATAATTATTTATTATTATAATATTTATTATTGAACATTAAAATATAAATACTAATTTTTATTAATATTTTAAATATTAATGTAAAAGCATAAAATTTGAATATATATATAATGCTAGTATAGTCGTAGTCCCAATAAAACAATATAAATACGTGGAAATGTGTTACATTTTAAGAATTTTATAAAGATAATTTTGTTTAATTTAAACTAATAATATATTATTTATTATTGATATTTTATAGATTATAAAATAATGTCCCATATAAAATCAGGAAAAGACAATAATTTTTTTATTGCCGCTTTAAATATAACATTAGCAGTATCTGCATATTGGTAAGTTTAATTTTAAAAATTAAATAAAAATAAAAAAGATTTTTTATACTTTAAGGATAACATCAATTGGTCTTGTGTTTGTAAATAAATATTTATTGAGTAGCCCTGAATTAAAACTTGATGCACCATTATTCATAACATGGTATCAATGTATTTGTACTGTAGGATTTTGTTATTTTTTTGCATTATTACGATCATTATTTCCAAATATTATCAAATTTCCATTGATGGATTTTAAAATAAGTGTATCAAGAAAAATAGCACCTTTATCAATAATATTTGTCGCAATGATTACATTTAATAATTTATGTCTTCAATATGTTGGTGTTTCATTCTACTATGTTGGAAGATCATTAACAACTGTATTTAATGTAGTATGTAGTTATCTTATATTAGGGCAAAAAACATCATACAAAGCTTTATTATGTTGTGGATTAATAATATTTGGTTTTCTTCTTGGTGTTAATCAAGAAGGTGTCAGTGGATCATTATCAATATTTGGTGTTATATGCGGAGTATTAGCATCATTATTTGTAGCACTTCAATCAATTTTTGTTCAAAAAAGTTTACCTGAAGTTAATCAGTCTATTTGGTTATTAACATTACATAATAATATTAATGCATGTATATTATTTTTACCCTTATTACTTGTATCTGGAGAACTTGGTAGAATTCCATATTTTGAATATCTATGGACATTTAAATTTTGGTCAATGATGACATTATCTGGATTTTTAGGTTTTATTATGGGTTATGTTACAGGATGGCAAATACAAGTAACATCACCACTTACACATAATATATCTGGAACTGCAAAAGCTGCTGCACAAACAGTTATTGGAGTTATATGGTATTCTGAAATAAAAACAATATTATGGTGGGCAAGTAATATAATTGTTTTAGTAGGATCATGTTTATATACAAAAGTTAAATCAACTGTAAATTTTTTTTTTTAATTTATAATTTAATTTTTTTTTTAGGAATTACGTAGTCGAATAGAAAATGAAACATCTGCAGATAAAGAAAAAAGATCAAATGTAGAAGAATCTTCATCAAATTCTAGAGATAAAAGATTAAAAATGGAAGAATCTACTATAATATCTGAAGAAAAAAGTAAAATATAAAAAAATTTCTTGCCTTATTCTCTTTTTATGCTTTGCAAAATGCTATTATCTTAAATTATGTATTAAATTGTTTGGTGGTACATGATTATTATTACTTTGACTCCTAAATTTTGTTTGATTATATAATCAACATTTCTTTTATTTATTGCAATAAACTATTAAAAAAAATCTACAAAAGGTCTTAAACTTTTTTTATTATAAAACATTAAATATTAAAAAAAATAAAAATAAAATTCAATTGAATAAAACTAATATTAAAAAGAATCTGTTTGTTAACGATTACTCATGCAATATAATAAAATTACTTAATGCGATCTTAAAAAGCAATCATCTTCTGATTTTCAACATTTTCAACATTAAGAATGTTTAAAATATTAATAAGAAAGTATGTTTTAAAAATTTTGTTTATTGCTCTTAATAAAATATAAAATTTTGATTTATCTTTTTGTTAATAATTAACCCAACCTATAAGAATTTCAGGTTTTTGTTATTTTATCTTTAACATTATAATAAAATTGTTAATTTAACATTAATTAGTATAATTTAATAAATTAACATTTGTTCCGTCATCACTAATTTTTTAATCAAATTATTATTTTTTTTTTAATTTTCTATAGTCGGAAAAAAATAAAAAATAAGTTAAAAACTACATGTTTTCTAAGTTTTAATTTTAATTTCTAATAAATTTAAAAAACAATTTTTTAGTAAAATTAAATGGAAGTTGAAAAAGATCAAGTATCAAGTGATAATTATATTGATAATTCTTCTAATTTAGTAAAGGTATGACTATTATATATTTATATATATATATATATATATATATATATTTTTTTTTTGTAGCTTTGTAGAATAATTGGTCCACAATTATTTATATTTATAATGTTTATTGTATATATGATTGTTGGTACATATATTTATATGTCAATTGAACCATCAATGAAAGAAGAAGGTTTTTGGAAAATTTTTGTTTTTGTTTTTACAACATTAGCAACTATTGGATATGGAAATATTGCACCAATTACAATATGTGGTAAAATTTTTACAATTTTCTATACATTTATTGGAATTCCTTTATGTTTGCTTACATTAGCTAATATTGGAAAATTAAATATGAAATGTTATTGGATGGTTTTAATTTGTTTAGGAATGGTATTATTATATTAAAAAGTTTTAATAAATTTTAATATTTTAGATGCTTGAAAAAATTCCAAGAGGTGTGGCAAAATTACCAATACTTCCATTGTCAGTATTATTTTTTTTAACATTTATTTATGGAAGTTATATTGTTTATGATCCTAATAATTGGGATGTTGTAAATAATATATATTTTCAAATGATATCATTCAGTACAATAGGTTTTGGTGATATGGTTCCACATTTTAATGGATATATACATTCAATTGCTGTTGTACTTTTTTTAATGTGGGGATGTATATTGAGTGCTATGATAGTCGCAACAATTTCTGAAAAAATTGAAAAAGTATATATATATATTTATAAAATATTATAAAATAATTAAATTTTTTATTTAATTTTAGATACATAATTTAGGTGATTTGGTTATCCGTAATGATAAATACCTTGTTCAATTTGGTGATAAACATATAAAAATTTCTGAATTAATCGATATATTATCAGATGAATTTAAAGTACCAAGAAGAAGAGTTCATTCTATGATAAAATCAATGGATGAATGGGCATCAAGAGCAAAATTTTCAGAAGAAAATCTTACAAATTTATAAACTTTTTTTTTGCCATAATTATGAAAAATATTTATCAATATATTTTTCATTCTTTTTAAAATAGAAAATATGATATCACAATATATATATATATATAACATATTATAATAATAAAAAATTTTTATTGTAAACTATAATACCAATGGTAGATTTTTAGTTATAATATTTTTAAAAGTCGATAAAAATGTTTATATATTCAAATGTTTCATAAATAATTCTTTAAATTTTTAATGAAATGTTTATTTTATATCATTTTCTTTATTTTTTTTTAAATTTAACTAACAAAAATAGAAAAAATTATGGTACGTTATTGATTTTTGAAGCTATTTCATCACTATTTTTACCTATCAACCAATATGTAATAATTTTTCCTTTACCCTTGACTTCAGTTAATCCACGTAATGAAAAATCAAATTCTGGATAATGTAATAATAATGTTTCTTTGTAAGTTTCTGTAACTTGTATTTGATTTCCTATTCCAGTACTTTCCATTCTACTTGCTGTATTGACGGTATCACCAAATAAACAATATCTAGGTGCTGTCAAACCTACAACACCAGATGCTATTTGTCCACAATGAATACCTAAACGAACTTTAAGTTTATCATCCTTACGATGTGGAATAACATAAGTTTGTAATGAAAATACTATATCAAGTGCTATATCAGCAAGATTAGCCAAATGTCTATTTCCATTTTCTTCAGGTATTCCTGATACAACCATATATGCATCACCAATTGTTTCAACTTTATATGCATCATATTTTTTAATAATATCATCAAATCCTGAATATACACTATTTAAAAAGTTTACAACTTCTAATGGAGTTGAATTACTACAAAGCTTAGTAAACTCAACAATATCAGTAAACATTACAGTTGCTTCTTTAAACATTTTTGGTGGAACAGTTCTTCCCATTTTTAATTCATTAGCAACATATTTAGGCAATAATTGTGATAATAAATTATCAGCTCTAATATTAGCTTCTTCTAACATTCCAGTTCTTTCATGAACTAATTTTTCTAAATTATTTGCATATTGTTCCATTACTCTCATCATTTGATCAACTAATGATCCTCTAACTTTTAAATAATTTTCTGTATTAAGTTTAACACGTCGAATTGTTGGTCTAATTTCAGGATTTAGATGCCAACAATCTAATAATAATGCAGCTATATCAGAATGTATTGAATTATAATCATGAATAATAGGTCTAACAGAACTATGATCATTTTTAAGAAGATCAACTAATTCTAATATATCTACTTCATCATTAAAAGGAAGCTTTCTAAATAATATTTCATACATTAATATTCCAAAAGCATAAATATCACCAGCTTGTCTTTTAGCTTGACTTTGTTTTATCCATGATTGATCAATTCTTCTTTTTTTATTTTCTTCACTTGTTTTTAAAACTTCTGGAGCACAATATAATACATTTGTTTTTTGAGTTGCAGCTGATTTATCATTATCTAATCTAACTTTTTCAGGATCAATTAATTTTTTTCTTATCCATTTTTCTATTGGATTAGCAATACCATAATCAGTTAATTTAACTGCCCAATTTCTATCGATAAGACAACACCATGGTGTTAATGAACCATGATATCCAATCGATGATAAATGTAAATATTCTAAACCATTAGTTATATCACGAATAAAAGCAGCATGAAATTTACTATCTAATGTAACATTTTCATTATAAATTATATCTTGTATAGTACCACGTGAACAAAATTTCCAAAGAACTAACATTTCATTTTTTTCATTAAATGATATTCCTATAAATGGATTAATATTATCATGAACTAATTGTTTCATTTCTGTTAATAAAATAATATCTTCACGTGAAAATTGAATAAAATTTTTTTGTGGATATAAATGATAAGATGCATGTGTATTTGTTCCTAGAATAGCATGATATTTAATAAATTTACTCATGTTAGACATTCGTGTCATAGATGATTCCATTGATAAAATTGATTTCATTTCATCTTCTGAAATTAATCTCATATCATCTCTCCATACTCTCCATGGTGTTTTTTCTAAAGCTTTTTTTTCAAGAATTTTTAAAATAAGAAATATACTAATTAAAATAGCAATAAGAAGTATTCCAACAATACCAATAACTATATAAATTGTGTAGTTACACTTTTCATTTCTAAATCCACATTCAGGTTCATCTGATGGTAATTTACCATCATTGGATGGCCAGAAATTTGTAACTACATCAAATAGTTTCATTTTAAAACATCCTGATTCTAATTTAAGACCATCACAATTTTCATTCAATATTGGTTCCATTTCAAAAACTTTTATAATTTTATTTTTTTTATGTGAAACAAAAAAAGCTGCATATGATGACATTCGTTCTGCCAAATCATCCATTATTAATAATTCAGAAGCCATTCCAGTAGTTGATATAAAACCAGAAAATTTAAATCTTCTCATTTTATTCCAAATTAAACTTCCATTATTTATTACACTAAAATTTCCATTATGTTGTTGAAGTAATTTTTTTACTACTAAAACATATAATTTCAATGAATCATACAAATTAATATAACCAAAAATATTATCCTAGAAAAAAGTAATTTTATTAAAAAATATTTAATCTTACCAAATTTAAATCATTAATATCAATATTATTTTTTAACATTTTTTCTTTAAAATGTAACATTAATGTATTATTAAAACTATAAATATCATCAACAATAATAGTATTTTTAAATAAATCTTTTACAGTTTGATCTGTTTCTCCATTTACTCCTATCCATGGTAATGATTCTTTAACTTCTTTTTGAAGCCATGGAAATATATATACAAATTCATTTGTTTTTAAATTTGCTTGAGAAACAGCATCCATAAATCTATGAGATGTTTTACTTGTTTTACTAAAAATACATATAATAATACGACCACTTGTTTTAATTTCATTTAATATTCCTGATTTTAAAATTTCATTACTATTTAAATTTTCATCTAATGTTATTTTTTTGAGAATAGTAATATTTTCTCGTTGAAAATATTTTTCAAAAGGAATTAATCTTTCATAAGATGTTGGATCACTACCAATAACAAGTATTACTTTTCTCCATTTTTTATATTTTAATACAACACTTACAGCAATTGCTAAATTATTATTAGTTTTTATTAAAACTCTTGCTAATGTTTTATAAATATTTTTATTAGAAAAAATATTTGATGTTGTCATATATCCTACAACAGGAATATTCCAATATGCAGACATTTTTGATACAGCTTCCATTTCTAAATTACAAAATGGTCCAATAAAAAATTTTACATTTTGACGATGATACATTTCAACAGCTACACCTACACCTTCATAATTTTTACAATTAGAATGTGAATAAACAAATTGAATATCAAAATTATGATCTAAAATTTTATCATTTAATAATTCATTACGACACATTTTAAGAATAGCTTCAGCTCCAGGCATTGCATTCGATGATCCAATATAACCAATTTTAACAATATTTGTATTATTTTTTTTAGATATTACATTTTTGGTTAATATCTTATTTATATATGATGTAGAAGATTCAATAATCTTATTTTCAGCACTATTTTTTATAGTGGTGTTGAAAGAGGGCTGTTCAGTTGATGATTTTACAATTTCTAGGCATTTAATATAAATGTTTGGAATAAAAAAAACAAGGTAAAAATAGATCATTTGAATTATTTTTATGGTATAATAAATGAAAATGGCAGAATTTTAATAAAACAAATCATTTTATTTGGCTAACATTAATAAAGATTATCTAATATTATCTTATGTCATGCACTTTTTTTTCATTTTTATATACTTTACTGTTTTTTTTTACTAATATTGTATTATAATATAAATTTTTTATATTTACATCATATTTTAAGAGAAAGAGGATAATATAAAGTTTTATTATTAAATATCTATATAATAACTAAATTTAATGTTTTTATATATTTAAATTTAGGATATTAAAGATTTGATTACATCTAAAGTTAAAGTTTTTATATAAAGAAGCATTAAATCTGCTTTATGTTATAGAATCAAATAATATTTCAGATATAATACCTTGATAATTATTAATAGCTTTAAAAAAATTGACGTTTAAGAAGATGGATAGTTTATTAATATTATAATAAAGATTATAAAAGTTATATTTTTCTATTTTTTTAATTAATTTAACTATAAAATTTAAAATTTTAATATGTCTATAATATATTAATAACAGATTTTTTAATGATAAATTGATACATTAAAAAACACAAAAAAATAAAAAATGAGAACAAATTAGTAAAACATATTAATATATGAACTATAACAATTTGGGTTAAATATATTATCAAAAAACTTTTTACATGTTACTAAAATTCAAAAATCGTTTTTTTTCATTTTACTTTATATTATAAAAATATTAATTAATTTCATTTAAATTTAATTTGTTTTTGATAAAGTAATATAAAGTTATAGTTTAAAAACAATAAAACTTTTAATTAATACTAAAATTGAATTACAACAAACGAAGGTAAAAAATTATAAATTTAACAGTTGATGTTATATAAAAATATAATATAAAATTAATTTTAACTTTTTTAATACTGATGAAATTTAACGATTTACAATTAATAATATCAATAAAGAAAAAATAATTTAAAAAAATAAATTATTGACATTTGTTTGTAAAGCCTAAACAGCTTAGAATAGTTAAAGCATCAATCTGATATTACATTAATAAAAACTAGAAAAAATTAATTTTTCTATAAATTAAATGTTGATATATAAAAATTTTTAATTTACAAGCAAATAGAAAGTAAATAAAAAACATAAATTTAAAAATAACTAAAAAAATGTAAATTATCAAAAAAAACTACATATTATTAACTTATTTCTATCCGTTTGATTGTAATGAAACTATCTGATTTTGTTAAAACTATCCTACAAAGTGACAATAGATAAAAAAATCAAATTTAAAATTTCAATAACTAACTTTTTGACACATAATTTTGTTGCAATTATATGTTATTCTTAATAATTTATCATTAACGTTTAAATTTTACATCACTTCTTATTTGGTGTTTATTTCTAAAGTTATAAAAGAATAAATTAATAACATATATATTGATCTATTCTCTGTTTATCATACAGAAGATATTCAAGTTTTTAATATTTTTTTTTAACATTTCTTATTTCATTATGCTTACAACAGTAAAATATATAAGCTTTATGTGATCATGTTTATGTATAAATATTTCACTTCAAACTTAAAAAACAAATTTTTACAGAATATTAAAGACATTGTTTAAACTTTATTTGATTTATTTATTTTTAATGATTTATTGATATAAAATCGTAATTATTTTAAAAAAAATGAAATTTATGTATATTATTTAACTTTTAATTTTCCATTCATTATTTTATTGATATATAAATTTATATTAATTAAATCTTAATTTGCCTAATTGGTTACAAAAACAATTTATAAAATATTGTTTAAGAATAAATAAATGTTAATATAATTAATGTTTTTATAAACTTGACTATATTTTAAAATGATTCTATATCAAAAAAATGTTTTTAAAAATTTTAATAAAATCTATTTTAATGCGTTTTGAAATATATGAAGACGATGAAAAATAAAAATAAAGCAATAATTTTTATCAATATTTTTTGTTAATATTTTTTATTTATTCAAAACATTATATATGGTAAATGTCAAAATAACTAATAAATGCATGTGTTACAGTATATATCAAACATTGTTACTTACCATAAAAGTATAGATCTCTAGCAAATTTATAAATGAATTTATATAAATATTTGTCTATAATCAAAATATTAATTTACTTAATTTTTTTATACAATTCTAAAATTTAATTATTAATTTGTACTATTCAAAAATGACTTCGAAAAAATTACATTTTATAAATATTTACATGTTTTTTTTTCTCGAAATAAATAAGGATACTATGTTGTTTTTAAAGAATTTTTTATTTTATAAATTTAAAAAATATTACATTATTCTTATTTTAAAATCTTTGGCATTTCTGTTAACAATATGACTTAAGAAATACTTTAAATCGCATTAGATAATCGGAACATTTCACAACAACCATATTTTTAATTTATTAATTATTTTTTTTCATACACATAAATACGATATTATTAAAATTTGTCACGTCTGCTATGATAAAATTGATATATGCGTTTAATACCATTAAAGTACCTTATTTTTTCTTACAAATTTAATTTTACATTTATCTGAGTTAACCCTAATAGCAAAAGATAAGTTTTGTTAATAATGATTTATAATAATCCTTATATACTTTAAAAAGTATCATTAATGGTTAAATTTAGTTTTCACATACATAATTGTTATTGAAATTCTTTTATTATGAAAAAAGAAGTTTATTTCAAAGGAGTTTTTTTGATATATTTTAGATTGTGTAAAAGTGTATTATTTACAAAAATGTTTCATATATCAAAAATATAATGTTTATTTTTATAAAAAATAGTTGTAATATTTTAAATACCATATTAATACAAAAAAGTTTTTAAAGCTAAATAGTAAACTATTAATCAAACAAGAAGAATCTTTATATTCAAATTCTTTCTCATTTAATAAAAGATACTCTTTCTTGAAAAATATTAAACTTGTAATATTATTATTTTAATTATCTTATCTTTTACAATCTGAATGTTATAAATTCAAGTTTACTTAAATTTCTATTATTTAAAAACAAATTATTCAATTCAAATTATATACTTTGAAAAGTTTAAAGTTTTTAATAATTTCAAAATAAGAATTTTATTAATACACACAAGATAATTGTTTTTAATACAAATATTTTCATTAATTACTTGTTAGTTTGATATTGATTTTTTATTTTATAAAGTAAAAGGTAAATTACCAGATAATATGAATATTTTTTTTTTGTATTTATTAATTTTTTTTGTAAAATGAAAGTATAAAAAATATATAGCAAATCATTTTTAATTAGCAGATTAGTGACATGATATCTGTGATATTTTCGACATCGGATTATTATTTTTTTTTGTATAGATAAAATTTCTCCGACGTCAAAAATATAATAAATAAATTTTTTTGTCAAAAATAATTCAAATATTATATACATGGTTCACTAAGTTTTTACATTTATTATAAAGTTTTATCAAAGTTATACAATTAAAATAAAAAAGATGTATAAATTATTTTCTTTTTTAATATTATATCAAAAAAGCGTTTGATATTAACATGTGAGACAATCTTTTTAAAATACAATTAACATTACAATATACATCTTACTTCAAATATTATATAACGCATATTATCCAAAGTTATTGTGTGAATTCATGTATCAGAAAAGATATTGTCCTTGTAAAAAAGTATATTGGTTTTTTATTGGTAATAATAATAAAATTAATAAATATCATAAAATGATATAATTTGATTAAGCAAAAAAGCAAAATTTAAAAAAATGATTATAATCATTTTATATTATCTTTTCCAATAAATATATTTTATTTGAAAAATCATATTTTAAGAGATAATTGTCGTTATTTCATATTATATTTTTAATTTTTTCAAGTTAATGTGTTGCATTTATAATTAAAAAGAAATCAAAAATTATATATATTATTGTAAAAGTATAATTTTTTTTTCCATCTTATATCATCATCATCACCTTTGAATTTATTTTCAATTGTCTTATCATAAACATTTACTTAGTAATATGTATTTTTTATTATTTTATTATTGTTTATATAAAATTAAATAAAGCGAAAATAATTTTATATTTTTTATACTAGATTTGTATAAAAGTTTTTTTAATCGTAAAGTTATACTAAAAAATAATTAAAGATTTAAAAAAATAAAAGTTTCGATATTTTTTTTATATGATTTTGACAGTAAATAAAATTTTAAAAATACAAAAATTGAAGTTATTTTAATTTAATTTAATTTAAATGACCAATGAAAAAGAAATTTTATTTTTTATTAAATTAATAAATTTAAGTGACTTACTTAACTGTTAAACTGATTATTAATTCTTTTTATGATTTATTCTGATTTAATTTTTTAATTATTGTTGATCACTTATACACAAATGAGTATATTATTTATTTCAAATATAGTTCATATTTTTATCATTAATTTTTATATTTTGTACTTTACTATTTATGAAAACTCGTATTTAAAATGTTTATTTGGTACTTTTCGGTTATACCCCTCTCCCAAATTAAAATTATAGAAACTTGCCTTAAAAATATTTTTTTTGAAAAAAAAAAAGCCTATCAGATTCTCCATCTTCTTTTCTACAAGATGGATAAAAAAAAATTAAAAAAAAAAATAAATTTATTATTTATTTGGTACTATTCTTGGTACAATTCTGTTAAACCCTTTTTTTGCTTAAAATGACAGAAACGTATATAAAAAATATTTTTTTCGAAAAATAAATAGGTCTATCAGATTCTCCATCCTCTTTTCTACAAGATGGAAAAAAAATTTTAAAAAAAATTAAATTCATCATTAATTTTTATCTTAAAATTAAAAAATTGCCGTTAATTTGTATCATGAAACGAAAAAAAAAAAATGACTCAAATATCAAATCTCATCATGTTTTCTATTATTATTAGTTAATTTTTAAAAAAGTTTATTTATGTTTTTTATATTATATTGGGTTCATTCTATTTCCTTTATGTGATTAAGTTTTTATTTGAGAAAATTTTATCAATTATCAAATGTTTTCATTCATTTTAATTTGGGGGGGGGGTATAACCGAAAAGTACCGTTTATTTTATAGTAAATACATTTAAAACAAATAACTATAAAATCTATTTTAATTAATGTTTTACTTTTTATTTTGTTGATAAATTTTTAATAAATTAATTTTTTTCTTAACAATTTTTAAAGTTTGTTAACATATTTTTTTTTTTTTTCTATGGAAAAATAAATTTATAATTGAAATGTTCTTGAGAAGGTGAAAAATAAACAAAAAATGCAATACAATTTATAAAAATATTCAAATTTTGAGTTGTCCCATATGAAATGAGCCACTTATACTAAAAAATTTTAAACGAGCATAACTCGAAGATAAATAAAGATTTTTATTTAAAATAACAACCATTAGAATCTACACATTGTTGCTAACGCAATGGTAAATTACTTTTTTCATTTGAATAGAAACTGTCGTTCCTGGAGCCGATAAAGTCTTCAAAGACAGATTTTATTGCTTCTTCGTTTTTGAAGACTTTCTTTTTCAGAAATGATCCAACTGCATGAAAAAATAAAAGTCTGTTGAAGAAAGATCAGGAGAATAAGAAGGATGAAGGAGAGTTTCAAATTTTAATTTATTCAGCTTCTGAAGCGTGATTCTTGAAACATGTGGGTGCGCGTTGTCATGAAGAAGAATTAGCCCTTTTCTATTGACTAAAGATGGTCATTTTTGGGACAATTTTTGATGAATTTTATCCAATAATTGACAGCAGACTTCAAAATTGATAGATTCACCAGGTTTCATAAATTCGTAATAAAGAAGTTTCTTAGAAGACCACCAAACAGTAACCAATAATTTTTTTACCGTTAACTGTGGTTTTGGAAACTGTTTTGGGTCTTCATTTTTGTCCAACCACTGACCAGTTCGTTTTCTGTTGTAGTAAAGAATCCATTTTTCATCACAAATCACGATTCTATCCAGAAATGATTCTATCTTGTTCCTCAAAAGAAGAGAAGAATAGGTTTCAAGACGTAACATATTTTGATTTTCGGTCAGTTCATGGGGTATCTATTGATCTAGCTTTTTAACTTTTCAATTTGCTGCAAATGGCGTGAAACGCTAGATTTTGAAACTTCTAATGTTCCCGCAATTTCTCTGACCGTTTGACGTGGATTTGATTTCACTACGCGCTTCACATTCTCGTTATCCACTACTGAATTCAGTCTCCCACGCTCCTCATTCTCCAAGCAATAATTTCTTTTTTTGAACTTCTTGAACCATCTTTTCGCAGTCGCACGGCTTACTAAATTCTCTCCAAACGCTTCATTTATATTTCGTGCTGTTTTTGAAGCACTTGTTCCTCTTTTGAATGCATATAAAAAATAGTGCGAATTTTTATAGTAGAAAGCATTTTAATAAATTGATAAAAAAAATGGTGATAATGTGGTTGTTTTTTATGATTCTTATGTCATTTTGTCGAGGAGATTATGACGAATCAAACGTGATGCTTGACATCATTTTATCATTACTAGTTAATTAATAATGTCAGTTTAAAGTGCTACATATATAAAATAGCTTATTTTATCTGTAACAAACTAATATCAAAAGTTTCTTAGGTTTGTGATAATTTTTTTGTATTAATCTGAAAATTATTGATGAAAAATTAATAATATTTATTTTAAATATGATTCATGTTTTTTATCTGAAGTATTATTCTCAATTTAAAAAATAAAAAATTTAAATTTTGGTTTCATAAAATACGTTATCTTTAATTAATGCACAAGTAAATTATTTTGGTGAAATATTTAAATTTTCAAATAATGAAGAATCATTTTCATCACTTATTTTTTTAACTTTAAATTTTATTTTTCAACATCTGATTATTTTAAATTATTATTTTTAATAAATTGTGATTCACTATTAAAAACATCTTTTTTTTTGTCTATAAAATTGCTTTTATAATTTTACTTTCTTTATCTGCGTAATCTTTTAAGTTTCTTATATGCTTTTTTGTAACTATAAATCATTCAACAATTTTCTAACAAGATTTGTTAATTATTTATATATTACAATATAACTTTTTTAATATTGTAGCTAATAATAATATAAAGCTATAAAAAA
Organism: Strongyloides ratti; assembly: GCF_001040885.1. Classification (NCBI taxonomy): domain Eukaryota; kingdom Metazoa; phylum Nematoda; class Chromadorea; order Rhabditida; family Strongyloididae; genus Strongyloides; species Strongyloides ratti. The sequence continues at coordinate 389,826 of NW_020171512.1, read as the reverse complement.
TAAATATAATAATGTTAATTGAAATAAAAAAGTAAGAATTAAAAAAAGAAATTTTATATTGGAAACTAGAAAAATAATTTTATAAATTAAATCAAAACATATAAATTTTAATGCTATTATTTGTGATTGCATAAATTAATCACTTTTATATACTAATATTTGCATGTTTTTTATTTTAATTTACATTCTTTTTTTATTTTGTATATTTTTGTTAGAAATTTACAAATCTACATTTAGTAATAAAAAATGATTACAATCAAACAAAAAAAATTTAATACTTAAAAAACTTTTTTGTTAAAAGTATGAAAATTAAGTCTGGCATATTTTGAATCAAAAGGACAAACATTTGTAAAACATTAATACTGTTCTTAACAAAAAAATTTTAAGATAAAAGTACATTAATTACATAATAATCTTATTCAAAAATGTTTTAATATTAATAGAACAAAAATTTTAAATTTTTTTTTTGAAAAAGATGAATTCCAATGTTAGTTCAAAAATTAGAGAAACACAAATTTTGTCAATGATAAGCTAAAATCTTTTAAAAAGATTAATTATGTCGGTTTTAATAAAAAAATCAAAAATGCTTCTTCCAATGAGCTATTTTAATTGACAAAATTATTATTTATTAAATTAAATTTATTGCTTTTTTTTATATTATCATCCACAATTTTTGGAAATACAAAAGTTGCTGTTCATCCTTTTGAGATGTGAAATGTATGAAAAGAAAACCCAACAATAAAGATTTTTTGAATTCAATTTTCTAATTTTTTAGTAGATTTATTTCTACTACACAATGCAGAATCTAATATTTTTATATCATCTCTAATCGAAATGTTGTATTTAATGAAATAATATTAGGTTGTCCCATATAAAATGCAGTTTTTTTAATACCTAAATTGCCAGTTAACTTTTTAAACAATTTAGTGACAATTTTAAAGAGTTAAGTATATTGTTTGATTCACCAGAATCTGCTCTACAAAGTAATATATAAAAAGTGATAAAAATGACAAAAAAAAACTTTTTTTTTATCAATTTTTATAATGCCGTTTTTAAACGATATTCGCATTATATTTCTTTAAAAGTTCAAAAGAGGGACCAAAGCAACAAAAACGCCTCGAAATATCAATGCTGCTTTTGGAGAGAATTTGGTGAATCCAACGACAGTACAACGTTGGTTCATAAAATCCAGAAAGAAAATGAAAGTCTGGAGAACGAAAACTGTAAAAGATCAGCTCCAACTGTTAATAATGACGAGCTGAAGAACGTTATTGAAGCTAATTCTTGTCAAGCAGTTAGAGAAGTGTCTAAAGTAATGGGAGTATCTAAATCTAGCGTTTCCCGTCATTTGAGACAGATTGGAAGATCAATAGATACCCTTTGAATTAGACGAATATCGAAAAAATCGTCGTTTTGAAATCTGTTTCTCTTTGCTGTTAAGGAACAAAAACAACCCTTTTTTTGAAAAGAATTGTAACGTGCGATGAAAAATGGATTCTATATGACAATAGGAAAAGAAATGGGTAGTGGTTGGACAAAAAAAAATCTCCCAAACCATTCCTGAAACCACAGATAACTTCAAAAAGGATTATAGTATCTGTTTGGTGGTTTTAGGATGGAATTTTACATTATGAATTTATGAAACCTGGTGAAACAGTAAATTCTCAACTGTACTGTTTACATTTAGAAAAAGTCTACCAGGATTTGTCTAAAAAAAGACCTTTTTTGGTTAACAGAAAAAGACCAATTCTTCTCCACGACAACGCCCGGCCGCACGTTTCGAAGAACACGCTTCAGAAACTGAACGGACTAAAATTTGAAACCCTCCTTTATCCAGCATATTCCCCAGAATTTGCCCCAACGGGCTTTTTTTTCTTCAAGCATCTAGATCTTTTTTTGAAGAATAAATTCTTCAAGAACGATGAAGGTATAAAATCTGCTTTCAAAGACTTTATTGCTTCTAGAGAACCTAATTTTTATAAAAATGGAATAAATCAGATTGTATCACGTTAAGTGCAATATGTTCTATCCAACGGTTCTTATTTTAAATAAAAATATTAATTTATCATTGAGTTATAAGCGTTTAAAAATTTTATTAAAAAAAACTGCATTTCATGCGTGACAACTAATATAATTAATAAAACAGATTTTTTGAATCTTTTAATACAAATTGAAAGTGAATGCTTATTAAAAAATATTTTTAAACTAAATTTTATTTATGTTTTTATACATATTTCATTTCTTAAAATATTTTCCCTTTTAAAAGATAATTTTTTACAAAAGATAGTCTTACAATGAAAAATCAAAGTAAAAAACAACAATTTTTTAGGAACCAATTAAAGAAATAAATTTTCTGGTAGAAGTAGATTCAGAGATTAATATCAAAAAAAATTTGTTCAGATCAAAGTGTTACAAGTGTTAATGAATTTAATGCAACTAATAAGAGAGGCAGAGAAAGATGAAGAAAAAAATTTCAAGCATAAGTTGATAATAGATGATTTTGAAAAAAAATTCATCAAAGAAAAATAGAATATCATCTTATAGAAAATAAATCAACTGTAATGTTTTTCTCATTTAGAGAAAAAATGCAATGAATTTAACTCATCTTTGATTTTAAATGATAATAATCAACAAAATAAAGATCAATCTAAAGACAAACTAACAATACTAGAAAAATCAGATGTTTCCCAATTTTCAGGTGAAATTATTAAGCAAAAAAATAATATGGAGATATGAAATGATTTCATAAATAAAAAAAAGAAAATAAAGAATTGCATCTTTAAAAAAATTATGAGAACCGTAAAATGAAAATATAAACACTAAAAATATAAAAATTGAATTATTAAGTTGAAAAGTTAATAAAATAAAAAACTTAGAAAAACTATTAAAAAATAATAAAGAAACATACATTTTATTAAAGAGAATTCACAATGAAGCTTATTTTAACAATGAGATACTTTTGGAGCATTTAGAAGATAAAAAGTTGAGAAAGAAAATAGATCAAGATTAAAAAATTCTGATTCTAATTTTTACATTGTTGGTGAAGAAAATAATGTTATTTAGAATGCATCAGATGAACGTATAGAAAATATGATTTTACAAATGAGAGAAAAATATTTTAGTATAAGCAGTCAATGAGAAACTGAAGATAAGAATTTACAATCTTTTCTTAATAACAGAAATTTAAAAAAAAGCAGTAAAATATATAAAAATGTTGGAATGTTTTGTAAATTTGTTGTTTATATTTTAATTCCAATAGATTGTTTATTATTAATATATCACTTCCTTTCAAAAAAAAAGTAGAATATATATACAAAATATCCTTGATGATCTTGTAGTAAATTGTTTTATTATAGCAGTAAGATATTTTAATTTTATTATAGTAAAAAAATATATATTTAAGATATCTATCACATGGTATTCTTTTAATTAATTAAAGAACATATGATAAAACAAAAAAGAAATGTAAATGTAATTTTCTTTACATTATATAATTGAAAAACGTTTTTTTTCAGAAGAATATTTAAATAAAGAATGCAATTTTTATGAATAATTAATCTGAAGTTAAAAAAAAATATATTAATTAGATTTAAAAATAAAATCCAGATAATTTATAATTCCAATAAATTTTTTATTACATTTTTAAACTAAAATATTTTTTTGGATAAATTAACATTTGATTTAATTAAGAAGCTTATTACAATAAAATAATAATAATAATAACGTAAATGAATTTATTAAATAAGATATAGTAAAAAATTATTTAACCGTTATTAACAACTGTCTACTTTTTTCATTTTTATTACTTCCATTTTTCTTCTCTATATCAATTATATTGGCAAAAAAAATTAATTTTACAGCATATCGAATAATTTTCATTCTATCTAAAGTAATTTTTATCTTAGAAATAATTCAATTATTATTCCCACGGTTCATTGAATTATTAAATTTTAACACACAACATTTTTTTTTATAAAAAAATTTTGATCTTTTTTTTTGTTTTAGCACACATTTCTGATAATTACATATATATATATTTATATATATATATATATTTTTTTTTAACATGTACCTTTTTTTTATTAAATGTAAAATGAACTTGTATATATTTTTCTATAATAAATGCTTTATAATAAAACATTGATATGGTATGAAGATCAATATTTTATAAATGTTTTATAAGTTAATAATAAAAATAATAACTATTTGTAAAAAAAAAAATTTTTTTTAAACAATATATAATATATATTTATGAAAATGTAAAACATTTTATTAAATTTAAATTCACTTAAATTTATTAGTTAAAATATTTGTTTTATAACAAATTACTATTATTCATAAATTAAATTTTATTTTAATATCCTGTTATCTTTTTATCAAATATTGTAACGGTATTTAAATTAAGTTTTTAGATAATGTCATGATACGTTTTATAAGTCTTTCAAATTTTTGGGTCAAGTGAAGAAATACTTGATAAAGATCAAAGGAACGTAGAGGATGTAAAAATTTTTTGTTTTACAAATTATCCATAACTATTTAAGGTAAATTTACTTTATTTCTATAAAAATTTAATATTTTGAAAGATCGAAGTTTAACATTGAATTATTTTTAAAAAAAAAACTTATCTTAATTGTTAGAAATGGATTCGAAATTTTATTTTTTTCTAAACCATATTAAATTAAAAATAAGGCAATCAAAAGTTATAAGGTATGTTTAATAGAATAATTTTATAATATTATTTTAGACAAATGTGTAATTTTTTTCAATCTAATCCTTTGATAACATATATGTTTATATATTTAACAATATTATATACAAAATCAATGTATGATGATTTTGTAGCACCACAACATGTTGCAATTCTATCGACAACACATTATCCAGAAGACAAAACTGTTACAATATTATTAAATGCACATAAAAATTTTGACTCTCTTCATCCATATATATGTATATCAACAAATAAAACAAGCAAAAAATTAAGTTATGCGTTAACTGTTCATGCATTTCATCCAATACATGTATGTAAATGGACTGCATTTATAAGTAAATGTGATGTTGTTGAAAATATGGAAAAATTTGAATTGTCAATGCAATCAGATATAGATAATAATGCTTTATCATTACCATATAGAAAAGCATATGATAAAAAAGGAAAAGTTTTTTCATGTTTTTCACCATTATTTTATAATGAAAGATGGCAATTAATGATTGCAACATTAGAAATATTTAAAGAACTTGGTGTTGATAAACAAATATATTATATTCAATCTATGGTATATGATGTATATAAAGCTCTTAATGCATATAAAATAAAAGGTTATGTTGAAATAGAACCATGGGCAAAAATTAATTTTGGTAATGAATTTGATTTAGGTTATGATGTTAATCATGAATTAGATTGGAGAAATCAAGCTTCAGCTCATACTGATTGTTTTTTAAAATATAAAAATGCTGCTGAATTTATAATGGTAGGAGATATAGATGATGTATTATTTCCACGTATGGGTAGAAATTATTATGATGAATTTACTTATTTTTCTAAAATTTATCCTTCAGCTGCAGGTTTTATATATGATAGATATAATACTGAAGTTACTGCAAATAAAAATGTCGAAAATTTTAAAATGAATAATTTATTATCTTCATCAATTGTATTAAATGAATGGGAAGATGGAAAATATGTTGTTAATACAAGTAGAGTTGATACTGCATGGCTTCATTGGCCAGGTAGAATAAAATTTGGTTATCATATGCAATTAATACCAAATGAAAAAAATGTTATGTTACATTTTAGAAAATGGAAAATAAAAGAATTAATTAATGGAACAGAAACATTAATTGAAAAAACTAATAAATCACAATCACCATTATTTAATATGCAAATTTATGATATCATAGATAAAAGGGTAGTAAATAAAATAGAAAATAATTGGAGAAAAAATTATAAAAGTATGCCTGAATTAAAATACTTACCTAAAACTATGTATTATTATTTAAAAATTGCTAAATGTTATAATAGAATATTTTATAGTATTGACAAAACTCCAACATTATGTCCTGGACCAATACGTTGTGATATCCCAGAAATTTCTGGTTTACAATGTATGGTTGCTCATAATGAACATTTTAAAACTCATTATACAAAAAATAATATAGTACTTCATTATGTTAACAAAATTTTATTAGAAAAAAAAAATAATGGATGTTCATTGTAATGGAAAAAAATAATGAATTTATATAAAAAAAGATTTTTTTTCAAAAATAGTATATCTGATAAGGTAAAATAAATGATGTATTAATATAAATTTCTAATTAATTTTACAGTTAATTTAATCCAACAGGAAGTATTCCCAGAAATGGTGAAAGGAAACTGTCATAATCTTCATATACTATCAATTCAATAGTATCCTGCAAAATACAATATAATTTGTTTGTTAAATTATTAAATACTTACATTGCCATAATTTAAAGTGCTATTATCATAATCATCAGGAGATATTGTAACTGTATTATTATAAGTGTTTTCATTATTTGAATTTTGCGAATTTACTGGAAGTACACCTTTATATCCTATATATCTATTATTTGTTGTATCATTGGTATTTCTTTTTATTCTTTCTATATTACTCCCATACAATGTGTTATTTAACTTAAAAGTTACTAAAATTTATTTTTAAAATAAATGATAAAATATTATATTAAATGTTACCTGTTAAGCAAATTAAGACGGCAATTATTAAATTTTTAAATAATAAATATTTAAACATTATATATTCTTAGTATCTAAAAATGATTTTCTAATGTATCTTTTATCATTCTTTTATACTTATTTTTTTAATTGTTTTAAAGATATCAATTCAATAAATGTTTTCTAATAATAGAACTTTCAGTGACTCATTATTTAATGATAAAACAAATATTTCAAAGATTAATAATGTGTTAAGTTGATTATTTGATATTAAATTTTAAAATATATAATTGCACAAAAGTTTAAATGAAAAATTTTATTTAAAGAAATTAAAAATGTCAATATGAAGAAAAATTAAAGTAAAATAAATCATCTGTACAATAAATATTGTCCAAATAATTAAGAAATAATTTTAAATTATAGATAAAAAAAAATAAATGAAATATTGCTTAATGAAGACAATTTGTATAACATGCTATAAAAGTCGTAATTAATTGCAATTAATAAAATTTAACGACATTTCAAGATTCATCAGTTTTAGGAAGCATTCGTTCTACGACATGTGCAGTAATGGGATGCATGAAATTTTTGTTCTTCATAAAAGTTTCAATGGCTTTATCTCTACTTTGTGGCCATGAAAATAATATACTAAAAATATTTTAAAATAATTATTATATTAATTCTAAAACTTACTTGTATAATGGTTTTACATATTTTATACGTCCATATTTAGTGACAAATTTTAAAGCAGGATCAATTATATCTTCCCATTCAGCTTTAAGTCCAATACGTATCCATGACATAATAATTTCACAATTTTGTGTTTCATCCAATTTGTATAATTCAGTTATTTTTTTAGCTTTTTTAATAGTAATTTGTTCATTGGATTGACGAATGTAGTCTAAAACTGTATCTTTTTCTGCCGATGACATTGAATTAAAAATGTTAGCCTCAGTAAAATATGGTTTATCAAGATCTTCTTCAGATGCTTTTATCCATACATCTGCTAAATCTCTACATTTAGTCATAAGACTTTCATCATAAAGTGGTTCATTTGGTGGCATACCTGGATCATTAAACCATTGATCAAAATTAATTAAATTCAAATATATATGTTTATCCTCAAAATATTCAAACAAATAATTTTTCCAATCATATGAAGTTATTGACATATTTTCAAATTTTTTAATATAATCACGAATAAATTGCTCAAATCGTTCGTTATCATCTACAATTTGTTCTAAAAACATAAGAAAAGCAGAACCTTTTTCATATGGAATAGTAGAAAATGCATCATCTGGATCAATACCAGCTAAATTAGGTATAAGTTTTGTAAATTCATGATGAGGACCAAATACTTCATTGACAGCAACCTTTAAACGACTTTCCCATCCTGATAATGCTTCAAATTGTCTCATTTTTTCACCATATAATCTTCCAATTATTTTTCTTTCTGCAAATACTGTAAATCCTTCATTTAACCAAAAATGATCCCAATTAGCATTTGTGACAGTATTTCCTGTCCAACTATGTGCAATTTCATGAGCAATAACATTAGTTAATGAACGATCACCAGCCAAAAGTGTTGGTGTTACAAATGTACAACATGGATTTTCCATTCCTCCAAATGGAAATGATTCAGGAAGGACAACTAAATCATAACGACCCCATTTATATGGTCCTAAAACTTCTTCAGCAGCAAGAAGCATCTTTTCTGTCTCAATAAATTCATAATGTGCTTTCTCAATTATGCTTGGTTCTGACCATACAGCACACCTATCACTGATATCTTTTTTTTCTAAATAACCAACAACAATAGCAAAAAGATAACTTGGTATTGGTATAGGTTGATAAAAATTATAGGTAATCTTATCATTTACAACATCACTTTGTCCATTACTAAGAGCACTCATTAATACTGTAAAATTTTTAGGAACAGTTACAGAAGCAGTGTAGGTTTGTTTGACTGATGGAGTATCCATACATGGTATAATGCTTCGTGCATGGCATGGTTGACATTGACTATATAAATATGGTGCTTTCTTATCAATAGTTTGTTCTTTTGACATAAATTGTAAAGCGGAAGCATCTTCATCTGTGTGGTAATCAATTACTAATGAACCATTTGTTCCTTTTTCCAAAAGTGGTGTATCAATGATAATTGTACCACCTACAACTCCTTTAGATGAGAAAGTAAAATTTAACTCCTTATCCAAATATTTAATACTTTTTATTTTTAGATCTCTATCATCTAATAAAATTTTTGATGTATTTTGAAGTACTGTGAAGTCAAGTCTAACAATTCCATTAATAATTTTTTTTTCAAAAGAAATCTCCCAATCAAGATGGATATTGTTAATAGTTAAATTTTGATAATTTGAACCAGACGAGGTGTCATGTAAATTACCACATGAATGAACCATTTCTAAAATAAGAAATATATATATTATATAAAAAATTAATTCTATATATCTAAATTATTTCATTATGTATTATTAAAATAATGATGTAAATAAATTAAGTGAATATATATGTATATACATATATTTATATAAATTAAAAGGATGATAAATTCTTATCTAATGGTGCTTTATAGAGATATAAATTTTAATCATAAGTATAGAATTACGTTTTTAAATACTAATGATTATAAAAAAAAAATTCTCAGATAAGATATTTTAAATAAAGCATGATCAAATTTATGATTATTTATAATATCACGCTGGTAAAAATATTATAAAAATAGACAATTCTTATGTTTTCAACACATTAAAATAGTTATTTATGAACTGTTAAAATATTATAAAATATAAATTACTCTTATCTATACACACAAAAGTATTTAAACTATATTATTATACTAAATATAATTACATAATCTTAAAAAGATGGTGTATGCTATGATTAATCAAATATCACAAGACAAAATATATCATATTATTAATATATACTTAAATAAAATTTATGAAAAAAAAAACGATGATAACTGTTGACAAATTGTAAATAAAACAAAAAAAATATCTTTTAATAGATATATAATTTTAAAGAATATTAAAATAAATATCATCATTTTAACAGAGTATAAAAATTATATATAAAAAAAATGTAAAATAATATAACACGAATATTTTTAATGGCAAATTGTTTTAAATGATAGAATAGTAAAATAACCATTCTATTTATACTATATGATTCATGTGAAACTATGAACGTTAAAAAAAATGCTGTTTAAAGGTCATGAGAAATTATTAAGAAATGTAGTATGATGTGTTCATTTTATATTTAAAATATTAGAAATCATTAATGATATTTTAGTTAAAAATTATTATGGTTTGATTTCAATAATAAAATAAAATTATTTTATCTAACTTTTCCCATAAATATACTTTATACTTTAATGTATATATGTCTCTCTTACCGCCTAACTAAAAAGTATTAAAAATACAAAGATAATAATGGTTAAAGATAATTTTACGTTATAAAGAAATAATAAAATGTAAGTAAATGATTTTTTTTTTATTTATATTACCTTTAAAAATGTATATAAAAAAAATTTTTTATTTTATTCTTTTGAAGATATATAAATTTTTATTTGATTAATATAACAACAAAAATGTATATATGCTTATAAAAACATAAAAGTGATATTACACCAAGAGTTAATGGTAAACAACCTTTTTATAAAATACTCAATAATTTAAATATAATTTTGTTTCTTATCTTTTGTACTTTGTATTTCTTATCAAATATTAATAATTTAAAAAATGTTTTTATTTCGTGTTATGCATGCAGTCCCCTATACTAATAGGGAGTCTGTAAAAGATATAATAGCAAATTTACATAGTTATTTTACATGTAACCTGTTAATTGGATTGGCAGTATTACTATCATATCGCCAATTTGGTGGTAGACCATTAGAATGTATGTTACCTATGGGATTTTCTGGAGCTTGGGAACAGTATGCTGAACAATATTGTTGGGCAGAGGATACATATTTTGTTCCAACAAATGAAAATGTTGAAAATTATACAAGTAATCATACACAAAAAAAACAAGTTAGTTATTATCAATGGATGCCTTTTTTTTTATTATTTCAAGCAGCATGTTTTAAAATGCCAACATTTATTTGGAAATATTTTGCAAGTCAATCTGGTATGAGAGTTGGTGAAATTTTAAGAATGGCTACAGATCCTGTTAATTCAAATCCTGAAGATAGAAAATCAACAGTTGAATCATTATCATTACATTTACAAGGAGCTTTAAGATTTCATAAACGTTTAAAAAAAAGAAATTTAATTCCTCATAAAATATGTCGTTTTTTAAATTTAAAATATTCAGGATATTATGTAACATTAATATATTTTTTGGCTAAATTTGGATTTTTATTAAATAATATTTTTCAATTAGATCTTCTTCAAAAATATTTAATTCCCGATGCAACTGAGGCATTTGGTTTAGATGCATTAACAAAATTATTAGATTCTAATATAACATGGAAAGATCATGGTATATTTCCAAGAGTATCAATTTGTGATTTTGAGGTTCGTGAAATGGGACAACGACAAAGGCATACAGTTCAATGTGTATTAGTTATAAATATATTTACAGAAAAAGTTTTTATTATTTTATGGTTTTGGTTTTCTCTTCTCTTTAGTATAACTGTTTGTAATATGTTTGCTTGGATATTTTCTTTATACAATGAAACATCAAGAACTCATTTTATTATTAATAATTTAATCATGGGTGATGTTAAAAGAGACTCTAAATCTGATGAATTTTCAAGGAAAGTCAACAAATTTGTTAATCGTTATCTTGGTTGGGATGGAATATTAGTATTAAGATTAATTTCACAACATGCTGATGTTGTTCTTACTGTTGATTTAATCTCAAATTTATGGGAGATTTTTATCAGTATTGAAAAAAGAAGAGAAGAAATTAAAAATATTGACATTAAATGGGATAAAGCATTAAGAAAATTTTCAAAATTAGAAAGATCAGAAGAATATGACAAACTTTTTGGTTTACAAAAAGACCATGAAAATATTAAAAAAAGAGAAGTAAAAGATGACACAACATCAATTAAAGAAAAATCTCGTTTACAAAGATCATTTAGTGGAGAGTACCTTGTAAAATCTGATTCTAGTGATGATGATGATGATGATATATCTAGAAAGTTATCAAAACAAAAAGAAGTAATATCACGAAAAAATTCTATAATAATAAAATCTAACATAAAAAATAATCAAGACTAAAAATAGTTAATAATAGTATCCCAAATAAAAAATTCATTTTAACTACATTAAATATTAAAAAAAAATAAGTTATATATATATTTTTTTTTAAAAAAAGCCTGTTTTATCTATATTTGAAGAAAAAAAATTATGGAATTGTCATATAAATTAATTATGATTAATAAAAATGTCAATAAATTAATATTTAACATTTTTTTATTTTGAATTAGCTTTAATAATATTTTTAACCACCAAAATTATCATTAATCATAACTTCTTTATATATTCATTAAATATTTTAAATAACAAAACATCTTTTTTATTTAACATATAACATTTATGATAAATAAAAACAATTCTTTTAATGTTAATTTTATAAAAAGTAATAAATTTTTTTTAAATAAATTTTATACAGATTCAATAATTCTACAAAACTTAAAACGACAGCCATATCTTCTTATATTTCTACGTTCCATATTATGAAAAGGTATATGTATCATTTTGTTAGATATATCCATATGATCAGCATCATTATAACGAAATAAGTCTTTAATTATTTTAATATTCCATTGTGAAATATATATCTAATGAGAAAAAAAATTTTTTTAAGTCTTTTACCATTTTTTAACTTACGATTTTTATATCACCTTTATTTCTGTTAGCATCATATAAGAATACATAATTGATGTTAATAAATAGCAAAAAAAATATAGGAGAAAATTTTATGGACATAATCATAATTAATACATATAAAAAGTTTGAATATTTATAAGTAATGAAAAATATCCAACCTCTTATCATTTGGATATTGACAAAACATCATCTGCTCTTGTCTATCATGATATATTCAGACGTCAAAGTACTCGAATTGAAATGTCAAAATATTTTATTCTCATATATTTTCTATATAAGTTATCATAGAAAAGTAATGGGGTTGAAAAATCTAAAAAAATTTTTTTAAAAACATATTTTTTTTTGATTCTATCTTTATATTAAATTCACAGTTTAACAAAATCTAATTATTACAATTTTTTTTTAAATTAAATAATTGCAGAAAAAGTTATGTTTACTTAAAATATATGGTATACTTTTTATAAAAATAATTAATTATTTACAAGATATTTAAAAAATAAAGCTTATAGTTGGGAAATATTAGTAATTTTACTCAAAAATAGTAATATTTCTTTGATTCTATAATCATTGGATGTTTGAGATTTAGAAGAAGTCATGTTTTGATTTAATATTTATGTAATAACTTTAGCTAAAATTATATTTTACTCATAAAAATTCATGTTTAAGAAAATTATTCTTTTTAATACAAATATAACTGTCAATTTTTTATATCTAGTTAAGTTGTACTATATAATATTTGTAGTGAAATAATAAATATCTTTAATATAAACATTAGTTTAATGTAATACAATATGACTTTTTTTTTTAAATTTACCAATAAATTTATAAAAACTTTTTTTTTTTGATTTAAGTGATCATAATAACTTTGCCTGTAGTTGTTAGAAAAAAAAATATAATGTTTATATTTTTAGAAATGTTAGGTGTCAAATAAACAAAGAATAATATGAAAAAAAAACAAATTATTATTAGAAATGTCATTAAAATTTTTTCTTTATTATTACTTGTAAACACTTTTATTTATTAATATATCTAATTTTTTTAATTTGTATCTTAAATAAATATGATATTTTAAATATTATCAAGAAAATTAATAATATATAAGTCTTTCTTTTCTATATTTATGTTAAAATATACAAGCATATAATTCGACCTCATATTTATATGACCTTAGTAATAAAGGACTACAAGGACATATTTAACTACAGTAAATAGAACAAATATAGTTAGATGTTTATATATATATATATATATATATTATTTTTAATATCACATACCTGTATATTCCTAACTTATAATTTTTCCACCTTTATTTAATTTATTAATATATATTTATGTAGTTAAAAAAAATTATTTTCTTCATAAACTGTTACATTATTAGTTATCTCTAACATTTAAAAAAATTATTGTATGTAATTATTAATAGTAAAATTATTAATATAAAATACATTAATGATTATCCTTACTTCAAAGATCAATTTTAATATATCAATATATATATATATCTATGTTCATGATATTTTCATAAATAAACATTTTAAAATTCTTTATAATATTATTTAAAAATAAAGATAAATGAAGTGCACAACTTATGTTATATCAAACTGTATAAAATTTTTATTTTTTTTTTTTCTAGTTAAAGACAAATCGCCAAATTTTATATAATATATACATTTACATTGTAAATCGGTCATTTCATTAAATTATTTTCATTCTAATATATTTATATACTTAAATAGTAAAGATTAACAACAAAGAAATATATTTAGGTAATTTAAGTTTAATATATACACTTTGTTACTATATATGATATATTTTCTTCCAGACAATTAAGATTTTATCAAATAATAAATATTGTAACAATTAATAAATTTAAGATACAGTCAAGTTTTATATACAAAAGTTTTCACATTATTTTTTTACTTACTATGTATAAATGTAATAGAAAATATTTTTACTTATAGATAAAATTTTATTTTCATTTTTCTATTATATCAAATCAGGAATTATTATTCTTTTTTTTTATAAATGTTTACTTTTACACGTTCAGCAAATGATTCAAACACCTCGATAATGGCTCAAGAAAATAAAAATGGTAGCCAAATTGTAAGTTAAAATTAATAATAATAAAAAAAAATCTATATAATATATGTATATATATATATATTTAAAAATATTAGAGTTCTGATGATGAAGATGAAATATACTTGGAATCAAGTACAATGCGTCGTCGTTATAAAACATATACAGTTATGCAGAGATCAGGTTTTCAACATACAGAATATGTTCAAATAATGCTTCATTTATGTAAAGCTGAAATATTTATATCAACATGTTTCTTAGTTCATGGAATGACATGTCCTGGATTTGAAAGAGAAGCCGCTTATCAAGGTACATGTCATATGAATATTGTAGCAGCATTAGTTGGAATATTTACAGGTGGAATGGGTTTAGGTGCAGTTCATAGGTAATTGTATTTTTTATAAATAAAAAAAATTATTATTTTTTATTTATTTTTAAGGTTTCGCTGGAAAACTATGTTAATAATGTGGTTATTAATGTGTATTATATCAGCTGTTGGTAATTTATTGGCTGTTATTACAACTGGAGTATGGTTGGATCATTTAAGTAAAATGAAAGAACGAACAGGAATTGTTAATGGTCTTAGTGGGATGATGCTTCTAGGATCAGTTTTAGTTGGCGTTTGTTTTATATTAACAGCCGTTATAATATGTCATTATTGGGTTTCTAATTCGACAAAATATCAAGCCGTTGGAAGAGTCGCGGTATGTAACTTTTTTTTACTTTTATTTTATTCTTATTAAAATTTACTTTTTAGAAACGTTCAAAAAGTTTAAGAAGGCGACCTAGTCGTCCCAGTAGTGGATCAGAAAGAAGATCAAAAGTAGATAAATTCCACAAAAATTATCAAATTGTATAATAATTATACTTAAAATCTAACAAAACGGGTTTTTATTTTTATAATTAAAATGTTAACTTTAATTAACAATTCAATTTTATTACAAAATTATAACTAATATATCAATTTACGTGATAAAATACTTTTGATAAAAATTTAATTAATTATACATGATTTTAAATAATTATTTCATTATGATTTTTTACTATGAATTTTTAATTCAAATATTTCTGTTTTATCATCCAACATATCTCTTTTTGATGATGATGGATTTAAATACACCGTATTTGCTGGAAAAACTTTGTTTGCGCATAATTGATTTAAATTGTTACTATTTTTTGTAATTATATTGCTAAAAAATTCATTGTGTTTTTTTTGAGATTCCATATCAACATTTTCACGATGTCTTAATGCAGAAGTATTCGTTGAATATTTATTTTTTATCTTTCCATCTTCATTTATTCTATGTTCATTATCATTTAACGTGGTATTTTGTGATAAATTACCTAAATTATTATTATCGTAATTAGGTGACATTGTATTTGTTAAATTTAACATTGTAGGAAGAGCTCCATTATTATATTTTTCATTGTCATTATAAATATCAATAGATAATTCATTTTGTTTATTTTCATTTCTTTGAAGTCTTCTTTTTTTAACTAATCTTTTCCATCTAACAAAAACGCTTACTAAAATGGTAACCATTTTTGCGCTTAATTTTTTTTCAACACTATATTTAGCAATATTGTGTCCTGCTAATCCATGTTCAACTAAATCAGCTCCTAATTGTTCTTCATATTTAGATAATCTAACACCTAAACGTGTATGATCAAGTATCTAAAGATATAATTATTATTATAAAAATAAAAAAAAATTTCATAAATAAATTTACAATTAAAATTATTAATGTTGCACTACCAGCCCAAATAAAAATAACTATTATAGCTAAACTTTGTATAGCTAATAATTTAATCCCGCCATTATATAATAATCCTGATTGACCATTAGTATTTGTTGGAACATATTTATCATTTTGTCCAAATATACCAACACATAGCATTCCCCATGTTGATCCTATAACATGAACTGGAATAACGCCAACAGGATCGTCAATTTCAAATTTTTCAATTAATGGATAAGAAAAAACTGCAAGACCACTACCAATTGATCCAATTAATAATGATTGCATTGGTCTTACACATAAACAACTTGCTGTAGTTGAAACAAGTGAAGCTAATAATCCATCAATAAGTAAATCAACTTTACATTTTTTTGTTGTAAGTAATGATACAACTAAAGCTGTACATCCACCACCAATAGAACTTAATATTGTAACCATGGCAGAACGTGCTGCAAGTCTCCATCTACCATTTGCAATACCATATGCAGAACCTGTATTAAAACCTAACCATCCCCACCATAACATAAATGTACCTAATAATGCATTTGTAGGATTACTCATACTATGCCCTCCTTTTTCACCAAATCTTCCTACTCTTGGTTTTAAATATATAGTTGATACTAAACCAGCAACGCCTCCAGCTAAATGTACTACAGAACATCCAGCTGCATCTACAACACCTAATTTTTTTAAAAAACCATGTTCCGACCAAACCCAATGTGCTGATATAGAATGTATTATAGTCATAAAAAATGTTACAATAATATATGGTCTTAAACGTATCCTTTCAGCCATTGAAGCTATAAAAAAAAATAAATTAATTAAATGATAATTTAATAATAAATATAATAATTTTTATATACCTGATACTATTGTTGATGTTGTTGTTGCAAATGACATTTGAAAAAAGAATGTAGCATAACTCCATGCTTGATGTGATGGTTCATAATCATCTTCAGGATCATAAAAAAATTTTCCTAATCCTATAATAGGATTTGGCCATAGATCACCAAATGTAAATCCAAATCCAAAACTCCAATATGATAAACCACCAAATACAACATCTATAACATTTTTTACCATAATATTAACTTCATCTTTTGATGAAACCCTTCCTGACTCTAATAATCCAAATCCTGATGTCATTGTAAATATAGTAAATGAACAGGATAATAACCAAACTCCATCATCTTGAAATGCCTTTGTGTCATTTTCACCATAATATTTATTTTTAGTCCATTCAGGAAATGCATATGCTGGTTCCATTATGTAATGTGTTAACTTTTAAATAATAATAATTTATATTCTTATTCTTATTATTATATAACTATTTATCTTTTTAATTATAAAAATGTTAATATATAGAAATATAATAATTAATATCTGAATTCACATATAAAAATTAAAAATTTTTTTTTTTTTTTAATAAAATTTTTGCATTATAAAACTTGCTTAGTCGTTATTCAACTAAGCAGCAATTTACATTATACTTGTATATTATACTTATAAAAATATTTTTTTTTTAAAATAATTTAAATAATAGCCTTTTATGTAAATTTTTTTAATAAAACAGAAACATTTTAATAATCAAATTGGTTTCTTTTGAGATAAAACTTTTAAATCTATTAATATACTAAGACTAAAATAAAATATTACATAAAAATAAAAAATGTATAATTAATTATTTAAAAAGATGTTTTAATAGCTTATAACTTATGTATTATTAAAGAAAATAAAAATATTATATGTATTAAAATATAAAAAAAAAAAACTTTAAACATTGTTAAAACCTTTTAACCTACAAATATATTAAACATTTTTCTAAATTTTTTTTAACAAGATATTTATCTAGGATTGTACAATTAAATTTGTATAAATATTGATAATTCAAAAATAATTTTGATAAATATGCGTGAATTATAGAAAAAACAATTAATAATTAATTAATTTATATACAATTAAAACTAAGTTAGTTAAAATTATTTATTAGAATTGTTTAAAATTTTATCTTAAGTAAATTATATAAAATATAATTTATTATGACATAGGTTTTAGTTTACAATATAGCAATTTTTTTTAATAAATTTTTTTTTATCTTTTATTTATTTATTTTTTTTTTGTAAAATTAATATCTATAATCTAATGAGTAATTTTTTTATATCTTATAAATATATATAGAAAGAAATTTTAGGTATAATTTAAAAATAGAAGTAAATATAATAAAATAATATTAATTGTAAAGTCCTTTTTATTGCAATCATATTAATAAATGAATAAAAAAAATTTTATTATTTTATAGTAAAATAAAAATACCTGTAAAAATGAAATCAATAACTATAAATGTTTTAAAATTTTTTAGATTTTTTTTTAAAAGTTTAAAAAAAAAACATTCATATATAAATGGTAAAGATGAATTGGATATAAGTTATTTAGGAAGTAAAAAGTTGAATTGAAATCATTAATATATATAAATTGTCTTTATTTCAATTGAAAATACTGTTTATTGTTTTAAATAATATAAAAAAATAGTTAGTTATTATTTTAAGCACATTAATAATTATCTTATATACAAGAAATTACTCTCAAGAAAGTTGATATGAAATACATGCATATTATAAAGTTTGTTTTGAAAGTTTAATGTTGCATAATATTTCATTTATAGCATACAGTTATATTTCATTTTATAAACTTTTTTTTTTCTTTTACTATATACCTTAACTTAATATCTTTCAAGATTAGTAGTGATTTTAATATATATATGTATATAATTTTAAGCAAGCATTAATATTATTATATTTAAAAATAATTTTATAAAAAAGACAAAGATTTTGAATAAATAAATATTTTATTTAATTAATAATAAAAAAAAATATATAAATGAATTATTATTAATAAAATTATATTCTAATTAAAAAAATAAATTAAAATTTTTCAAGATATTATATAATTAAAATAATCTTAATAAATTAGATGTATACAAATAGACAATAGTTATTGTTATATTATTAAAAAATATTATATATATATATTTTTTTTTATATTTTACTACTAAAACTTAAAAATTGATATTCTTTAATAAAGAATTTTTTTTTTAAGATACATAAATAATATTTATAATATGTACTGTTTTTTAGTATTATAATTAAAACAAAGATTGTATTTTAAATAGCATGATAATTTATAGACTTTTCTTAGAAAATATGTAAATTTTACTTTTTTAAAGTAAAGAATTATTTTATACATTTATTATAATTATATATAACAAAACTAAATTCTTATTTGCCATTGTTAAACATAATAATTTATTCTTTTTTATATTTTTATTCAAATTTATATAACTTTACATATAAATGACTTTTTAATATTTTAAGTAAATGAATGTATCTTATAAGAGAATAATATTTTTATATTTTTAAATTATTTAAGAAGTTCTTTTTTTTACATAGTTATTCTTTATATCATTTTATATTTATTAATACCTATTTTTTGACTTCTTTTTGATTTAAATAATAATTTACTATGACAACAATTTTTTTTTTTATAAAAAAATAATATTATTAAATATTTGTATATATTTATTTATTTTTTATCACTCCAGAGACATAATTCCACTTTTCTTCATAAAAGTAAATAATGTTCATTTTGCATTTAGTATTTTGCGACACGTGTGATTTATGTAATATACATTATCTACTGTAAAATCCCATTTTTTTTATTGTTAGTTAATTATAATTTTATTTTAGTTCAAGTTGGGCTTCCATAAAATCAACCAAAATAATGAATGATACATCAAATAGTACGGAGTTGGAAATATCTTTAAATTCATTATCAAAAGTAAGATTAAAAAATTTAATGAAAAAAATAAATATGATTTTTTTTTAGTCATCTTCACCATCAACAGGAAAATTACGTTCAAATAAAAGAGTATCAATACAATTTGATCCTAATAGAAGTATTGTTGCAGCAGGTGTGTCGGAAAAGTTATTAAATCAACCGGGATTAGAAAATGTTAAACTTTATATAGAAGAAATAAGAAATGCATATGATTATGCTACTGCACAAAATAAAGATGCATTAGAAAAGTTAGAAGAACTTAGAAAAAAACTTGACGATGTAACAAATTCTTATGAAGAGGAGAATGTTCGTTTAAAAAATTCTATTCGTATGTCAGACTATTCTCACGTTAAGTTAACACAAGAGATAAAATTATTAAAAAGACACTTGACAATTAAAGATCAAGATGATAGTGAAGTAAAACAACGACTTAGTGAAACATTAAAATCACATGATGACTTGATAGAAGAAATGGAAAAAGTTCAAGAAGAAAATGCTCAATTAAAAGATTCAATTATTTTATTAGATTCTTATGAAGAAAAGATAAAAGAGTATGGTGAAATGGTTAAAGTTCTTGTTCAAGATAAAGATATTTTAGAAGTAAGATTATCGGGTTTACAAAAAGAATTGCAAAAACAAATTCTTAAAAATACAAATTCAGATAGTAATAATATTGAATTACATTTATGCAATGCATCAATAAAACAATTAAAGAAAAAAAATGATGAACTCCTTAATGATTTAATTGCCATAAAAGACGAAAAAACAAATCTTGATAAAACTGTTAAACAACTTAAAGGTACAATATTTAATTTAGAAATTGATTTAAAATATTTCCAAGATCAAGTAGTTGAACAAGTTAAACTAATAGAAAAACAACAAAAAGAAATAATGTCTTTAAAAGCTGAAAATAATAAATTAAATGAAGATAATATACGTCTAAATGAGGAATTGAAAAATAAAGAGTGTATATATTTATCGAATGAAAATAGATTACAAGAAGAAATTTCTTCCATTATTCATCAAAATAAAGCACATTTGGAAAAAATTAAAGAAGAAAATTACATTGAAAGGGAAACACTTATCAAAAACCATGAAGAAATGATGAAGGTAATGGAGGAAAAACATAAAAATGCAATAGTCGAAATTCATAAAAAAGATGAAGAGAAAATTGATGCATTGAAAGTGCAATTTAATGAACAATTAGATATTGTTGCAATTGCAGCAACAAGGCGTTCAGAAGATAAAATAAAAGAACTAAAGGGTCAGGTAAAAGATTATGAAACTCAATTGAATAAATTAATGCTTGAAAATAAAAAATTAATGGAGGAAAAAATAAGTAGAGAGGAGGAACTTAGAGATGCCGAAGAAATATATACAAAAAATTTAAATAAAAAATGTGATGAATGTACGGAATTAAATAAATCATTGTCATTTACAAAAGAAGAGTTGCATAATTATATATCTTTTGTTGAACAGCTAGAAGGAAATATAACAAATTATAAAAATAAAATAGAAACTGTTCTAGAACCAACAATTAATTCACTTACTGAACAAAATAAAAAACTTGAAGAACAATACGTTGAGAAATATACACTTAACACAAGTCTACAAATGGAATTGGAAGAAAAGAAAAGAGAAATTGAATTTTTAAGAATGCAACGAGATAATAATATGCAACAAACTTCTACAAATAATGAAAAACAAAACAATAATACTCTTTCAGATCAATATTTACATGAATTATCTGAGTATAAAAGGTATTCTAATGAACTTTTAGATGCGTACAATTCACTTAAATTAAGTTTTGATAATCAGGCAAAAATTATCAATGAGGGCAAAAATTATACGGATTTTCTAACAAAAAAATTAGAAGAAAAAGATTTAATTATAAATGCTTTTGAAGAAAAAGTAAAAGAATTTAATAATTGTAACAATCATAATCAAGTATCTGATAAAGATTCTTCTGTTATTGAAAAAGAAACTATACAAAATCAGTATTTAACAAATGACACATTAAAAGAGGATAGTAAAAATATATTAGTTTGTAAAAATTGTGAAAAATTAGCAAAAGATATTTCAACATTGGATTATAAAGCACAAGATTTAATTTCGCAAATAAGTTTCATGCAAAAACAAATAAATGGTCTTAATATTCAAGCTACATCATATTCTGATAAAATTGAACAACTTGAACAACAAATTGAAGTTTATGAAGATGAAAGATTGGAACATGAAACAAGTGAAAATGAGATGCGAGAAAAAATTAAAAAATTAGAAAATGATAATAATTTATTTTCTAGAGAAATAGGCTGTCTTAAAGAACAATTATGCTCTGTTAATCAAGAACTTATTGTTAAAGATCAAGAATTATCAAGACATCATGAACAATTATTATTGTTAGAAATTGAAAAAGAAAAATTAAGTGTAAGTTTATAAAAAGAAAATAATAACATATCATTTTTAGAGAGAAATAAGAAAAAATGATTTACATGATCATAAAAATGATGGTGATTCAATGATTTCTAAAGAAATATATGAAACAATTTTATGTGATTCTCAAATGTTGATAAGCGATTTACGTGATTTTGTTGATCGTGTATCTATAACTTTAGAATCACTAATGAGTAGACCATTCCCGACTTTACCTGAAGTTGATTATCCTTCTATGATTAATATTGCAAAGGCAGTTGTTCAATTAATTGAATTAATTCCATCAAAAGAAACAAATTGTAACTCTATAAATACAACAATTAATCCACATATTAATGAATTAAATTGTAAAATTCGTCAACTTGAAAATAAATTATGTGAGAATAATCAAAATTGGGAAAGTTTTTATAAAATTGAACATGATTGTAGAATGTCATTTGAAGAAAAACTTCGAGCAGCAGAAGAACAAATTAGTCGTTTAACAATTCAATTATTGGAGGATAGAGGAATAGACGAATTGCAAAAAACTCTAGGAGATTCAGCGATTACTGTTATTCGTAAGTTTTTTATTTCAAACTTTGGTGTCTGTAAATTTTTAAATCTTCATGTTAATTAATGTTATCATTCTTGTCCATTATTTTTTGTTTTTTTTTTTTTGTTTTGTTTTATGCTGTCTTTTCCTAACAGTTCCTTACGAAGCTTGTCTTTTATAGCACCAGAGGTTTTATCATCTATTCCTATCGGTATCAAAATGAAAATCTCAATTTTAGCGGCAAAACTTAGTACAAAGATGCTTGATAATGATGCATTATTAAGAGCAAATAAAGAAATAGCAGATACAAATGTTCTTCTACAAAATCGTTTAGATTACTACAAAGAAAAATTGGAGTCACTAGAGGAAAATAGTATGTGTGATCAATCATTAAAAGTCTTAAAAAATTCAGAAGTGGAAAATCATGAAAAAAAAGAAATGGAACTACTTACTGATGAAAATAATGAAGCAGAAAATGCATTTTGTAGTCAAATTGATTTACCCATAACATCAATAACTGAATCATCTCCACCTAATTTATCTATTGAAGATAATTCAAAGGATCACCAAACAACTAATATTTGTAATGATGATGAATTAGATTCCAATATTTCAAAAATTAATAGCATAGAAATTAATTTAGATACTATTATTGAAAAATCAAATTTTGAAAAAGATAAAACAGTTAAGTGTATTACTGAAAAATGTTTAGAACATGATAAATTAACAATTACACATACTGATATTCAATTTTCCAATAAAAATGAAATGTTAAATTGTATGAAAAATGTTGATGTGTCCGCATATGAAAATGAAAAATTAGTAATAAAACCACAATCAACTACAATAGATGCCACTTTAATTGAAAAAAACATTGAGGTAGAAAAACCAACAAATGATGAAGTAAATAATAAAGTAAACAAAATTTCAAATGAAATAAAACCAACAACTTCAACAAGTAAAAATGAGGAAGTTGATAATCAAGATTTTGATAAAACTGTTAATAATGAAACTACAAAAATTCTTTATCATAATAACGATGAAAGCGAAGGATTAAAAAATAAAAAGTTTGATAATAAAAAAAATATTCAAGACAATAATAGAAGTGTAAGTAAAGCCATTTTCTATAAAAATTTTAAAAATTTATATTTAAGGAGAATCTAGTTTCAAAAGACAATGAAACATTTGTAAAAGAGGATAAAAAATCTAGATTGAAAATTGATGATCATGTTACATTAACAAATAAAGGTGGAAGTAATAAAATATCATCTGAAAAAAATACAATATCTAAACAACCTAAAGGAATAAGTCCAATTAGTAAGGAAATTTTTGATCCATTTGAAATTACTCAAATAATAAAGAATGATGAAAGTAATATATTTGAAGATGTATTTTCTCAAGATATACCAATAAAACCTATAACAAATACAAGACAAAAATCTTCATCAGGTATTGGTAAAAAAAATAATACTAAAAAAATAAAAATTGAGAATGATATGTTTACAAACTTTAATTTACCTGATATGCATTTAAATCAACAAAATATTGTTCAAAAAGGAAATAAAGCAAATTTTAGTAGTTTTAATTCGAAAGGAGCATTTGTAGTTCCAGATAAAGTTTCTCTGAATCGTGACTATGGTAAATCAAGACAAACTAATGATATTGTATTACCACGCTCTGAAACACCAAAAGATTTTGTTCCTGTGGATTTCAAGAAAGAACCACCAAAAAGTATTTTAAAACCAAGAGCATTATCAAAGCCCAAATACACTAATTAAAATATGGAGAAAAAAAATTAATCTTGTTATTTTATTTTATCATTTTTATTGTTTTCTTAAAATAAAGTTAAAAATTTTTTTATTGTACAAGTTATCTTGTTTTAAATAATTTAATATAATTTATACTTGACAGTTAGGTCATTAAATCCTTCAACTAAATTACTATTGTTTATTTTTAATACATCAAAATGTTGTATTCAAATATTATATTTCTACAAATATAATTGTAATAATAAATAAATAACACTAGTCTTTTTAACAAGTTAAAACCTCTGTTCCGACAAGAATTTGACATACTAACTTTAAATTAAAAGCAGCAAGTACCTAACTGTGGTTTATCATATTTAACGCATAATTTTTCAAGTATTTCTCACTATGATTAAACATATAGAAACTTTTTCAAAAAAATTGTCCATTGATGTTTGTAATTTGATTGGTTAAGGAAAAAGTTGTTTCCAGTTGCTTCTGTAACAAGTGTACTTCTATTGTTGTATAAAATAATTAAACAAGCTTGATAAGAACTTTCCCATAACTATAAAAGTTCTACCACCAATGAATTAATCATTAGTTTGAACCAGCATGTTTAATTTTAGAAAATCAGCTCATAGCATATTTTTAGTATTAATAATTTTATCTTCAATAAATGTAAGTTATAAATTTATTCATATAATAATTTATTAAATTTCATTTTTCAGGCAGGATTATTAAGATATAAAAAACAATGCAATTGTAATAATTATCAACAATCTACTCCATTTTGTCAATGTTCTCAAGGATATCAGGCTCAATTTAATGCTGCTGTTATGATATCATGTGGATGTTCATCAACAGAAACTCCAATAACTTCAACTGAAATAACATTTACACCAACTACACCTTATTCAACAACTTCAACAACTGTTATTCCTACAATTATTCCTATTGTAGAAACAACAACAACAACAACAACAACTACTACTACTACCACTACTCAGGCTCCATTATATAATGATTGTGGTTGTAATACTAATAGTAATACAATGCCAATAACAATTATAAGTTGTATGAATACATGCCAAAATGTATGTAATGAAAATTGTGTTTCATCAGTTAATGTTTCAAATAAAGGTGCATGTTCACCATCATGTTTAAATTCTTGTCAATCATCATGTTTAAATTATGTTAATCCAGGAAATGAGACATCAACACAAGTACCAGAAAATTCTAACAATAATTATCTATCAAAATCAGATTCATTGATCATAACAATTCAACATTTTGCATGTGATGCTGGGTGTTCAAATAAATGTAAAGACATTGCTTGTGAAACAGCTTGCCACAATGAATGTACATGTCAAGATAGTTGTCAGAATCAATGTATTACTTTATATAATCAAACAATAAATACTTGTACTCCAGCATGTAAAAGTGCTTGTAATTTAAATAATGAACCAATTTCCAATACTAATATAGAAGTTATTACAACTCCTTCTACAACTACAGCAACAACAACAACAACTACTACAGAAATACCATTAACAACTACAACAACAAAACAACCAACTCAAAATTTTGAGCAAATTATTCAAAAGACAAATGAGTGCCTCCCTGTATGTACTGATAGTTGTCAAAATGTTTGTGTAGCTCAAGTTCACGATTATAATATTTGTGATTATGCATGTAAAAGTAATTGTGGAAATTATTGTGCTTCAACAGTAGAAAAAACTGTTACTAATGAACAAATTCAAACTAATAATGATTGTCAAGTAACATGTTTATCAAAAGGAAAAAGTGAGAATGAATGTTACGATTATTGTTTAAAAGAAGCTAATTGTTATGAAATATGCAACAAAAATTGTCTTGTAAATAATATTGTAGATGGTAATTGTTTAGAAACATGTAAAGCATCATGCAATATTTCTTCTCAATATACAACACAACCTACATTAACAAATGAACAAATATATCAAAATAATAATAATGATATATCATCAGTTTCAAATATTGAAACAGTACCTTCTTCAACACTAAATTGTGAATCAAATATACAAACAGCATCTTGTTTCTGTCAAAAAGCATGTGAAGCTTTCTGTACTGTTACTGGATCAGATTGTAAAAATATTTGTAGAGAAAGTTGTAATGAACAATTATCATATCAAATAAGTATATCTCTTCAACAAACAAATCCTTGTCAAACTTTATGCCAAAATAATTGTATGTATCAAAGTATACCTATAAATGTTTGCTTATCATCATGTAACGCTGGATGTTCAGTAGCAACTACAACTACTATACCATTCACAACAACTACAACTATTCCTACAACAACTACAACAACAGAAATACCTACAACAACTACCACAACTACTGTAAAACCTACAACAACAGAAGTTATTACAACTACTACAACTACGATGCAACCAGCATTAGATAATACATGTGTTCCACAATGTCAATCAACATGCTTACAAATATGCTTCCAACAACCAAAATCTTCTGCAGCAGAATTTCTTGAATGTCGTCCACAATGTCAACAAACTTGTAATAATACATGTACATTACCTGTTATAACTGCTTGTCAATATACAACTAATGAAGGTTCATGTCAATGTCCATCTGATTACACTTCTTGTGCTTCAGATAAATTATGTTGCAGAAAACATTAAATATAGTCAAATATTATCAGTAAAATATTTGAAGCTTTAAAACCATTTTACTATTGTCTGTATATATACAGTTATATTTTAAATAACATTTTACTTCATTGTACGCTATTTAAAAAAATAAAATATGCTTTAACAAATTAGTTTTGTAATTATTATCATTTTTTAAAATTCATTTAAAATATAATATTATATTTATAATATTTGCAGTTGTTGTATAATATTATATTATTATTAAATATACACTCAATATAAATATTACGGTATTAAATGAAAGCTTAATATTCTGTAACTAATTTTGTTTTTAAAAATAAATTAAAAGTTTAAAATTAATTATGAAAATTAAAAAATTGTAGTACCAGTTATAGTAAAAAAAATTTTTGATTATTTTTTTATACAAAATCTTTTTTAAACTTTGTATTTAAAAAATTTTTCAAATATGAATATACTTCTTAAATTTGTATTGTAAAAAAAAATTATCTTTAGTATATTTTTATTTATCCATTTTCAAAAATAATAGCTAATTAACAAATAAACAAGTACTATATACATTTTCTTTATATATCAATCTATTTTTAGAAGTAACATTATTTTGTAAACAAATCTCAACAAGTTTAAAAAAATGTTTAAGTATATTATATAGTATTAAAATGACGAAGTTTCTTCAATGTATAAATAATATATTAAATTTGAAATCATAAATATTTAACTTAAAAATAAAAATATTATCGGTTTAGATATACATTAGTAAAATTTTTAAAAGTTTTTTAAAAATAATAAAAACATATTATAAGGTAATTTTTTTTATCACAAAATATAAATTTTTTTTAAAATATACTTATATTAATATGAAAAAATAATGATAAAATGATAAATTTTAAATAAATTGCTTGTTTAATTTTATTTATTGTAAAAATTGAAATATTTTAATTTTATATTAAAATTCAAAAAAATTAATCATTTAAAATTTTATTTGTTTAATTTTTTTTATCATATAGTATAAAACGTATAAATTTTTTTTTTGAAAATTTATATACAGTGTAAAAGTGTTTATATATTGCATTTTACAAATAATTTTTAACTAAATGTTAACGTCCCGCAAAATGAAAATTTAATATTTTAGTATATAGAGCGATACAATTTATTCTTAAAGATAATAATGAATTTATTTTACTTTTATTCTCCTATATATTTAAGATTATGAAAATGTATTACTATAAAACACAGGTTATATATATTTAAATAATAATGTAAGTGTTAATATACATTTTGTATTACCATTTTTGATTATTTTAATATATTTTTTTGTACATAGTACAAAATGTAAGAATATTTAAATATGATATAAAAAAAATATATAAATTATACTTTATTCTTTTAAAATTTAATATTATTTCTAATATATAAAAATTAATACAATTGGGTTATGTTATAAATAATCAAAATAATCATTATTATCAATAAAAAATAACTAAAAAAATTTAATAATTCTTTTAATATATTTATTGTCTGTTAATTTTTATCTTCTGTTCTTATTTGATTTTTTTTCGTAAAGCAATTTATAAATTCAAATAAGTTCTTTTTTTAAATAAAATTTGTCATTTTGAAACATTATATTTAAGATTTCATTAAATATTATTGTACAAAATTTATTGAATTTTATTTTATTTTTCCATTACAATAATTTAATTAAGCTAATAGTATTTTCCACATTATTTAGTTATTAAAGAATTAAATTAATTTTTATAATGTTGAACTATCTAAAATATAAAATGCTTTAAGAAACAACACATTTTATTATAATTTTTAATATAATTATTTACAAAATATTTTTATCTATCTAAATTTAGAAACATTTAAAATTTAATTAAATTAAAATGTTACTTATTTAAAATTAAAAAATTCTTCTTTGGTTTTTTAAATTTCCATTTATTGAATAAAACATGAAACTTTTAATTTTCATTTGTACTAATATTGTACTTTATATATTCGTAATCATGATTGGGATAAGTATGTTAAAAGCAGAAATTGTTAGATATTTACAATTAAATTTTTTTTTTTTCATGTTAATGACCTTTTGAAAAAATAGAATTATCTGGATAAATAATTTTTTTAAATTTTGTCTAAAATTGTTAAAATTTATTAAAATTATTTAACAATATAATCATAAAAAATTTTTTTTTATTTAAAATTTTTTTCATATTATAATATTTGAAGGCAAATATGATAACAGAATTAATAAAAAAAATTAAAAAAACATCATTATTTTAAAAGATAAAAATTTTTTAACGCGTTAACATTATCAAAAAAAAATTACGTAATTATTATAAAAACTGTCAAGATTTCTGAATCATTGATAAAAATTTGTCAAAACATTATTACTTATGACGTTATCCTGCTCATTAAATCTATAAAGTATCTTATTTTAAAATAAAAAGATAACAAAGTTTGAAATTTAAAGAATGCTATTATCATTTGATAAGAAGAATTGAAAACTAATAAAAACATATTAAATAGTTGAAATTTTTATTTTAAAATATTTTTTATACTTATTATATACTAATATTTCATGCTTGTTTTTGTTAACTTTAAAATAATAACATACACTATTCAGTTGACTTAAATAATAAAAAAGAATAAGATATAATATTTTAACAATTGTTTTTAAATAATTTATTAGTATTTATTTGAATGAAAAGAAAAAATTCTAATTTGATTTTATTAAATTTTAAATATATCATATATTTGTTATCTTTATTTATATTTTAATAAACAAAAAATCCAGTTAAAATGTATTGAATAACAATTATGGTGTATCAGTTTCATCGATAAATTATTAGTTTAAATAAAGTTTTTCGCTTTAAATGAAACTATATTTCAAAACATTCTAGAAAATTTACTTTATTCAGTACAAAAAGTTAAAAATAGTTTTACTTTTTACATGCATACTTTTATTATAATAATATTTAAAAAAAAAAACTTGTTTTGATTGTTAATCAAATATAAACAAATTAGAAGCAATATTTTATTGATAAATAACAAAAAAAAATTTTTATCATTTTTTTAAAGGATCATTATCATATAAAAAAAAATAAAAAAAGCAAAGTGCAATATATTATTTTTACATAAAAAGTAACACTAAAGTTTTTATCTTTAATTTGCTATTCTAATTTTTTAAATTGTGAATATCCAGTTTATACTAATAAATAAAAAAATTACAATGAACTTTTATAAAGATTTATCATTTTTTTAAAATTTTAATAAATAAATATAATAATCTTTGAAATTGTTATAAAGAAAAATAGTTTTATGTTAAAAATTATTTATTATAATATAAATAAGTTCTTTAGTTTTTATCAATATTAAATCTAACGCAGTTATCATATAGATTTTTTACAAACAAAAATCTAATTTTTTTATATTTAGGTTATATATTGTCAAAGTTTTAATTGAATTTTTGAGTTATTTATGCAGATAAAAATAGATAAAGTTAATTTTTTTTTAAAAGTCTTTTCATTGAAAAAATTTTTTATTTTTTTATTATAAGTTATCATATTTTTAATTGAAAGTTGATATTACTTTTGTTCACATATCACAAATCTTTTATACATTTACATTATCAATTTGGCTGTTTTTATCTTCTTATTTAATCTTATATTTATATATATTTGTTATATAATATTCTGATTATTTTTTATAAACTGGGATTGTTTCAGTAGATTTATCATAATTTAATTTTTTTTGATGTAGATAAAAGATGGAAATATTTGAGTAGAATAAAAATCACAAATAAAAAATTTACTATTTATAAAATGAAATTTATTTATACTTCTAATATAAAAGAAATTTTATATAATGTTTAACAATATAAATATATTTATCAATTTTAATTATTAAAAATTTAAAAAGAAATTCAGAGTTTAAAAAAAAAACTGCACAATAATATTTTTATATTATGGTTAATTTAATATAATCACATTTTTAAAATAAATATAATATTTTTATTATATTACAAATGTTTTTATACAATAAAAAAATTCTTTTAATAAATTATTATAATTTGTTTATGATAAAAATTACAATTTTAATATAATTTTATAATTTAACAAAATTTATTTTGTAAATTTATTAAGTTTTTTAAAAGAAAAGTTTAAATATTTTTCTAATATTGAGGAAGATAATACTATTCATAAACAAATGGACATTTTTTTATATAAATATATTTAGTAGTAAAATCTTTTATTATATTATTATTTTTAAAAGTAATAAAAAAATCTGATATAAATATAATTTATTGAAATTGTACTATAATTAAAAAATAATGGTAATGTTTATCAAATTATTTTTATCGTTATCTTTTATCTTATTTTAAATATAAGTTTTTCTTGACATACAAACGATTTTCTTTTTAATATTTTTATGCCTATAAAATGGAAATTTTTTTTTTAAATTGTAAACATTCATCATATAAATCATGAAAATTTCTTTTTAAAATACACATTAAAGTTAATCGTTTTTTACTAGTATGAAATAATAAAATAATATTTATTAACATTAAAATACTAATTTTACCAGTATAAGTTATATAAGATAAATTTATGTGATAATTATTTTGTTAAAATTGTGGTATGTAAAAAAAATGTTTTTTGATAAACTAATTTTCTTTTAGTCTAAAAAATAATTCAGACACGTGTTTAAATATTAATGTGTAATATTTTAGGATTTGAATAAGTTAAAGATTTATAATGATATGTATTTTTTAATTAATTAACTGATTATTTTCAAAACAAATATTTGTAACATATCAATTTAAAAAATGATTTTATACCAACATTGATGACATCATTTTTTAATAAACTGTATTTGAACAAAATAAATATGATAAATGAAAAATAATTGTAAAGAAAAATATTGAAATTAATTATTTATATAATTTTTTATTTTTGTAGCTAATAATTAGTTTATTATTAAAAATACGAATATAAGCATTTTAATTTAAAATCATATAATTAATTACTTTTTATCTATTAATTTTCTTTTATGCTTATATAAATTTTTTTTATTTTTATAAGAGGAAAAATAATTATATATTATATATATATATATATCAACAACAATTAATTTGTATCGTAGTAATTTAGATTGTGATAATAAAAAAAAAGCACATTATAACAATATGGAATTTATAAAATTATTTACATAATTGTTAATGTCCATTCATTATACTTTGAATTTTTTTTCATTTATTATTCCGTTTAAGAAATTTATTAAAGTTAGTCGTTCTTGAGTGATCTAAATTTATCTAAAGATTGAAGTTTATAAATGATTTGTACTTTGAAAATAAAGTCATCAATACACTTTATCTATTATGCGCTTACAAATGACAATATGTGCCGTCAAACTAAATTTTCTAGAATATATCAACAAGTTTTATTGGGCGGCCATTTTTAACTTCACTTTGTAAAATAGATATACTGCCAGTGATTTGAGCGCAAATTTATTGTCAGAGGTAGAAAAAATTATAAAAATATTTCTTTTATTTAATAAAAGTAAAAAATTAAATAAAGAAATAATTTTTAAAACTATGAAAGTAAAAATTTATAGTTTTCAATCTGTAAGTTTTTTTTCCCTCAACAATATAAAAATATACATTTTTCTAGATATTTTTTCTATCTTTATTAGTAAATAAATTAATTTGTGAATGTAGCAAATCAAAATTGTCTAAAGAAATTTTAGATGAATTTAGAATTAACCAATTTTTATATGAATTTAATAGGACACTTTCAAGAATACCTGGAAAACTTATTACAAATTTTAATTTAACAAAAACTTTATTAGAAAATAATAGAAAAATTAGATCTATTAATGAATGCGGTGGTAAAGATGGAAAAAGTTGTTGCAAAAAAAAATTAAAAATAAATTTGCATTCTGTTGGATTCAATTTTATTTTAAATCCCATCAATGTTGATATAGGAAATTGTATTGGTAGTTGTATATTAAATGATGTAAGTTAAAATAACTTAATTATCTTATAAAATATTTTTAGAATCAATTTCCAAATGCAAAATTATTAAGAATTTCTGGTATTTCAACGAAACAAAAAACATCTTGTTGTTTTCCTGATGCATTTGAAAAACAATACTTTTATATTTATACAGAAAAAGGAGTTGTTATGAAAGCAATTGATCATATGTTTGTTGAAACTTGTCGTTGTACCTAAAACTACGGTCAAAAATTATTTCCAAATGTTTTAAATTATACTATAATTAATATTCATTAATAAAATTTTTTTCACTATATAATTTTAATATTTTTATAAACTACATATTTAAAATAAATTTAGCCACCCAGAAAAAAGAAAACTTTAATATTATTAAATAATTTTATAAATATATAAATGAAACACTTAATCAACTGTTATATTTATATGATAAAATAATATAACGACTGATATGTATACCTAAATAATTGAACTTTAAATATGAATTGATAAATAACCTTTAATCTTATAAAAATAAAGAATAAAAAGTAAAATATCATTAATATTAATATATTTAATATAATTAAATCTGAAAAGATATTTTTAAAACATAGTAAAAATATTTATTATTTATAATACTTTCACATTATTATTAATAATTAATCAAATTTTTTACATATTATATATTATAAAGAAAAACCATATAATATGTTATTACATCAATCATGAAAGAAAATTGTTTGCAACATTATATTGTTAAAATTTATAAATAATATATCTTAAAAATTATTCCTAATTCACATTACAGATAATTTTAAATAAAGTTGTTACAAATATTTTAAAATCTTTCAAACTAAAATATAAAACTTTAACAGCTAAAATTCTAAAAATAATTTCTTGTTTATAATAAAATATAAACTTTTTTTTTCTTTAAATTATATATGTATTTATACAAAACAAAAATTTTAACAATGAAACTTATAATACCAATAAGATTAATTCTTTAAAATACATTAGCAAAATAAACAGCAGATGTTTTTTTTTTCAATACCATTAAATTAAATCTTCAAAATTATCCATAAAAAGGTGACTATTTTTTTTAAGTTATTTTTAAAGCAGGAATTATCTCTAAAAAAAAAACAAATCATAAAAAATCTTTCTACCCTTTTTTAAATTAGAGATTGTTGTAAACTAACCTAACATTATTTACATATAAATTGTTTACTTAAATACATATTGTAACTTCATTTAATTATAAAAAAAATATATATATCATACAATTATTATATTGCAAACATTTTATAAAGATTTAAAAAATTTTTCTTGAATAACAATAATAAATTACAGTATAAAGTTTGTTATTGCCCACTAAATATCATTAAATTGCGTGATACGTTATTTAAAAAAAAGTTGTATTTTGAGAATATTTTTTGTTTTTCTTTATTATATTATTCAAATTTCACTAGAATTTTTTTGTTTATGTATTTTTAAACTAAATTTTGCTGGTATGCAAAAGAAAACTTTGCGCATTATTAAATATTCTTTTATTTTCATTGAAAATCAAAGAAATTTTACATTAAAAATAATAAGAATAAAGAATTTGTTTCAAGTTTGCTTTATCAAAATAGAATTGTTGATTCATTTTATATTTTTAACAATATCTTTTATTTTTATTTAGTTCTTATATATCTTGTACTTCCAAATTTTATAAAAAAAAAATGAAATAAAAATCTAAAAAAAGAGATAAAGATAACCAAATATTTCATTTTTAAAGATGTCTACTTACATCAATCATAATACCTTAATATTTTATTATACCAATATCCTTTTTAAATAAAAAGATTTATTTATATTTTAAGAAGCAATTATCTTTAATAAATGTTTTATTTTATTTAATACTGTATTTATAAAACTTTTATTACTTCTTTATATCTTATTCTTTATAAAGTTAAGCTTATAGTGTACTAAATCGGAAATTTCTACCATTATTTTGAAAAATACAAACTGACATCATTATCAGTATTTTTATTCTAATATAATCAGCCTAATTTTATTGTGCCAAGTGTTAAAACTTTTCTTTATTTATTTAAAAAGTTAAAAGAAAATTGTTACGTTATTTATGATGTAAAGCTTATTCTACAATGGACAAAAGGATTATCATATTAAATTTTAGCACATGATAGAATAATTTAATATTACAATCTTATTAGTTTAAATTCAAGTATAAATTTGTAAAATTTACTTAAAAAATGCCATTGTTATATGAAAAACATTTATAAATACATCAACTTCATTTAATTTTTTTTTTGAAGAATTTATAATAATATTATTATTATAATATAAAATAATTAATTATTTCTGTTTCACTATGAAAAAAGTTTTATTTATTATTATTATTATTATGTTTAATAAAATATTTTAGTATCAAAATTTTAAAAAATAAAATTTTTTTTAGTGTTAATGGTAAAAATTGTTAAAATTTAAAAAGTTAAAATTTTAAAATTTATCTTTATTTCATATTGTTTTCTTATAAATTTCTTTTTATTCAAATTTCTCACTAGAGAATTTAACAATTGTAATAGAAACTTTATAAAAAAGGATACAATGTTATCATTTAAAATATCAACTTTTGAAATCCTCTTTAAAAGTAAATATGGTAAATATCTCTTTTTGGTAGACATTGTAAAAACTCATTTAACTTTGTACAAAATTAGAAACCCTCTATTTTATATTACAACTATAAGTAATCATTCCCTTGAGAAGTTACTATATAAAGAATATATATACATAAGTTTAAAAATATTCCAAATATATATTTTATAATACTGATCATTTTACAATACTTTCTTTTTTTTTTTTTCTTTACTTATCTATCTTTTATTTTAAAATATGATTAACTTATAAAACATTTACTTATGCTTATCTATTTGATTATACAATAACTAAAATTATATCC
The DNA here is from genome assembly GCF_001040885.1 of Strongyloides ratti. Taxonomy (NCBI): domain Eukaryota; kingdom Metazoa; phylum Nematoda; class Chromadorea; order Rhabditida; family Strongyloididae; genus Strongyloides; species Strongyloides ratti. The sequence goes on along the minus strand of NW_020171512.1, from coordinate 353,298 downwards.
TCCTATTTATTGCGTATTTTTTTTTTCGTTATTTTAAATAACTAATAATTATAGATAAAATTTTTTTTTTTAATTACTCAAAAAGTGTAATTTATTTAAAACATCATTTTATAATTATTTAGTATCCTGTTAATTTAAAATATATATATATGTATATTGAATGAGTATAATTTACTTTATAAAAAATTTTTTTTATCATATGATTTATTTTTTTATCTCTAGATTTTATATATTAATAAAATTTATCATCTAACAAATTATATTTAAAAAAATACATTATTTAAAAAATATTACAGTATAAATCAATTTTAATAATCATCCTTATAATATATTTGCATAATAAATTATTATAATAACTTTAATCATTCTATCTATTTGAAAAGTAAAAAAAAAATATATATATATTGTTTTAGGAAAAACATTTTTTAAATAACAAATTCTCATCTTGAGAAATTTTATTAACTAAATCAACATTACTTGGTAAAAATACACAACTGTGAAAATAAATAATTGTTTCTTATATTTCATAAAAATTTGTGTTAAAATTTTATTTTTAATAAGTATATCTCAGCAAGGATACACTTATAATTAAGTAATCTTTTCTGTAGACAGTCATACATTAATTAAACTACACAGCTATGGCTTAAATATTTTTTTTTTTAAATTAAAGATTATTTATGTACAAAATATAACATGTAAATCTAAAATTTGTATAAATTTTTCTCTTCTATCCTATTATTTTCTTCTATCATTTCTTTATACTTTTTGAAACTTGAGCTTATAAGTAGTGTGAGTTGATTGCGTGTAGTCTTATTTCTTTTTTACAATATAATATCAGGACTTTTTAACAAAAGTGAAACTTATATCCTTGTACGTAATTTTATGAATAAATATATTAAATGATATCAAAGATATTTCTTTAAAGTTTTATGAATCATTCACATGCTTAATGAGAAAAATCCATTTACTTATATTATAAAAACATGTATACTGAATAAATTGTATATATAAACATACTCTAAAACTTTTCATAACCATACATTAAAAATTTTTTTTTTAAAAAAAGATTAATTCATTTATAATTTTGATTTTTTTTTATACATTTTAAAAAATAACTTACTTTTTTTAAAACATCTTTTTAAAAAATAACTTTATAGATTTGTATCATATATCACAACATCTTATTGTATTTTCATTTTTCTTTTGTTTAACTTGATTTACTTTTCTTGTCTAAAAATGAATTTATATTTGAAATTTTTTTATCTTTACAATATAACTATATAATGTAAAATTTATTTTTTTTAAATAAAATATTATACAAAAATTTTTCATGTTTTAAGAGATTTTTTTTTTTATAAAAAATAATAGAAACATCTTTATAGTATGAATATAACTATATCTCCTATTTTATTATTTTTTTTTATAATTATAAAAAGAAATATTTTATTGTTAAAACAATTAATTGTATTATTTTAATACCAAACAAATTAAAAATAATTTATTTATATATCTTTTATAATATGTAAAGGTAGTATAATTAAAAAAAAAATTATATCCTTTTTTCTTTTTATTAAAATTTCTTTCATTATCTTAACCATTTTGTTTAAATTATTTTATATGTATATGATTATCTTAAAATTTTTGATATATATATATATATATTTCAATTATATTACAGATTGTAAATTATTCTTTTTATATATATGTTTAAAAAAGGTAATATTACTGTAATTTTGTGCATAATAATTATCTATTAATTTGTATTTAGATAAATATTTTCTATTGAAATTTGAAATATTAAAAAAAAATTTCATATTTTGTTTTCATTATTGTATATCTATTTTAACAACTATTTCAACAAAATTGGATTTTGAAGACAAAATTAAAAAAAATAAAATTTATTATATAAGGTTGCTATAGCTGCTCAAGGTGAGCTTTCATAAGATAAATTATTTTTTAAAAAAATTTATTTATTGTTCATATTTTTATAAGAAAAAATATAGAACATATATTGTTTAATTGTTTAAATCTTTCTTTTGCTTTTAACAAAAAAAAAATACTATTATTTAATTGATAGAGAGAAGAAATTATTAAAAAAAATGTGTTGGGAATTTAGTTGATGTTATAAAGAAAAATTTGATTATCTTTTTACTATCAACTGTCATAGTATCTATATATCAATTTTCTAAATACGATCTTTATAAAATTCCTTTAATCTTTTACATATATATTTTGTTACCATATTTAAAAACACGAAATTTTTAATAAGTTTCATTTATAGTTTAGTATTTAAGTGGGCGTGTATCATTTAAAAAGAAACTTAAAACATTTTTTAAATAATATGATATAAAAAATTGTAAAATTAATATTATCCATCTATTCAAATATAATTATTATAAAAAAATAAAATATAATTTTTTTTTATTATTTAAAAATTATTTAATAATAGGTATATATTTTTATAACTTTCAAAATATTTAAATTATTTTTTGTCATTTTTTAAAATAAAAATATCTTTGTCATTTAATAATGTGGTACTACGTTTTTTTTTAAATATTAAATATAATAATAATTACATAATTTAATAATTTAGTTAATGATAGAAATTAAAAAAAAAAACTTTTTAACTGAATTAAATTTTTAAAAATACAAAATTCAATTAAAATTATGACACATAAAACAGTATTATTTTTAAGTAAGGAAGATCTGATAATGATAATTGAATTGAAATATATGGCTTACTGTCTCTCTGGAGATTACAATCACGCACCATTCGTCAATAGTTAATATTGAATATAATTATTTAACTTCATTATATCAAGTATTTTCCATATTTAAAAATAAACACTTTTTACAAAAAGTGCTTTAAGATATTCTTAAAATTATTTGTGACTTTATATTTTTTTTATTATTATCTCATCTCAAATAAGTATCATTAATTTAAAATACAAAATAACTTTATTTTTTTTTTATTTTAATTTTTCAACAAATAACATTAACATTTTATCCTTTTTACTATATAATGTAAAAATATATTTACTATTTTAAAAATTCCATATATGTATCCGAACATTCTTTATTTTTTACTTTACTATTGCCAATTAATAAAATAAATATATCATTTGTTGTGTTAAAAGAAACTATCCTTATGCATCTTTAATTTTTTCTTTTTTTTTCCAACACTATGTTAACTTTTATCTTTTAAACTAACAATAATAAATAAAAAGTAATTTTCGCGAGCAAAATAATTAATTATTATTTAATAACATTATTTAAAAATCTATAGTTTTTTTTTAACAATATTTATCCTTTATTAAAGAATCTTCTTCTATAGATAAAAAATATAACTATTATTGTTGTCATACAATATAGGGAATATACAAAGAATTATTTAAAAAATATATTATAAACTTTTCTAATAATGGGTGGTTTTAATATTCCAATATTAAATCATGATACGGATTGGGTCAAGGATTGGATTGAACGTACAACCAAACCAATTGAAGTACAAAAAAAATTAGTTCTTGTTGTTGTGTCAATTGCTTTATTATTAGATAATATGTTATATATGGTTATTGTACCAATAATACCAAAATATTTAAGAGATATTCATGCATATGAAGAGACATATGAAGATTATACTAATGAAACAAGGAAACTACAAAATGGTAGTATATTAGTATTACAAAGTGGTGGGCATGTTGATTACCTTAATGAAGAAATTGAATTAGGATGGTTATTTGCTTCAAAAGCATTACTTCAAATATTTGTGAATCCTTTATCTGGTTTTATAATTGATAGAGTTGGTTATGAAATACCAATGATAATTGGTTTGGTTGTTATGTTTAGTTCAACTGCAATTTTTGCTTTAGGAAGAAGTTATGGTGTATTATTTTTTGCTAGATCTTTACAAGTATGTTTCAAAAAAAAATTAATTATTTTTATTTTATTTTACTAAATAATATTTTTATTTTTTTTAAAGGGTTTTGGATCAGCATTTGCAGATACATCAGGTTTAGCTATGATTGCTGATAGATTTACAGAAGAATCAGAAAGATCAGCTGCATTAGGAATAGCATTAGCATTTATATCATTTGGATGTCTTGTTGCTCCACCATTTGGATCTGTTTTATATTCAATGGCAGGAAAACCTGTACCATTTTTAATATTAGCATTAGTTTGTCTTATTGATGGATTTTTAGTTTTTATGGTTATTCAACCTAAACAACGTGTTATTGATACAATTGATAATTTAAAAAGTGGTGAGAAAAAAAATGGTACTCCAATGTGGAGATTATTTATGGATCCATTTATTGCTGTTTGTTCTGGAGCATTAATAATGGCAAATATTTCTCTTGCATTTTTAGAACCAACAATTACAAATTGGATAACAGAAACTATGCCTGATACACCTGATTGGATGATGGGAATGATATGGCTTCCAGCATTTTTTCCACATGTTTTAGGTGTATATGTAACAGTTAAACTTTTAAAACTTTACCCACATTCATCGTGGATACTTGCTGCTGTTGGATTAGCAATGGAAGGTATCAGCTGTGCTGTTGTACCATTCATGACGTCAATGTGGGAACTTATTATTCCTTTGAGTACAATTTGTTTTGGAATTGCATTAATAGATACATCACTTCTTCCATTATTAGGATATCTTGTTGATACAAGACATGTTTCTGTTTATGGAAGTGTTTATGCAATTGCTGATATTTCATACAGTTTGGCATATGCATTTGGTCCTATAATAGCTGGTAGTATCGTTCATAATGTTGGATTTTTAGCATTAAATATTTTAATTTGTGTATTAAATGTTGGATATACACCTGTACTATTTATGCTTAGAAAAGTATATAATTATGAAACAATTAATGGAAATATTCAAGAAAGTCAAAAATTAACAAACATTGATAAACCAAAAGTACCAACACCATTAAATAGTAATAGTCAAGAAAAGTTTACTGGAAGTTATCAATATAATGATAATTGGGCAGAAGGATATGGTGGTGCCGGAAGTAATAACTATACATCCAATGAATTTCAAGCTAAACAGTATCAACCGACGCAGGAAAATCTGAATAATACTAATGATCCTTTCAATGTTCAATGGTGACAAAACACAATACTTAAAACAGAAAAACGCAAATTAAATAAAAAAATAATTAGTGTGAATATTATTTTTTTTTTCATATTAAATCATCCATTATAATTGATATAATTCAGCATTTCTCTTTTTAAAATTTTTTAGCTTACTTATATATTTGTTCCTAAATTTTAAACAAGCTTGATTTAAAATCTCATATTATTGTATGGCAATTAACAAGTCATATATAACCTAAATTTTTCAGAAAAAAAAAATATAACATTTTTTTTTATTAAATTTTAAAATCACTTAACTCATCTTATTACATTAACTAACTTTGAAAATCTCTTATATACTTTAAAATGGACTTTTTATTTAAAGATAAATTTTTTTTAACAATTTAATACTTTAAAAATATAATTTACATATTTTAAAAAATGATCATTAATTTCAATTTTTTTTCTAAACAATTTAATCGTTATATATTATTAATCGATTTAACAATTAACAATAAATAAAATTTATTTTAATTATATTTTAATATATTTACAAATAAATATTTTTTTTTTCATTTAATTATAGATAAAATATAATTACTATAATGGATTCACATAATATAACAAATATTAATTACGATGAAAGTAATAATGAAATAACAAAAAAAAAACACTGTGTGAAATCATACAATTGGAATGAGGTAAGTATAGTTAAATATGTTTATAAGAAAATATTAGAAATATTAAGAAAATTCGAAGATTATACGAAGTATTTAAAAAAAGTTATAAAAACACTTTTATAATATTATAAAAAAAATTCCCAAAAGACTTTACACTATATGCTATCTTCTTAAAAAGATACATTTTCTTAAATTAACCAACTAAATTTTAACTAATTTAATTTAATAATATGATAAAAGATACTTTATAAAGATAAAAGTCTTTTATTATAATTAATTTTTTTTTCAATAACATATATAAAGTATTTTTATCTTGGGTACCATATTTCAATGTTGACTAATTAAAGATTTTAAGTAATTGAATATATATTTTAAAAGAGAAATTTAATTCTTATCATGACTTTTTAGTCATTTTATCTTTTTAAAAAAGTAGTTTTTTTTTTCTTTTACAAATTACTACAAATTTTATAATTTGTTAATATATTTGTTCTACAAATTTTAAATATACTCTAAAAATGTTTATGATATATTCAAAATATTTATATAATATTAATACACATATAATTAAAAAAAATATTAATAGGTATATAGTTACATCAACAAATGAAAAAAATAAATTTAATAGTATTAAAAAAGTTAGAAATTTTTAATTAATTTTAACTATAATTTTATTTAACATTTTTTAGCCACCATTACCAAAACCACCAGTACCATCATTAGAACATTCTTTCAAAAGGTATTTAGAATATGCTTCAGTTATTTGTGAATGCCAAAATGATCTTGATTTTGAACAAACAAAAGCAGCTGTCAAAGAATTTTTTCCAAATGCAGTTGAGTTACAAAAAAAATTATTAAGTATGGCTGAAAAATGTGATAATTGGATTAATAAATTTTGGTTACCTGAAATGTATTTAAGACCTAGGTATCCATTACCCCTTTATTCTAATCCAGCATATATATTTCCTCAACAAAAATTTAATTCAACTGATGAACAATTAAATTTTGCAGCATGGTTAATTAGAGGTTTTGAAGATTATAAATTAATGATTGATAATCAACAATTTCCTAGAGAAATATCAGCTGGTGTTGAGAAAATTCCTGTATGTATGGAACAATATAAAAGAATACTATCATGTTATAGAGAACCTAATTATGATTGTGATAATTTTTATTATAGAAGAGAAAATCCTACTTATTATAATGAGGATGGTGATAGCCATATAATAGTAATGTGCCATAATCAAGCATTTGTTTTATATACAAAAATAAAAAATGAATTTTTACCACATTCTGAAATACTTTATCAACTTAAAAAAATTTTAGATTACTCACAAAATAGGCCAACAGCAACACCAGTTGGTGTTATGACTGCAGGTAATCGTGATAAAGCAGCAAAAATATGGGAAAATCTTAAAAAAAAACCATTAAATAATAGATCATTAGAATGGATGAAATCTGCTACATTTGTATTATGTCTTGATTTTGTTAAAAATTTAAATTCAAATACTAAATTTGATAATTATGAAGATTATTTAGCATATCGTGGTCATCATATTTTACATGGATTTGGTTCATTAGGTGTAGGATTAAATCGTTGGTATAATAGTACAATTCAAATTGTTGTATCTGATACAGGAACAAATGGATTATTAATAGAACATTCAGTAGCAGAAGGAATAGTAATAATTAATATGGCAGAACATGTTCAAAAATATGTTGAAAAAAATATTAATCGTTCAAATGTATATTTATATTAAATTTAATTTTTTATTAATTTAATTAATTTTTTCTTTAGATAATATCTCCAAAAAATATGTATGATCCCAAACCATTAACATGGTCTATAGATGGAGAAACCGCAAATTTGATGATTTCATGTCAAAAAGAATTTAATAGACTTTCAGATGCTTTAGAATTAAATATTCTTTATTTTGATGAATATGGAAAAGAATTTATTAAATCAAAAAATATATCTCCGGATGGCTTTTGTCAATTAATAATGCAATTGGCTCATTATACTGCTCATAGTAAACTTGTTTCAACGTATGAATCAGCTTCAATAAGAAGATTTAAATATGGTCGTGTTGATAATATAAGAGCAGCAACACCTGAAGTATTAAAATGGGTCAAATCTATGACAACATCATACAATGAATATACTGATAATGATAGGAAAGATTTATTTTATAATGCTGCTAAAAAGCAAGCTTTAATTACAAAAGAGGTATTTTAATAATAATATTCACTGTCTTTTGTATTATATATATATAAATTTTTATATTTAAATTCATTATTTATTTAGAATATTCATGGCGAAGGCATTGATAATCATTTATGTGCATTAAATGTATTAGCTAAAGAAAATTTAAGCCACATTCCAAAGATATTTGAAGAAAAAACATGGAATGAAACAATGAGATTTCCTTTATCAACGTCACAAGTAACAACAGTACAAATAACAAATGATACGTATTTATGTTATGGAGCAGTAGTTGATGATGGATATGGATGCTCATATAATTTACAAAAAAATTTTATTGTTTTTGCGTCATCATGTTATAAATTTAATGATAGAACAAATGGAAAATTTTTTAAAAAATGTTTAAGAGATAGTTTAAGAATAGTAGCAAATCTACTCAAAAATTGATAAATGTAATTAAATAAAGTATACTAATTACTTAACAACCCAAATTACTGATCTGTATTAATGAATATAAAAAAAAATTATATTACATGACATAATTTTCTTTCATAAATCATTATAAATTTCTAATTAAAAATTTTTTACTTTATTATATTGTAAATAATTTTTTTTTAACCTAACAAAATTTTTTTAAATAAAATAAATAATTTTGTTCTTTTAATAAACTTAAATTCATATTTTATGTTTACAGCTAAAAATATTATAGTGTCATTATCTTGATTTATTTTCTAATTACTAGCTTTTTTTTCTTATTTAAAATTTTATCTATAAAAAAATCTATTACTAGTAATAGATATATTTTTTAAAAATTAAACAACATTTTGTTCTATAAAAATTTTCTTATTTTATTTTTTAAAGATTAGTTTTTTTTTTCTCTTTGCACTAAACAAATTTGTTTAAAAAAACGAAATTATTTATATGTTTATTGGACGTCATTCCTTAAATTATTTTCTTTTTAAATTAATGATTATAAAAAAAGTTTAAAAATTAAATTTTTTTATTAATACTACTGTAATATAATTTTTAAAAGTTTAAAGAATACATTTATCTATATAAAAGTATATAAAAATTCATAAAAAAATTTTTTATTTAAGGTTAAATCACAATTAAATGACATTGCTGTATTTATTTGACTTTAAAAATTAGAGAATTTTTTTATTTCACTAAATAGACATCATTTATAATATTTTTACAAAACTTTTTTAAAAAAAAAAACACAAATTAAAATACTTTGATTATGGTTCATGACAGTTGAATTTATAAATAAAAGCATAAATTTTAATAACAATAAAATTATACATTATCAATAATATTTTCGCCTTGATTAATGAGATTTGTTATTTTTCCACATACATCTTGGTATCTTAATATCTTTAATTTTGTATTTAATAAAAAAAAAATTAAGTAAAAAAAAATTTACCCTATTTAAATCAGTAGAAGTAAAAATCGAATTACAAAAATTAACAGCATCAACAATATCTTGAACTTTTGGATGTTGGTCAATATCTATATTTGCTAAAAGATTAATGTATGATTTATTATATATTATTTAAATATAGCTACATAAAATTTACATAAAAAAAACATTAATTATTTTTAATAATTTTTTCTAATTTAAACATACTTCCGATAAAATATGTCCATGCACATGTTACTGGTAAAATTTTTATTGAAATAATTGTAGAAAGAGCAAAAAAAACCAGAATACATGAAGTATTATTCATAATTTAAATATTTTTTCTATAGTTAATAAAAAATTAGTATTTTAGATGTAAAATTAACAATTTGAATTTTAAATTCTAAAATTTCTAATTTTATAGATAATTTTTAATATTTGAAATCATCTTTTTAAGTATATTAAACAAAATAATTAAAAATTACTTTAAAAAAAACGTTTTTTTTTTAAAAAAACGAATCAGGGTGGAGTTAAATTAATATATTAGAATATTTAATTAAATTCTATATAATAAATACTATATTAAAAATTTTTTTTAAAAAATACGTTCTAAAAAAGAAAAAAATGACGTATGTAGTAGGATAAATGATTAATATCTATTTCCCTTATAAAGATATTTTTATAATATATTACTCTTTATTTAGAAAATTAACGAACTTTTGAATATGGTAATTTACAAAAGAAATATATTTTAGTAAATATTGGTGTAATAATATCATGGTGGTTTGATTAATTAATATTTTTTTTATTAATTTTATAGATTAATGGCTTTAAAATTTAATTCTCCTTTCTACGACAAAATGTTAACTGTACATAAAAATATTTTTATTTACATTTTATTACAAATAATCTTAATTCTTATTGATAAATATTAGAAAACACATGTATTTATTTAAAAAATTTATAGAATTAAGTATGATTATTATAGATTTAAATAATTTTTAAAATTTAAAGCTTGTAAATTTTCCTTTTTCAATGAAAAAATTAATTTTAATATATTTGATCAATATATATATATATATAATTTTGACCATATAAACATTTATATACTATAAAAATAATAATTGGCCATTTTCAAGTATTATTATTTTGTCAAACATATATCATTTTTAAAATTTCTTTTTATTTATTTAAAAAGCAAAATACATATGTAAAAAAAAATACTTTATACATTTTAAAATTTTAAAAGATGTAAAAATTAATTTGTCTAGATAAAAAAAAATTAAGTTAATGATCAATATATAAATAATTTTTTTTGTTAGCCATAAGTTAATATAAAAAATAATAATTTCTTTCTTTTTTTTATATTATTCAATCAATCTGTCCTTAAATAGCAATTTAAATCTAAAAAAAAAGTTATTTTTATTAAAATTTTTAAAAAAATTTACTTTTCAATTTTACGTTCATTCTCTACACGAAATTTGTATATTTCAGCCTTATTCTCTAAATTAACTATTGAAAAAATAGCATCATATAATGAGTTTTCATCAACAGTAATACGATATGATTGTTGAGTTAAATCAATTTGTTTGAATGGTTCAAAATCCTAAAAATATAATTTGATTAAATTAACATAGTTTAGAAAAAAAAGAAAAAATACTTACAAATTCACCTTTAAAAATACTAAATATATTTAAATTAGAAAAATCTACCCATCTTTTAATCTCACCAGTTTTATTTTTTTCAAATATTGATATTTTTTCAAATGCGATATTTTGAGTTTTGCGAAGATGATGATTTTTGGGTGCCTTAAATTTTTTGGCTTTAAAAATATGTCCAAATTCTTTTTTAATATCATAAAAACATTGTGGACAGACTTTATATACATTTGTCGAATCTGGATCAGCATTTCTTGACTTTGGTATTGGAGCTTCACCTGTACAACTTGAACAAATTAACTAAATATTATATTATTATTATTATTATTTAATATTTATAACTTACAAAACCACATAGACGACAATGATGACGTCTCAAAACACGTAATTCAACACCACAATTTGGCATTAAACATATATTGCTTTTTTCATCAGGTATCCATACAGCTTTATATAAAATTCCATCATAATTATAATCTGTTTGTATATCAGGATTATTTTGTTTCATTATTTTAACTCTTGTATCTTTAGCATTTAATGCATTTTCTTTAATTTCTTTTAATTTTGACACCCAAATATCTCTTTGTTCTTTACTAGAACAAATAAATGCTGTACTTTTTTCTCCCGTCATAAGTTCAAATTGATTTTCATAATCAATATGATCTTTTACTTTAACTTCATAATCCTCAACATTATATACTCGAATTTTAGATGAATCCATATATTTACCAATTAATGAACAATTACAGATAATTAAAATATCATTAAATAATATTAAATATCTTTGTAATTTATCACGTCTTGCTTGTTTAGTTAATTCACCTTCATATATAAATTTACGACATGGATGAATAATATTATACTTTCCATGAAATCTTTTATTTAATTCTAACATTTTTAATGAATTTTCTTCTTCTTTTAAATCAACATTAACTTGGTTTGCTAAATTTTTAACTAATGTTATTGCTTTTAAACTTGAATCATATTCTTCTGGATATAATGATTGATCAATTGCTTTAGAATATCTTTCCATTAATAATCCATATCTTACTAAATTTTGATGAACAGAATCTAATTCATGTAAAACAGTTACACCCATCTTTCCTGAAAAACCATTTTGTCGTTGATCATTTATTGTTTTAATATTAAGCATATTTTCTTCATATAATTTTGTTAATTCATTTAATTTTTCATTTTCAAGTAATGCTTTTCTATATATATCAGCAACATCATTTTTTCTTCTTATAAAAACAGAACAAATTTTTAAGTAATGACCATCTTTAAGTAAAATAGATGCTAAATTTGGACTAGAATTTCTCCAATTCATTAATAATAATGTAAAATGTTCTAATAATACATGATGTACATTTAATATTTGTGATAACGCTTCAGATATTTCCTCAATAATTGGATATTCTTTTAATAAATCTTTATTTTTGGGTGAATTACTTCTAATAAATTCTGGATAGTCTTGGCTTATACTTCGTAATTTTATACAAAAATTATACTCAACTTCAGCAATTTCATTTACTATTTTTTTTAACTTTTCACTTGTATCCTCATTAAGAAATGAAAATAATATTTCTTCTATTTCTTCTAAAGTTTTTAATCTTTCTATACTAGTATTTGCGAATGTAGCTCTAAAACGTTTAACAAAAATAAATAAATTAAAAATATTTTTTATTTTTTAATATTAGTTACAAACCTTAATGATTTTCCACCAGGACTATTTTTACTTTCTATTGATTCACTTCTTTTAATTGGTAAAATTTTATTTTCTATTTCATTTTTGATCGTTTCATCATTATTTAAAGACATTTTAGATTTTAATGTTACTAAAAATAAATAAATAAAAAAAAATAAAAATATATTGAAAATGATACTATATATATTATATATATAAATACATATTTTGTTATTTTCAATAAAATATTTGACTTATATAAAAGTATCTAATAATTTTAAATTTTATTAGTAGTCGTATTGTTAACATTATTAACAAAAATAACATCTTTAAAAGTATTAAATAGATAAAAAAATTTGATTATTATTTATTAAAAATATTAAAAAAAAACACTTATATAAGTTTTTTTTTTAAAAAAAACTTTCACACACCTCACTACAAATATTTTTAAATATTAAATATGGAAACAATATATAAATAAAAATTTAAGTCACAATAAAATATTATATTTTGTAATATATTAAAAGAAATATTTTAAGTAGATTATATACATATATTTTATATACATTTATATGTATAACACATATATAAATATAATAACTATTAAATAATCGGTGTATAATAAATTATATTGTTAAATAGTTTAAAAAAAGTTTTTATTAAATAATGGGAAGAAAAACTTTTTTATGTATATGAAAAAAGTTTCTCACACAATAAATTTATTACACAATAATTTATACCAACTAATTATCATAATGAAATATAATAAAAAATTTTTTGATTTTCACGTATCATCGGAAAAATTGAGATATAATTGCTTTCCATAAAATATATAGAAATAAATGAATAGGAATAAAGTTGTAAATATTTGATAAAGTAACAATGAACCTACCTTGTTGATTGTTATTTTTATAAAATGATAATTCTTCTGTATCATATAGTCTTTTTGAATTCTTTGGAACTGGTGGTGACAATGTTTTATTTTCAAAATCTTTTGATCTATTTAAAGTTAAATAGTTTGGTTTTGGTAATGGAATTGGTTTTTTAAGTATTTTATGTTCGTTAGAAATTATATTATTCTCATGAAATGTTTTTGAATTTCCTAAAAAAAAATTTTTTTTATTTTAAATATAAAGAAGAAAAAAATATATTTAAAATTACTAGATTAAAATAGTAGAATAATATATAGAACTTAATAAAAGTTTAAACAAACACATTATTTAATTTTAACAAATATAAAAATCAATAATTATATTTGTTAAAAAATATTGAATTACTTTCATTTTTTTAAGATAATCATACTTTATACATATCAATTATATGTTTAATTGTAACTTTAATATTAAATTTTTTAACAATCAATCAACTTACCATTATTCAATGATTGTTTTTTTACTCCAAAAGTAGGATAGTTTTTATTATCACCATATAAAATATTTTTTTTGTTAAGTATTGCTGTAAGTTCTTTAACAGATAATGCAGGTTTTGTTTCAATACCACTTGGTGATTCATGACCACTACTTTCGTTTAACAATTTAAAATCATTAACATTTGTTTTTGTACCCATAATCAAAACTAAAAATAGAACAAATAAGCAAATTTACAAAAAAAAAATAATAAGAATTAGGAAAAAGAATAATATTATATTAACATTATATTAACATTATATTTTTTTTTATGCGAAAAAAAAAGTAATATAAATTAGATGACAACGATTAAAACAGGAAAGTATTGAATTGAAAATTTTATACATTATATAAAAAAATTTTGTAATATCTCTAAAATTTGTTTTAAAAACTATGATTGTTATTTAAAAAAAAATGATAATTATTGGATAAATATATATGTTTAATATAAAGTTATTGCATGTTTACTATATTATATAAAGTCGCAAAAATAGATGCTTAATGTTTGTTTTTTGTTAATTGTAAATAGAATGACTCATCTATTAAAGTTACTTTAAGTTTTACAAAATAATATAGTATATTATATATAAAAAAAACTATTTTTGTTTAACGATTATTTTAAAAATGAAATTTGGTAAATGTTGTAATTTAAAATTTAAATAACATTTCCCTGTAATAAATAATTAATAAAATTGATAAATTTTAAGATTAATATAAAAAGTAACATAAAATAAATAACTAAATATTATATATAAAAAAAATTTATTTCATTTCATTAAAAGATATTTTTAATAACTATGCAAAAATGACAGTAAATATTCTTAAAAAAAATAATATTGTGATTTTAAAATAAATTTCAATTTACTTATTATTATAATATTTTAGTTAATCATTAAACATAAATAAAAATATTGTATAATAAATTAGATTTTTATTAAAAATTTTGAATAGGTATAAAAATCAATTTATATTTTAAAATCAAAGAAAAATGTCAAAATATATTTTTTCCCTATTACAACTTTAGTTTGTAAATTATATTTTGCAACTTTGATCTATAACAATAAAATAAATTAATTAAAAATGATGTATTTAAAATTACAACAATAATATAAATATATTTTATTTTATTATGCTGATGAAAAGATATTATTTACAATAACAAATATAATTATTTTTAATTATTCTCTATCTCTAATATAAAAAGTATTAGTAAATATTTTAAAAATAATTTTTTTGGAATTTTGTATTATTCTAAGTAATATTTTTAAATGTGAATATAAAATTTTTGTTTCAAAATATTTTGTTAAAATTTATATATTATAATTAATACTTTTATATCTAAATAATCAATGATTTAAATAAATATCTAAAATTTATAAATTGAATATGATCAATATAAATAAGAGAAACGATTAATAAAAGTGAATATAACATTTACTTTTGTTCTATTCAGTATGGTACTAGAGAAAGTAATATAATTTGTACTGAGACCATACTTTTTCAACACAATACCAATATAATACCATTTGAATTATAATATTTATATTTATTTTAAAAATATGGTTAAAATTATACAAAATAAATAAAATTATATCATGTTGTTGGAATAATTTAATTAAAAAAAAAAGAATTTTTTTTATACTTAAAGCATATAAAATAATTAATGTATTTATTTTAATTGATCTGAATAAACAAACACGTCATAAAATGTATAATTTTATTTTAAATTTGATAAATTAATTATTTTTAAAAATATTTTTACTATTCCATGTGTCAATTTTTAAATGCTTCAACAAAATTTTTTTTTTATATATTTTTACGTAATATTTTTATTCATTATAAGAAATTAATTCATACGTAAAGAATAAAATAATAATTTAATATTTTATATAAATTTTTAAAAATTTTTAAAAATATATTTATATATAATGTGAATTTTATTATAAAATAACTTTACTTAGCGATTAATAAATTTTATCATTTTGGACATAATATAATTCAATTTTATATATTTTTTAGTTTGAAATTTGTATGTTTGCATGCTTAACATTTCACCTAACAAATTAAAATTCTAATAGACTTATGCTTTTTTGAGTATTAGTTGCTTTTTTACACTGTAAATAATTGCAGTTTTATTTCAATAAAGTGTTATAATAATGATAAATATCCTTAATTAGCTATTTATGACATTAATTTGTGTACCCCAGTATATTTAATTGATATATTTTTTCCATTAATTTTACTAAATTAATATATTTATTTTTAAAACACTGATTCATATTATATGTTTTTTTTTGAAATTTTACAGTACCATTCTAAAATTATTTTATTTTTATTATATTTTTCTATTGATAACAAATTCTTCTCGAATGAGTATAAATTAAAAAAAAAATAATTATTGCCATTGAACCAGTTTTGTTTAATCGATTAACTGAAACTTGATTGTTTTGGATAAATATTTGAAACATTAATATACTTATTTCGGCATTTATGACAATATAAAAAATTTTTTAAATGTGAAACTGAGAAAAACAAATAAAAAAAATATGTAAAATTGTGCTTAAAAGTAATAATTTTTAATAAATAAATATAAATTGTTTTGAAAATTTTTTAAACAAAAATAAAATTGTAGGTATTATAAAAAATGAATTAAATGTTTTTATATATATATTTATATTAATTATTGTAAAAAAAATATTAATTTTTAATTAATCAAATCCTTTTTTGAAGCCAATATTATTTTTATAAATATATAACCATACAATAGTGTTTAATTAATGTTATAAAAAGAATAATAAAAAATTTTTTATGAATGTATGGCAAACTTATTGAATTAAAAAGACATAAAATTTTTACAAGAATCAAAGTTTTTTTTTTATTTTTAAATATTTTGATTAATTTAATATAATTTATAATAAAATAGATTAGTGATATTTAAATTTTGTTATAGCAATGACTAAAGGTATATATATTTTATTTATTTGTCATTATTGTATCTTTTCCAGAAAATGAAATTTAATGCCTGTATATGGTAGTAAATTAACAAAAATTTAAAAAGGCACAATTTTACTATAATTTAAAATTATTTAATGTATCTTTTATGATTTCAAAGCATCCAATTATCCTTTATATAATGAGGATAATTTTGTTATAACATATCTCAAATATATAAGGTTATTAATTTAAATATGGCCAGCTTTTTATAAGACACCTCATACATGTGTTAAATAAATTTTTTTATATAGTTATAAATTTATTATAAAGAAAAAAAAAATTTTTTTTTTCATTAATAATATTTCCTTTTACTTAATGTAAAGAATTTTAAATTTTCTTTTTTTTTAACTTTTTATAAATGTAAAATTTTTTTTATTTTTAACTATACAATTTGCAAAAAGTACATATAATATGTCTAAAAATTTTTTTCATACATACTTAAGAATATAATAATTGTTTATTTTAAAAAGATAAAAGAAAATATATTTATCTATTTTATGTTAAAAACAAAAACAGTAAAGCCATATATTGTTGATTGTGTAATATATTTAGTTATCCTTAAATATAAAGTAAAATGTTTCAATTAGACTGAATTTCAAAAATTATTTAAGCAGATGTACCATTGCGCATACAACTTTTTAGAATAGATTGTTGAATAAGTAATTGGATAAGGTTTGTCCAAGTCTACTATATGAAAATATTATTCTGAAATATATATTAAATTATCTTTTTTTTTCCAAGTTAAATATTATATATTGTTCATTTTTATATCTTTATTTACAATATTTTAATTTTTTTTTTATATATTTATTTAAAAAATGTAAATCTATATTTTTTTTTATATATAATAAAAAAAACCATAAAAATAATTAGCGTGTCTGTTTTTAATTATATAAAATACTAGCAATTTATGGATTATTATAGGATTAAATATTTTTTCATTCATTTTTTTGATATTTATAAAAAAAATAAATAAATATATTATTTTATACGTAAGTAGAAAATAATGTATTATGTATAATAAAAACAATTTGCATAATTATGTAACAAAAAATTGGACATTTTTTTTATTAATATTGTCAAATATAATTTATTAAATTAAAAAAATTTAAAAGTCATAAAGTATAAAAGTTTATGACAATTAATATTTAAAAGTACATTTACTTATTTTATTTTTATACTATAAAAAAAAGAAGTAACAATTTAAGAATATTTTATCTTTAATGAGAAAATAATAATATCCAAATTAATATTAATTAGGGAAAATGGTTTTTAGACAATTAAAGTATTCTTTTAATAGTACTATTAAACAAATATTTTCTTATTATTCTATTAAAATTATTTTTTTATGAATTATATATTTTTATAAAATTATGAATTTATTTTATAGAAATTTTAAAAATACTTTTAATTGATAAGAAATTTACTAAAATTATAAAGTTTGTTTATATCATAAATAAAAACTTATTAATTTATATGTTAAAAGTGACATAAAATTATTATTTATATTTAAAAATAAAACTAATGAAAAAGCTTTTAAGTTATTTTAATTTTCATAACAAAATATATCTTTACCCATTATAATATATTTATACGCATCAAAATAACAAAAAAAGCTTTTTTTTTTAAATATTTTAACATTCTTCAGCTATTTTAATTATATTTTAATCAGAATAAATACTTTTAAATTTTTTTAATGATATTTATATTATATATTTACAGCATATTTTTATTTTATAACTTTTCTTAATTTAACTTAATTATTTTAATTTTTTTACTAATGTTATTTTTTTAAAATGCTAAAGATAAAAAAATGCTTTTTTTAATGTTTTCGAAGTTTATGGTAAATAAAAAAAAGAAAATTGTTAACAAAATTTTTTTTTTTTACAGATTATGTTGAAATACATATTTCTGAAAAATTTTTATGTTAATGTGAATATTCATAAGATTAGTTATTATTAATAGTATAGTATGAAATTTATATATATCTATTTAACGAAATATTTTCTTTTCCTAATAAAATGTCAGTTACTGTTATGATATATTTTCATAAATAGATTTTTTTTTTTCTTATTAAAGATAACAGGCATAAATTTTTAAATTTATAATTTATGAATATATTTTTAAAAATTTAACGAATTATAATTGTATTTCATTTTATGTTAACTGGTTTTAAAATCCTACATTATTTTGTCTAAACTATTTAAGATAGTTTTTATTTTTTTTAATACAAAGTGTTAAATCTAAAAATAAACAGATATATAGTTCTTTTTTTAAATCGTTAAATTATCATTTATTCTTTATTTTTACTCAAAAAACGTTTACATAAGAAAATAGTTTAAACGTTATAAAAAATTAAAGTTTGTATAGATTTTTGACATTTACTTAATCCAGTCGAAAAAAGTTAAAATAAATTCTTAACACTTTGTTTTATTTTTTTTTAAATATTTATTTTCATATATATACATGTTTTTTATGAGACTTTTTTTTACCAGATTTTCTAAAAATTTAAAAAAAAAAATTTTTTTTTAACAATTTTAATAACAATATTTAGATTTTTAGTTTTAAATATGTTAATAATAACTGAAAATGAAAATATTCTTGAAAGATTACGAATATCTTTAGATATTGGTGATGATAAATCATTAGTTGAACCTGAAAAATTTGAGGCAGATGCAGCAGTTTTTAATTTGAAGAAAAATTTATTTAATTTTTGTAGTACTAAAATTGGTTATTTTATTTTGATGGGAAAAGACTTTTCAGAACAATATCAACAATTAATTGTCAAATGTATACATCAAGTAATTGTTCAGGTATCATTTATTCATTTTTTTTTTCTTGACTTATTGTTATTATTTTATAATTCAGAGTGGAAAAATTAAAATACTTATACTTAAAACAGAAGTTAATCCTGAAGATAATGGTATTTTAAAAGATATAATTAATAAAACAAAAGAATCATGGTATTCTCTTTGGAATTTACAACTTGAAAAGACACTTAATTTGTCTGAGTCAATAAGTAAGACAGAAAGAAAAGGAAAACTTGAAAAATGGTTACATTTACCGAATATTGATGTGGCATTGTTGTCTTTTGACGACCCAAATTTACATAAAAATATATGTACTTTTTTTAATATAAACCCCATTGGATATATAAATCAAATATACACAGAATCTTTAAAAGACATTGATATATCAAATGATAATTTGTTTGATGGAAAAAAATGTGATATAAATAATTCTCATTTAACTGGACATGAATTACCAAATAAGCCACCAGCTTTAAATTGGACTCCTTTTCCAAGATACTCAGAAGTTCAAATATCTTTAAAATATAAAATACTTAAGGGCTGTTTAACTGAAGATATGTTTAGATTTATAATTTCATTAGCTGGAAAATCTTATAACTGGGAATATAAGTATGAATGGATTAATGGAATTTTGTTAAGAGAGGATGTAATAAAAGTTACTATTATACGTAATGATATTGATGACGACAAATTTACATTTTTAGAAATAGCTGGAAGAGTTGATAAAGATGAATTAGATGAAGATTATCTTATACCAATGAAAGCAATATGGCCACATTTAGCTCGTGTTATTAAATCAACATTTACTTATTTTGAAAAAAATGATACAATACCATATATAATGAATTTACTTTTAATAGGTGATATTTTTTTTGAAAATGATGATGCTAATTTTAAAATTGAGGCACGTTCTGTTGATATGGTTCAAAGTTTTACCTCAATTGAAAGACTTGGTAAAGTTGCATTTCGTGCTCATGATAGAACATGGCTTTTAAATTTGTCACAAGTTTTTCCAGGTAACATATTTTATTCATTATAGTAAATATTTTTTTTTAAGATATTCATCCAATTTGTGATACTGATCTTTGGAAAACAAGACTTATGGTATTTTCAAATGACAATGACAAAAAAGATATGAAAACAAAAAATGAGCTTCATAGTCAAAATTCATTAAAACAACAAAAAGATACAAAAATTTTGGATGAATCAAAATTAAATAATCAAAATTCAACATTTTTAAACGTTACTTCTCATAAAAATCGTGGTCGCAAGGTATCTTTTGGTGGGATTTCTTCTTTTCCTATAGTAAGTACAGGAAATAAACTTTCTCTTGCCAATTGTATTATACAGGACACAAATGATAATGTTATTGCAAATGATAAAACTATTGATAATAACAAAAATACTTCCTGTAATTCAGAGAAAAATAAAATTGATAAAACAAATGAAAATAAATTGAATGAATATAAAAATAATTATTCAATTCAAAATTTTGTTGATGATATTTTATTAAATGTAATGAAAAATGTTATGGATGAAAAGAATGATTAGTAAATTTTTAATATCTTGTATTCAACAAAATGTTCTTTTTTTTTCAAACAACTTCAATAAATAAAATATATATTCCTTATACATCTTTATTACAAAATAAATAATAATATTAAAAAAATTTCAGCAAACAATTACAAAGTATAAAATTATAATTAAAAAAAAAATGAATAAAAAAATTAAAACAAAGCTCGAAAAATAAACAAAAATTGTTATGTTTATTCTTCCGACCGGGAATTTCTAAATGTTCACCGTTTTAAATGGTACACTAGAAATTTTGGGAAAGACTAAGTCGGGCGGTGAGACGGTTGCTTTTTAAAAAGAAGCAAGTAAAACTTTATAAAAAAAAAATAATTATAAAAAGTTAAAAAAAATAAAAATAAAAGAAAAATGTGTTCTTTATATAGTGAAAATGTTTGTTTTATTAATGATGACTTTTAAGGGTATAAATACCTAGAAAATAATAACCTATTCATGAAAACTATCTCATGGAGTGATAATAACTTCTCATAAATAGGTAAGTTAAAATTAAGTCAAAATTAACCTCTATTTTAATATTTTTTCATATCATAGGTAATTTAGTTTAATTGTCCTTATATATTTCTGATATCTATCTCTTATCTAAGTAATCATCGCCAATAAATCTCTTATTAAAAATTTACTATATACATGTGGCAGTTCACATTCAATTGAATATGCTGGTTGGGAGAAGAAATAAAATTTTCTTCAATATAAAAAAGAACTGTTACATATATAAAAACACAACATTTTAATATCAATAGAGATCAAATATTTCTGGCTTTCATATAAGAGTAAATTTGAAATTCTATTAAATAATATTATGTTTAAAAAAACAAAATAACTTGAATGCAGCAAAATCTAATAATTTTTCATTTTCTGGATTTTCCTATTTTTTTTTTAACTTTTTTATCTTAAAAATTTGTATTTTTTGATTTCTTTTTATAGGAAATTCTTTTAAACTGCAATCAATATTTGCTGAATTTTACTGATAATTATTTGATAAAAAAAAGCAAACTAATACAAACAATCCAAAAGTTTCATCTAAAAAATTGCTCCATAATCTTTTGTTATTAAAATTATAAATAAACATATATAGATATATTGTTGATATTTTGAAATAAAAAAAATATACACTTTTCAATCTTCTTGTTGAATAGCATTTGTACTATCAGTTGTACTTGGACGAATATCATTTGTAGAAATAGTTGATTGTGGTGTATTAGATGTACTTCTTTGCATTAACCTTATACGTTCTTGCCACATTTTTAATCTTTCCTGTTCAATTGTTTGAGTATGATTTCGAAGATTTTCAATAGTTAATGGTAATTCAACGGAACATACAGGAGAAAAATTTCGCATTGATTGTTGCTTGTGTAAATTTGTAATATTATTATTATTATTATTATTATTATTATTAGTTTGTTGCATTATATCATTATCAGAAATAGTAAAAAGTTTTTGATTAATAAATGTATTTGTTGCTGAAATTGTTTGTGATGTATTTTGAAAGTATCTATGAACATTATCAAGATATTGTACTTGTTTAGTTGATAAATTGACTACTGGTTTTTCAATTATATTAATATTTTTTTGTATATACGTTGATGGATCAGTATTAATTGTTACCATTATCTTATTTTTTTGAGACATTAAATAAGTATCATTAGTTAATGAACTGAATGTATTATTGCAAGTTGTTCTATATTTATCATTAAAATTATTATAATCATAAATACATGTTTGATATTTATTTGGTTCAGCTAAAACATCAATCCCACCATCTTTTAAAAATTTTCCTAATTGAAGATGATCATCACATATTTTATGCCTACCAACAACCATTTCAATATTATTATTCCATGGATTAACATAGCCACACCATTCACTATTAATTCTTAAAATATGTCCACTATGTGTTATAAAACGTACATTATCTGTTTTAATAATTCCAAAATTTTTATTTTGTCTTAATAAATTGTGTAATGTAGATATAATATGTTGATCATCACGATATATAAATTGTTGTATACTTTTTCCAGTCATTTCACTAGGAAAATGTCCAAGATAAGGAATACTTTTTGCATCCAAATATAATAAAATATTTGAATGATTATGACGAGTAAAAAATGTTAAATCATCATTCATACTAAAATTTTTAAATGCTGATGGAATTGTAAGAAGATATATTTTTGCCACTTTTTCAACATTCATATTTGGTGGTATAAAACCCGTAATTGTTTGAGTTGGTTCATTCGAAGTAGGTGTTAAAGCGCCATTTAATGATGTTCTATTATTTGATGAATCTCCAAAGTCACATTGAAGTTCACATGGCTGAATTGAACCGTTTAAACTAAAAGTAAATTATTATAAATATAAATATATATCAAATTTAATAAATAAACGTATTAATTTTTTTTTTAAAATAAAAATACTACAACAAAAATATTATATAATATGATATTATATTTATATTTATGTTTCAAAAAAGAAATAAAGAATGAAATAAAGAAAGAAAGAAAATAAATAAATGTATATATATATATATATATATATATTATTTTATGAGACATTATTGGATCAAGAAAAGAAGCAATGATATTACGTAATGATACTGGTAGCTTTTATTTTATTTGTAACAGGCGGAGTAAACTCAGAAATGTCACTGACCAGCACTAAACGTTCCACACTATTTGTGGACAAAAGAAAATAATATATAATAGAGGTTAGCTTTAGGGTGATAAATATGTAAATTGACTAGCAAGTGAATAAATTATAAAAATGTAGGTAGAGACGTAAAATAATATTATTCATTTGTAAAAGTGCATTTTAAATTTTAAAAGGTCAAAATTTTATAAAAACTTTGTATATTTAATATAATTAAAATAAATTATTCATTCAACTTATAAGTATATAAACTTTGATAAGTATGCCATCTCGTACCAGGAGGTACAAAGAATAATGTCTTGTCTTAAAATAGAATATGATAAAAAAAAATTTTTATTGGAATAGCATTTTGATAACAGAATATATATTCTTATATTACCATAGATGGCTATTAGTGAATTATTTTATGCTAACTGCATAAAGTTGTGACTGGCACACATATTTTTGAATTAAAGCTTCTATTTGAAACAAAGATAAATGAAATAGCTTCTTATAAAATGATACGAGTGGTACCTGATGACAAAATTTGCAAAAATATTTCTTTGCAATTGGAACTGGTATAAAAAAATGATGGCACTAATAATAACTGACACATTCAAGCACAAGTAAATAGCTTTTAACTCTTGTACAAGGTCGTGATAACCACTTATCATTGTGTAAGTATATATGGTTAAATTTATATGATATAAAAAATATATGCTTTTTAATAAATAAATTAATAAAAATTATAAGATTAATTATTATAATTACATGTTTCTTAAACTAAATATAAATATCAATATTAAAAAAAAAATAAAAAATAATATTAAAAACAAAATAATATATATATTTTTTTTAATAATAAATTATTTTTTTGAAAAACTTTAATAGTAGTTATAACAAAGTAATATTTTTACTATCATTAGAAATAGACAAAAAATATTGTTTTATTGCTATTCTTTTTTTAATTTATTAGTTTAAAGGATGTTTTCATTGTAATTATAGTAAAACATAATTAATTTCTTATGTATCTTGCTGTACCATTGCAATAAAAGATGCAGCAAATCATACGGAATATTCAAAGACAACAATACACATAACGAACCTAATACATTGGTGTCGGTCTGTGTTGGGGTACATGACATGATTAATGACCAACTATAGACTAATGTTATATGAAGATTCTTTGGATATATAAAAGTATATTTATAATAAATTACAATAAGTATTTTTACAATAACTTACCATTCAAAACGAGCATATAATACTCTATTAGATTCCCCAGAAAAAGCATTCAAAAGGAAATTATGTGCAGCACTTCCGCATAACTTTGATAAAAAAGAGATTCCTGTTGAAAAATTCTTAAATAACAAAGATATAAATATATATATATTTTTTTTTAATTATATAAAAAACTACCTTTTCAAATTCATGATCAACAAAATGATTTGTTTTTATTATAATTCCATATGGCACTGAAATTGTGACAACTCCAAGTAATGATCTATTAGAAGGGAATGTATTAACAATTGAATAGCAATTTGTTTCTGTACTTTCATTAACATTTTCTTCATCAACAATATTATCAAACTTTGTAATGTCAAATTGTGTTGTATTCTTAGGAAAATGTATTTTATTTTTCTTTAAATTTTTTCTACTCTTTTTAATTGTTTTTCTTTTAATATTCTAAAAAAAAAAAATTAAAAAAAATAACATAAAATTATAATAATATTAAAACAAACATTTTCTTTAATCTTTTTTAAACTTTTTCTTTTAAATTTATTAATATTAGTATTATTATTTATAGAAAAAGATTGAGAATTTTGTTTGGTTATTTCTAACAAAATTTCACCACCATTTTGATCCATTTTATAATTAAAAAAATATACATATATAATATATATATATATGTATATATATTTAAGTTTGAACAGGTTTGATTGATTTAGCACTATTTTTCCTTCATTAACAAATCCTTTTACTAACTTTAAAAGTTTAAAGGAATAAATGATGAGAAAAATAGTGTCGAACCAGGCTAAAATAAAATAAAAAAATAAAGGTTAATTTAGTTCAATTATTAAATAATAAATATTATTAAAGAAATTATATAAAAAAAAAAATTAATTCTTTATATGTATAAAATAATAGTACAATATTATAACTAAATATTTTATGAGAAATAAATTTATTATATATTATTCAAAAAAAGAAAAAAAATTAAACTTTGATATTAAAAATATTATAATATAGATATTATAAAGTAGTGATTAAATATTAAAATATCTTCATAAATAATAAATTAATTTTTCATAAACGTTAGAAAATCATTTTATATAATAATAATTAGTAACACAACTATATATAAAGTTAAAAGGTATAATATTTAATGTTAAGGAAAGCTATATATAAATTGAAATAATCTTTATTTATTGTTGTCAAACAACGATATGAACGTTAAATGAGATCACAATTATAATATACTATTATCAATTGAACAGTACCACACACGCTTTCATTTATTAAAATTTATATCTACAAAACGGTGGCGCGAACAAACGTATATATTCGGATGGCTCAAAAATTTTTCTTACATATAACAATTCGTGCTTCTACCGCCAATTCCAATTTATTTAAATGGACATAGATAAATGGTCATTTTGTTGGTAGACACTAACAGTGACTATAATAAAAAGACAACCATAGACATATATGTTGTTAAACATAAAACGACCATTGTCACAATTGATAATCATAAACCAACGAGTGGACACTGGTTATGAAATAAGTAAAGTAGATGGATAAAAGTAAATTTAATTATGTCTACGTACCGATACGAACAGCCGGCTGGTGCAGACAGAGCATTTAAGATTAGCAGTGCTAAAGAATTGGGTAGTACAAGTGACGCACTTTATTTGCAAACACGTGTGAGGAGTAGAGATGAAAAGTAATACAACATTAATAATCAAAAGGCTATCATTCGACTTCTTGTTGGTAGATACTTAAAATAGCCTGTGCCTCTTCATATCATTTGTTAAAAGTGGATAAATTAACTGTGAAATAGTACAGGGTGACCACAGTACAATATTTTAAAAATATTTATTACATCTTAAATTTGATATATATTTATGATAATACACAATCATACCAAATTTAAATAAAATATGACATTTTCAAATCATTCTTTATTTGATAGCAAACAATACAATAATTAATGGAAAACATTTTTTCTTTAAATATATCTAAATTAACATTTTATTTTAATGTGATATCAATGTTCAAACACTTTTATAGAAAAATATTTATCTTCTATATTTTAAAAAATTATTATATAATCATTATCTTGCTTTTTATTAATAAATGACTTATAAAGGTTTAAATAAAGTAAAGAAAATTTAAAAATTATCATTATAAAAAATAATTACAGACACGATATATAACATTTAAAAATTTATTAATATTTAAATGACAAAGAAATTAAAAAAAAAAAAAAAGATGTCATATAACGTGTTAAAAATTATTTTTCTTAAGTTAATTTTTTTTTTCCTTATATAATTTTCAAAATATCAACAAAAAAAAAACAAACACTTTATATAAAAAAAAGCAATATATATAAAATATTTTTTTATTTTTCTTTTTGCCGATAATAAGAGATGATTAAAAATAAATTTTTTTTTAAAATAAAGTATAAACTTTATTATTATGATCAAAATTTATTTAAAAATTAATTAAATTTGATGATAAGTAAAACAAACAAACTTTACAATAAATATTGATATAATTATTTATATAAAAAAATTTTTTATTATAATATAATAATTAATATAAAGTAATAATAAAAAAATTGATCAAAAATTTTTATAAATTTTCTTTAACAATATTTTAAACTAAGTATAAAGTATGTATTCTATATCCATATTTATTATACACAATATTTAAAACTTTTTTATAAAAAAAAAAATTAATTATAAGCAATACATATATAGTTTTATATAGTATAGTTATAAAATTAAATTTTTTTTTAACCTCATTCAATATTAATAATATTAACAAATTTTTTTATTTTAATTTTAATATCATATGTATACATTAATACCTTCTAATTATATTAAAATCATTTATAATATCAATTTTTACTTATGGTTTTTTAATCTCTAATTTATTTTTAATTGTTATTAAATAATACTAGTTTCTCATATATATATATCTATAATTCGTTTAACATATTCCCTGGTACATATAAATGACCTTTAATATTAATTTTTAATCTTATTTAAATTTTTTATTATCAAAAAATAAGCCTGACACTTCATGGCATATATTTTATTAACCTTATATAATATATTATATACAAATATGTTTAAAATTATAGACATGTGAAATATGGCAATTTTTTTTTTTAATAGGTTAATGAGATTTTTTTTTAAATGTTACAGTATTAAAATAATTTAAATGAAAAATGGCATAATTCTATAAAAATTGTTAATGATATATAAAATTTTTAATTTTAATTTTATTACAATATAATTAATTTCATACAATAAATAAATGAAAATATATAATAATATATTTAATTATAAAATAAATAAAGATTTTAATATAATATATAGTTAAAAAAAAAAGTAAATTTAATAAATAATATTAAAAAAAAACAAACATTTTCTTGGAATGTGCTGAGCAAATAATCAGGCCTTATAAAAAATTTAAAAAAAAAAAATTTAGCTCAAAAGTTTGTTGCGACATCAAACTTTTGACACATTCATAAAATACCCGATATCAAATATTATATTTGATGTTGTATAAGATAGAATTTCTTAATGTTGTGATAAAAGATACTATTGATAAACACAACGTACTATAGTGTATTTTTCTTATAATTGCTAATGTCCGCAGTTTAATGTTCCTTGATCATTGTTTTTTAATTCCTCTGACATTTGTGAATAACGGTCATGTCGTATTTCAGTGTTATCATTTATTTTTTTTATGACATTTGTTTCACTATACTCATCATCATCTTCATAGTAAAAACCTACTGGACGTGTTATTACACCATTACCTCCTATGCTATGTTTCATTTCAAGACCAACATTTAAAGATTGTTGAAGGTTTGTTGTACCATAAACAAAATTAGAATTTATTCCAATATTATTACCAAATGGTGGTTTTTCTTTTTCTAAAAAAAAAATAAATAAAATTATTTATAATAGATTTAAAAACTATACCATTAAAATGTTTAATTCTATTAAATCTATATTGATTCATCCAAAATATGACAATAATTATAATAAATATAGCAACAACACTAACAATAGATATTGTTATAATAACTAATTTTTGTTGTTTTGGTTGGAAACGTATTTCACATCTATCACCAGAGAAATTTTCCTTACAAATACATTCAACATTTCCTTGAGTATTTTTTTTACACATACCATCATTTAAACAATAATTTGTACATGAATCAATACATAATGTACCATTCCCACGATATCCTGGTTTACATGTACATTCATATGATGGTATATCACCATCATCAGGAAGATCTTTACATATAGCATGCCATGAACAATCATTTTCACCTGTTTCACATTGATTTGTTGAATAACATTGACTTTCATGTGTTGCACCTTGTGAAGCAGTAGTATAATCAATTGGACATAATTTACATTTAGTTTGTTCTTCATTATCTTGAAATGTACCTCTTGGACAAAGATGACATTTTTTTTCTTCACTATATAAATATTGTCCTGGCATACATTTTGGTAAATTACATTGTTCCTTATTTATAGAATTTGTTGATTCTGTTGTTGTTCCTTCAGGACATAATTCACATTGTCTATGTTGTCCTTTAGTTCTATAACTTCCTATTGAACATGGTTGACATACTCCAGAAATTGTCATTTGTTCACCATCAGGACATTCATCACGACAATCATCAACTGTTATTGAAGTTGACAATAATGTTGTTTGACCTACACCACAGGCATAACAATTGAACTTTCCTTTTTCAGGTTGGTACATACCAACACCACATTCTTCACAAATAGAAGTTTGAATATTAAAATAATACCCTGGTTCACATGTTGGTTTACATTCATCTGGTGTAGTTGAACCAACACCAATTGTAGTTGTTGCATTTGGACATAAAATACATGATATTTCACCTTCACGTGATTGATAACTTCCAATAGGACAATATTCACAAATATTTTTTTTAATATTAAATGCCATTCCTGGTCCACATGGTACACAAACATCATTCTTCAAAATTGTTCCAAAACCACAATGATAAACATTATCAATTTTAAGTGAATTTAAATCTGGAATACCATTAGGTATTATTTGATTTAAATTAAAAATATCATTTAATAAAATTTCTGATTGTAATAAATCAATGATTTTAATATTTTTAGATGTTTCAGAATCTCTTTTAACACCAATTTCAATAGTAACATTAAACATTTGACTTGGTATATCTTGATCTCTACGTACTCGATTATTTATCTTTTTTGTACATTCAACAGTAACATTAAGATGTGAACATGAATCATCATTAATATCAAATTCACTTAATTTTTCATTACAAATTTTCCATTTTGTATTAAAATATTGTAATCTTTGTAAAATTTTTTCACCCAAAGCATTTTTAGCAGCATTATTACATAAACCGGAATTTGGAAAATTTACATTTATTTTAATGACACGATTTGCATTATGACTTTTAGCACAATTTGGATATCTAAAAATATGTTGATTTATATTAGGTCTCCATAATCCTTCAGCAGAACATGAATAAAATGATGGTGCTTCAATTGGAAATTCATATCCATCATGACATGTTATTGAACATACTTTATATCTATTATTAGGTCCCCATGATTCACATGCTTGTATACCATTTATAGGATCTTCTGGTGGTGTACAATTATTTGGTGATACATAAATATTAAAATGACATTCTCCAACATTATTTTTTTCATCTTCTGCTACATATAAAACCATATAATTTCCTGGTACAAATACCTGTCCTGGACGTAAATTTTTATCAATTTTTTTAATTTGTAATCCTAATGAACTTTCAAATATAGGTTCTTCCCATGTAACATTAATATTTCTTTTATTTGTTGAAATTAATATATCTTCTGGACAATTTTTAACAATAATTTCTTTTTCATAATTTAATGTTACTACATTTTTTCTATCATTTATATTTCTTCTTCCACATGTACTTTTATGTACTCTTTCAATTTTTCCTTTAATTTTATTATATCCTGTAAATCTTGAAACAAGTCCATCAAATATATCTTCAGCACCTTGACAATCTTTAACTATTAATGGTATTTCTGTATCAAAATTAATTATTCTATTCCATAAATTAACTCTTGTTATACTACCAACAAATTTTTTATCATCATCAATATTGCTACCAAGTTTTATCCAAAAATTACCATTTAAGAATGTATTTTGCCCATTTCCTATATCTTGAACAATTCTTATAGAATTCCATATCAATGAATATGTTCCAGTACCATCTAAACCATTCCATAAAAATGATATATGATTCCAATTTCCATCATTTATAATTTGATTTTGTGGAAATCTTAATGTAATATTTTCTTCATTATTAAAAAAATTTACAAAACATCCTTTGTCACTTATTCTTAATATTTCTTTTGAATTTTTATCATAATTTGGGCTTTCACTATTATAAAGTGTTAAAAAACTACCACCACCATTTATACCATGGTCAAATTTTACCCACAAACTAATACTTAGTCCATTTCCAGCAAATTGTAATGGTACAGATAAACTTGCCTCACCTATTTCTATACCATCCAGAAATTTTAAATCATAATCAACATCAACAAGTTTATCACAAGCTAAACCTGTCTTATTAAATGGACAAAGGCATTCATAATTATTGATTTGATCAATACAATATGCTGTTTCAGGACAATTATTATTATAACAATTATCAATATTTATTTCACAATTATCACCTGTAAAACCTGGTTGACATTTACATTTAAATAAATCATTTTGTTCATTAATACATTCTCCACCATTTTTACAAAAATCATCATTACATGTATCAATTTTATATTGACAACCATCACCAGTATATGATGAAAGACATTTACATTCTGAATAAGTTCCATGATTAATACATGTTCCACCATTTAAACATGGTTGTCCTAAACAAAGATCTGGTAAATTTTGACAATTAGTACCTGATACACCATCAGGACATGAACAATAATAACTTTCATCTGGTAATGGTATACAATGACCATTATTTTGGCATGGATTAGATAATAATAAACACATATTAATTTCTTCTTGACAATATTCACCTTTCCATCCTCTATTACATTTACATTTTGTTTCATTATTTTCATTATAACATATTCCATTATTATAACATGGATTTTTTTGACATTCATCAATTTTTTGATCACAATATTTTCCAATAAAACCTTTTTTACAAATACATTCATATTTATCAATACTATCTTTACATTTTAATGTACCATTTGGATCACATTTTGATAATTTACATTCATCAATATTATTTTCACATCTTATACCATCAAATCCATTTGGGCATATACATGTAAAATTATTTTTATCATTTTTGCAAATTCCACCATTATAACATTTTTCTAGAGCACAATAATTTACTTGATATTGGCATGTTGAACCATAAAATTCTGGTAAGCATTGACATTCAAAATCATTAATTAAATCAATACATATACCATTATTTTTACATGGATTCACAAGACATTCATTAATATTTATATCACAAGATTCACCATCCCAACCAGGATCACAAATACATTTTCTTGAAAATAATGAATCAACACATAAACCATGATGACAAGGATTTACTTCACATATATTAATTTTTTCTTCACACCTTTTTCCCGTAAAACCATCAGGACAATTACAATGAAAATCATTTATCAAATCTGTGCATGTAGCGTTAAAAGCGCAAGGATTTATGGCGCAATCATCTGTAATAATTTAATAAAATATTATCTTAAAATGTTAATTTATAAATATTTTTAAATATATGTAGATAATAAAATAAGTATTTTAAAATAAAAATTTTTATATATATTATTTATAGATCACTGGATAATTTTTCACATTTTAAAATAACAAAATAAAAAGGATTATATTTGTAATAAAAATTATAACAAAAAGAATGACTAAATAAAATTAAATTATAAAATATTTTTTGTTTATCTTAAGAGAAATATGGTATTTTTTTTATATAATATATTAATTATTTATTTTAAAAAGTATATTATTTAAAGATTATTTTTTTCAATCATACATCAAAAATCATTTCTATAAAATTTTCAAGGGTATTTGAAAACTTTTATTTCTCAAAAAAAAAAGTAGACATATAGATATTTCTTACAATAAAAATGTATAAAAAAGTTTTTACAAAATTCATGTTTATTCTGTCAAACAGCACTATTGAAATTTATTTTTTTTTATTATTACAATTGATAAAATTTAAGTAAACGACATAATAAGTAAGTACTTAAATTGTCCTATGAAGTAAATTTATTAGATTGTTATTTAAATATTAGTATATATATAATAAAGTTAACCATATTTACACAATAAAAATTGTTTTCACTTTCATATTTGAATTTCTCACTATTCTTTCATAATTTAAACAATATTATATTTGTAAGCTATTTTTATAAATGTTCCTATCAATTGCGTAAAAATATTATATTTTTTTTTAGTAATTTTTACTATTAAAACTTATAATAACAATTTTAAAATCGCACTATGCTACTTGTTATTTTTCAATAAATCTTTTTTTTTTCTTAATTTTCTTTCTATATTAAAATGATATTTAATACTTTTAGTAATTTTAAACTCTATTAATTATACCACTTTTATTTTTATTCATTTAGCTTTATGAATCTTCATTTAAATTCTTTAAAATATCATTAAATTACATTTTGAATTGTAAAATTATTTCTTTAATTACACTTCTTATTATCTATTTTTATTTGGTAAACAATATATTCTTATTTAATTGCATGATAATTATCTTAGTACAAATAAATTATTTTATTTATTGAAATTTGATATAATTTAAAATTTTTAATATATTAAAAAAAATTATATGTTTATATATAATAAAAGTACTTTTATAAATTTATAAAACATTAATTATTTATAATTTTGCCATCTAAATACATTATACATAAAAGAATAATTCATTGAAATATTATTAAAAGTAATATAAAGATATAAAATTTTTCTTTTTGCCAATAATTAAAGTTAATACTATTAAGTGATAAAATATAAATATATTCATATTATTTAATATACTTAATATAGTGTGTAATCTCATGCTAATATATTTATTATAATATTTCACCTGTCCATATATATTATTTAAAAAGGTATATTAAATGGTTTGCTTATTTGTAAATGGCTAATTTTAAATAATAATAATAATAGTAAAAGACAATTAATAGTTTAATCTTTTGTATTTCATTAATAATTATCCATAAAATTTGCTAATTAACAATAATCTATGGCTTTTAAATTTATCCAAGTATAATTTTGAAATATTCTATGATATTTTAAAATATATATCTAAATATTTACTTGAAAGATATTTTAAAAATAAAAAGTAAGGAAATGAAAGAATAAATTTGTAATGTTTATAAAGACTTTTATCTAAAATTTTCTTTACTAAATTAAAATAATTTTAGTTTATAAAAGAAAGAAAAAAAAAATTTAACAAATACTAATATAATGTTATCTTTAATTAGATATATTTAAAGTTTAAAAAAAACATTATAATATCATTTAGATATCTAACTTAAAAGTTATATAACATCTCTATCAATATATTTGATAAATAATACATTATATCATTGTTTTCTATTACCGAATAATAAAATATATCTTTTCACCCATATTTTAATCAAAATTTAAAAGATATATGATTGATATTCTAATACATAAATTATTTTCTATTTCATATATTCGTACTTAACTTATTTTTAAGAAGATATACTTTATGATGTTCTAAAAAAATTTTTAAATATGCCAATTTATTTTTATGTTATCTTTGATGATATAAATAATAAAAATTTTTAGCATACAATTCAAGTTTACAAGATAAATAACTTTACTATAAAATTCATTTAAAGCATCTGTTATAGTGAGTAAATCAAATCATAGATTATTTTTTATTAATAAAAACTTATATATATATATTTAATATAATATTTTCAATTATAATATACAAAGTAGAAATTATATTTAATAATCTAAAATTATTTTATCCACTTTGTTTTAATAATTTAAAAAAAAAAATTTTTTTTTTAATTTCATTTGTCATATTTTAATCATATATTTAAAAATAAATATAAAGACTCTTGTAAATGTAATTAAAATAATATCAAAAAAAAAAAATTGTCTTTATATAAATTTTTTTTTTCTGTTATTTATTATCTATTTTGATATAAACGTTAATATACTTTTTTCTTTCTCTAGTTCTTAAAGTATGGTTGGAAATATAACTAATATTATTGATGGCAAAGAATATATAAACTCTTGTGGCAAGTCCTCAATAATAAATCCAACCCATAAATGGAACGACTTAAATTTTGCCTCCTCAATGCACAATAACAAACAGTTATCATTATTGTCAAAAGAAAATACTTTTTCTATATCTAGAAATAAAATAAAACCTATTGTTAATTCTTCCACTACTCCTACTATAATACAATCTACTTTTGATAAAAATATTGAAAATTTATCTACATACCAACAAAATATACCCATTATATCTGTATTAAAAGAAACTACAAATATAAATTTTGACAAAAATAGTGACATAACCAATAGTTATGTTAAAACTAATCCTACTCTATCATCAATACATGACATTTTAAAAGTAGAAAAACTTCAACAAAATAATTTAAATATTAATAATATATTAGAAGAAATTAATATTAAAAAAGATTATTTACCATACAAAATATCAAGTACAAAATCAAATAATACTAATAAATTTTTTGACAATAATATATTATTTGGTACTCAAAAATATTATTCTACTATTAATATTTCGCAAAAAGAAAACCCATTTATTAATTTAACTGGTGATACTACTTCATCAAATATTAATACAAGTAATAATACTATTGAAAATATTTTTAATTCAAATATTGAAAATAAAAATAAAGAAAATTTATCAGAAGATAAATCAAAAAAGTTAGTACCAATTTCTAACGCACCACATATTGTAGTTTCTGAAGAAGCATTAAGAGAAGAAATTTATTCACCTAACTGTTTATCTGCTCTTTGTGAAATGTGTATTTGTTGTTGTTGTGAACCTTATAGATTTGTCATTGCTATGACAGCATTTGAAACATTTTTTTCAATTTATTGGTTTTTAAATCAAATTGGAATTGTTTTTAGAGGAGATTATAATTTGTAAGTTATTTCTATTTTTTTTTCTTTTTATTAAATATATATATTTAAATAATATTAATAATTATTTTTTAGTGATGCTCTTAATATTACAATTTTAATTTTATTAACAGGAATGGTAATAATTCAAGTCATAGGACTAGCTACTACTATATGCGCAAAAGTTAAAGGTGAAGCAAGATTTTTATATCCAAGAATATTAATACAAACAGCATTTTGTTGTATATCAATGTTATCATTTTTAATATTACTTTTATATTTTACTGGAAGATCTGATTCAATAAATAGATGGTTATCTTCAAAATATATGGTAAATTATATTATAAAATATAAATTTTTACTAATTATAATTTTTTTTTAGAAAATAGTAAATGAGGAAATGGATTTAGAAAGTCGTCAAGAATTTGAGTCAGATTTAAGAGTATATATTATTGTTACATTTATATCTTCTGCAATATCAGTTATATATTACTTTTTTGGTTTAAATATGACTATGAAATGGAAAAGAAGTCTTTTAGAACAGGCAGCTTCTAGAGCTTATGCTATACCATCTGAAACTGGTGGTTATATTCCTGTATCACAAGAACCAACTGCACCACCACCACCACCACCAACAAATCCTAATTTCAATGAATAAAATTTTATGAATAATAATTAAATTCAAACACAAAGCTAATTTCACTAATATAAATTATCAAAGAAAAAAAAATGCTTTTTTCATTATTTTAAGACATTTTATGTAATTATGTTTAGAAATACTTAGATAAATCTATCTAATCTATTATTTCTTTAAAAATATTTTTAATTTTCATTATTTGAAATAAATAAATAAAAATTAATGGAAAGATAAATTTTTTTTTAATAAAAATACCTGTATTTATTTCACAATTATGTCCTTCCCATCCATCTTTACAGCGACATTTATATCTTCCTAATTGTAATGGAATACATTTGGCACCATTTTTACATGGCTCAATTGCTTCACAAATATCACTTATTTCTTCACAATTAGGACCATTAAAACCACTTCTACATATACATTTATAATTTCCTATTCCTGGTAAATCTTGACATACACCACCATTAGGACATTCTACCCCAATACAATCATCAGGGGCATATTGACAACGATCACCACTAAAACCTAATTGACAAGAACATTTAAATGCACCTTTGTAATTTTCACATCTTCCTTTATTTTGACATGGATTATTATGACACATTGATACTTCACGTTCACAATATTTTCCGGTAAAACCAGGTTTACAATCACATGATGTTCTATGATTTCTAACAACACATTCACCATTATTCTGGCATTGCATATTGTCACATGTTATTATTTTACAATCATCTATACTTGATGAACCATCAATTGTACTTTCAGTATCATCTGGACATTCATTACATTGTTGTTGACCATTTAATGGTTGATAATAATTTTTTGGGCATTTTGAACATGGTTCTAAACCAGATGTTGAAAAATAACCAGGTTCACATGGTTTTTTACATGATTCAATACCATTTGAACCAATTCTTGATGTATATGTTCCTTTTGGACATGTATAACATTGTTTAAAACCACCTGTTCCAGGAGTATTTGTATATGTATGACGATCACATTGTTTACATGGTACCATACCTGAATTTGAAAACATTCCATATCCACATACAGCTAAACATGATGATCTACTTATTGCACCCATACTATTAGTAAATGTTTCTGTTGGACATTGTTTACATGATAATGTTCCTTCTTCATCTTGATAATATCCATGTGGACATGGTATACAATCATTCTCAGAAAATGCTGTTCCTTTAGAACATGGTAAACATTGTGGAAGTTCTTCATTTCTTTTTTTTCTTAAAACACTACCAGTTATACAACCAAAACCTTGATCTGTATATGTTTTACCAGCATTAATACCAGGACATTTTTCTCCAACAACTTCTTTTATTTCATC
Source organism: Strongyloides ratti (assembly GCF_001040885.1). NCBI lineage: Eukaryota > Metazoa > Nematoda > Chromadorea > Rhabditida > Strongyloididae > Strongyloides > Strongyloides ratti. Next base: position 314,720 of record NW_020171512.1, on the reverse strand, counting down.
ATTTGTAATTGTAAGTAATTTTTTTATTGGAATTGTTGCACCAGGAATTCTTATATCAAATATAGTTCTTAAAGTTAAACCACATAATTCATAAAAAACTTCCTGTTCAACTGACGGTAATATTTGTATAGTATAATTTCCAGTTATCATTCTTTCATTATTTTTATGATACTTAACATATAACATTTTTACATATATTTGAACTGATGATGAACAACGAGATGATAAAATAGAATTTAACTCTTCAAACATTTTTGAAGTATATAATGAATATCCTCCTAAACAATTTTCTATTGAATTATCATTCATTATACCATCAATAGTATAATCAATAGATACTTTTAAATGATATGGTGCAGGATTTGTAGGAATTTTAATACATGCTGGTGCTTCATTTGATGGTTGCCATATTCCATCACGACATGTAAATTCTTTTGGTAATTTTTGACTATCTATAAATTGATATCCATTTTCACATTCTATTTGACATAATGTTATACCACTTTTTTTATCAAATAAACATTTTTTAATAACATTATTTGAACTGTATAATGAATTAATTGAACATGGTTCAGGTAATAATGCTATTTGAAATTGGCAATCATTAATATTATCATAAATATCTTCAACTGTTACTTTAACTTGAACATGTTTCATTACTTGTAATTCATATTGTGGTGGATTAAATGTTATACTTTTTATTTCTGATATATCTTGTATTATTAATCTTACACTACTTTCATTAAAATAAAGTAAACGTGATATTTCATTATCATGTGCTGATAATAAATATGACTCAGGACATTTAACAACAGGTGGTTGTTTATCAGGTATTCTTAATTTAACAATACATTTATTATAATTTCCAGAATAATCATATGCTGTATATATAACATCTATATTTTGTTTAATCATTTTACCTGGTTCAAAACCTTCAGGTTCAACTTTTATCCATGATATATAACCACTATTATCTTTTGCTTTTGGTATATCATAATAAATAGGAAGTGAATGTCCATAATTATCAGATGATGTAAATATTTCATTTGTTGGACAATTATAAAATTCTGGTGGTTGAATATCTGTACATTCTGGTACAGATGCATTCCATCCAACAGAAATTTTTGAATCATTATTTAAATCTAAACATCCTTTAACATCAATTTTCATACATGGATTTGTATCAAATTCATCACTACCAATTAATAAATATCTTCCTTTTATTGATGGTGTTAAATAAAATTCATAAATTTTATTATGATTTCCATCTTTTGGTGTTGTAAAATAAATAGGATATTTTTCATAATTTTCATTAGGATTATTTTTATAAAATAATTGTAATTTTGTAATATGACCTTTAAGACTACCAGAACCAGCTACACCTGATATTCTAAAACTTGTTATAAAATATGTTTTTTGTAAATCTATTGATAAAAATATAAATGAATCTTCTTTACCACACCATCCTGTTGATGACATTCTTACTTTATGTGGTTCATATCCAGGAATAGATGATTGACTACTATCTGTAAATGCTGAATCTGGTATAAAACCACTTGATATACCAACATCTTCACTTAAGGGACATACAACATCTGTTTTACAATAAATTTTATCAATTGGCATTGGTGCATAACCTTTTTTATTACAACTTATTTTTCCAACAGCACCCTCTTCAACTGATTCAAGTGTTGTATAACCATCAGCAGGATATCCAGGATCAACACATATAGGACCTTCACATCTCATATCACCAAGATCCCATGTTCCATCAGCCTGACAACGTACCCAATTATCATCATAACTACTTTTACCAATTAATTTATATCCATATCGACAATTTAATGTTAAAATTGTTCCAACTTTATATGATGATTCTTCATTACCTTCAAAATAACCACCACTTAATAATGGAAGTAGACCACATTCAATTAATGGACAATCAGGTTCAATACCAGAAAGCCAATAATCTTTTTGTAATTTACTATTTGGATCATAAATACATTGTCTAAATGATGCCATTGGTGTTTTAGGTAATGGTCTATGTTGTTGTGTACATAAAATATTAACTTTTTCTCCATATTCAATAAAATCTTTACCAGGTGTTATAAATAATCCAATTGCACTATTATTTTTTAAACCTTCACATTGTGCTGGTACACATGTTGGAATTGTTCCATTCCATGTACCATCAGATTGACAACCTATTTTAGTTTTACCAACTATATAATATCCAATTTTACATTGAAAGAATGCTGTTGTTCCATAAGAATTATCAAAATTATCAATATATACTTCACCATTTTCAGGTCCAATTAATGGTGGACATTTTTTTATAACACATGTTTTATTAAAACGATAAACATCTAAATCATTTGAAGCTGTTTCACCTTCTTTAACAAATAAATTATTTTGTCCATCATATGTAAATAAATCATATCCTTCACGGCATTTGCATTCATATCCACCTTGAGTATTAATACAAATATGATCACAATAACCATTATTAGTTAAACATTCATCAATATCTTGACAAAAAGTTTTATCACATCCTTTTAATTCTAAATATACACAATTATCTAAATTATTATTATTATTATGTATATATAATTCAAAAACTTTTAATTCAATTGATTCTTTTAATTCAACAACTGTTTTTCCTGAATTTGCCTCTAATTTTAAAACATTTGTTGTATTGTCAAAATTATATATTGTTGGTTTATGATTAATTTTATCACCTATTCTTACTTCAATATATACTTCTGATTGTTTAACTGATCCAATAATAAATGAATTTAATAATTTTAATGATAAAAATGTTAAACGAATTATTCCATCTTCATCTGAACAAATTGAACTATCATTAATATTAATTTTACCATGAATTTTATCAAAAAATAATTTATTATTATTTTTACATTTTTTTGGTATTTCAAATCCATTTTTACAAATACAATCATATGTACCAGGAACATTATGACAATATGTTGTTAATTTATCACAATAATCCATTTCTAAAGTACATTCATCAATATCAATACAATTTGGTGATCCAACTATAGTTAAATTTGATGTACATTCAATTTCATTTTCATTATTTGATAAAAAACCATTATCACATCTTAAAATTGCTTTTTCACCAAATTGTAATGATGTAACATCAAATGTTCCATGTTCAATTATAGGAATATCATTACAAAGTAATTTTTTACAATATGGTTGTGGATAACTCCATTCACCATTACTTTGACATACCAAATATTCTGAACCTATTTTTTCATATCCTTCATCACATATATATTTATATAAACTTCCTTCATTAAATTCTTCACCTCTAATTAATATTCTTTTACCATTATAAAAAAATGGTAATGTGGTACAATTTTTTGCTATACATTTTGGTATATCACTCCATACTCCTTTTTCAGTACATGTTATTTCTTCAAATTCTTTTTTACTTTCAAAATAAAAACCATCTTTACAAGCATATTTTATTTTTCCTAAATAATTATTATTTGTTACTTCAATTGTAATACCATTTAATATTTGTGGTATACCTTTACAATATTTTAGTTGACAATCAGGTACATATGTTTCTTTCCATTTACCACCCATTTTACATTCAATATCAAATTGTTCACCTCTTCCATTAATAAATTCATAACCAATAGGACATGTTACAGTTACTTTATATCCAAATGGTGTATTTTTTGTTGTTTGTGTTACTGATGTTGGTGTTTTAAGTGATGGACAATTTTGACTAAATGTTATATTAAATCCAGATCCTTTTTGTATTGAATTCATTAAAAATGTTATATATGCTTTATTTGAATCAATAAAAATATGTGATGGTGGAATATTTTGACTATTAAAACCATTTAATGAATGAATTTTTCCTGATTCATTATCATTATTATTAGTATATATTTGTAAAAGATCATCTTTATTAATATTAAAAGTATTAAATGATAATGTTAATGGCATAATTGCTGATGATTCCATATCAATATTATATGTACAACGTTTACCAGTTGGATATGGTATACTTAAAAATCCAGGTGATATAATTTCACCAAATGATGATGATATAGTATTATCACAACCACGTTTATATGCTATTTGAAATCCTTTACCATTACCTTTAAAATCTGATGAAAAATATATATATAAATTTTGTTGTGTTGATATAATTAATCTTTTATAATCATTTTTTCCTGTAAATTTACTTAATATTGGTGAATTAGGTTTATCACCATCTTGAATTATAAGAAAATCTTTATTTTCTTCTATATCTAAATTTTCAATAGTTAAACTTAATAAATCACCATCTATTCCTCTTATAATCCATACACATTCTAAACCATTTGGATATCCTGATAATTTACCATAATCAGGTGAATTAAATTTTTGTAAATATGAATGAGCAATAAGTTCACCACCACAATTAATATTTATTGAATTCCATTTAGCTTTAAAACCTTTTCCTTGTGCTGAAGCATCACTTCTAAAACGTATTATTAATGAATTTGTAGATGATGTATAAAATAAATCATTTGCATTTTTTTTATTTCCTGATAAAGTTGCAATAGCAAATGATGTATTATCTGCTGGACCACCATCAATTATTGATACTAAATCAATATTTTCTTCTGTATCAAATTCTTCAAAAATTAATTGTATTCGATAATTTTCAGGTACTTGAATAACATATTTACAATTTGAATTTCCACGATATGGTAAAGGAAAATTTGGTGTTTGTACAATTCCAGATAATTCAGTAAAATATTTAAGGCAATCTATATTATCATTTGCTGTAGGACAATTTAATTCATCAGAAAAATCACCACAATTATCAAATCCATTACAATGATATGTTTCTGTAATACATTGTCCAGTTTGACAAAAGAATGTATCTAAAAATATATAATATTAAATTTAAAAAAAAAAAGATAAAATCATACTTTGAGGGCATGCATCAATTTGACAGATAAATGGTAAAAGTTCATTACACGTTCCAAGAAACCATGAATTTGATTTTTTATTATAATATACACAACTACCATCATTATAATTTGGTTGTTTAATATCCCAAAAACCAGCATATATATTAGCATTCATACCATTTGACCATGTAAAAATAATATCATCTTCAGTTGAATGATCTTTTATTAAACCAAGCCAATATTTATTATTATTATTATTTGTATTATTATTTAAAATATTTCCAATAAAATCATTTTCATTTTTATTATCAATTTTTGCTAAATAAGAACCATATCTTTGACATGTAAATAATCCTTGCCACCAACTTTTTTTTTCATTAAATATTTTATAACATTTTCCTCCTATTAATTGCCAATTATCAGGACAATGCATAATAATTGAATCAACAAAATTATTAGAAATATCATTTATATTTGTATTATTTTTTGATAATTTAATACAACTTGTGACATTAATCGTTAATAATATTATTAGAAAAATATTAATAATATTATTTATAAATAAAAATTTAGTTTGTGATTGAAAATTGGGAAGCCTCATCATACTACTCTTTTTCATAATTATGGTTAACCTTAATATTTTAATATTAAGTTATGGAGATAGTATATATATTTGATATAGCTTTAATCTAAAATATAATAATTTTAAATATTATTATGATTGATTTATAAAATAAAAATATATTATGAATAACATTAATTTGTTTTTAATCTTTTCTATATAAAGCATATCTAAATAATAAAGACCTTATATACTTTCTTGGTTCACTTTATGAAAGTCACTAATTTATATTAATAATGATATTCTTCTTTATATTAACAATGTATATTAAAAGTAAATAAACTTTAGTTAATCAACTTTAAGTATCATCTCATTTGTAAATGTAAAAGTAATAATATTTAAAATATATAATTTTATTAAAATAAAAAAAAATAAAGAAATTTCTTTAAATAATGTTTAATGTATTTTATAATAAATTATTAACTAGTAAATTTTAATAGATTACTTTTTAAAATTTTATGTTATGATATAAAATGACAATTAACATTATATAACCTTGAATTTTATGTAATATAAAATTAATTATTTTGTTTTTCTAATAATCTTATAAATGCCAAAATTATTAAATCCTAATAAAGATTGATAATGTGATATTAAACTTTTTATATAAAATAATCTATTAAATGTTAGTTAAAAAAATTTCATAATACATATATATATTTGTTATAATAATTATGTGAAAAAAAAATCAAATATGACAATAATAATGATAATAAAGAAAAATTTATTAATTAAAAATAAAATTTATGTAAAATACTTAAAAATATATACATGGTTAATATTATAATGTAAAATATTTAAATAGTTTTGTTTAATATTATGAAAGTTTTATAATATAATCTAAATTTGTTTAAGTAGGTACTTTATTTATATCTCTTAAACTGATTAATACAATGGTGGTCTATATAATCTAAGGTTTTTGGACAAAATATACAGTTCAAATTAGTAAAAGTTAAAGAATAATAATAATCTAAGTATCATTTTACTTTAAAATATATAAATGATCACTAAATAAAATGATAAAAATTTAATTATAAATATATAAAACATTTTGTCTAATAAATGAAAAATGAAAAATATATAATATATGAAAGTATTTAATAAAAATAAAACTAATCTTAATAATTTAAAATCCAAATAATTTAGGATAAAATAAGTCATTTTTCCTATATAGTTTTATGACATTTGACCATCAATTCACATATACATTACGTAAGTTTATTTTGTAAAAAAAAAAAAAACTTTTATTTTAAGTAATAAATAAAAGAAGTTTAAAAATGACAGCTTCAAATATTTAACAGGAAGCATACTGTCTTTACTTTTTAGATGGTAGCATCATTCTTATTTCTTTATTGTTTAAATTTACTAACCATCTTATTTACATTGTAACCAGCATCTTTACCGAATTTTTCATACATACAAAAGTTGTGGTCAATGTCCCTATCTGTGGAAGGCAAACAATACTTTTACCTTAACTTACCATTTCTTTACTCTTCTATTAACGAAATAAGAAAAGTTAAGTAGTAAAAGTGAAAGGTAATCAGTGAAAGAGTGTAACTTTGTGACCTAACAAAATTATCTCTTTATGTCACTTAAGACAAGTGAAATGTATATAATGAAATATATTAATAAAAAAAAACAAACTTAACTATTTGACAAGTTTTACAAATTATTTGAAAATTAAATAAAAAAAATTTGGTAATTATTATTAAATTAAATTATAGTTAAATAGTGCAATAAATTTAAAAAAAAATCTAAGAACTTAAATATAATTTAAAGTATAAAATATAATAATTTAAAAATACCTAAAAAAAAAAACGGACATATTGAAAAAGAAAAAAAAAATTTACATATGAGTGAATGGACGATAACAAGTTATTAAAAAAAAGTACTTGTAATTATTGTTTTAGTTAAAACATTTTTTATTTTATTTTTTTCTAGTTATTTGAAAAATAAGATAAACCAAGAGTTTTTTCTATAAAATTAAGTAGTTATAGTGTTATTGACAATTTATTTTTTTTTTAAATATTAAAGACAAAACATATATTAAATAAAGCTAAAATTATAAAAATAAAGGAAAAGTTAATAATAAAACTAGTGTAGAAAAATACTTTTAAGTAGATTTATAGATATTTAAAAATGATTAAAAAGAATAAATGTTAATAATTACAGTTCTTTTTTTTTATTTAAAACATTACTTCTTCTTATTTTGCGTTGTTCCTCCACATACAAGGGATGCCTTCTAACATATTCTTTAATTTTTATAAATTCATTCTTAAATAATTCCTCATCAATATTATAATTTAAAAATTTTTTATGTGGTATGTCTTTAGGTTGATTTCTTGGAGGAAGTAATGGTTTTATACCTTTTTCAATTAAATGCCTTGGCCAGGTAAAATATTTTACTCCTCTTAGTCTTGCCAAATCTGAATAACAATTGGGATCATCACAATTATAACTAAAAAAAAAGGAGTTAAAAAAATATTTTATTATAACTGACATTTCAAAGATAGCTGCCCAATCTGGTAAAAATAATAAATGTGTTAAACCTGATCCATGAATACCAATAAATATATCTGTATTATGAGAAATTTCAATTTGTTTTAAGAATGGTATTTTTGAATTATAATCAACCAATTGAACTTCTAATTCTTCACCAAAATTTTTTTTTAATAATTCAATAAGCTAAAAAAATGTGCATATTTAAGATTTTAAAATATTTAAAATAATTTTTTTTTAATATATATATTTTTAAATTTCAGCTTATAATTATTCTGCTGATCAAAAGATTAATAATAAAATATATATTAATGATATTTTTTATCTAAAAATAACTTTATTTTTTTTATAAATAATAAAATTTTTTTTATTACAATCATTATATTATTTTAAGTTGTAATTTATAAATTTATAATAAAAATATCAATAAAAAATTATTACTATTATTATTATTCAATTCTTCAAAAGTGTATTTACTATATATTTATTGCATTGTCTTCATATTATATCTAGACAATTATTTTGCAAAACTTGGCACTATTCAATGAAGGCAAATGTTTTAGAGATATAAATATTGAAGTAATATGTTAATCAATCAATTAAAATATATCATTGGTTTATTCTTACTTTTATATATATATTTTTACATTTTAATATTGGCATTTTAATTAAAGAATACTCTTTCGTTAAAATTAAACAATTGTCTTGTTTCATATAATAACTTTTAAAAATTTTTACTTAATCATATTTAAATGAATAAATATAATAAGATTTAAAGACATAAGTAATAATCAAATTTCATCGGTCTTTTTTTCTATTTAAATTATATTATTGGTAAATTACATACTAAATTTAAAAATCATTTAAAAAAAAAAAGTTTTATATCTAATTATTTTTACCTAATTATTTTATTTTTCATAAAAAATATTCCTAATATTTTTATATTAATAATTTTTTTTTTGGTAAAATTTTTTTTTATTTTAAATTATTGAATGAACAATTTTTATAATATATTTTTCTAATAAAAATGTCAACTCCACCAATTGCTTATAGATCATCAATAAATAATCAACAGGTAAGGTAATAATATTATTATTTAATTATAAAAAAAATTGGATATTAATTTAATAGAGTACACCATCATTTCCATCACCATTATATTATCGTGATACATATGGATTACAAAATATTTATGATCAACAATATAGTGAATCAATGATAACTGATAATTCAGATGATACAATAACTACACGATCTACAATAAAAACAACAGTAAATTTAGCTCAAGCGGGAAATATGTTTGATTCGCAAACCTCAAGAGGAACAGGAATGACACAAAGTTATCAGGTATTAATTAAATTTTTATAAATTTTTTTTTTCTATGTATTATAGATAGAACAAATTTTAACAAATAGAATATTAATAACTAATGTTAAAACTCTTTTTACAATATCATTAATCGCTTTTGGTACAGCAATACAATTATTAATGTTTTCAACAATATGCCTTTTTTATGATGGATCTCCATACTATTTATCAATGATATTCAGTATCATTTTTATATTAAATGGAATTATATTAATATACTTTATTATTCGTAGACCATGTCGTTCTTTAATGTATATATCAATATTTACATCAATGTTATGTAGTATTTTAGCTATTATATTATTCTTTTGGACAGCATATCTTATTTATAATGAAGACCGTCAAATAAGAGATCAGGGATGGAATTTTGCTCAAGCTAATTTGCTTAATAGTAATAGAATTGTTACCTATACAAGAATCGCAATGTACAGTTTACACATGCTATTATCACCTATTGAAGCAATAGCTTGTTTAACATTATTATATCATTTATATAATAATATGAAAAAATTAAAGGATGGCACAGTAAGAAGGGGTTATTTTATAAGTGAACCAATTGGTCATCAAACTGTACTTGTACCTATTGAATTAAAACAAGTTAGAAGATTAGAATTAAATGATGATGAAACTGAGAATGCTTCTATTGGTGTACAAACTGGGATATAAATTATTAATATTAAATATATTATATACCATTTATGATAAAAAAAAATATAAAATTATTTAACTTACCTTATCAACATTTAATATTTTTCTATAATTTGTTGATCTTGAAAGAAATGTTACTCTTAATTTATTTAATTTTGGACCATATTGTGATATATTTAATCTTTCAATAAGATATTGATTAAATGAATTAAATAATCCTGTTCCAGAACAACCATTAATAATTGGTGTATTATAAAATAATCCCATTAATTGTCTTGCCAATAATGGAAATAAAACATTTTTAAAACATAATTTTTTACCTCTATAATTTATCAATTCTTTTGGTTTATGATAAGAAAAACTTTTCCACACATCACCAAATATTTCATCAACATATCCCTGTACAGATGTATCCCACCATAAAATTTCAACATCTAAATTAAAAGTTTTATTTATATGTTGTGATGCATAAAGATTCAAAAAATCACAAAAATGATGATACATATTAACAGATGCATCTAATTTTATAATTATTGTTGGTTTTTCAAATATAACATCACAATTATCATTATTTATTTCAAAATTATTATAATTTTCAAAATGCTCTAATTCATGTCCCCAACTTTGTAGGTAACCTTTTTGATCACATCTTTTTTTTAACAAATTTCTATCAAATTTCCTTTTACAATTACCACCAACTTCTCCATTATGAATAATATCCTCTTTATATCTAAAAAAAAATATATTTATTATATAAAATAAAATGATCACAACAAATATATATTTACTATTATTTTAACAACAAAAAAAACACATTAATTATTTTTTATATACCTTTTGGTAGTTTTTAAATCAAGACTTTTCAAATCAAAAAAAATATTTTTTCCTGTACAATAACGTAAATGATCAGAGCATTGTAAAAATGAACCATCATATTGATTTCCGGAATCACATATTGTTTTTAAAGATGATATATGAGGTATTATATATCCAAAATCACCTTGTTTAAAAAACAAATTTTTATCTTCATTCAAAATATTTTTTTTACATTTTATTTTATTAAATGAAAAACTTGAATTAAATTGACAATTTTCTTCATATCCCCAACAATCATATTTAGATTCAAGATTTATTGTGTCATTTTTTATTATTAATATAAAGAAAAATAGAATTTTTATTAAAATATCCATTTAGGGTGTATAAAAGTGATAAAAAAGAAAAACTAATATTATTTTATACCAGTTTTTAATAAATTTAATAGAATTAAATGTATAAAAGTAAATATATTCTTCCTTCTTATTCTTGTAGTATTAGTTATCAATTGATATTCCAATCAATGACATTGCTATTAAAGATAAGAAGTACATAACGTTATATTAAATAACATACTTTAATATCATTATAAAACATATATTATATTGTATTTCTAATTTTTTTTTACCTAAGTTTCCCTTAACTTTGTATTCTTTTAATAAAAATTATACATTTTATTACATAATGTAGAAATTATAGAAAAAAAAAAATTTTTTTTTAGCAATATATAACAATGCCCATTTTATCTTAAATAAATAATAAAATTTGTATTACAATTAGTTACAGAAAATATTCCAGAATTAAAAAAAAAACCATTAAATATAAAATAGAACAATTAAAAAAGAATTTCTTTAAGAAATAAATATACATTTAAATCATATAAAATCTCACAATGACCCTATTAATTTTTTTTAACAACTTTAATGAAATGATTATATAATTATGATTATGATAAATTAAAGATAATTTTTTAATTTTAATTATTCTTTGCAAAAAGTTAAAATATACAATATTAAAACTTTTATTTTTTTTTTATAAAAACTTTTTTTTTATATAAATATTTAAAATAAAAACTATACATATAAATGTAATAAGATCAAATTAATATTTGACATATATTTAAATAAAATACATTTATTTAAAACAGATATGTGATAGTATTTTAATTATTTATAAAAAAAAAAAATATTTGAAAAAGAAAAAAAATATTTTCTTTTTAAATTTACATTAAATGGATATATTATTCATAAAAATATTTTTATAATTTAAAAAAAAAAAAGTTTGTTTTTTTCACTAACATTGACAATTATACACTTCAGAGTATATCAGTCACGTATACTACTTTGTTAAAATATTTATAAATATATGTTTATACAAAATATTGTTTTATTTTTTTTTTCCATCTAAAAATTTATCTTTTATTTTAGGTAAGTAATATGTAAACTAAATATTTGTATGTAAAAGGTGTTTTTTTTTGTTAAAATGATTTATACATTAAGCCATCGTAAAATTTAAGTAAACTTTGTTTTAAGAGTTAAAAGAAATAAAAACAATATTTCTTTAAATTTTATGTAATCAAACATCAAAACAATTAATTTATGAAATATTATTATTTAATATAACTCCTTGATTTTTTTTATGTTTCAAAAATCAGATTAATTGTTACTATAGTTGATTGTATCAAAAATTATTATAAGTATCATGTTGTTGTTTTTAAAAATAACATATTAAAAAATAAGAAGTCTGTTAGAGTAGTTTTGTTTTTTTTTTTTATATTTTTTAATTATGTCTTGTATTCATAACTTTATTATTATTTTTTTTCTAAGTTATTATTACCATAAAAATATATTTTTTTTTTATTATTGGTAAAATTTTATATAATGATTGTCGTCAATCGTAAAACCATTTTTATCAATAGTTAATACATGCTTTTATATTGGATATACATTTTAAACTGATTACTACTAGCATTCAAAAGTATTCATTCAAAATTTTGTATATATATTTAATTAGTCATAATAATATGCTCAATAAAGATTTAAATTTTTATTATACTATTTTATAAAATAAAAATTTTAAATTGAAAAAATATAGGTTATTGTACTTTTAAATTTGTATTTATTAATTGTCATCTAACCGATATATTGATGATATTTATTTATATTAAAATTAATTAAAAATATATTCAATTTTTATGATATTTTTATGTGTGAAAATATTTTTTCTTTAACTATAAAAAAATGTCATTATTTTTTTAACTAAATTTACTTAAAATTAAATTTTTATTAAAATCTTTTAAAATTAGTTTAATTTGCATTTAAATTATATACATTTCATTTATTTCAATCTGTTATATTAATAGATATAAAATAATGTTAGTTGATTTGATTTAAAAATTTATTAAAAATTTATCATATTTTACAAATACAAAATACTAAAAAATTTTTTTATTAAGTTTTAATTGTATAAACAAAAACTAGAAAGTTAATGTAAAGAATATTTTAGTAAAAATCATTTATTAATATTTTTTATGTATTTGTATCTTTAATTCTTTACACATGAAATAAATATATATTAAAATTATTTTATTTTGATTTATAGGCGTTAATGTATCATTGTTGACGCTTTAGAATCATAATAATAAAAAGTTAATTTTGTTGCGTAGGTGTTAAGGTTCAATAAGTAAAATTTAGCTAGTTCATTACATTATAATCCTTTTTTTTATTAATGTTCTAAAAAAAATGTAAAAATTGTCAATATTATCTTTTAATAATGTTTAATTTTTAAGAAGATTATTTGTTTTCTATTATAATACTTTAAAAATAATTCTTTTAAAATTTTTTCTAATACTTTATTTAAATTTGTATATTTTTTTGTTTTTTTTTATTAATTTTAATGCTATTTTTATATATATTTATTTTTAGAAAAATTTTGAAATAATTATATTTTTCTATTTAGTTTTAAAACTTTTTATCACATAATAATAATATTATACAATTATGTTATATTTGAAAAACAATACTTAAAAATAATTAAAAATATAAATTATCCCATAACTTTTTCTTTTCCAGTTTTTATATCTTATTTTCTTTCATCATTAAAGATAATGGACATTTTTATTCAATCTTTTTTTTGAAATAAATTTATTTTCTAATCATGTTCATGTAAACATCTTTTACCAAATTTTTTTTTTTTTCATTAACTTGATAATGTGTACTTTTATTTTTAAAGAAAAAAAAAATTTTGAGTATTTAATTAATTTGTAAAGATTATTTGACCAAGTAACTTATATATATTTTACCTACCAAGTTTTTCTCTGAAATTATATTACAAATAAAAAAATGTTAATATTGTTTATAACAATTTTTTAAAATATGAGTTCACATAAACAATAGACATTTTTAATTCTTTATCACTATTATAAATCTTATAAATTTCTTTTAGTTAACAGTGTAAATTGTGTTAATTATTAAATACATTTATTCTCAGGTATAACAAAGTACAAAATCAAATGATGCTTGTCAATATATTAGCATTAATCAAATGTTAATTGGTAATGGTATCACTAATAGAATTAATCTCTTTATATCATTTTTTTTTGCAAATTTAATCTGGTTTAATCTTATTAAATATTTTATCTGTTAGTAAAATAAAAATGAAAAACACAAATAAGTAAATTAACTGTTTCAAGTTTAAATATTAAAAAAAATATATCAAATTTTAATATAAAAAGTTTGAATATAAAAAATTATAGATTTATACATTATTAAAATTCATATTTTATTTTAAACATTTTATAATCTTTTATTTTTTCAATGAAAGTTTTCTTTCCATTTATTTAATTGTATAACATTGTCATTTCTATTTTAAAATATTAATTTTAAAAATTAATGGTTAGTCATTTTTTTTTGTAAAATAATATATAAAATTGTACTTCAAACTTTATTTGTTTTTTTTATTTTCATTATTTTATTTGTTTTGAAATATAAAAGATAACTACAAATAGTTGACTCGTTTTGCAACATTCGATTCATTTGATTAATTATATACCAGATAATCATTGTAAATCAAATCAAATAATTAATATTTTATTTCATTGTTCTTGTAAAATTTGTAGTTTTGTTTAATTAGGGTATCAAATTGTTTGATCTTAGTATTTACAATTTATTAACTAAGCTGGAGCTTGATGACAACCGGTTAAAATCTACTTCTTCGTCTAAAATTTTGGAAGATATAAAAATTGCATGTAAAGATTATTTATATAACTTTCCTAAAAAAATTCTAAATTTCTATTATAATTTTTATTTAATGAAATAGTTTGATTTTAAATGATAAAATGTCAAAAAATTAATTAAAAGTGAAAACTATTAAGGATGTAAATTTTTATGTTTTAATAAAATATCAATATAAATTGTAGTAATTTTTATTATAATTATTTATTCTTACTATTTATTATTTTATATGTTAATAATTTTTTACTTTTTAATTTTACTCTCATTATTATTATTAAAAAAAAATTTTTTTTTATTAAATTAATATAATTTCTGTCCGGCAAATAACTAATTTTGTAGTATTATTTATAATTGTTACCATTTTACCTGACTGGCGTCATTTACAAGTACTATTAAGTTTCTTCTTTACTCTAATTCTTTCTTTCTGTTCAAGCAATAATACTAAAGTCAATATTGAATAATAGTTTGAATTAAGATAGGAAACTAACTTATTATGCAATTTTATAATGTATTCTTATTTAAAATTTAACCATTCATTGAATCATTTAATTCTTTAACAAGTTTCATCTTAACAAAATTTTTTGATCATTAAAAAAATTGAAAGTCACACGACACATATATCCTACTAATAAACGATAACAGTTTCAAACAGATGATTATTCAAGAGATTTTATTTCTTTTATCTTATAGGTAAATTTTAAATTAAAAAAAATATATATATATATACGAGTGGCGCCATAAACTCTTGACAAACATTTTAATTCAAAACAAAATAATTTAACTTAAAATTTATTTTTGATTATCTGTAGATTTCTTTTAATGTATACACAGTAGGCGTTGAACATTTGGAATACTTTTAATTTATCACTTGCTTTCATTATTCTTTCCGTTTTATTATATTTTTTTAGTAATTTATTATATTTTTTTTTATTGTAGGCGCCAAATATTAAAAATATTGTTTTATTTTGACATGAAAGAATTTAACAAAAATAATAATAAAAATATTATATAAACTTTTTTTGTTAACTGTTTGATTTATTATACTTTTTTTTTAACAAATATTATCAATTTTTTAATCCAATTGGTTGTGGTTTAATTCTTTACTTAAAATTTTAAAGATTAATGTTTGTTTTGAAATATCATTATATATTTTATTTCATTATGTTAAAAAAAAGTATAAATTTATGTTATCAAAATACCATATGTAATAAGGTAGAAGCTTTCGTATATTTCAACTTTATTATTTAATTATCAAAAATTTTTCATTTTAGAATAATATTTCAAAACAAATATTTTATATGTTAAAAAATACATTTATAATGTGTGCAAATATTCACATATATATATAAATTATATGTATTAAAATTTATTCAAAAATATTTTTATTTGATTTATTAAGCAATATATTATTATTGAACTATTTTGCAATTAGATAAAATAAAAAAAAATATATATAAATTTATTTTATGTATCAGAGTAGTTATTTAAAATTTTTAGAAAACTTCAAATTATATGTGACTTAAAATTTAATAATGAATTATCACGTAATTTTTTATTTTTTCTTCTTATTATACTATAATCTTTTATATATTTTTTTTCTTTAAATTTATATGTCTCTTTTTTATTATATAAATTATAAAAAAAAACATTTCAAGAACAAAAAAAAAAGTAATTATAAAAATAATTGTGTAAATAATTTATAATAATAATATAGACTTGTAATAAAAAAAAAATTTTTTTTTAATTAATATCTTCTTAACTATGTAGTACTTTTAAAAAATTTTGTTAACTTTTTAAGTATAACTTATCATGTTAATAAATAAACATGATTCATCTAACGTACTAGAAATAACTTTTTACTATTTAATGGTAGGAAGGTAACTATGATGATCCTGTTTTTATATTTTATTTAAATAATAACGTTTTAACTAAAAGTTTTAATTAAATTTAAGTTTTTAAAAATTTAATCTTAATTATATTAATTTGGGGTATACTTTAAAATTCTTTAACTATTATAATAAAAAGACAATCAACAAATAAATAATTAAGAAAGTTCACAATATGCAATAATTTTTATAAAGCTAATATTATATACATTGATAGTAGTAGTAGACTAAGTTTTAATAAATTCTTGCGTAACAAATAACTAGAAATAAAATTTACAATAATTATGTCTAGAATCAAACATTGAACTTGAAACTTTTTAAAGTATAATTTAAAAAAAGTTTTTATTTATTAACATTAATAAAGTTATATTATCATGAATATATATATATAAATATATTTGATATTAAATTATTTTAAACTTAAATGTTTAAACATTACAAAAATCTTATGCTATTATTAATATTTTAAAATAAAATATAGTGTACATTTATTAAAAAAAAAAACATTATCGCTATTTTAAATCTAGTAAAATTTATAAACTAAATAATAATTTTTGTTAATTCTTCAACTTTACTTCCCCATTACTAATTCAAACAATTATCCATCTTTTGTATTTAATAGACGTTTCTTACAATAAAAAATTATTTTTCAAATACTTCTTACGCATTATTATTATGTCTACAAATATTTAAATATATATCTTTTTTTTAAAAATAAATATATTATTTTATAGGTCATATTAATGTTAAAAATGAATTATTATTATATTTTGACTATTAGTTTACTATATATAATTAACAATTCATTAATAAATGCAAGTAAAAGCTATTATGGGTATATACCAAAAGGAAATAATGCTTTATTATACAAACCAAATGTAGATCATATAATGCATTTAGATCAAGAAACATTTGCACATACTGTTCTTAATCAAAATGAAAAAGCATATATTGTTGAATTTTATGCAGATTGGTGTGGACATTGTAGAGCATTTGCCCCATATTATAAAGAATTTTCTAATAGTGTTAAAGATTGGAGTGATATTGTTGTTGTTGGTGCAATGAATTGTGCTGATCCATATAATTCTCATGAATGCCGTAATAATAATGTTGATCATTATCCAATGGTTAAATATTTTCCAAGATCATCAAGAAATTATAAAGATGGTATATTATTACAACCAGAACATTCAACACAAAGTTTAAGACGTATGTTATCAAGTAAAATATTAAATGAACAACAACATGTTCAATATTTAAATTGGCCAAATTTTAATTATCTTGATATAACACCAGCAACACAATTTAATGATTTATGGTATGGTATACCAATATCTGCTGAATATCTTGTAATTATTTTTGAACATTTTGATACAATATCACCACAATTTATCTTAGATTTATATAAATATCGTAATAAAATTGGTGTTAGACGTGCATTATCTAATTCACCACTTGTAACACAATTAGGTATTACATCATTTCCATATGTTGTTGTATTTAAAAGAGAACGCCAACAAGCTATATTTATGGATAATTATACTCCAAATACTATATATGATATTTTAACATTAACATCACCTCAACATATATCACAAATACCTTATCAAGAATTAACAACAACAACTGTTCCACCAAAAAAAATTGGAAGAAATTGTAGTCGTACACCAGAATTATGTAAACCACTTTATTATGCTTCTGAAACTGATATGTTAAAAGCAGTACGTATGGCATTATATGATGAAGTTTTAAGAACTGATAGTTATATTCAAGGTGCTAATTTAACAAATTTATATAATTTTGTTAATCTTCTTTCACAAGTAAGTTAAAAAAATTAATTATATATATATATTATATTTTTAGCATTATCCTGTATTAACATTTCATAGTGCTATTAAAAGACAACGTAGATCAGTTTCATCAATACTTAAAAATTCTGAAAGAGCAAAATTAATTTTTAAACATTTAAATGAATTTTTATCTGTACGTGTTAATAATGGATTACTTCCAATACAAGATTGGAAAAATCAATTTGAAAGTATTGAAAGATTATATGCTTATCCTTTTCCACAAAATTCAAGTTGGCAACATTGTGCTGGTAGTGAACCACAATATAGAGGATATACATGTGGTTTATGGACAACATTCCATACATTAACAGTTCATACATATTTAGATACTGTAAAAGAAGGAGCAATTGATGTTTTAAAACCATTAAAAGATATTCAAGGATGGGTTAGTAGTTTTTTCGGTTGTTTACATTGTAGAAACCATTTTATGCATATGACAACTACCCTATTTCCAATGAATGAGCGTCGGGTAAGTTTTTTTTTTTATAGATATATATAACTTTTAAAAACACAATCATTTATATTTATTTACATATTTTAAGTTTAGAAATATTTATTTTAAGTAAATACGTTAATTGAAAATTCAATTTATTTTCAACATTCTTTTAAAGAATATAAATATATCTATATATATATATTTTTTTTTGACTTATAATAATAATGTAAATAGTCTTTGTTAATGTTATTTACTATTCTAAAAATTACTTTAAATTAATACTTGATTATTAAAAAAATTTTTTTTTTCATTTTCTAATTATAATATTTTTAGATACGACATAAACATGATATAATGATGTATTTATGGAGAGCTCATAATATTGTTAATAATAGACTTCATAATGATCCAACAGAAGATCCAAACTTTTTAAAATATCAATTTCCTCCATTATTTTTATGTCCAACATGTCATTCTGGTGGTAATTTTAGTAGAAGACAAGTCAGAAACTTTTTATTAAGGTATTATGGTAATATTAAACCACACGTTAGGACACATCATAAATAAAAAAAAATAAATTTTTTTTAAAAAAAGCTAACAATTATTATTATAATTAATTTTACAATATGCATTTCGCAACATTTATTACATTATACATTTTGTCTACTACAAAATTTTATATCAAAATATTGTATTATAACAACTAATTTCTTTAACAAAAGATTCTTGGCTATATCAAATTTCAATTTTTTAATTACAATCAAAATTATACATTTGGTTTTAATGACATTTTATTTTTCATAAAAGACGGGTATTCTGAATATGAACCAATATCTAATTACATATATCCAATGAAATAGTTGGAAATAATACTTTGATATAAATCATTATATAGAATAACATAAAATAATCAATGTTATTTTATTTAAATACAACAATATTTTACTTATGAAAAATATGAATTAATTAAAATATTAAATTTCTTTTGAGTAAGGATTTAAATGATAATTTAGTATGTACTATTCTTAACATATATTAATTAATTGTATCTAGACAAATAAAAAAAATTATATATTTTGTTTATAATTTTAAAGAATTTTATTTATTTTATAAAAAAAAAAAGTTTCAAAAAAAACATGTATAATAAAGTGTAAAATATATTAATATCTTAATAATTGAGATAATTATATAAAAATCAAAAAAATACTTTTTATCAAGTTGCGGTTTACAAAAAAAAAACTACTTTTTATTCATTTTAAATGGATCTTCAATTTCTTCTTCAATTAATTTTTTTCTTTCTTCACTTCCATTTTCATCCATAAATGACCACAAAGTAGGAATATTTGTTTTATTTTCAATTTCATTAAAACTAAAAAATACATTATTATAGATTAAACAAAAAAATAAAAAAATCTTACGCTTTAAAATTAATATCTAATTGAATATTATCATTTATTTTATAAGGAAAATTAATTCTTTTATTTTCATTATATTTTTCAAAATTTTTTGGAAAATTATTTTCATCATTTTTTGCAAGTAATAATAATTCATTCCCCATTTTTTGATTGATATTATTCATTTCATTACGACTTATTATTCCACCATTAATCTGATAATGATTTAGATTAACTAATCCAACAAAAATATATATACAATATTTAAACATTTCTAAATTATTTAAATATCTTAAAAAAAAAGATGTATTAAAATATAAAAGGTAAAAATTATTTAGATTTTAATTAATTAGTATAGCTTTATATACGTGTATATGTACCATTTACCTTTCACTTCATATCACCAATAACCTTAGGGTTTTATTATGTTACTTAAAACAAGTTATATTAAGCTATCTAGTTTAAAAATTAATAAAAATGAATGAATAATTATATATAATTACTTTAGAACCCTGTTTTATTAAATGTTATTTAATAAGTTCAAATGTTATTAGAGTCAAAAAATTTATTATTTTTAATGCTATAATAAACAGGAAAAGAAAAATGTACTTATATAGAAATATAAACTAGTTAATTTTCTATCTTTTTATATAAACTTGCTTGTTTCTACTTTTATTTTATACAATACTATCATATAATATTTATATGTATATATTATTTTGAAATTAAATGAAATCTTATAAACTAGAACAAATTTATAAAAAAAAAAGTTTACAAAAAAATTATTGAAATTAAAATTTCTGACATTAAAATTTAGGTAATTAGGTAAAAAAAAAGTTATAGTAAAAAAGAATTTTAAAAAATTATTTTTTGAGTATTTTTATCTTAAAATTTTTCTTCTGGCGACGTGACCACTTATTAATTTTACAACTCTTTTAAGAGCTTTTACTTCTCCACCATAAGTAGTTCTTGAATGTTTTAATTTTGGTCCAGCATATTTTGCACTACCATCTCTAATAAATCCTCTAACTGATAACCATGGATTGCCATCTGTTCTACGTGACATTGCTATATCAAAACGTTCTGAAGTTTTATTGAAATAGGCAACAACATGTGGATATCCATGATTAATATTTCTATAAACTTGAATATAGTCTGCCTTACGTTTTAAAATTTCATCTCTTTTTTTCTTGTCTAAATCTATGACATGAGTTACACTTTCTTTTAAGTATGGTACTTCTGGATCAGTAAATAATTTTGATTTATCCTCAGTAGTATTAATTGTTGTAAGTAAAATATTATTAAGTTTTTTATCTCCTTCTTTACCAACAATACCATATTTTCTAATGTAATCAGCTAATTGCTCTAATTCTTTTTTGTCATTCTTTTGACATACTACTCTTCTTCTATCAGTTCTTGAAGAAATAATTGAATGATAGTAAAATTTACAACATAAAAGTTCTAATATTTTTGAATTACTTGGTGGTATATTAATATCAAGTCCTGCATCAAGAAGAATATCAATATTATTTAAAACAATTGATTCAAAAAATGATATTTGTTTCTTCCAACCATCTTCATTGTCATCCAAGTCTTCAATTAATACTGGTATTGAAAAAATTGTATGACCTATTTGTTGACCAGGAACATAATCATATAATTCATCTTCTGTTATAAGTAATTTTAAATAATCAGGTAATTCATCATATGTATATGATATTCTTTTTAAAAATTTTGGATCAGTCCATGAATATGTGACTGGATATATATCAGAATTAATAGCATCACCATAGATTTCTTCTAAATCATATGAATCTATTACATCTGTATAATATTTTGGATAAGTATTTTTAAAAAGAGAAACAACTCCCTTTTTCTTTTTTTTTTGTTCTTCAACTTTAGTATTATCTTTTTCTTGATTATCATCAGGTTCAACATTAATTCTACCAAGACTTGCAATTCTTTCATCAACTTAAAATAAAACATTAAATATATTTTAAACAAATTATTATTAATATAAAAATAAATATGCTATTTTTATATTCGTTTTAAATATTTTTTTTTTAAAAAAAAAACTAACCACTAGCTATGACGTCATCAACTCTACTCATTTTTATAATTTTATCAGCTTCTTCTTCTGTCCCATTAAAAGGTCTTTCAACAACTTCTATAGTTTGTTTTCTAGCTCTTTTTCTTTTTTCTCTCTTTTCACAAGCTTTTTTTGTTTGCCTTAAACTTTTACTTATTAAATTTCTTTCTTTTGGTTTTATACCTAATTTCTTATTACTAAAAACACCAGAAGGTAAAATATTAAGCATATTAATAACTTCATTAGTATTTTCATGATAAGTTTCATCTTCAATTGGATATGGCTCCAAGACTTTATCAATCCAGTTTTCTGAAGATGAAGCCATATTTGTGACAGTTATCCTTAACCGTATTTGTCGATCAATATAGACTTTGCGGATTTTTATAAATATATATATATATATATATATATATATATAAATATATATATATATGTATTTATTAATATAAATTTAATACACCTTAAATTATATTATAATAACATATAAAAATATTATAATTAATTATGATCAATAAATATATATCTATATCTACATTGATTCATATAATATTATTATTAAATTTCAAAGTTGATAAAAATAAAAAAAGTATATAAATGATTTATTTTATTTAACTTAATGGTCTTTATTATATTAATAAATTTATTTTAAGATTATTAATTTAAAAAAATTAATTTTATAAAATGAAAATATAATAAATGTGTATATGCACATTTATTAAAATAAAATAAAATGATATTGGTTATCGATATTTAACCGATATATAACTAACTATCGTTGTAGGACGAATTTATACTATATTATGATAACAAAATAAAAGACAAATTTTAAATAAAATTTGTACTAATCATCAATAGATATTATGCGACTGAATTACAAAATAAAATAAAAAAAGAAAAAAATAACAAAACATATAATTTTTAGAAATTTAAAATATATTGTTGAATATTTTAAGTTAATTGAATGTATGTGTTCCACCCGATAAAAATTTTTTGCATTGATTAATTGTTACAAATGTGTATATATCTTTACAATTTAAAAAGACATTATTAACATTTTGTTCAAATATTATTATTTATAATTTTCATTCATACATTGGACATCAAGGCAGCTAATTGCATCATCACTATCCATATTAGCTAATCTTTTAATAGCTTCTTCTAACTTTGAAACACTACTTTCATTAGGCAACATATATGGAACTTTTATTAATGAATTATTTTTTCCTGATTCTTTATTATTAATTCCGTTAGTATTTATAATATTTGTTTTTTGATTTAACAATGTAATATTATTTATTGATCCTGTCCGCCTAGCCCAAATTGAATTACGAGTGTCAGATGTAATTGAGGGTGATAATTCATCTAAAGGTGTTAAAGTATGAACTGTATCATCTAATCTTAAATTAACATTTATTGGTAATGGTCTATCATAATTGATATCTAAATCAGATGTATCTGATTGAAGATAATGCCTGGAAAAAAAAAATATAAGTTAAAAAAAAAAAACTTCATTTTATACTTACTCTGATTCAATTGAGTTATTTTCTGTAAAATCTGATGGTGTACGATTTTTACTTTCATTACTACTACCTGTTATTAATTTATTATTATTAGAATTATTAATATCATCCATTATTGTATTTATATTAGAAATATGACTTAATAAATTATCTTCATCATATTCTATATTAGGACAATCACTAACAGAATTAATTCTAAATCGTGATGGTTCTTTTGTATACATTGGTCCTGGTGTAAATTCACTAAATATTTTCTTATGTTTCATAATAACACATTTTAAAAAGTCATTAACAAAATTATGATATAATATTGGATCACGTCCTTCTGGTATTGGTAAAATTGCTGGTCCTAAACATATTGATAAATTATGTGCATCCATACAATTATTAGAACTATGTTCACATATATGATCAAAAAATGCAAATAAATATCTTAATGTTAACCATACAGGTTGTGGAAGATCAAAAAATATTTTTTGTATACATTCTAAAAATTGATCCATATTATTAGTTTTCCAACTTTCAACACAATAATCAAACATTGAAAATGGTATCATTGGTTCACGAAGTTCTCTTAAATATAATTTTAATAATCCACATATTGCATGAATATCAGATGATTTAATACCATTTTTTAATGGATCATTTCCTTTTTCAAATTGTTCACGTAATGCTAATATATCACCATTAGTTGCAGAAATTCTAAAAATTCCTTGCATATCTAATGCATTATCACGTATACCTTCAACACATGAAATAATAATTGGTGGTATTAGGCATCCTTTAACAAAACAATATTCTTCAACTGTACCACCAAATAATCTTGGTACATATTCACCAACAATAAGACTACCAATTCTTCGTCTTTGTTGTTGTCTTGGTGTCATTGGACCACCAACATTTTTATTTTCTTCTTCATTTTTTGCAAGAATACGTACATACATTGCTTCTTGACTAAAATCTGATTCCAAAAAATCTATTGATTGTAATAAAGCATTTTGTATTCCTTCTGATCTTGCTTGTAATCGATTAATAACATTTCCATTAAGTAAATGAATCATAAAATAATTAACATATAAATCAATTGCTTGACTAAGATCAACTGGTTCATCAATTTTATCACTACATGTATTTTTTTCATTTTCTAATTCAATAAAACCTCTTGAAACAGTATAATTTTGAATGTTTTCTTCTGGTTTTGGAATATATGACATTTTTAATATATGTAATTCTAATTGTTGTAAACAATTCCATGTATCTTCTGTCTCAACATACAAATCAGTTAATCTTTTTTTTATTTGTGAATGTCTTTGTGTTAATTCTGCTATAAGATTTTGTTCACCAACAATATTTTCAATATCATCATCAAATTCATTTTTAAATTTAAATGGAAATGGATGCATAAATGTATTATTATTTAATCTTAAAAATTTAGCTTTATCCTTTTTTAAATCTAAATCATCAGCAAATTTGATTAAATTTTCTTTACATTTAACATCATTTGATATTATATAATTTTTATGTATACCTAATGCTTCAATAATTTTATATAACCAATGATGTGTACCTAAATCAGAACAATCCATTAAATCAGAAATATCATCATTATAATATTTGGTTATTGCAGCATTAGCAGCTTTGACACATAATATATATTCATTTCTAGAACGATCACATTGTAATTTTATTGAATCATACTTATTTTGTCTCTATAATAAATTATAATTATTAATATATATATAATATTTACCTTATCTAAATGTTTTTTTGCCTCATTTTGTTTTCTTTTAGAATTTGTATTAGAAACTTTTTCAACCTGATCCTGTGCATTTCTTAATTTATTTTTTGCTGTAGTATATAATTCAGCATTTTTTGTATATATTTTCATAGCTGTATATAATTCCTCAACAACTCTAAATATTTCATTTTGTGCTGTTACAGCTATTTGATTAACACCTTTAACCATTGAAATAGTTGTTTCTTGTCGTGATCCAATTAATGGTATTATAATATTATTAATATATTTACTAGCATCATTTCTAATATTAGCTTCATTTTTAGTATTATCAACTAATAATTTCAATAAATTATATTGCGAATAATTTTCTTTTTCAGATGTCTTTCCTTTTTCTTTTTCTTTATCCATATGTCTTGTATATGAATTGGCTAATTTTTCTAGACTTTTACTATATTCAATATCTATTTGATTTTTTTTCTTTAAAAATTCAGCTATATCATTAAGTAATGACATTTGCATGTTTCCACGATGATAAAAACATTGTATTTGTTCATCCATCTTTTGCTTTATTCCTTTAAAAAAAATATAATATTATTAAATAATTATATTTTAATTATATTAATATAAAAAATTTTTTATATTATTTATTTATTTTATTAATAAATATTTTATAATATTATATATATTTAATTATTATTTACATACCTTTAACATTATGATGAAAATCATTAGGGACAGAACGTTTTTTTAATGAATTCATCATTCAAATATTTTTATTTTATAATGAAATATTTAAATAATATAAATAAATAGAAAAGTAGCTTTTAAATTTATTTTTAAATAGCAAAAATATAATATAATTATTTATATCTAAAATTAAAAGTATAGTTTTTTTAATAAATATTTTATTATATAATATATATAGTAAAAATAATTGATGTTATAAATATATATATATTCAGTAAAAAAAAAGGAAAAAAAATGTATCTAATATGGAAAGAAATATAATGATTTTAAATATCTCTTATATATATAACTCAATTTTTGCCGATTTTAAAGTAAAAAAAAAAGAGAGGAAAAAAGTTGTTATATCTTATAATTTTTTTTTATATTTAAAGAGATATATACTCTTTTTAAAGATATTTGCTAATACATAAACTTTATTTATAATAATTATATTATTAAAAAGTAATTTTTTTTTATAAAGTAGGAAGAATGAGAAGATGTTAGATTAATTCTAACACTTCATCGAAAAAAATATTATTTACAACAATCATCATCAACAATAAATAAGCTCTACATAATCTAATCATTGTAAATATGTATTGGACAAAAATATTTTTTTTTTCTTATATATAATGTACCGCTATCGAAAGTAATGAAGTGCAGACATATGCTATCTTATTAAAGCAAATGTTCACTATTTAAAAAATGCCGAATATAGAAAACTATATATGGTAAAATAAAAAATTTGTCATTAATTTAAAAGTCAAATGTTAATGAGAAAAATTAAAGTAAACAATGTTATTTAAAATAAAGAAAACTAGAAAGTAATAAAGTATAATAAGAAAATAATTAAAATTCATTACTAAATAATTAATGAATCAAAATAATCTTTGAAATTTGTTTTATCTATCAGATGTTTTATATAATTATTCAATACATACTTAATATTAAATAAAAATAGTTTTTCTAGATAAATAATAATTTTTACCATATTTTATAAAAAAAATATTTTTTAAATATAAAAAATTTTTAACAAAATTATAGTATTAAAAAAAATACAATAATTTTTTTTATTTAAGTAATTAATATAATTTATCAAATATTTTTAATGACGTTTTCAAATAAATCATTATAGGCAACAACTTATTTAAAAAAAAAATGTAGCAACTTTTGATAATCATTGTAATATATTTGTATAAAATAATTATTAAAATTGAAAGTTTCAAAAACCAATAATTACAGTCATTTTTAAGAATTTTATATGTATTTATTGCATATAAGCAATAAAAAGTAAAATACATAAAAGTTAGATATTTATAAGATGATAAACAACTAAGAAACCTTCATTATTATTATCATTATATTATAATAAATGTAAAAATTTTGTCTAATCTTTATTTAACTTTATTATATTTTAAATATCGATGATTATAAATAATAATAAGAATAATTAATAAAAGTAATAAAATTGCAAAAATTATTTAATAGATTTCATTTACGTGGAAGGAAGAAAAAAAAAGAAAAGTTTACATTTATTAAATGGTAAAGGAAATATTTATATGATAAAAAGTAGAATTTATAAAAATTTTAAATTCATTATATTGATAAATGTGTTTTGATTGTAGGAGGGTAATATGTATTTAAATAAATAATTTATTCTGTTAAATATGTTAAACTTTAAAATTTTTACTACATATCATAAAAATGATATTTAACTATCTATTAAAATAATATTCAATTGTTCTTAATATATGTTTAAAAAGTTTAACTGATATTTAAATTATCTTATAATAATATCATTGATATCTCAAATATTTATTTATAAAATATGATAAGTAAAAAATAAAATTGTAGTTTGTGAAAATGAAGATCACATTAAGTCATGGAAAAACGCTTTTACTTGACACAATAATAAGTTATTGTTTTTGGTCCACTCATACATATTTTGAATACATATATATATATATATATGAATAAGTGTATATATATAAGTATATATTCAGACTATTGTATTGAGAATTGGCATGTTAAAACAAGAGCATAAATGTAAAAAACTTACTCATTTGTTTAGTCTTTATATTATTGGCATAAAATGTATTCCTATCTCTTGTTCAATCATTATAAAAGTTCAGAGGTATTAGCAATGATATATTAAAAATATACGCGCCTCTCGACCCACTTTTTTTTTTTTTTTCATTATAATCCTATATAATAATAACTACATAAATATGTTCCGAAAGTAATATATAATGTTTGATTATTATAAATTATTTAATAACCTTAACAGTAATAATTTTATGATATGTTACTGAATTTAATTTTTTTTTATTACCATAAATAAAATTATCTTTTAAAGTAAACTATTTTAATTATTTATTCATAATTTTTATGATATATTTAACTAAAATAAAATATCTTAGTTATTAATATATATATATAAAAAAAAAGAATATCTATAATAATTTTTAAAAATTTTAAAAGATTAAATTATTTAAATTATAATAATATAATTCTAGTGTAAACAAATGAAATAATATCACTAAATTAATCGTTTCACACTATTTTTATAACAAGGTTAAAATGAAAAAATTAACTATTTGACGTCAAATTTAGTAAACTTTTTATAATATATAAATGAAAAATTTTTGAATTAAAACATTTTACGATGTATTTATGTCAAATTAAGAAATAATTTATGATATTAAGTCCTCTCTTTCTTTATGAATAAAAATTTAACACATTAGTGAATTTTAAAAATATCAAAAGAAAATCAAAAGATCTTTATCATGAAAAAAAAAAAAGTTTATACTTTATGTAAAATTAAACATATAACCTTTCTACAATTCAATATCTGAATAATCACTTTAAAATTGTAATATTTTGTTAGTACATTCTTAACTAAAAGCTTAAATAAGCATTTTTTTTATTAAATAATAAAGAAAAATCATTGGTATTTTTAAAGTTATATAATTGAAATTATTAGTTTGTAGTATAAGAATATACTAAATAATATATCAATCAAAAGAAAAAAAAATTTTTTTAAATATCTTTATTACACTTAATAATTTAAAAATTTGTTAAAAATATTTTTTAATAAATAATTATAATTAATTTATTGAAAAAATTTAATTTAAAAAAAATAATTTTTATATTAATATATTTAAAATATATATATATACATGTATAAAACAAATAATATATTTACACAAAATTTTCATTATAATAAATGTTATGGGAAAATAAAAGGATTACTTTTATGTATAAATTATACTGATCTTGTGAACATAAGAGATATATCTCAATAGAAACTTCATTTAAATTTGATTAAGTGCTTTGTTACAAAGACAATGTATAAATATATATTATTAAAAAGAAATTTGGCACATATGAGGTCTCAACAAATAAGAATAAAGAATAAAAAAATTTAGTCGTATAAGTGTAATTAGATGAAGGACAAATTATATGTACCTCATTGTGGCAAAAATGGGTGATTAATTCTAGAAAAATAGTAAAAGTGTTGTGTCATTTTAATATGTTAGTTTTTAGTACTATAATTATATCTAATTTTGGTATATAAAAGTTAATTATAGATTGAAAGAAAATTAAAATTTAAAAAAAAAAAATCTTCAATATAAATAGAAAAAAAAAATTGTAAATAATATATGTATATATATATGTATTCTTTGACAAAGTAATCGAACATTCAGAACAGAATTTGATTACAAATGAGGTAATTATACCAATAAACGAAAATTATTATATATATATCAATACTTTAATTTAAATTATAAATATTTACTTATTTTTAGTAATTTGATCAGATATTAAATAATAGAAAAATTAGTAATATTAAAAATAAATAAGTTTAAATAGTTGATTTAAATAAACACAATTATTTATAGTAAAAAAAATTTTATAGTAAAATATTTTTTTTAAATTTCATTTGAAAAGATGGAAAAAAGATTAAAAGTTCAATGAAACGAAAGAGTATTATCGTTAACATTTTCCAATAAAAAAAAAACTTAATAAACTTTTATATCAATTTTATAATATAAAAACAAATTTATTAATTTTAAAAGTTATTGATAACCATTCAAAATAAAATCAATGGAAGTACATATAATTGAATATATTTAAATCATTTCATTATTGATAACTAGAATATTGATAAGTAGACTTTATACATCTGTACATATAACAATCATTTTTTTTTATTAAGCTATCAAATGATTCTGAAGATTATAATAATATTATAATTATAAAAAAAATATATATATATTTATATATATGTATTTTATTTAATTAAAATTAATATCTCATTTTAAATAAAACATTGATTATAATATTCAATAGAAATATAAAATAAAGCTTAATTTAACTAAAAATTCCTAATTTTATTTAAAATAATTAACTTTATTGTATCAAACCAATATAATCATTAATAAAATAACAAAAAAAAAATCTAAAAAATGATACTATTATTTTCATAAAATACAAAGATTTGTTAAAAAGTAACATTATAAAGAAAAATTAAAAATATTGTTCTCACGAATTTAACAATGTAAAATGGAATAAAAAAAGTTAAAGTACGATTTTAATAATAACAAACGGAAAAGAAGATTTTTAAATAGCTAATATATTTAGATTTTATTCCTTATATTGTGTCTGAGGAGATAAGCCTATGTCTTTTTACAACCACCAAATAATATTTATATATTATAAAAGATTATAATACTATTTGAAAATGAAAAAAAAAATAAAAAGACAAAGATGTAAGTATAAAAAGCATTATCTTAGACATCAATATATTATAACCTTCAATATAGTTTTTTTTTTTTGTTAAAATTAAGATTTCATGATGTGGTAATGACAGTAAGATCTTTTATAGTATTTCTAAATAATGTTGACTAAAATATATTATTAATATTATATATTTTTAAATATATATTTATATACACATATATCAATCAACAAATAAGTTAAAAACGAGAATTTATGACAATTTAAATAATATCATTTTTTGATTTTACAATTCAAGTATAGAAAATAACCTTTGTTAACAATTGAGTTTGAGAAAAAAATGATTTAATTGAAAAAGAATATACATAAAAAATGTATGGAAATATTAATGTAATTTTAAACAATGCCATAGATATAAAGAAAAGATAGTGTAGACTATACTTTTAAAAATTAAAAGTCTTTAAATATAAATATTGTTTAATAGTAAAAAAAAAATTTGAACACGAGAACATTTTTCAAAAATTTGTAACTTTTTAAAAATATATTAACTCTAATAAAATATTTTCTAAGCATGTAATATAAATGTTTCAAACTTTTTTTTTTTTATTTTTATTTTTTAAATTTAATATGACATATATTAGATTAAATTATTTTAAGTATAAGTTACCTTAGTATATTATTTATTTCTTTAATTTATATAAAAATAAGGTCATAAAACTTTTGAGAAATAATTCTTTACTAGAACAAATTTCATGTTGATTTATATGAATTAGGTATAATATATTTATATACATGTCATTTTGTAATATTTATGTACTTTTAAAAGTAAAAATTATTTTGTTGTCATTAAATATAAGTATATCAAGTATAATAAATTACAAGCAATTTTTTTACTTCATTTACGATATTATTAAACAAATACTTCAATTACCACTTTTTTAAATAATTTAAGGTTTTTTAAATATTTTAAAATATTTATCTTACTACTAAATTATTGTGTATTATATTTATTTTACTTCCTTAAATATCTGTTATTATTACTTTTTAAAATAAATGATATAAACTATATTTTAAAAGTCAATTTATAGTAATCTGAATTAAACATATAAAAAGAAAATTAAAAATTTATCATAAAGATTTGCTTTAGTAAAAAAAATTTTTGTTACAAATACGATCATTACATGACGGTTAAATGTTAACATTACATTGTTTGGATCTCAATAAACTGATGATGGCTAATATCTTGAGTGCTGTTTCTATCTTTTTTTCAATCGGCTTACACTTTTAATTATTATTTTTTTTTAATTTAATTTTCTTTTTTCTTATGCTTCATTATTTTCATAAATATTACCATAAGGTATAAAATAACCATCTGGAGATAAACTACTTGATCTTCCAAAACGAACAAATGGTTGGGGTGCTGCATTACGTTTTAAAGCAAATTCTTGAATATCATTGTCCAATGAACGTTTTCCAAATCTATAATTATTATTATTGGTTGTTTTTTTTTTGTATAATATAATTATATTTATTTTAATGTAACATACCTTACTAAAGCATTTCTCATTCCAGCTCTTCCAAAACGAACAAGAGCATTTCTCATGGCTCTTTTTTCTGGAACATATCCAATAGAATTTTCATCATATTCTTGTGTATTTGCGATTAAAACAGCAGCAAATACAGATAATAATATTGATAAAATAAGGTATGATTTCATTTTTATCACTTTTCTAACTAAAAAAATTAGAAGATAAAAAATAATATTTAAAATTTGAATTATGTTAGATATTTGTCTTTTGTCAAGCTTATATAATGACAAATTAAGTATAAACAATTCTACTTAACCTCTAGCTGTTTTTATTTCAAAGAATATTTATTTCAAATTGACCACACCTCTTTATTTTAAGATCCTAAGGTTATAAATTAGTAATAATATTCGATAAATATAAATATTAAATATCTGGAAGAATTAATTAACCTACACAAATATTGACTAAATACTGTAAAATAAGTTTATTGGTATCAGGAAAAAGATTTAATCAGTTATATTTAAATTTCTAAGAATAATAAAAATGACGTGATAAAAAAAAAAGAAAATTTATTTTCAATATTAAAAATTAAACTTTTTAAACATCTAAAAAATACTATATTTTTATTTGTTATACCATTTAAATAATTTAAAAAAAAAAACCCATTTTTGTGTATATTTTGATTAATGAGTGTATGATAGAGTCTTCTTAAATAAAATTTCATTTGATAAAAAAAAAATAAACAAAATCTTTTTAAAATTCTTCTTTTTTTTTTGATTGTTATCTTTTATAAAGTGATAAAACTAAATTCATTCTAACCAAAAATATTACTTTATTTTTAAATTAACAGTTTTTAAGTAAAAATGGACATTTTGGTGGAAAAAAAATATTACACAATAAATTTTATGTTTATTAGAATAATCATTACAAAAGCAGATGATACTGTTCATTACTTGGTTAATTACCCTACATCCATTTATTTTGAGTTTAATACCCTAATAAATAGTATTACTAAAAGTTTCCTCACCCAAATTTTCATTATTTTCTTCTCTTTTTTCGGTTCAAAAATAGTAGAATATTTGAAAAAAAATATAAATATTATTTCTTTCTTGAAAAATTATGATTTTTTTACTATTTTATTATATAGTTAATGTACAAATTTTGTAATAGAATGATACTTAAATATTTTAATTACGCAATAAAAAAATGTTTTATAAAACTTTTTGAATATTTATATATCTATTTTTTTTTTTTGATTTAGTTCAATAATTTATTCACTCTTTTAATTTAATATTTTTTTTTTAAATATTATATATGACTATATATTTCTAAAGATAACCATGGGAAATAAGAAGATTTAATTATTGTAATTCTTTATAGCAATTATAATAATATTGCTAGTAAATATTATTTTGTAATAAAACCTTTAAAGTATTTTTATAAAAAGGTGTTTCATTAAGTGCAATACTATATTTTTTATAGTACTTACAAAGTTGTCTAGTGTAATAAATTTTATATTACAAATAATTTAAATTTTAATACCAATATTTTAAACTAAAAATTTTATACCTTTATATTTTAAAATTATTTTAACTTATCATTTATTTTAGCTTTACATTATTTACTAAGATAATACATATCTTTCATTTTATTATATATATATATTTTTTTAAATTTATTATTAACAATAATTAATTTTAATTGCTTCATAATTTATTTTTAAATGATTCTTGTATATATATAGAATATATAAATTAAAAATTTATAGCTATTAAATATATAAAATTTTTCTATACATATTTATAAATAGAACAATTTTGTTTAAAAAATATATTGGTTTTGATTAATTTTAAAGAAAAATGTGTTTAAAAAAAAATTATATAGTAAAAAATTTAATTTTAAAATTCAGTTTCTTTAACTACTAAATAATTTCTTTATTGATAATATTTTATGTTTTATGTATATTTTTATGGCACTTAAATTTTTAAATGTATAAAAAAAAAACTTTGTTAAAAGTTATTACTATTACTCATTCAATTTTAAATTCCTATCGCGACTGAAATTGTTTATCCAATAAAACATCTTTCCAATAAAGGGTAGTTTTCGTTCTTGAATAGCCAAATTTATTTAAAAATGTTCAAAATTATCTATAAATTAATAAAATAATATAACTATTTATTCAACTTAATATTAGTTGTTTTGCCAAAAGTAAGAATATATAAAATTAATTTCAGCTTATTAACCCTATTTGTATGTACAAACTAAAATGATTACAATTTTAATATATAAATAATCTTTTATATTATTTTCACTGAACAAAGATCCTAATTAGTAGTTTAGGATAAAAAGTAACATTTAATATATATATATATATATATTTTTTTTTTATTATTATTTTTACACATTATTTTATATAACTATTTAATTTTTACAATAAATTTTATTATTTTTAATTTTATATTCTCGTTATAAATTATCATTTATTTTTATTAAATCTTTTTTTATTAAATTTTATTTTAAATATATTTTTTTAAGGAATTAAAACACAAATGGATCGAGATAAAGAATTCAATGGTGTGTTTGTTAATTCCAACGGGTGTGTCAATTGTTTTCCTAATACCAAAAAAAATAGTAGTAGTATATGGATAAAATTAAATGTTGGTGGAAGAGTAAGTTTTATAATAAATTACCCTATTATATTATTTTATTATAACATAAATTTAGTTTTAATATTATTATAAAAAAATTTTCTTGTCAAATTTAAATTTATTAATAAAAAATGTATATCAAAATACATTTAAATTTTTTTTCAATATATTATAAATGACATTTTTATTAACGTATTAGTAATAGTAATAAAATTTATTTTTTTTTTTACAGATTTTTCAAACAACAAAACAAACATTGTGTAATGATGTTAATACATTTCTTGCAAAACTTTGTAATGGAAATTTTCCAACAACAACTGATAATGATGGTGCAATTTTAATTGATCGTGATCCTGATTATTTTAATGTAGTTTTAAATTATTTACGACATGGTAAACTTATAATAGATAAAGGTCTATCTGTTGATGGAGTTTTAGAAGAGGCAGAGTTTTACAATATTCCATTATTGATAGAACTTTGTTATAAAAAAATTAGTGAACAAAGTCGTAAACAAAAAGCCTCAAAAAAGCATGTATATAGAGTTCTTCAAAGTCATACTGATGAAATTACAAATATGGTATCCGCATTAAGTGACGGATGGAAACTTAAACAAATCTTGCCAGTTGGATTGGGTTATATGAATGAGAATCATGATGAATTTTTGTGTGTTGTTTCAAGAGATTTACCAGATAGTGAATCAGAAAGAGATTTTATTGGTTCTGCTGATAAAGCATCGACATTACAAGAAAAAGCTAGAAGTATGTAATTTGTTTAGGATAAATAATAATCATTAATCAAATTTTTTTAGATCATTAATATTTTATAATCATTTTTCAAAAGGAAAAAAAATTCAATATATGAAGTCATGATAAAAAAATACTTAATCCTTCAAACATCATTATATATTGATACCCAAATGTGAGATATACTAGCCATAAAATTGCTATGTACAAATTTTTTTTGTATATCTCAAATAAACTATTATATTTTTTAACATTTTATTTTATAAATAAAAAAATGGTTTTTAAAATATTCCTAAATACAATATATTTAATTAATTATTATTATGGAGATCCTTAAATTGCCTTTAGCTCCCATTATTTGACAACAAAAAAAAAAACAAAGATTTTTCATCATAGTAAAATGTTTGCATTATGCTACTGAAAAATTTGACTTATTAATGAAATTTCATATACCAAAAACTGTTTGTACCTATTCTTTTAAATGTGGTATTTTTTATATTTTTTTTTTGTTAAATTTTTTTACATAAAAATGTTTTGCCAATATTAAACGATAATTTCTCTCATCACCCGTTGTGAACCTCCATTTGTGGAATATGATGCACCATCAGTTTCATCAGTCGATTCTGTTGGAGAATGAGCTATAATATTCATTTTTTGTGAATCTGTTGATCCTGTAGTAGGTGCTCTTGCTATATTTTGCGAATTTAGGTAGTCATCTATTAAACGTGTGTATCCTAATTGGTATTCTGATTCAATTAAAGGAGATGGTGATGGAAGCATAACATACTGAGGTTGTTCCACCGTTTGATTACTATGATATGAATTATCATAATGTTTTACAATTTCATGAATATCTAATGATTGAACTTTTGAATCAGGTGTTGAAGATAATGGTGTAAAAGATGGTTCTAATGTACTACCAGATTTCATTTTTGACATAATTTCTTCTTCCGTTGAATTTGATGTTCTATGACTATTTACTAATTGAGATTTTTTCTTTAGTACATGATCTGATTTAATTTTTGGCATCTTATTTCTTCCAATACATGTACAACAAAAACCAACAAATCCTACTCCACAACATAAAACTACAAGTATTCCAAGAATAATAATTAATATTTCAAATGTTTTTTGATTTTTTGATATTAAAACAGCAGAACTAGGTGAACATAAACTTAAATTTTCTTTAGAACATATTCTTGTCCTAAAATAACGTGATGGTGGTATATTGGGTATTGTTTCTTCTAATGGGAAACAATTAATTGTATGCCAAGAATGTGAATATTGCGATTTAGGATCTGAGATATTGAAACTACTTTCATCATTTATATAAAGCATTATACAATAATTTTGTGGTGATTTAATTGGTGTTGTCTGTATAATTAATTTTTCTTCTTCTTCTATATATTTCATACTTTGTATATGAAAATTAAGAGAAGTTATAGTTGTTTCATGAGTTTCACCATGATTCATTGAACTCCAATCTGATTGACCAAATATATTTTCTGATCTAACACCAATCATATATGTTGACATAGGTAATAAATTAGTTATATTATATACCATATAACTAACAATTTTTATTTTTTTATTTGAAATATTATCTGTATCACGTTTAATTCTTAATCCAGGAAAAATATTTGTATCATCAATAGCATAAAAATCCATCATTTCAACATTATCAGGATTAATTTGAATTATAACAGGATGAGATATTTTATTTTTAGTTTTTGGATCAATTCTTATATATTGTAAATTAAATTTTTGTTTTTCACCACCATCATAACCTGGTAACCAACCAATAAGTAATGAATTAGATGATGAAGATAATATTTGTACATCTGTTGGTGGTTGTGGTACTGTTTTTTTCTTTAATATAATTGTATATGATGCCTGTTCATCAATATTTCTTCCATTATTTGTTTTACATGTATATTCACCATAATCAACTTCAGAAACATTTTTTATTGTAAGTAATGATTCATATTCATCTATTTTTCTTGGTAATTGTGTTGTTTTAATTGTATATTTTGTTGACATACCATTTTTAAGTTCTTCACCATTTTTATACCATAAAAATCTTGGTTCTGGTCTTGCTGATACAATACATGATATTATTCCTGGTTCATTAATATTTGCTCCAGCAAATCCATGAATTGGATATTTTTTACTAACAATTTTTGATGGATGTTGAACAGTTACAATAGAATTACTTAATACTTCTTTTGATATTTCATCAGGACCATTTTTTGCAATACATGAATAATTACCTTTATCTGTCCATGAAATTATATGATTTAATGATAAACTACTTTGTACTATTGATGGACAAAAATTACAATCAGATGGTTCACGTTTAATAAGTTTACTATTTACTTGCCAATAATGTTCTAAAATATCATCAGTATTTATTGGATTACCATTTATAAACCATGATATTGAAGGTGCTGGATATCCAATTACTTCGCATTCAAAAGTTATTTTAGTATCACCAGATGATAAATGACGTGTTATTGGAAGTGGTTTAGTTATTTTTGGTGGTGAAATAATAGTTAATTTTATTTTTCCCTCAATTCCTTCACCTAAATTATTATATGCAACACATTTATATATACCATTATCAGATAATTTGGCATTTTCAATTTTTAATATAGCATCATTAAATGTTATATCCCCAACATATTTACCAAATGTTTGTGGTGTTGCCCATTTATAACTGGCAAATGGACTACCAATATCATTAGTTGAACATGTTAAAATAAAAGAACTTCCGACAGGATAACTAGTAGCTTGTGTTATTACAGTTGCTGGTCCAGGTTTACGTTTTACTTCAATAAATGTTGTACCTGATCCTTGTCTTTGAGTTGATTCCCCAGATGATAACCCAAACATTGTATTTGTTACAGTTAAAGTGTTACTAGCTGTGCAGGTGTAATTTCCAGTTTGGTCACTTGAGATTTTCTCAATAAATAATTTTGATCCCTCTTGAATAAAATTATTTGGTCCAGTCCATATTATACGAGTTGAAGGAGGATTAGAGTCAACATTACAATCCAGATGTACTTCATCATTTTCAGATGGATTAATAAAATTTTTAACCTCAACAATAGGAGGATATTGAACATTTAATGTTACAATTTTACTACCATAACCAATTGAATTTTTTGCCGTACATTGTAATTCACCACTATGACTTTTTTCAGCTACAAATGACCAAACTTTACCACCAGTAAAATGTTCTCCTGTTGCTAGGTTTCTCCATTCATATGATGTTGGCATTGGATTACCTTCAGCTAAACATGTTATAACAACATTTTTTCCTTCCTCTACATTATAAATAGATGATGGTTCAATATTAACAATTGGTGCATGTAATACCTATAATATATATATATATATATATATATAATTTATCAATTATCAAAGATAATAAATAATAAAAAAAAATATATTATTTATTTTTTTTTTACTTACATCAAGTGGTTTTCCATTTACACTTTTATAGGTACCTTTTTTCATTGCTTTATTAGTAACACGACAGATGGGATATGCTTTGTGATGATTAGCGGCGGCAGGAAATCTTAAAAAAAAATTATTAAAAGATCATTTATCATTTAATTAGTAAAATGAACATACTGTAATGAGGAAATATGTATTTCATTATTTGATGTAGTTCGGTACCACTTTGAAGGAACTTCACTTGAATTATCAAATAACCAAGTTATCTCAGGTTCTGGATTACCGCCATGAACTTCACAATGAAATGTAACAAGTTCATTTTCTTTTACTGGTCGTGTTGGTTGTGAAGTTATTATTGCATCACCAGGTGGTACTGAAAAAAAAAAATCACAGTTTAAAAGTTATTGTCAAATGTATCATATTTCTTTTTAAATATTTTTGTATAACAATATGTTTTATCTATATATGTATATAAACAATAATATATATTTATTTCTATATAAAGATGAGTAAACATTTAATAAAAAAAAAAGTTATGAAAATTTATTTTATCTAAAGATTTATCAAAAAAAATATGAAAATGTGTAATAAAATTTTTTATTTAATATATCTTTTTGATATATACCGATTTTGTTTATATAATAAATTTATTACCTATATCGTTTTTATATATATCAATTAATGAGTCATTTTATTTAAAAAATAAACATTCAATCCCTATAAAGAATGTTTATCTTTATATAGTTAAAATAAAAGTGCCGAACCGAAACATGTCATTTTTAAATTGTTATTTGTTAAATTTATAAAATTTTAAAAGATTTGTTATATATTTCTAATAATGATGATTGCCTTTAGTTTTGATAATTACATTTGAGTCCTTGTAAAATTTTTCTTTTTATATATATCTACAACTATTGGCATTAAGAAAACAATTGTACAAATTGGCATTTATTATCTTTTATATTATATAAAAATTTTTCCTTATTATTTTTATTGTTCCTTTTGTTAAAACTATTGATATAAAGATAATTACAAATCTGTTACTCTTCCATAAAAAGGATGAACATAAAAAGTATAATAAAAACAATTATGTATTTAGAGGAACAATTTAAATGAGAGAGTAATTCCAATAACCTTAAAGTATTTACTAATTAACAAGCGGTTAATCTAACAAAGTATAAAAATGAAAAATATTTGAAAAACATTTATATATTATTTTCTATTTACTAGTTTACCTTTATATATTTACTTTATCTCATCCTTTAATCATAAAAACTTTACAAACAAGCATTAATTGTTCATGATCAATATAAAAGATGAATGTTATTTGTAAAGAGGTATAAATTAAAATTTTTATACTAATAAATAGTTATCGAAACATATATATAATAAAATATTTTTAAAAAAAATGAATTATTATTATTAATATTACGTATTTATTAGTTGATAAGATTTATTATAATGACCTTCGTTATACAATCTTTTAATAATGATTTATAAATTAAAATATATTTTATTACACTGTGTACTTTTTGTAAACTTTTTATCATTTAAAAAGAAAATATTTATAATAATAATCATAATCATAATAATAGTAATATTTCAACATTTTTCAATATCATATTTTCTAGTTTTTTTGTTTTTTTTTTTAAATTTGTAAAAACATTATTATTTTTGAATGAATTATTATTACAAAAGAAAAACTTTTAAGTAATCGGAAAGTTATTTCAATAGTTTTAAACTTAGTACACTAGTTTGATGTAAGATAACAACAATAATCAATTGAATAATAATAAACATAAAATCTTCTTTTGATATTATAAATATTACAAAGAAAGATATATAAACAAATATGACTAATTCTTTATATAAATTATAAGTAAATCTAAATTTCTTTCTTTCAAGTAAGCGTAAACAATTAATGTTATCTTGTAATAATTATAAGTAAAATTGTTAACTGTTATTTGTATTTTATTAACAACAAAAATTTTTTACTTTTATTATGTTTAATGTAATAAAATATACTTATATATTAAAGATTTCAATCAATTGTTAATAAAAATTTGATTAACAATATCATTATATAAAGATTTGTAAATTGGAGTAAAATTATTTTTCTATTTAGAAAATTGATATCAAATCAGGATAATAATTAAAAATGTCAATTAAAAACTTTTAACGACATATATAATATAATTATTTTATTTTTCTTATTGAAAAATTAAGATATTTGAAAATTGGAGGATAATATTAAAATTTTAAGATATTAATTATTTATAATATAGAATGATAATTGAGTATTAGAAATATATACATTAATATAGTAATAATATAAAATGGTCATCTATTTTAATTTACCTTTTATTAACTAGATATATATTAATAATATTTCTTAATTTTACTAACTATATCAATATTTTATAATGACAGGTCAAGCAAAAAAATTACAAGATATATGATGGTATTAAAAATAATTTTACATATTATTCTTAATATGATAATTTTATATTTTATTTACATATATATATATAATTAAGTGAGATAAAAAATTTTTTTTTTATTTTTGATATTATTTTTAAAACTTACACAAGACAACTATTTGTGCTGGATTACTAGAATATTGTTTCTTGTCTTTCAATGACAATAATTTACAGAAAAATTTTCCATTATCTCTGGAATAGTCAACTGATTTTATCTTTAAATTATATTGTCCAGGAATATCAGTTAACAAATCATAATCTCCATTACTTTCAAAGACATTCTCATTTCTAGTAATATAACTAAAAATATATAAAAAGTTATCAATATAAGTAATCTTTTTACTTACTCTGGTGTACCATTTACAAATCGAACCCAATTTGGTTCATATAAATTTTTACTTCTAAAAGTTTCTGTAAATGAGCATGGTAAGATAAGATCTTGTTCCCCTTCTGACACATAATATGGTTCCTGATCAGGAGTATTTATAAAAGGATATTCTAAAATATATATTAATATATTTTAATTAAATATAATAAAAAGATTCATAATTTTGTACTTGTTAAAGTCGGTCTTTTTTTTAAAACTTTTAATTCCCTTTAATCCAATACTAATTTAACACTTCATTTTTACGTAAGTTTATTAAACATAAACTTTAAAAGCTGTTTTCGGAATGAAATTAAAGAATATAATGACTTTAAAGTGTTATTTAAAACAATGACTTATATATTTATAAGTAAATCTTTTTCAATTGAACACTTAGACAGTCCTCTTGTCACCTATCAATAGCCAATCGTGTATATTATTTTTTTTAATATAATTAGACTTTGCTTAAATAAAAAGTTGTTTAAATAGCTTACTTTTCACCTATCAATACTTTACCTCTTAAAATCTTTATGTATAAATAAAAAATAAAAATGTTAACCAAACAAATTATCATTAACAAATGTGGTGATCTTAAAATACCTAGATTCATATTTTTCATAATATCTTATATTATAATTTGTTAAATAATAAAAAAAAATCTTTACACTTCATTAAACAATAAAATTTTTATTTATTTATATCCTTCTTGTTAAATATATTATTGTATAATTTGTAATGGTAAAAACTTTTTATTAAAAGAAAAATTGATATAATTTAAGACAATGAAATAAAAAGAAAAACCCCTTAAAGATATTCTATGTAAATAATTCTTTTAAAATAACTCATAAATCTTTATATTTATATAAAATACACTAATCAACCATATAAAAAGGTTACGTATTAAAATTTTTAAAGGTAATTGGAGTTTAAGTTAAGATCCCCTGCAATGAGTTTCAATAAATAGTATTAAATTCACGGCTTAATGGCAATTTAAATAATAACATTTATGTCTATATACATTAACAATTAACTTTTCTTCTTATATTGAACTATATTTATTAAAAATAATTTTATGAAAATGATATATCTATTAACAGTTAAAAATCAGCAGGAATTAAAAGAATTTTTATAATATTTGAAAAAAAAAAATCTTACCTCGGCAATATATTGAAATATATAATGTAAAAAAGAATAGTAATTTGTATACAAAAATCATTTTTTATCAATTTATTATAAATTAAGGATAAAAAAAAAATTCCGAAAAAGTTCGGTAATTTGGTATTAGAATTTATTAGTGATTAGATTAATAATAAAAAATTTTGAATAATCTAAAAATAAAATAAAATATTTATATTTATAAATAATTATATATTATAACAAAAATTAAATAAAAATTAATACCCATTATTTAATATAATATTTCATGATATTATATATATATATATAATTATATATATATTTCATCAAATATAAAAATAAAGGAGGTTGTAGGAGATCTCAATAACTAAAGATTGACATCACTAGGAATAATAGATTATTTGGTTGTCAGGTAAAACAAGATCATGTAAGGCGATAATGATGACTTATAATTTTTGAGAAACATGTGCTGAAGGTTAGCAAATTTAAAAAGAATTAAATAAATATAAGTAGCTTAAAAGCAGCTGGAAAATATTATAAACTATTATAAGGTAAATTACTTTTTCTATATAAAATAAAAATTATTAGTATTATGATTGTATTATAACAAAATAAGCATACAAAATCTTTTAATTATCAGGTAAGTTATTTTATTTTTATCATGATACATAGTTTTTTTTTTTTAATTATAATTATATAGAAAAAAAAAAGTTATTATTATATAATAAAAATATTAATAATAATATGATAATATTTTTTAAAAAAAAAAAAAAGATAATAAATCAGAAAATATATACTCGTGGGAATTTTAAATAATAGTTGAATTCTTAGATATTATAACATGTCATTATTTTATATTGTACATTTAAGCTAAATGATGACATTTGTATATTAAGGGAGTGGTCAACTACCAGCTATCAACTAAAATATTAGGAGTGGTCCTATCAAGGGTGGGGATTTTCAAAAAGTTATGGCAGGAGTACAATTAAAAATAATATGTAATAATAAATAAAATAATATTTTAAATATGTTAAGATATATTAACAATTAATTTGTAATGATTTTTAATAAATTATTATTTTTTTT
Organism: Strongyloides ratti; assembly: GCF_001040885.1. Classification (NCBI taxonomy): domain Eukaryota; kingdom Metazoa; phylum Nematoda; class Chromadorea; order Rhabditida; family Strongyloididae; genus Strongyloides; species Strongyloides ratti. The sequence goes on along the minus strand of NW_020171512.1, from coordinate 269,770 downwards.
TTGAAAAAAAAATTATAAAAAAGAGGATTAAAAAAAAAAGAAAATATAATGTTAAATATAACTAAACATATTGTTTCTTTCTAACATAAATGTACTTTAAGGTAATAACATTTTTTATAAGAGCTTTTGACATTCAAAAAAAATACAATAGAAATAATAGTATAAATATATAATATATTTACTCAATGAGTAATTAAAAATTAGGTATAGTGATTTGGTGAATTACATTAAAAATAGATAAATATATATGGCATGTTATGTATCGGTAAATGTAACAAGATGGTACATATCAATGATGATAATCAGTTAAATAATTTGTAGACCTAAACATTAACTTTTATATCTTCTTATCTACCATCAATATATTATTAATGATTTAATAAAAATTCATAGATGAATAGATTCAAAGACTATATTATTATCGGATTATTATACAGTCCAGTTATAAAATGGTCCAATATATAATATCTATCTTAATATTATTTAATAAATTAATAAAATATTATAATTTTTTTTTAGATCATTAAGTATATATAATTTTTATATTTATAATATTAATTTTATTAAATAGATATAGGAAAAAAAATAAGGTAATTATCAAAATAAATTTTTATAATATATAATAATAATATACTTCCTTTAAATAATAAAATATTGAAAAGACAAATAATTATAGATATTCATGATTTCAGGTAAAAAATATTTTTGAATAAAAGATAGTATAATAGTAAATTATAATAAAAGAAATTGTAATAAAAAAAAAGAAAGAAAATATATATACAGTTAAGCATCAAATTTTGATTGATGAGTGGTATATTATTAATGTCATGATCATAAAAATTCTAAATAATGAGAATAACAATATACTGAATCAAATTGAAACTCATATTATATCACATATGTTAAAATAAAAATTAATCATTAGATATATGTAGAAAAATTATTTAGGATAGAGTATTTTTATTGAAAATGATTATATCTATACAATAATAATAACAATAATTTATAAAAGTATTTATATTCTCATGATTTAATTTAGAATGTTGACTAAAAATGTTTTAATAAAATTATTATATATAAAAATATTTATAATATTAATGATTTTTATGTAAAGTTAATAGATGTTAAAATGGTAACATAAGCTAATTATAAGAAATACTCTATCACACTCTTATAGTTTATTACTCATTCGTGAGTACAAAAATTTTAGTAATATAAATCAAAAGAATAAGTTAGTTGATCAGGTTGATGTATTTCTTTTTCTAATAACTAATTATATGAAGAAACTTAACAAAGTAGCTACTATCTATATATGTACTTCATTGATACATCCTGGTATTTAATAAAACTTTTAAATATAAAGAATATTTACTTTTTGCACTTATAAAGGTAGATAAACAAATGGTCAATTGTGAAAAGCTAAAAGATAGCTTTACATATATAAATATATTTTTATCAAATAAGGTATCTAAAAATTTCTTTCTTTTAACTTTATAAAATCATATTTAATAAAAAAAGATCTTATTACATTTATATAAAAAAAAAAATAAACAAATTTAGGTAAAAAAAAATAAGATATATAATTTGTCATAAAAAAGAAAATAACAAAAAAAAATTAGGTTTATCAAATTAAAATAAGTCAAAAAAATAAAAATTACTATTTTTAATTAGTTAAAGTTATATTTCTTAAAATAAATGTTTAATAGAGTGGATAAGTATTTTTATGTATTTCAATTACAAATTAGATAGCAATATAATTATGTTATGTAAGTTTTGGTAAAAGAAGATACTTTAATTTAAGTACATTAAACGTATATTTATTTATTAATGAGTGATAATAATTTATCTAAGATAAAAGTAAAAGATGTTGTAAAAAGTTTTTGAAGAAAAATGTTGTAAAGTTGTACCAACAAAAGAAAATAAATGTTAAACGGATGTCGGTAGTATTTGAAAAATTTTTAAAAATTTATGTTTAACATAAGCAATTAGTCAAATGAAAAATAAAGTAAAAAAGATTTATTAATACAAGAAAATAAAATTAGTGTCATTAGCTTAATAAATTCATTTATATATATATATCCTTAAATACTTACTCTTAGGTCAGGTGCCAATGACAAAAAGCCCGTTATTAATTTGATAAGGTATATATTTTGATTGCTGTCTAATCATTGAATTAATCTATTGCTTAAATAAATCCATTATTATATACGCGTGGCAAGTAAAAACAAATGGATTAAAAGATTATAATAAATAGAAAAATATATATTTTAATAATAATAAAATAAATAAATACAAAAATTTGTTTAAATTATAGTATTTAAAGTAATTATATAAAAAAAATTAAATAGTTATTTTTTTAGACATTTCTAAATAAAATAAAATTAACAATTAGACAAAAAAAAAACTACAGGTGCTCATATACTATCCTTGTATACAGAAGGTGACCATTAGTATGTAATTAAAACCATTCAATTTATTTTAAATTTTTTTTTTTTCAATCAAATGGCAAAATACTCAGTTGTGTTGAAAAATTTTTGTAAAATAATTTATAAGAAGTACATGACATTATTCTTACCTATATTTAGTGGATGGTCATTTTACAACTTTTTATCTACCTACTTTTTTATGGGTCTATAAAATTTATTGTTTTTTTTTCTATTCTAAGTGAAATTGATAGTAAAAGATAAAGATGTTTGACATTACGTGAAAAAAAAAGAAATCATTGATTTATACATGTTAATAAAATATAGTAGAGAATTATATAGAGATAGTAAATAAAATGACAATAAAAATAATAATATAATTAAACTTGAAATATACAATAAATTGGCCAATTGTGATAAAGATTATTTTAAAGTTAATTATGTTACTATAAATTATATTAAAAAAAAGACTTATTAAAATCTATTGTTATAAAATATTCATATACTACAGAAAGTAATATTATTAAAAAAAAAATTTTTTTGAATAAATTTAATTAGAATATATATATTTTTTTTCTGTTATTTAACCTGTAAATTTTAAATATAGTTTTAAAAGATATATTACATATAAATATATTATATATAATAGTATTATAAAATAATAATAGTTTAATCGAATACTTTCAAAAGCGATTTATTTTTCTTTTTATCTAATGTTTGATGGATAAAGTACGTAATCAAGAAAACAAAATTATACTTTTTGTTTGAATATTTTTAAACACTCATTAAAATGATAGTGTGTATAATGCCAATAATAAATAAGCGGTATTATTTTGATCTTAAATAGTTTATAATAATATTAATATATTATTATAAACATTATTTTACTTTTTCATTTCTAATAAAGAAAACATTGATTTAAAAATTATAATTTTATATGATAAAAACATAATTCATTCAATTAATATCATTATATTAATAATATACATAATAATTATAGTAAGTTTTTTTTTATTCTTTATCTTTTTTAGAAGAATAAAAATTTGTATAAATAAATAAAATGATTTATTGCAAAAAAAAAAATGATTATATATTTATTTTTAGAAAAATATATTTCTGGATATATTTGTATTTGACATTATGACATATGTTTTTATAAAAAGATGATTATTGTATCAATTAAATTTTTAACAACAATGAAAAGTATTAATCAGGATTTGCCGTTGTTTATAATTACAATGATATGCATATGCAATTTGTTACCTGGTGGTTATTACAATATACAATAATTATATTTATAATTATCTTTTTTCATCATTTCTTTGTTTAATTTTATATTCTATTATTAGGAAGTCTACCGTTCTAATCTTTTATTTTAATGACACATGTTAATACAATATAGCATTTGGAAATTAACATTATACTTTTTTAATATTATTTTTATAATCATAGTAAAATGTGATATAAAAATAAAAAATTAATAAAAATTAATTTTATTATTTTTAAATTTTAAAGTAAAAAATTATAAAAAAATACATTTTTTTTTTCACAATAAAAATTTATTTTATGTCATCATAAATACTTATAATAAAAATTTAAAATACTTATAGAGTGACATAATTTTTTTTTCTTCTACACACTTTTCTTTCATAATAATAATAATACAAAAATAAAAAAAAATAAAATTTTTTACAAATACCACTGTATGTTTCATCTATATATAAATGGAGATGTCAAAGATAATAAGGAATCATCATATTAATAATGATCTAGTTATAATTCTTTAACTATGTTATATTTAATAAAAATAAAATACCTTAAATTTGATTGAAATCTTTTCTTTTATGTCAAAAGGAGAGGTTTGATATGTAACAATATGAAAATGATTCAAACATTATGACAATTTAATGTATTTCCTTTTTAAATATAATAATATCAGATAATTGAATAAAAAGATAGGATAGTTTAAATGTTGTTAAACTTTATTAGACATTTATATAGTTGATTTAAAAGAATTTAACGGTGACCCCCATATATTTATCCTAATTATATTTTATTTTTCATAATATTTAACATTTTGATGTCAATGGTGAATTATTTTTAAAATTTAAATTTGTTTATTAAAACTATTAAAAATTATAAATAATTATCCTTTTTTTTTAACATAAATTATTCATTTTTAGAAGTTATATTAAATATTATAATCAATTTAAAATGGCAAATCATGGTCCATCATATGGTTTAAGTCGTGATATTGAAAAAAAAAATCAAGCAAGATTTATTCTTGAAGAGGCACAAGAAATTATTTCATGGGTACAACAAACTACTGAAATACCATTTCCAATTGATCCTATGGAAATAAATGATAGTAATGAATTTTGTAATCTTCTTAAAGATGGAGTTCAATTATGTTATTTAATTAATCGACTTTTAAAATTAGATAAACAATCTTTAATTAAATTTAAAGAATCACCTGTTATGCCTTTTCATAAAGTAAGTATAATATTTTTAAAAAAAAATATATATTTTTTATTATTAAAGATGGAAAATATTTCAACATTTCTTGAAGCAATAAAACGATATGGTGTTTTAGAATTTTCATGTTTTCAAACTGTTGATCTTTATGAAAATAAACATCCATATAAAGTTGTTGAATGTTTGAGGTCTCTTGCAGGTGTGGCACAATTTAAAAATGCAAAGATCTCATTTCCACCATGGGTTGTTAAAATGGCACAATCAAATAAACGTCATTTTTCAAAAGATATAATAAAACAAGGAGAAGTAATAATTCCTTTACAATATGGAACAAATAAATGTGCTTCACAAAAAGGAATGACACCATATGGACTTGGAAGACAAATTACATTAGATAATACATTATCTAAGAAAACCTGTTAAAGTATATAAAATATTCCACATGGTCATTGTAATATCTTTTTTTCCAGTTCATAAAATTTACAATATATCTCTCATCCTGAGGGTGTTTTAACGCAATTGAATAAAATTATCCAATAACAATACTAATTAGTAATTGTTTATATTATTTTTTTTTTAAATTTTTAAAAAATATTTAATTTTCTTTAAATAAATAAAGTAATATTTTATTGTAACTTTACAATATTTTTGACACCTTCCATTTTTAATTTATTAATTAACATATAATAAATGATACATATATATATAACTTTCAAGATAATAGTAAATAAATGATATAAATTTTAATTATAAAACTATTAAAAAGACATATCATTTGACTTGTGTCAATGATCTTAAATCAAATATTAGTATTTTTATAATGATAGTCACATTTTTGTGTAATATATTGTAATATAATTTATTTATTTACCAATATTATTTATAATAATTAGAATAAAGAATTATAAATCACTCTTCCTTATTAGTACAATATTTTTTACAAATTTTAAAAGATAAAATATTTAATATTATAAAAGTAAATTGATATAGACAGGCGTGATTTACTATTTATTTTGATATTGAAAAGTTGATATAAAAATCACTAGGCGAAATAACAATCTTTAAAATATCAATTATATTTAGGTAAAGATATATTTAATTTATAAAATAAATTTTTTTTTAACATTTAAAATCATGCTTTATAATAATTATCTGTATAATTAGGAAAAAAAAATAATTCTAATTATGTAAAGCTTTTACATATTTTAAAAATAATAAATTTGTCTATGAAATTTACTTCATCTTACTAATTTAATAATCTTGTTTTAAAAAAAATTTTTGTATAATAATATAAGTCTATTTAAATGAAAAAGCTTCTTATAAAATTATATATTTATTTAATTTTAGATGATATTAATTTTTCTTAATTAATTGAAAATATGCAAATTAAAAATATACTTGGATTAACATTAATTATTATATATTTTGCAGGTAAAATTAATATTACTAAAAAAATTATTTTAAAATAATTTATGTTTTTAGAATATGTAAAATCTGTGTCACTTTTGGAAGCATATGAAATTCGTAAACGTGTTCGAAATGATTTAGATGCTCCAAGACATATATATAAAACACCAGAAACAATTGGAAGAGATATTGAAAATACTCCCAGTTTGTTTATTGGTGATGATGGTGAATTTTATATTGCACCACCACTTAACAAATTAAAACAGTATCTAATAATAGCTAAAGAAAGAATTGATTTTGAAAGAGGATTTCATCGAAGACATATATCAATACATAATACATAAAAAAAATTTATTTGAATGATTGCAAAAAAAAACTATGCCTACTTTTATGAATATAATCATTTAAATTAATCTTATATAGTACTATTGTAAAAAAATCTTGAAAATATAATTAATTTAGAAAATCATTTATCAAGAAGATGTATTATTATATACTTTGGTAGTTTTATTGATACTACATTTTTTTATTTTAAAGCAATTTTCGTTACATGTATATTAATATAATTATCTCTTATAAATAATTTTTATGAAAATATTCTCGTTTCAAAATTAATTATACTATATTTCTTTTGTTTAATTATATTTATTATTGTTCAAAGTATTTCATTATATAGTTACATTAAATTTTATATAAAATATTGTATTTATAAAAGTTATATGATTTTAACATAATTAAAAAGTTTTCTCTTTAAAAAGTTATAAAGAATAATATTTTATTTATTTATTTATACGGTATTATTCTTAACTAAATTAGTATAGATTTAAAAATGTGTTAATTTATTGTATCATTATTTTTATCAATGAATATATTTTACTTCTAACAAAATAACTATTCTATCTTTTTTATAATATATATACATATTTTTGTTTTGTCATTGAATTTTAGCTTTTAACACTACTTTTTAAATAAATTTTATTTTTAAAGATAAAACAATAACGAGTTATATTTTATAAAATAATTATTTCTTTTTAAAGGTTATACATGATAAAATAGTTAGTTTGCGTAAAAGTCATTTTCCTTGTTCATTAAATCATTCCACTTTATATTCATCAAAGTTTTATAATATAATTATAATTTTAGAAGTAAACTATTGATACAACATTTATATACATTATTATTATTGATGAAAACAAAAAGAAACAATATAATGTTTTTATTTACAATTGCAATATTTCTTGGATTAAGTGTTTTTTTTCTTCATGGTATGTTTATTATTATAATTTTATAAAAAAAAAAATTGATTTAATGTTTATTTTTAGCTGTAAAAGGAATTTCTGTGGTTAGTATTTATTCTGATCCAAGATTAGATTCACATCCATTATACAAACCTTTATCTGGTGTTAACAAGTCTTATAATAACAAATAATATATTATAATATGAAAAGATCAAATAATTATCGTAAATTTATGACATTTATTATTGTAAAATCATTTATTATTAGTACAATATAATATGAATATTGTTTTTATAAATTTGTTTTATTGATTATTTTGTGTAAAAATGTTTTAAATTTAGATAAAAATGTAAAAGTTTTATAAACTAATTTATTATGATAATTTTTTTAAAAATAATAATTATGAACAATTATAATAATAAAAGATATTATTTTCAGCTTGATTGGATATCAACTTTTCAATTTTTATATCGTCATTTTATAATTGTAAAAATCTGCATTTTTATAAAAGAGAAAGTTATCAGACTACAAATATGATTTTATAAAAATTATTCAATTCAATAATCCATACTAGATTATTTTGTAAAACAATTTAGGATGATTATTTAAATCATATCACTTTTATATAGTTATCCTGGATTTTGTTATAGAACCTAATTCATATAACCGTTTTAAGTAAAATTTAATTGTTCACATAAAACTTTTATTTTTAATAAATATTATTATTTTAAAAAATTTAAACTATGTTAGTTTTATCCTTTTTTATATTTTATTTATTAAATTTAAATCTTAATTGTCAAATTGTGGTAAGTTTTGAAAAAAAAATATATTTACTGTTTTAATATTACTAAAAATAATTATTTTTTTAGTTACCTGTTAATGAAAATAAGTTGGAAGATTCAAATGCATTTTTTTTAGATGAAAATAATAAAAAAGATGGAAAAATATTTTTAACTAAAAATGAAAAGAAAAAAAAATTATTAAAAATTTTTAATAATAATTCTAATATTATACCTGATGACATTATTAAAAGTTATAACTCAAATCAATTTATTATTTATGCACCTATAAAAGGTAAAAAAATTTTTACACGTATAAAATATGATAGTGTAGCTAGTTTTGTTAAAAGTAAGGTTAATTAATTATTTATTTAATACTTTCTATATGTGTATAATATGACTTATTATTATAGAAAGTAAAACTAGAACGGCAACAAAGTCTTATAAAATAGAAAATAAAAAATTAAGTAAAAATAAATCAAACTATCAAAATATCAATAGACTGGTTGAAAATAACAAAATGTCAAAATCAAATGAATTTGATAACAATGAACTGGAATATTTGACAAAATCAAAAGGTGTCATTCCAATACCAAATAGACCAAAAATTATTGAAGAAGAAAAAATTTTTTTAAATAATAAAATAATTAATAATACAAAACGAGTTACTTTAAAAAAAAAAAAATTATTTGGATATTATAATGAAATAACTACTACAACAATAAAATTACCTACAAAGTTGGTTACAAAAATAACTTCACTTTCTATATTTAATGACAAAAAACAACTTAATAGTAGACGAATTTTGACAGCAGATGAAACACTATTAGAATGTTGTATAAAAAGAAAAATAAGTCTTGATTGTAAACAAATATGTTCATTTAAAGAAATATCAGATAAAACGGTAAATATTAAATTAAAACTTTTATTAGAATCTTATATATCTATCTATATAACTTGACCCATATATATATATTTATATAATTAACATTTTAGTTGGTACAGGCGGTTTTAACAAATAAATGCCCTAATGGAGAATTAAAGGAGGTCTTTGAATGTGCCAATAATGGTGATGATCATACAAAATGTTGTTATGATCATAATGTTCACCTAATTAATAATGGTCAATGTATGGCATTTTGTTCTAAAACTTCTACTCCAATAACAGATATTTTACAATATTTTATTTGTTTGCAAGTATTTGAAAAAATTAAAAATTGTTATATTACTAACTTGAATTTAGTAAATAGTATGAAAATGGCAAACTCAAAGTTAAATTCTATTCGCTTACTTTAATATTATCATAATTTAATCTTTTTTTCTTTTATACATTCGTAATTTGAGATATCACAAATAGTATTATTTTTATATTTATTCATATTAATAAATATATTATTAAAAATACTATATTCAATCAAAATTGCATTATTAAAAATTATATAAAAAAATGTCTTATGATTTTTGTATTGTAAATATAATTTAAATATTTTTATAATGTTTTGTAACCTAATACTTATTTTATTTTTAAATATAGAATACAATGATGTTGAATTTTAATATAAATTATATATTATAATCTATATTTGTGATAAATAAAATATTATTAGATAATATTAATGTATTTTTAAAATGAATACAATAATTTTGACAGATTTTATACCATTTCTTTTAATATTAATAGGATTTTTTTTTTTAAAAACATATACAAAATTTAATTCTATACTTTTAACACATCATCAGATAACAAAAGAAAAAATATTTTAAATAAAATCTCATGAGATTTAAATCATTGCCAATGCATTTTTGTTTAATAAACTATTGACAAATTTCTACAAAAAAAAGTCGTCTTAAATTTTTTTCATTAAATATAAATATATATATATAATAATTATTTCTTTTAATAATATAGTATATGCATATATTAATATATAACATAATCATTATAACAAAAATTTTAGAAAAATTTTAACTAGCTGTTTATTAAATTGTAGTTAATAATATAATATACATGTATTCATTGGCCTAAATAATAAAATTTTTATAATATTTAATATTTATTCTTTGATTTAATTTAAAATATAAAGTTTAAAAAAAAACTTTTTATTTATTTATTACTTTATTAATTGTAGACAATAGAAATTTTTATTATATGTCGTCTTTGTAAATTTATCATTTAAAATGAATTAATGGAAAAATTAAATTATAAATAAAAAGAATTTTTACCTATATGACATTCTTTGTGTTTTCTTTTATTTTTATATATTTATGTAATATTTTTTATCGTTATTATAATTATTAAAAAAAAAGTGCTTCTTTATAAACAAAAATTTTAATTTTTTTTTGTAAAAAACAATTTGTTATTAAAATTTTTTTTAGTTGTACTTAATAAAAATAACAAAATTTGATAGACGAATTTATATTTAACCTTTATCCTAATGTTAAATTACCATAAAATTTTTATATTTGTAGTAATGTGTAAAAAAAAAATAAAACGCATTAACATATTTTGACATAATATATTTTTAAATCTATTTTATTTATAATTTTGTTTAAAGTTATGATTTGTTTGTTAATTAGTTATGTAAAATTATCATTGATACAAATGTTTGCAATTATAATTATGTATCTTACATTATAAAGTATCTATTTTTCATTTGAATACATTTATTTTTAAATTTGATTAGTTTCTACACTAATTTTATTTTATTTAAAATTTGTTATCAACATGATAAGATTATCAACAAATACAATCAACTTTAAATACATTTTATGAATAAAATTGTAAAACAATTGTATTATTTTAATATAATTTTACTTTATTTTAATAATATTTTATTAAAATCAAATATCAAAATTGTTTGTACTATTTTTCTTTTTTTTATATAATTTAATTTTTATAAAAAAAAGTAAAAGTTTCTTTATACAAAATTTAGTTACTATTTTTATCTCTTAATTTATTATATAATTATTAATGCGAATAATTTAATTTGTGTTAATAAATATTAATGCAAATATTTTATTTAGAATCTTCGTTATTTTACTACCATTAAATTTTACCATTGACTGTATTAAAATGTTATACTTTGGTATTATAAATTTAAATATCTTGAATTAATATAGAAAATTTTATGCTTCAATTATTATTTATCATACTAAATTTTTATTTTAAAATATTTATATTGTAACATTTTTTTTATTGATATATTTAAAATTTTAGGGAAGTTTAATATTTTAATATATCTCTTTTTCAACGATATTTTAAACAATAGATATACAATAAAATATTAAAATTAAGGATGCTTGAACAAATTGAAGATTTTAGAAATGATTTTAACAAGCTTGTTGAGTGTATTGAGAAATTAAGAGGTATGTTTATACTTTTATATATATTCTTTCAAAAAATTACTTTTTAAAAATCTAATTGACATTATTGCAAAAGTCAAAGATATATTACTTATAAAAATGAGTGAAATTTATACTTAAAATCTTTAGTTTATATTATTTTTTTTTTTATTTATTTCCAGAAAGAGCAGACAGACTACGAGAAGAGAATAAAGAATTAAAAAAATATATAAGTAATTTAAAAAATGAAAATTTTCTTTATGAAGAAATGTTAATTGAAAATAAGATGTTAAGAGAAAAAATTTCAATCCTTCAACAATCTAAGGAAAATTAAAAAAACTTTTGAATGAATAGAAAAAAAAACTAAACAATTCATTATTATATAAAATAATATTAAATATTTTTATTGACATTTTATTACATTGCAAATTACTTACTGGATCGATCTTTTTTTTTTTTTGAAAAATAAATACTAGAGATCTCTATGTAATGTAAATTTTTCTCACATAATAATGAAGATTTCTAATTTTATTGAAATAAAAATTTGTTTCTAAATAAATTTTATAAACTATACTTAAACAATAATTTATTTGAAAAAAAAAAAAATTTATAAAAAGATATTTACATTTTCATAAAATCTTCTCAATTTCATTAAATAATTCTTATAAAAAAATCTTGTTCTTTATTTAATGTATTAATACACTCCTAAAATTATTTTCTTTAGACACATCTTATTTTTTATATTTGCTATCTATATATACAATAAGGATAAGAAAATAATATCAAAATATTAATTAAAATGATATTTTTTTTTAAAAAATAAATTTTTTTATTATTTATACAAAGTAAAATTACTCTCAATATTTTGTTAAGTTTAAAGTAAAAAAAATATATATATATATCCCACGCAGTAATTTTTCAATATATATTGTATTGTTTAATGTAACATAAAGATAACCTACCCTTCTTTATTAAAAATTCATTTACTTTTTAAAAAAATCCTAGTGAGTTTATAGAATTTTTGATCATATATTTATTAAAATATGAGATACTTTATCTTAGTAAAGAATAAGATAAATCAACATATTATAATTACAATTGTATTTGCGTCTCTACGTTAGCTTACAATAGTAATAAATATATCGTTAATATGTAACTATAAATATACATTTGTATATCTTAAATCTTCCTCTTTTCTCTCTTACCTGTTTATTTAAAATTCTTACTTTAAGAATTGAAATTATATCTTAATATATGTTGTAAAATTAACCTACCATAACTTTATTTTTATCGTTTGTGAGGACAAAATTAAAGTTAATACATTACATATAACTACTTGATATAACTTATAAAGTTTTAGTAACTAAGAATTAATGATTATTAGTGGATGAATTTTTTTTTTATACCAAATTTATATAACTAAATTTATGTTTTATTTTAATTACAAAACAAAATATTTTCTAAAATTTTTCTGTAGTAATAATAATTATTATATCTCTTTATTAAGATATTTTTTTGTGATAAATTTTAATTTTTTTTTATGTATAAATGCAAAAAAAAAGTTTTTATTGGTATTTATATATTGATTAAAAGAAATATTATTTATGCTATTTTTTTTTATACTTATGTATTTTTAATAATTTTTTTAAAATTCTAGGGTAGTTTTATACAAAAATGAAGTATTTACCACTTGTTGTTATTGTCTTAGTTTTTTTATCACTATCAGAGGGTAAAATTTGCCCACTCGAAGACCATTATGTTTGTAATAAGGATGTATTTAAACATTCTTGTGTATGTGCTTTAATAAGAAATGAGGTAATTTATATAATTTATAAAAATTATATTGTAAATTATAAAAAAATTATTTTTTTAGAATCCTGCTCCAGAAAAAAGTTGTAATTTGGTCGCAAACATCGTTGACAATGAATTTGAAGCTTCCTCAATTACATTTAATTTAGACGACTCCTCTGAACAATTTAATACTTTTCCAGAAGTGGCCTTTAAAAAAGAAGTTTCCTCGGCTCTTAAAGTTAAAGTGGTAAGTTTAAAATATAAGATAAATATAAAATTAAATGATTTTTTTTTAATATATTATTGATTTAATGTTTTTTAGAGTGATATTGTTATTGTTCGTTTACGATGTGCTGATAGTGATAAGAAGTTGACTGTCCAATTTCTTATTCTTAAAGAAAATAGTACAGCCATGCAAATTAATGTTTCCACTTTAAAAACTGTTTTAAGTAAAAAAAAAAATTTAAAAACTTTACCTAAAATAGTTTCAGATGAAGATGATAATGACGATGATGAGGTTAGCAAAGGTGATGATAAAAAAGAAAGTGACAAAAATGATTCAAATGAAGAAAGTGAAAATAGTGTAGATAATACAGAAGAAAATAGTAACAGTGATAATAAAGATATATCTGTTGATGAGGAAAAAGACAGTGATAAAGACGATGTTAGTGAAGAATTAAATGATGGTATTGTCAAGAATAAGAATGAAGATGAAGAAGACGACGATGATGATGATGATGATGACGAAAATAGTGACGAAGATGATGAAACTGAGGAAGATAAAGATGGATCTGCTGAAGCAACATTATATAAACAAAATGATTTTATTGATTCTGATATTATTGTTAAAAAAATGAAAACAATGGGACATATGTCACAAATAGCTGAACTAGATGTAGAAGAAATTGAAGTAGTTAAAAATCTTTATTCAATTGAAAGTGATAATAGTAATTTCATTCTTTTTGTTCAAGCTATTTTCCTTGTCATTGCCGTTATATTGACATGTATTTGTGGATGCTGGATGTCATGTAAAAAAAATGACTATTCTGATGACCTTCAAAAAGTTTAAAATTCAAGAATATCCCAAAATATCCATAATGGTTATTTTTTTTTTATAAAAAATGATTCTATTTTTAGCATAATTTCTTGGTTACTTTTTTATGTTTATTAACATAAAATAATATACAATATATCTTAAACATGCATCATTTTTTTTTCATAAAATTTCGATATAAAATAAAATTTGATAATGTTTCTTTTTTTTTTTATTCATTCTAATGTTATTCTTAATGCTTATATAACAAAAATAAACGTAACGTTTAAATAAGCATTTTTATTATATTACCATTTTAATTTGTTCTTTTATTTCAAATAAAATTAGCTTGTGTATTTTTAATGATTGATTTTAAATTTATTTTTGATTGATTGTAATCAAAGCTATCATAAAGATTTTTATTTTTAACGATTGTAAATAAACAGTAATAAATTTATATAAATTGTAATTTTTAAACAATAATTGTTTAATATAATTTCCTAATAAACAACATATAAATAAAGCAATTAAATTTCCATAAACTCTATAAGATAGTTTAAATGAATAATTGTATTATTGAGTTTTTAACGTTAAAGTATTTTTAAATTTTTCTATATTTTTATTATAAATATTTTTTTTTAAATATGAAATTATTAATGTTATTTAATATTTTTTTTATAACAATTTTTTCTATTTTAAAATGTCAGACCAATAATGTAAGTTTTTTTTTTTGTTAAATTAATAAAAAAATTTATATATATATTTTATTTTTTTAGAGTATTATAAATGAAGGTAATGAAGAGTTTATTGATGTATCAAAAGCTAATATTAATCCTTATAAAGATAAAATAGAAAAAGAGTTATTTCCACCTTATATACGATGTGAGACTTTAGGAACAGTATCTGATATGTTTTTTTATAATACTACATTTATGAATTGTGCACCAACCCAATGGACATGTATATATGATGATCTAATATTATTAGCAAATAAAACGATGGCTCATTGTTATAATAGAAGAAATTTTGGTGTTGCATGTTTGTATGGTGGTTTTAGACCAATGTCTAGATGTAGAAATGATAATAAAAAATGTGGAATAAATTATTTTAATTGTAAAGAAAAAAAACCAAGAAATATTGTGGAATATTCTGATAATTTCTTATTTAAATTAGGAGAAGCAGTTAAATCAAAAAATATATCTATTGAAGAAAATTTGTTAGAAAAAATTAAAGAAGCTGATAATAGAAGAATATCTAATAATATCACTGATATAGAAGATTATCAAGAAAATACAATTATTGTTGATGATAATTTTCTATTAGAAAATGATGAGATTTTTGACTATAATGTTACGGAAGAAAAACTTTTTACACAAATTGTTTCTTCTACAGAGGATGTTATAGCTACTACAACATACACATTACTTAGTAGCACTTCAACATTATCTAATTCAGTATTTGATAAAATAAAAGATAATAATATAACATATAATGAATTTAATAATACATATAATGAATTTTCAAAAACATTAACTTTAAAAAGTAATGAATTAAAAAACATTTTTTTTATTTATTTTAAAAAAATTATTTATAGATAATTCATCAGATGATGTCATCCAAAATAATATAATTTCTGATAAAAAAAATTATACTGAAACAATCAAAGAAATTAATTTAGAAAAAAATAATGGTGTTCAACAAAATAAAATAAACACATCTACACAAAATTATCAAATATTTATGGATATTAATAATTTTTTAAATAATCCTATCAAAAATACAACAATTTTATTTTTATGTATAATTATTATTATTATATTTATTTTTATTTGTTGTAAAATGTGTGGAAAAGCAACTTATGTATATGAAGTTGCAGAACATCAAAGATTAATGGATATTAATGTTAATTCAACAACATTTAAAAATGAAACATTTAATCCTAGTTATCATAATAGAAGAAAAAATTGAAAAAAAATTTTTTTTTAACTTTAATTAAAATATCATTTTTTTTTAAGTAACAATTTTATTAATTTTAATATGTATATATAATTAAAATTATATTATTATTAATTTTTGCTTTTATAATTAAATATTTTAAAATCAGTAACTCTATTTGTACAATATTAAATATATATGGTAATAAAAAAAACTGGATAATATATAAATATTAAAATTATAAATTTATAAAAATAGATAACTTTTCTTTTAATAATTTTATTTCTTCATCTTTCATTTCTATAACATCTTGTAACATTTTATTTTCTTGTTTTAATTGTTTTATTATAGAATTTAAATTTGTTGTTTCATATGACTTATTCAAAAAATTTAAATTTTTATGATAGGTATTATAACTAAAATCAATTGGTTGATTTTCAAATTCAACTAATTTAATATCAATTCTTGTTTCTTCATTTTCTGTACATTTTAATATATGTTCTTCTGTTGTATTATTAATTACTTGATTTTCTTTTGTTGAATTATAACTATTGTCACTTTTTTCATCATCTGTCATGTTGAATGATTTGACAATTGAATGAAATTGAATTTTTTCATTTGATATTGTATCATTAGATTCTGGTTCATCTTTTAAATTATTTGCAATTAAAGCATCCGTTATTGATTTAGCCATTCCTTTTTTATTAATTGTAAATAATTCATTATTACTTATTGTATTTGATATGCTACAATTTATACTTTTACTCATTAAATCACTTTGAAACTCCTCTTCTTCTCCTCCAAAATTATCAATTTGAAATGATGTAAGACTTCCTAAATTATTCATTGAATAACTATTTCCTATTAACATTGGTTGATCATTCAATTCATCATCAATTAATCCAGCTGATGAATCAATATTTCCTCTACTTCTTGGAGTTTTGGGTGTTAAATATTCTTCTTCATTAACAACAGCTGGAACACCAGAAATAACATCATCTGTAATTGTTTTACAATTTTTTTGTATTAATGATATCGGTGGTGTTTCTATCATTGGACTATTAGCAATTCTTGTACATTCTGATTGTGCTAAAGGTGCTTTTCTAACTTTATCTTCACATGATATATTTTTTATATTGTCATGTTTCTTTTTGTTTTTTAAAAAAAATGAAAAAAATTGTTTACCAGATTTTCTTGATGTATTACTTTTTAATTTAAATGGTTTTGAATAATTTTTTCCATTATCATTTTTAGTTATAACACTTTCATATGGTGATAAATGAACTAATTTTTTTGGATTACAAACAGATTCTTTTTTAGTTTTTTGTATATCATTATTATTTAAATTATGTGATGAAAGTTGTATATCTAATTTGAAACCATCACCACTTTTACATATTTTATCTTCTATAATATCACTATTACTACCAATTGAATCTTCAATCATTGGAATGTATGTTGATTTTATAAATTCTGGTGGTAAAATATTATCAATAACTTTTGATTCAATTACCATATTACTATCACATAAATTAGTTGTATTATTTACAACATCATACATAAATGATATAGGTAAAGTATTACACGTTGGAAGAGAAAATTTTTTTTCAATATCACATTCATCTGAGGATGTTTCAATTACAATATCACTTGTACCACTTGATAACGAGTTGATTGAAGCAAAATATATTGCATCATTAGTTAATTTAGAATTAATGTTATTTGAAGTAGAAATACTATTACAATCATTATTTATATTATTTGTTAATTCTTCATTCAATTCATTTGTTTGGGGTGTATTAGTTGCATTTTGAACTGATATATGATCATTAACTACATTATTACTATCATTTTTAACATTACTCTCTTTAGAAGGACTATTATCCAGTAATGATTGAATATCATTATCTTTATCAATATTCATTGACAAAATACAATTTATTGCTTCTTTAATAGTTTCATCTTCAAGATCAAAAGTTGTCAAATTATTCTCAACTAAATTTATTGCTTTTTCTAAAATTTCTTCCTTTTTTTTAAGATTTTGTTCTACTATAGTTTGATTTTGTAATGTTTTGTCTAATTGTTTTATAAAATATTCATCAATTTCTTTACATTTTTCTATATTTTCTGGTAACTCATTTTTATCTAATTTAAATGGTTTACAATAATTTTCTTTTAAAATTAATGGTAATTTTTCTGAATTAGTATTATTTTTTGGTATTTTTAATGGACATAAATCATCATCATTTCCAATTTCTTGACCAATAACTTTTGAAATTTTAAAATATAATGGTGCATATGTTTCAACACAACTTAAAAGTTTATCATCTTTTGTAGGAGATTCATCATAATCATTATTACATTTTCCAAATTTTTTAGGTACAACTAATGGTCGATTTAAAGGATTTTCTAAATATAATTTTGATTCCATTTCAGCACAACTTGGTATCCTAATTTCTTCTTTAAAAATTAAATTATTTTCATTTGATATTTTTTTGTTTGGACTTTTGATTTTTTCATTTTTAATTTTTTTATTATTAAATAATGATTTAAAACTTAATTTACTAGTTTGTTTAGTTATAGTTGCTTGAATGTCATTTTCTAATTTATTTAATTTTTCTTCTGTAGTAATGCCTACCTTTTCACATTTAATTTCATTCTTAATATTTTTTATTAATGTATTTTCTAATTGACCATTCTCATTAATATTTGTGGATGATGTATTAATTTTTAAAGCTAAATTTTCTTTTATTAATGATAAATTATTATCATGTTCATTTTGAAAATTATTTTTTGTAGGTTCTTCTGTATCAACAGAAGTATAAATACAAAGATAATTATCTTCAAAAGATTCTTCATCAACTGGTTCTAATGTATCATTATCTTGTTGAACATTTTTTGAATAAAATTCACTTATTTGTCCTGAAATATTAGCATATATGGGATTATTCATTAAATTTGGATTCTTATTTCTGTCAAATATGGAAAGCTCTAAGGGAAAATAAATACCTGTTTTATCTTCTAAACTCTGGCTTCTTTTTAAGGATTCAGCATATAAATTAACATTTGTTGGAAACATTGTTTTCATGAAATCCATACTAGTACTACCATTAACATTTGTACTTGAATTTGGTATAGGATCTTTAAATTTTCTATTTCTAATACGAAATTTTTGAGCCATAGTAATTAGTGGACTTTTTCCAAGAATTGAATTTGAATAACTAAAATTATAGGAAAAAAATAATTATTAATTAATATAATTTATTAAAACATACTTAGTATTAATTTTTGGTGAAAAATTTTTTTGAGATGTAGATTTTTCATTTAAATTCATTTCAATATTTTTATTATACGAATTATCCTTTTCTTTGGTATTCATTTTAAGAATATTTCTCATTTTTAATCTTGGTATTTGCGTGTATCTATTATCTGTATCATCCTTTTCCTCAATAGATTTATTTTTTTGATGCTTTTTCCAGTATTTTCTAATTTTAAATTTATCAACAAAATTGTTATTCTTTTTGTCATATTCATTTAATTCACAATTTGTCATTGCATCAGTTGTTTCTTTATTAATAACATTTTTATCAGTCATTAAAATTCCAACTTGTTTTGATAAATTATTTTTTTCAGTATCATTATCAATGATAAAATTTCCCATTTCATCATTTCCTTGTGAAAGTATACTTTTTAATGATTCATCACTAAGTGATTCTGGTATTGTAGGTATAGCCCAATTTAATGGAGGTCTCCGTTTAGGAACATAATTTTTTTTAATATCTTGTGGCGACATAACACTAATTCTAGATAAAGATTTTGGAGATGACTCAGGACTATTTTCAATTACAACTGATCGAACATTATTGCGAAAAACCATTACAGGTGTATGAATTCTAGGATAAGGATAAGATTGATTTCCTGAACGCCTTAATCCACGAAAAGGACTAAAAAAAATTAGTTAATATTATTTTTATAAAAATTATTATTATTTACCTGTTCATTATTAAAATATTTTGCAACACTATTTATTATTAATAATTTTGTTTTTTTTAAATAAATTTTAAATTATTAATTTATCAATAACACTTCATTAGTAAAAGTGTCTTAATATAAAATACAATCTAAAAATATAAGTGTTATTGAGTAATTGAAAGGATGTAAAAGAATAATTAAAGATATTTACAACTAAAAATCTTTTATCCATAAACCATTTCTAACAGCTTTTAAAAATTTTTAATTTCTTATATAATAATCTTAAAGAAAGATAAGACAACTTTCGATTATGCATTCTTTTTCATCCTTATATGTACTACATTTTTAGATAAAGTTTATTATAAAAATGATAAAAACTTGTTAAAATTATGTAAAACTTGAGAAATAAATTTAAATGTTGTTTTTATAAAACATTTAAGTAATGGATTAATTTAACGAACTTTAATTTATTTTTAAAAAAATGAAATTAAAAATATGTATAAAAATAAAAATATATGAAAGATGATAAAAAAAAAAATTTTTATTCCTATCATACTTAAATTTATATATCTATATATTATAACACATTTATATAATGTTAAAATCATAGTAATGATATAACGCACCGTCAATTATAGCTCAACTCCTTTACTAAAAATGCCATTTATCATTTAATGACAATTCCAAACTAAGCTACTTTATTTTTCTTTTTCGTTAAAAAACCGATTAAAATATTAAGTGAAATATATATATATATATATATGAATATATATAAATATATTTATAAATTTATAAAAAAAAATGAATGAAATTTTACCACAGTGTAATATAATAAAATAAGAAAGATTGTACTACTTAATAAAATAAGAAGGTATATAAAATATTATACAAAAGAAAAAAATCTTTTATAATAATTCAAAGAATTTTTAAATTTAATAAATTTATTAAAAATTGTATCTATTTATAAATTATGTAAAAGCAAAATTATATTTAATATGAATTTTAATATATGCTAGCTCTAAAATTAACAAGAATTGTAGTGTTTAGCACGCTAAGTAACAATAATGATGGACAATTAGTGACAAGAGCATGAACAGATGTAAAATATAATGACAGATAAAAAGTATACGGATGCTTGAAAATAAACATTAGAAGCTAATTCGTTAAGTACCGGTTGAAAAGGCACAAATAGTTTATTATATAAAAAGATTTGAAAGTTAATATTAAATAATATTTATAATCTTATAATTAAAATAAAAAAAACAAAAAAGTATAAATAAAAAGAAAAAAAAAAAAATTTTTTTTTTAAATTTATAATAAATGTATATAAAAATTATATCTAGAATCACTTTTTTTATATTAAATAAAAAAAATTATAATAAAAATATACTTTATAACACATTATTTTTTTAACAAGTAATAATATTATGTCTTACTTGTTATCCTTTTAAGCTAATTATATAAAACTTTCAAGATTTATGTAGTTAAATAACTTTTTCTTAGTTATTGGTAAAAAGAAAAATTTTAAAATCTTATTATATTTGTTGAGTTATTTATAATAATGATATTTCATGAATAATAAAAATTCAAACATACGAATAAAGCGTTTACGTAATAAACGAATATTGAAAGGAAAACTTTTATTTAAAAAAAATTTTTAAAAGAAAGTTTAAGCTTTGTAAATTAAGCTTTTACATATGTCGAGATATAATAGATATTATTATAGAAATACATACATATATTTTGATAACAATATAACTAATCAAAATAAGTTTATATTGTAAATAAAAACTATGAATATAATTTTTATTTTGTAAAATATATCAATGAATTTTTAAAATAAAAATATATTTTACTATATTTGATAAATAAATTATTTTCTAATTATACCTTATAATAATAAAAAAAATATTTTTAAAATATAAATTTCTTTTATTAAAAAAATATATATAAATAAGATAAAAAATGAAATGACAAAATTTATATTTTATTTAAGAGTTATATTACATACCTTATATTTTGGAAATTTAATATAAAACAAATAACAAAAATTATTGAAGAAGAAATAAAATTTAGAAAATTTTTGGAGACGACTACAAAGAATTACTTTACTTATATAAAACTAAAAAATGTTAATTTTATTAGACTGAAATTTTTTCTTTACTTATATAATAAAGAATATTTATTAAATTATTGTAATGCAACTTTTTTTTTTATCTTTTTTTTTTTGAGAAATACAAAACAAATTTTTAGTAAATATTTTAAATTGCCCAAGAATATGATGAATATAAACAAGAGTTATAAATATTAATTTATATCTACCATTTAAAATTATATAAAGTAGTTTTATAAATAATGCATTTTAAAGTTAGAAAATATTATTTAAATATGTAGGGAAAATATTTAATTCAGGTATTAATCTTTAATTTTAATTTTTATAAATACAAAAAATTAATATAAACGTGAGAAATAATAAATTTAAAATTATCTTTTTTATTATTAAAGTTAGCATTAAAACATATAAAAATTTATGTAATCTTTAATCCAATTTTTAGGAAAAAAAATTTAATATAATAATATTTGTTTACAAATTTTATTTTTATATATTTGATAGATAATCATTTCAATTATGTTAAACCAATTTATATATAAAACATATTTTTAAACGTTTTCTTATACATGAGAATACTTTTTACTATCCATATTTATATATTATAATAAATGTTTTTAAAAAAAATATTTTATATGTAAAATTATAATGTTTTAAAATATACTATATATTATATTTGTAGACATTAAATTTTAATGTAGCATTGATGTATAAGTTTTTGTTTCTCTGTATAAAAAAACGAAATAATCTTTTTTCTTATATTTTTTTCAAATAAAATATTTTAAAATGTCATATTTTGTAATTTATCAAAAAATATCATCTTTAAAAATAACTAACATTTATTTATATACCGATAATTGAAAAAAAAAAAAATTGAAAAAATATTTTTTGTGGTTAATTTATAAATAAACTTATATATTTTAAGAAATTCTAATTACTTTCTTTATGAAAACTTCATACATTTGTTAGTTATTAAAAAAATATTCAAACGTAATTTTAATATATTTCTTTTTATTTTATTTTTTAATATATCAAATAAATTATTGTAAATAAAAATTTTTGTCACAAATAATATTAATTGTAACAATATATTATTCACAATAGTTTATAAGATAGCATTTGTATTTTAAATTGTAATGTTTATAAAAAAAAAGTTTTAATTTACGGTTTAAATTGTCGAAATAAAAAAATCTTATCCTATATGTATTATCAAACATAAAAAAAAATATTTTCTTATTCTTTCCATTTTGAGAGATCCATTTGAGGAATTTGTGAACAAGAAGTCAGTGATGATATTCTAAATGCTTCTTTTGTAACAAGATTCATATTATCACCATTATCACATAGAATTCTTGAAAAAGAAGATTTTCTTATTTCTTTTAATTGATTTGGTGTAAAAATACCAGGATTTTCATAATAAAATCTATCACCATCTCTTGAACGTTTAAATTGTGGTCCTATAATACATGTTATAGTTGGACCAACAAGACCTTGGAGAACAGGATCTTCTAAAATGGCACCAACAAATAAATCAATATTATTTATTGAACCATACATTTTTTGCAATTTACTTCTTGTAAATGGAGATAATATTTCATTTGAAATATCTTCAAATGTTTTAGCATGTTTTAAACCACATAATTCTCTAAATTTATTATATGATGGTAAACCATGATCACGTCCTCGTTGAATATTTATACTTCCTAAATCTGTTGATTCAAACATATTTTCTGTAATAACACTTGTTAATCTTTGTGGTCTTTTTAATTTTGTAAACATCATTCCTCTTAATATTGGATCTATACCACCTTGTTTAACTAATAATTGTGAATTTAATGTTCCTTTAACAAAATTATATGAACCAAATGATATATTTTTAAAATTTTCACCAAGTCTTGGAAATGTTTCTTGAATCATACCATGACCATATCTAAAAGCACTTGATGTAAATTCATTAACAATTGTTGCATCAACATTTGGATTATAACCTTTATATGGTCCTATTGCTGACATAAAAGCTGAACCTAAAATTTTTGGTAAATATTCTCTATAAACAATTGCTTGTATTTGTGCACCAACTAATTTTCTTGTCTCTTGAAATATTCTTTCATCAGACCAATGTGGATTAAGACGTTTAAATATTCCAGCAATTCTATTATGTTCTCTGGTAAATAATATATGAATTGAACTTAATCCAATAAATAAATTAACACGACTATCACCAGCAATAAATATAACAGTACAACTTTTATCATTTTTACATCTAGATTGATCAAATGGTAATGTTTTTTGACCACCAAATGTTGATAATTTTAAAAATGCTGTTTTTCCTTGTCTAAATTTTTGTAAATCATTAACACTTGATCCATAAATAGGTGAACCATCAATATATCCTGTATTTTCATTTAATTGTTGTCTTGGTTTTGTTCTTCCAGAACCACATATAGGTGATGATCTTGATATTTTTATACAACCTTCACGTAAAAATTTTGCATTTGTTTCATTTTGTGATAATTTTATTGCCATACATCTTCCTTCAATATTACTACATCCAGGACATTTACTTGATGGTACTAATGTTGTTTTTGCCATATCATGAGATATAAATTGTCCAAATTGCATTAACAAACTATTATAATCATCTGCATGAACAACAGCTTTTGAAGATAATAATATTCTATTAATTTCTCTTGGACTAGGTCTAACATTTTTTATTGATGATACTGGTGCACCAAGGCCATCATCATATTCAGGAGGTAGTAATCTATAAAAAAAAAATAATTTTTTTTTTAACAATTAATTTGTTTCATATGATAAAAAAATTAAATAGGATAATGAATATGTTAAAAAAAAGTAATATGAATAATTTTATATTACCTGTTATATGGTCTATATGAAGCTCCTTGAAGTGGTTTTTCTAGGTTATTACAAGTACCATCCATTGTTCGGAAATATAAATTATAACAGAGATTTCGTTCACAATTTGATTCATCAAGTCGTGGAGTACATGCATTAGCGAGGTTACTCCGAATTACATCATCCAAACTAAGTGTTCTCCTACCATCATTATCTAAAATATAACAAAAAAAAATAATAATAATTTTTTTTTTTTTAATTATTAATTATTTAATTAATAATATGTATTATAATAATACCTTCAGAAGTAAAGATAAGATTATTTTTTCTTATATTTATAGCTATATTTGTTGGATCATCTAACAAACGTTTGCACATTTCAATTTTTGAACCTAAAACATTTTTTGATTTTTTTATTGGTGAAACTGTTGTTTGTTGTAAACTTGTTGGAATAGATTTTATTGTTTGAATAACCGGACGCAAAGTTGTTTTTGGAAAAGCTGTGTCTTTTGTTTGAAAAATTTTGTGAGATAATACTGTTAAATGAGAACTAGCTGGTGTTGTAGAAATTGGTAAAGGAAAACTACGAGGTTGACTTTTATTAATATTAATTCTTTGCTTGCCATGTTTTGTTTCAATTTTTATTGGTAATTCAGTAGTATGTTTCAAGTTATCAGAAACTAATGGTTTATCTTTTAAATTTACTGTTTTGTTATTATGCACTTTATCTAGAGTTAAAATAAAAGAATTATTGGGAATATTATTATTGATTGGTAAAAGTTTTGGTAATGTTATATTTTGAGAAATATTACTTTTTAATAATATATTATTTTCATTATTTTTAAAATCAGCGTTATCATTATCTAATAATGGTAAATTTGAAGTTAAATTGTTTTTTCTTTCAATATTGGTTGTAGTTAATGAATCTATTTGAAAATTATTTATATTTTGTTTAAAATTAGGTTTATTTGTTGTTGTGGGTGTGGTAATAATTTTTTTTATTAATGGTTTTGTCACTATTATAGTTGTTGTTGGTGTATTTGATAATATATTATTGTTAAATTTACTGCCATTATTGTGAAAAATAATAGATTGTGCAGTGTGTGTGCCATTTAAAGAATTTTGTATAGGTGATGGTTGAATTGTTGTTGTAATAAATTTTGATATTTCGGGAATTGTAGTAGTAGTAGTAGTAAGATGGGAAAGTGTAAAAATAGTATTTATATGTAGCGCATTATTTAAAGATTTACTTTTTAAGGTATTAAGGGAATTTTGAAATTTTACATTATTTTGTAATCTAGGAATAAAAGAAGGTTGATTAAAATGGGATATAATTTGTGTTGTAAGAGGTTTACGTGTTACAACTCTTGATAATAAATTTGTTTGTGCACTATTTTTTTTTCCTAAATTTTGTGTGCTAGAATTTATCAGTGATTTATTAATAACTATTTGTTTATTGGATAATAATTCTTTAACAGACATAATAGGAAGAAATTTAGTTGTAGGAATATTTTTATCATGTTCATTTAAAGAAATCGGTGCTTTTATAGGAATGTGTTTTAAAGCAATAAGCTTACTTGGTAATAAATTTACTGGAACTGGAATTTTACTAGGCACTTTTTTTGATGGAGTAACTTTTGGTGCTAAAATATTTTTGTTATTAAATTAATTATTTTTTTTTTATAATTAATATATGTTAGAAATATATTAAAACTTACTTTGAGTTTTACAAGCATTACATGCTAATTGACAATTTTCTTCCATCCATTTTTTATTAACATGACATTCACCAGCTGATGCCCAAAATCGACACCATTCATGTTGATCACAACAACCATTTCGTCGGCATTTAAAATTTTTAGTAATTGGATTATCATCTTTTGTTTCTATAAATATAATTAGTTTAAAAAAAAATTTATCATATTATATAATACCTATGATATTAAATAATAAAATTTCGATTAATGTTAATCCAATTATCCATTGGTTGATTCCTTTTTTTATTGGAATCCACATTTTATAAAATATAATTTCTACAAGAAAAATATTGTAAAAATTTAAATGATATAAAATAACAAACACTCCTTCTTTAAATAAAAATTAATTTATAATTTGTTAAACTAAAATAAAAGAAAATGTTTAATAAAAATGGTATTAAAATAAAATGAAAAGATAGTGAGCTTTCACTTTGCAATTAACAAGTTAAAATAATGACAATAAATATATTTTTATATTAAAAAGTAACATTACTTATTTAATATCAATTTACCGCCCAGTTCTCTATCACATTTAATGTTCAAGCATTTTACCTTGTATAGTGTAACTCTATAAGATGACGAGTTGTTTTATTACAAAAATTATTAAATATAAAAATATAAAAAATTTATCATTAATAAATAATATTGTATTAAAATTATCAAATAAAAAAAGTAACAAATGATAAAAGAGTACAGTATTGAAGTGATCAAGATATAAAAATTTATCAAACGATTAAAAAAGGCAAAATAAAAATTTTTTTTTTTCATTAACATTAATAATGTTATATATTCATTTTTATTATAAAGTTTTTTTTTATTTAAATATCACTATCTTAAAAATTTACACATTATATTTTTGGGCAATTACACTTTTACAAATAAGATATAAAATTAAGGCAAAAATAATTATTTGAAAGGCAGTTATTGTAAATGGTAATGTGAATATTCAAACATTACTGTTTATTATTTATAGTATTTTAATACTTTGTTATAGAAAAGAATGTGAATTTTGCTTAATAAAAATAATATAAATGCTATATTCTATAAATTAAATCATGAATTTTATATATACTATATATATATTTATATATATATATATGTACATAATTGCACTAATAAGAGTATACAAAAATGATGCCACTATAATTATTTATAAATTAGACATGTTGATATATTTGATCAATGTCAAATATGATAAAGCTATAAGATTATTTCAATTGTTATTTAAAATTATGAAAAAAGTTGCAATTAAAAACTATTTTATATGTATATAAGATATTAAAGTAATAAATAATGTAATTTATATTATGTTGATTGTAATAATTTTAAATATATAAGAATATAAAAATAAATTATATCTTACTGATAAAAGAATATTTAGAATTAGAAATTACTTGTAAATAGAAATATTTTAAAAGTTATATATTAATAAATTATTTTAAAATAATAAATCAAAATATAATCTCTAATTTTATATTAATTAAAGATATGAAAAGAAATTTTTTTTGTATAATAAAACTTTCTTTTGAATTTTATTTCATAAATTACAATATAATATAAGAAAAAAAAAACAGACAATTAAATAAATTATATTAAAGGAATAATGTAAATATTATAAAGTGTTTTGTTATCAAAAAGTAGCTTTAATATAAAACAAATTTTTAACAAGGTCCTTTAAATATTAAACCCTGTCTTTTGATATATTTTTTTTTAAAATTATTTTATTAAAAACTTTACTTATATCTTTCTTTAATAATTTAAAAAGGTTTTTTTTTTCCCGGAACTTGTTATATAATAGGATAATAAATAAATAATGTAACATTCTTTTAATTTAAATAAATGACACTTGATTATTGTCCTTTAATGTAGAAAAAATAAATTTCAAAAGAGTATATTTATTTAGATTATTTTAAAAATTTATTTAATTGACTACTAAGAAGTAAAATTATCAAATATTTCTTGTAAGACTAAATATATATAAAAATCAAAAATATTTTACAATTATGTATCAAACTGAGTTAGATTTTAAATGAAGTGAGGCGAAAAATTTAATTATGCAGAACCATATACTTGCACAAATTGCTAATACATTTTGTCGATCTATAAAATCAAGAAAGATTTTTCTAAATAAGCATATATATATTTAAATATAATTTCAAAAATAGTTAACAAGAAATTTTGAAGATAATTAATAGATAAATACACTCAAGGGTAAAATAATAACATCAGGAAATAAATTATTTTTAATTAAACTATATTAAATAAATAAACAAAATATTTTTAATAAACTTCTTAATAAATTAATTATTAAAATTTTTTTTAAATATATTTCATGAAAATTAGTATAATATAATAAATAAAAAATTTTTTTATTAATATTATGAAAAAGATTAATAATTTTGCATATAGATGTTTTTTTTTTAAATTTATAATGGTAATTAATCTAAAATATCTCCCTCATCAACGGGCATTGTTATAACAGTTGTTGTAATGGGTCTTGTTCCATTTTTTTCTTCATTTTGTTGTTTTTTATTACCACTAATAAATAATTCATTTTTATTTGCATCTACTAATAAAATTTTTATATCACTTCCAGATCCAGTGTTTTGGTAGATTGATTTTATTAATGTTGTATAAGAATGTGTAAAATTAGGAACTAATGAACATATTGGAATAATACAATTTTGAATGGCATATTCTTCATTATTACCCAAAATAATAATTGCTAAATTTTTAATTATAGTTTTTTTTGTTGATGTTATATTAATAATTAATCTAAATTCTGGTCCAAAACCATTTACTTCAACATTCATCTCAACATTATTTGACTCTTTTGTATATGTTTCTGATCCAAGATGTGAACCTTGTAATTCAGCATAACTTTTTGTTATATAATGTTTTAACATAAATAAATCTCTTTGATATATTTTATGCATTTGTATTGGATTTTCTCTTTCACGTAAACTTTGATTAACAAATGCCTTTGTTTTTTTAGGTATAACTATTTTTTGAATTGGTGTTGATTGTAATTTTATACCACCAATCTCATCTAATGTAGCTGTTCTTCTAAAAATTTTAACCATTAAACCACCATTTCTTGTAACAATTGTTAATACACCATTTTCTCTTCCCATTTTACCATATTTAATCCATGATATATCCGAATCAATTTTCATTCTATCAACAACAACATTTTCAATATATAATCTAACTTCACCTTTAACAGCAACTAAAATTCCCCAATATTGTTTTGATTGATAATAAAATGGTTCTATATTAATAATAGGTGCTTCTGGTTTAATTTCATATAAATATTTACCTTTTAAAGAATAAATATGTATTATATCATCAATTGTTGAAAAAGCAAGTTTATTTTTATCTTTTATAAACCAGGAACATGTTTTTTTTAAGTTTATCATTAATTTACATGAAAAAATAGCTCCAACTTTTTTTAAGCAATATACTTCATTATCTCTTGTTAAAATAAATAATTTACAATCAATGTCATATCCACCTAAAAAATTTTTATTCATAACTATTGATTAAGTTTTTTAATAATATTATTTTTAAAATTATTTAGCTTTGTAACACTTTTATTTACTATCTATATGTAGTAATATAATTTAATATATCAATATTACTACGAAATATTTTTCATATATTTTATTAATTAATAGTTTAATTAAAATTATTTATTTTTAAACAAATTTAAAATAATTTTATTTAAAAAAAATTACTTATACATCTATTAATTTATTTATACAAATATTTATAAATTTAGCATAATAAAATGTTAACAAATATACCTTATCAAGACGTCTTATAATATGCTCAGTTAATTTTATACAACGATATTATAAAAATTATCAAACATGTTTTATAAAAAAAAAAAAATAATTTTCTGAATTTCTAAAATTATATGATGGCTATCAAGTACTAAAAGTAATAATTAATTATATAACTAATAAATACTATATTATAACATAAATTATTTTCAATGGTAAAAAAAAATTGAATGAATTAAAAATTATCTATTTAATTTAAATAAATGTGAAACGAAACTTCTTTTTTTATTTTAATTATTTTAATATTACTTACCATCACATTGAATACGAGCAGGTGTCCCTGGTATTGTAATAATTTTCAAAACGATAAAAGCTTGTGTATCTACAAAAATAATTTGTTTGTGCTCTGTTCCGATTATCAATACATCAATGTCAGTATCATCTGTACCATTTTGTTTAATTGTTTGTAAACATGTAATAATTGAATGAAAAGTTAATGGGTTTTTTACTTGACTTTCAGCATATAATCTTTTATCTTCAATATCATCTAAAAGATATAATTTTTGTGTTTGAGGTGTTAATTCATCAAATGGTATTGTTTCTCGTAATCGTTCAATACCTTCAATAAATTGTTCCACTGTAATATTTTTTTCTCTAATACCATTCCATAATGCTTCCTCTATAGAATTTATTTCTTGAGAGGGAAGTGTAAATTTATAAAAAGGTTTAAGACTTCTATAAATTAATACACTATTCCCAGTTGATAATCCAATACATGGTGTTGGTGGATTTGTCTTAAAATTTTTGTTCATTTTTAATATAATATATACATATAAAATAAAACATACCATACTATTGTAAAATGAAACTAGACCTGTAGGATGACTTGTTAAAGCAGATTCAGCTACAGGATTAATTCCTTTAAACATTTTTAATTTTGGTAAATTTTGACTCATATCAACAAGTAAAAGTTTATAATCTCCATCTCCTAAAACATCTGACAATACAACAAGTGATGCTCGTGTTGAAATTTTAGCTGATGGATCCCATAAAGCTCCAACCCATTTTAAACTCATTTTCAAATAAAAATATTCTTTTATCTTAAAATTTTTAATAAAAACTATACATTTATAATTCTTTTATGATACAATTATTGTGTGTTGTTGCCATAACTACAATAATACCTTTAAAATCAATTTTATAAAATTTCTTTTCACAGATACAAGTAATAATAGCTAATTAAATCGTGTTTTAATAATTATTTGAAATGTTATACCAAAACATTAACCTTTGATTTATTTTTCATAAATATTTTTCAAAATATGTAATAATTATTATTTCATCACACTTTTTTAAATACATATTTATAACCATAAACGTTTATTTTTATAAAAATACATTGAAGAAAAAAAAATTTAACAAAACCATTTGTTTTAGAGAAAAAAAAAAACAATAATGTTATTTTTAAAAAAAAACAACAATATATAATATATAAATTATAGCTAAAACGGTAAATATAAGAAAAGATTGTAATGAAAAAAGATACTTAATTTATTAAATAGAACAAACAATTATCAAAATGTTGGAAAAATTTTATTTATGTCATTTAATTAAAATATTAAAATGTTAAATAATTTACTTTAATAAAGTAAAAATTTTTTTTAGTTAACCTTTTTTCATATTGCTATAAAATATTTATTGCTAGTGTAAATTAATTTATACTATTTTAAGGCAATGTCATTATATAATTGTATTTAAAAAAAAAAGTTAAATTATCTAATGTATTATAATTAAATTTATTATCTTTTCATTATCAATTACAATGATGATACCTAAATTAGATTATAAGATTACAAGTAATCAGATGGTGTAAAATAAGGTAGTAGGTCATTTGAAATGAATATAAATGAAATAAAATTAATACTTTTTAAAGTTATTTAAATTTTATTTTAATATTGTAAAAATGAAATTCATTATTATTATTGGTACTATATTTTTGCAAATATCTTCAATTTTTGCCGTAACTGCAAATGAAAAATTAAAAAGTTGTTGTAGTCAATTAAAAAATGCTGATAAAGAATGTGTTGAAAGATTTTGTGATTTTAGTGCTATTTCACAAGCTAATGTATGTTTTAATAATAAAAAATATTTATAATATTTTTTAGATTCTTAATTACCTTTCAACATGTACTGAAAGAGGACCAACTGTAGGACAAATGTGGGATTGTGCTTCAACACGTAAAGATCATACTAAATGTTGTGCATCTAAAGGTGTCTCTGGAAAATGTCTTGAGTATTGTTCAGCTCATGATGGTGTCCCAACAAATTACATGGATTATCTTTTCTGTGTTGAGTCATTCAATGAAATTCGTGAATGTTTTGTTGAACACTTAGAAAAAAGTGACCCATGGAATCCTGTACCAAAAAAAAATGGTAAAAACTAATTAATAAAAAGACGGAAAACACAATTTTAATATTAAAATATGATGTATTTGTATGAAAATAGATATATAAGTGTTTCAATTTTTTCATAAATAATCATACTAAACATTAAAGTTTAATAAAAATAATTTTCAATTTTATGTTAAAAAAAATTTTTAATTAATATATTCATATAAAAAAACAATATTATTTTGTTATTATATACCATTTGAAAGTTAAATATTAATTAACTTAAAAATAAGTCATAAAGATTAGAAAATATATTCATTATAAAAAAATATAACTGCAAACTTTGTTGTAAATAAACTGTAAAAATTTCACGAATTAGTGCGCACATTTTCATGGTGTTAATAAAAAAATTGCATATTTTGTAAAGAGAATGTAGGTTTTAAGTGGTATTAAGATGATTTGAATAGTAACTTTGTAAATCTTGTTAAATATTCTTGTTTTTTTTATCCTTTGGAAAAAAAAAACTTTTTCATATAAAATTAACGTTTAGGTCTAGCAATTTGTAAGAACAAACGCTCTCCGCTAGCTTTAACAAATGTTACAGCAGATAACTAAATAAATATTTAATTTTTTATAAAAAAATATTAAAAAAAAATAACATACCTGATCAGTAACTTTTTGACCATTAACAGCCATAAGTCTATCACCAACTTTTAATTTTTCTGCTGCAGTACTTCCTGGTTGTAATGATGTTACTAAAATTCCACGAGATCTTTTACCAATTCCCATTCCAAGTTGTTGATCGGGAATTTTTTTAAGTTCAATTAATAAATCTTCACTTCCTTCTTCATGAACATTTGAAAGTAATTGTATTGGTTTATTGTCATCTTCTTCAATAATTAATTTACCCTCAACACAACTACTTGGTTCTTCAGTTACAGGTGATAAATCTTTATGAATAATAGGAGAAAGTTGATTATTTTCATCATTTAATGGAACATTTACAATATTATTTCTTGATGGTGGACATGGGGGTGGGACATCATTTCTTTCATTATGATTAACAAAATAATTACTATTATCTGATGGCTTTTTTTCTTCTTTTTTACACTCATTACTTTGTTTAGGTTTATTATTTTTAGCAACACCATATGTTGGAGGTGTTGCTGCATGTACTCTGTTAGTTGTTTCTGTAAGTTTCCATCTTCCAATTTTAAGATTTACGACTCCATTACAAGTCTATAAAAAAAATAATTTATATTTTGATAAAAAAAAAAAGAAAAACAAACCTTTAGAAGTGTTGCCAATTCTTCTTGCATTAATGATGTTACATCTTGATTATTAACTGCAAGAATTTGATCACCTTGCATTAATCTTCCATCCTGTTCAGCAGCTCCACCGGATACAATTTCAGAAACATATACTCCAGGTTCATTTTTGCGACCAACAATAGATATTCCTAAGCCGCGACCAGGTTTTTTTGTAAGTTCAACATTAAAAATATTATAAATTTGTGTTGGATCCAGTAAACTATGTTGAAGATTAACATCACGATATATTAATAAACGAACTCTGGATGGTGTACGTCGTAACAAAGAAATAGCATGATCATGACTAACACCTCTTAATGATATATCATTAACTTCAAGTACTTGATCTCCAGGTTTAAGTCTACCATCCATTGCAGCAGCACCATCAGTATAAACTTCATGTATAACAACAGTACCTAATACTGTATCAGAACCACCAACAATACTTAAACCTAATCCTTTGCCATCTTTGTCTATTTCAATTAACGTTTCCTTACCCGTCTCAATAGAAGCATGCTTTTCTGCCATTTTACTACTAATACTATCTTTTGTTAACAAATTGTCTTCAGATTTTAAATTAGATATATTTGATTGTATATAAGGTTGCTGTGATTCTAAAAAAAAAATAAATATTAATAATAAAAAAAAATTATTACTAAGTAAAAATTTTTTAAAAATATTTTTGATTGTAATAGGAAAAAAAAAACATTTATTAAAAAAAAATAACAAACGAAGATTAAAAGATAACGAAACAATAATAATTAGATAAAAGATATAATAATATTTATATAAAATTACGATTCTATTTTTTAGACTTTCAAAGTATATAAATTTTATTATTTGTTATAATAACTATTTATAAACTTTATATCATGATATATATTTATTCAAACATATATTTATATTCATTAAAATAATAATAATTAAATTGTTATCAGCGCTATGTGAATTAAAAATATGTGTGGCAATTGGATTTGAATAGGAAATAGAAACTTATGATAAAAACTTAAAAGAAATATAAATTATATCATGATTATAGGCAACAGTTAAAAAGTTTTCAGAGAAAAAAAAATATCTTTTATTAAAAGATTTTATTTTTATAAATACAGAAAGTTTTGCTTTTTATAATATAATAAAAAAAAAAAGAAATATAATTTCAGTAAAACTAGATGTATTAATATTTTATTTGTTATTATTTTAGTGTCAAAATAATGAATACTATTTAAAAAAAATATATGTTACAAATAAACAATCTAAATTTATTCTCAATAAATATCATATGTATATATAATAATGAAATTTGACGACTTTATAAAATTTTCTAACTAATATAAAACTAATTGTTAAAAGTATTTTTATAATTGAAGTATGAATATTTCTTAAAAAAAATGTATAATAGTGAAAATTATATATGATAAAAAAGGAAATGTTTGTTTATAAAATTTAGAAAAATCCTTTTAAATTTTGAATAAATGCAATGAAAAGTTTATTTCACTAAAACATTTTTCATATTCTATTTTATCAAATTGCATCATTTTATATCAAACATATTTCATTACTTTCAACCATAAATGATGTTGAAAATATGTGTAATAGCCTAGACATTGAGTACACTAAATTCAAATTTTTATATCTGCAAATATGGATATCTTTAAAAAAAAAGTAAAATAAGAATATAACTATGATATTGACAAAGTAAATATATTCTTCTTATATTTCATTATACATTTAAAAAAAAATTTTTTTAAAAATTGTAACATTCTCAATAAGTATAAAAAACATATAGTATAAATATTTTAAAAACCCATTCTTTATTATATTTAAATAACGTTCTGTTAATACATATATATATATATATATATTTTTTTTTTCTTAACAAAATTGAATCTACAAATTTTTAAGTAAAAAGAAAAATGTTAGTATAGAAAAAAATAATTGGAATTAATGTTTTTGATATATAAAGAATATATTCTTAAGAAAAAGTACTTAATTTAGTATGATAAATAAATTTAAGGATATAACAATTAGTAAATTAGATGTAAAACTTAGATTAAAAAAAAATTAAATTTATAATAATTTTATTAATATAAAAATAAATTAGATCGATTATCCAATAGTTATATCACTACATATTGTAAATAATATTTTATTACTATATATATTTAAATTATAAAAAAATGTAAACAATTAAAATGTAGTTTTTATTTTTTTTAATAGTATTACTCAAATAATTAAAATATATATTTTTGGTAAAAATATTTACTGTTGTGCACTTTTAAAAATAAAGATTATAATATTACTGAATAACTATATTACTTTCCTATAAATAAAAAGCTATTTTATATTACTTTAAGTAATATACTTCTAAACAAACTATTAATAAAAAGAAATAATTAGTAACGGTAATGTATAGTTACTGGAAAATTTAGCACATGATACTTTAATAAATGTGCCTCAAAATACCCTCCATATATTAACAAATATTAAATTTATTATTTTTAAAAATATAAATTAAAAGAGACAGT
This sequence comes from Strongyloides ratti, assembly GCF_001040885.1. NCBI lineage: Eukaryota > Metazoa > Nematoda > Chromadorea > Rhabditida > Strongyloididae > Strongyloides > Strongyloides ratti. Next base: position 232,641 of record NW_020171512.1, on the reverse strand, counting down.
GATAAAAAGCCTAATAACGATATCAATTACCCTTATTAATAAAGTAGAGTAAAATTTTAAGATAATTAATATAATATTTTATTAACTGTGAACAATACAAAATTAATGAAAACTTTTCCATACTTAAGTGTGATTTAAAAAAAAAAAAGAGTAAGAAATTCTTTTATGTCAAATAGAGAAATTTTAAGATACACTTAACCGTAGCTATTAAAAGTTTTAAGAAGTATAAAAATTATTACAAAGAGAGTCATAAATATTTTAAAACATCTTTTCAATATCGTATCCCTTTTATCAACTTGAAACATAATGAGAATATATATATACATATATATTATAAGAAAATTTTTAACTAAAATAATTAAAAATTGTAATTGACAAATACATAAAAGATCAATTTTAGATATATATATATATATTTTTTTATTTTACTTATAAAATTAGGAAGACATTAAATTTGAAATGATATCATTTAATTAAAAATATTATTTATAATTATGTTTATTTCCTTATTAAATATTACAAAAAAAAAACTATTAAAAGTTATTAAAACTATTATATTTGTACTTTTAAAAAACTATAATAATATTTTTTATTTTTCTAAGTATTATCAAGTATTTTAATATATTTATACAAACAAGTTGCAAATAGATATAATTTTTGGTAATTTTTTTAAAATAAAAATTTATTATGTAATTTTTAAAAGGTACAGTCAACCAAATAATATCTAAAGTTTTATAGATCCAAAAAAAAAAATAATATATATATTACTTTTAAGTATTATATTACTAAAAAAAAACAAGTTGTTATATTATAAATGTTATTTTAAAAAAATTATATGTTGAATAATTATAAATGCTTTTAAGATTTAATAATAAATAGCGCATAAAAATATCACAGTCATTCACTTGATGTTATAATAAATTTTTCATTTTATAGCTGTATGCTAATTTAATATTAAAAAAAAATGATAGAAAATTCGATGAAAAATGAGCTTAAATTAATTTAGGAAATAAGAAAATTCTTTCTCTATCTCTTGTACTTCATAAATTTGCTTAAAGAGTTTTATAAACGTCATAGATATAAATAAATTATAACTAAGCGTGAGATAGAATTCATATATATAATTTAAATTATAAAAAGCTCAAAAAAGCTATTTTAAATATTTCATTCCATCTTAATATTATAAAAAGGATAAGCATTTAAATGTACCTTTTTTTTAAATGGAAAAAAAAACGATAAAATTTTTCTAGTAACTTTAAGGAAATAAAAATAAAAAGTAATTTTTGATTTAACTTAATTTAATATTTAAAAAAAATTGTAACTATAATTTCTTTCTAATGTTATGTTAAATTTATATAACATGTTAATTAAAAAAAAAGAATAACATTCGTAAAAATGATAGTAAATAAAGAAAAATATTTAAAATTTATTATTATAATGGAAAAAAAATATTATATATATAATATACATATATATGATATAAAAGAATTTTATTCTAAAAATGTTTGTTACTTAAACATCTTTATCTCTAAAATATCTTAATAAATTCTTATAATAAAAAAAATATTTTTTATAGTATTCTTCATATTACAAAAATCAAAATAAATATATTAAGATATATACTACTGATAATAAAATTATATCTTTTTTTTTCTATATTTTTCTAAGATTCATTTTCTATAAAAGTGTAACTAAAAAGTACACATAATTTTATTTTTCAGAATAAACAAAAAAATTTGATAACTTCTAATAATTTTAATCTAATTGTTTTGTTTAATTTTTATCTATAAACATAATACTATTTAAATATTATGGAAAAAAAAAATTTTAATTTTCTTTTTCTAGAATTTCTTTAACAGATAATTGAAGCTTACATTATAAATTTAGTGTATTTTTTTTATAAATATAATTATTTAAAAGAAATAATAATTAATACATTATAAAATATGTATAAATTACATTTATTTAATGATTATATGACTAAAAAACTTACTAAAACAATAATAATTTTTATTCTATTAAAAAAAAACTACAAACTAATTTTTTTATCCTAACTAATAAAAAAAAAAAAGATTTCTAACATAAATATAAAGTTATTATAAATATAGTATAACAAATAACAATTATTATAATGTACAAGGTGTAGTGGTAAAATATTTTTTAAAAAAAAAAACGATATAGTAGAATTTATCACAATGTACTTTTTATATCTATATTATTTAAAGTATAAATATTTTAAAATAAGAATAAAAAAAATAATGTTTGATATATACATATATATGTGTAGATAAATTTATTTTATAATATACTTACCTTTAAAATTAGAACTTGAAATTTTACGTTTTTCCATAGTATCACAAATATATTGTGACTCATTATCTTGAGGTTTATCATTTGTTGAAGATTCTTTATATCTTAATATTATTAATGATAATTCAGCATCTTTCATACATTGTTGAATTTTTTCTTGAGCTTGTTTTCTATTCATTTGTAATAAAACATGACCATTTATTTCTAATAATTCATCACCATTCTCCAATGATAATGGTGATGGTGAAGTTATTCCCATAATAAATATTGACTTTTTTGTATTATCTTCATTTGTTTCTGATAATGATAAGTCAATACCTCCTGTTGGTATATTTTTTATTCTTATTATTATTGGTTTTCCAGGTAAATCTTTATACTTTCGACATATCTTATCATTTGTATAACCAAAAATATCTTCTTCCTCCAAATCTGATGGTAATTTATCAAGAGAAGCAGCTGAATCTTTTTCTCTTAATTTAAATGTTGTTATACTATTTTTTGGTGTTTCAATTAATTTTGTACTTTTTATTGTACTTGTTTGAGGATTTTGTGTTTTTCCAATTTGTTTAAATATTACATCATCATTTGTTGATGCTTCTTCTGAAGGATTATGAAGAATAAGCTCTTTATTCATTGAAGCATTAAGCCGATTTTTGAACTAAAAAATAAATTATTATTAAGAAAAGATGATTAATTATTACATTTTGTGGTGAGAATGTTTGTAGTGATTGAACACAAAATTTTACTGGATTAATTGCATTTTTAATAACTTTAACGGCATATTCATGAGTTGCATCTCTTAAATCAATATCATTAACACTTAAAATACGATCCCCCATGTTTAAAGCATTTGAGTTACCAGCTGGACTATCTGGTAGAACTGATTTAATAAAAATTCCTGATACAGTATTAGCTGCATTTGGGCTATTTCCTTGTTGTGAAACTTCAATTTTACCTCCAACAATACTAATTCCAAATGATTTATTTGGTTCTTTACATAATATAACATTACGTGGTGGTCCCCAAAATCTTGAACGCATTAATTGATTGGTACTCTATAAAAAAATAATTATAAAAAAAAATATATATATATATATGTATTAAAAAATTTACAAGCTTTTTAGAATCATTGATTAAATTTTCGCTTCCTTTATTATCGAATTCAGTAATATTTGATAAAATCATATTTTGTTTCTCAAGATTTATTTCTTTATTCATGTTACAATTTTCATTTTCTGGTAAATATGTTATATTATTTTTATTTTCACTCCCAACTACTTTATCATTTATTAAAAAAGATTGAATAGAATTGTTTATGCTTCTATCAGTGGTACTAATTAATGGTTCTAAAGATGTAGATGAAATAGTAAAATTAGATAAAATATTTTTATTTAACATTAGGTTCTTACCTTTTTCATCATGTCTAACATTAATTTCAATTGTAAATGTAACATTATCATCTATGTTTTTATTAGTACCATCAAATTGTTCTGACATCTCATCAACATTTTTATAAATATTTACATCATCTTTTAATGTTCTTATTTCATTCTCAATAGGTGACTGTGTTGATAAAGAAGTTTTTTTCTCTAAGGAAATAGAAATATCTTTTTCATCATTTAAAACATTTTTTATATCTCCAGTATTTTTCTCATAATTTGACATAATATCTCCTTCATCTATCTTATTAATACTCTAAAAAAAATTTATATTTATTAATATATATTAAAAGAGAAAAAAAATATATATGTGTATTAATTTTTAAAGAATATTTATAAATTATTTTAAAATAATTTTTTATATATATATATATATTATATAAAAGATGCTATTTCACATCTAGTAGTATATCATTTTAATATAAAAACGAACAAGATATGGAGCTATTTAATTATACATGGCAAAACATCTTGAAATTAAACAACCATAAAAATATCTAAAATAATATTATTAATTGAGTTTTAAGAAGCATAACATTAATCTAAAAAAATAATAATCTATTTTAATTTTAAAAAGTGAAAGTTAATAAATTTTTTTTTCAAAATTGACAAAAGTAATGAAAAATGCTTCTTATAGATGTCTTAAATTAATATTATATATATAATACAAATTATATACAAATTTTATACTTCTTTTTGGTTTCATTGTTATATATGTATATATATATATACATATATATATATATTTTTTTTTCTATTTACATATATACATATATATATATATATATATATATATATATAAATATATATTTTTATTAAATAATTATAACATTTCAAGTGAAAATATATTTTTAAAAGAAAAATTTTAAATTTATAAAAATTTTCTTGACTAGGTAAACACTTACATTTGATGTTGTAATTGAATTATTGGTAAAACTTTCAATGTAATTTTTATATAAATTTTCTGTAAATGATTGTTTTTGATTGGATGGGACAACTCCAATAGAAAGATTAGACAATTGTGATGTTGGAGATCCAATATTATTTATTGGTGATGTTGTTTCACCAATTTCTGAAGATGAGATTATTTCTTTTAATGAATTAAATGATGTTCCACTTTCTATATATGATAAACTATAATCACGGCGTAATTCTTGTATAACATGATTTGCTTTATCATATGTTTTTGTTAATACTGAAATTTCATAATCTAAATCAAAATCATTTGATTTTTGAGAAAGTGGTGATGTTACTTCATCATTTTTTATTGGATAATTATTTGTAATATCAAATATTTCCTATAAAAAAAAATTTTTTATGTATTATTTTTTTGTGTTTTTTTTTAACTTGCATTAATTATATTTAATACTAAATTATCGGCAAATTTTGATATACAACTATTGTTAAGATAATTCATATTGTTAAAATTGTTATTAATAAATAAATTATTATCTCCAACTGTATCATTTAAATTATTCAGTAAGAAAATATCTTTGCAATTTTTAGAATTATTTAAAAAATTCTTAGAATTATCTACTGTAGTAATAATCTTATTTAATGAACTATTTGACATGACAGATGGTATATTTTGGCATTCACTTTTAGTTATATCAAATTGGCTGTCAGAAATTATAGATGTTACACTATTAGTTTCCGTTGCGCAAAAATTATTTAGCTCTTTATTATTATTCATAAATGGAGATTGATAGAATTTTGGAAATACTCTAAAATAAAAATATTTTAAAAATATGTTTAAAACGAATTTATTTAATAGTAAAATTAAAATTATTTTAAAAACTTACTTTGGAGACAATCTATTTATCATTGGTATTCGATTATCCACCTCTTGACCATATTTTTCTTTCCACAATTTAGCATCCGCAGATGTTATATAAGTTATCCTTAAAAAAATAAATTAAAATATAAAAAAAATGTTTCATATAAGTTTATTTTAGATATAATAAAAAAAAATTATTTTTTTAATTTATATATAAATATAAATAGTACAATTTTTACAAATGAGTTGGTTAACATTTTTGTTCAAAATATTTTTTAGATAGTGTGGTATAATAAAAAAAGGCAGCTTTTAGGAATAATAAAACTTTAAAATCTTTTTTAAGTATAAACAATAAAAGATGATTGATATAGACTATACAAAATATGATAAATGTTTATAAAAATGTAATTTTGATAAAATAAAAAATATTTGATTTTGATTTTTTTTTACAATAAACTTACGTTACTTGATTTCCAATATAATTTAATCTTTTTAACATTATTTTTGCTTGACCTGATGTAGCATTACGAAATTTTTCTGAATTTATTCTTACTATATAATCTCCTACTTGTATTCTTCCATCTCGTGCTATAGCCATTTTATGATGGATATATTTTACAACACAACCATTTATAGATTTATCAACTTCAGCATCAAAAATTATTCCCAATGGAGTTGGACCTTTTAAAATTTTTATTGTTCTTTCTAATGTTGGTGGTAGATAACATTCATTTTCATATAATGATCCACGTGTACTAGGAGAAAAACATGGTGATATAGATCTTGATGAAGAAGGTGAACTTCCTAATGAAAATTTATTATCATCTAAATGATACCCATAACGTCCAGAATATAAACGATCATAATAATCTGAATAAGTATAATATTGTGGGGTAGAACATGTTCTTGAATGATAATCTGGTGTATTAACATCATCACAACTAACAGCATTTAATTTCATATTATTATTATCAAATAAAGAATGTTTTTTATATGATCTTCTACCAACTCTTGGTGAATTACTTTTAGCAAGTAATCTTTCACTTCTTGATATTAATGGTAAATGATTGATTTTATATGATGAATATTCAACAGGCACTGGTTTGGCTATTCCTAATCTAACTGGACCATAAGGTGCTGATTTTAATATTTCAACAGCTTTAACTAAAGAACAATTTGATAAATCTTCACTATTAACAAACATTAATCTATCTCCTGGAACAATTCTACCATCTGCTTGTGCAGCACCACCAGGTACTAAACTTCTAATAACTATAAATGATTCATTAGGATGTCCTGGATCATGATAATCACATATAGAAAATCCTAAACCTTTAGAATCTTTATTTATTGTTACAATTAATGGAACACAATTCCAAATAGCTAAACCTGATGTATATTGCAATGATTGCGACCTTATTAAGGCAGGCCTAACAGAAAATTCATTTTCATTAAATTTTAATAATTGTGTCTCTGATTTTGCTTTAACAATTTGATCATCATTTAAATTAGCTAATAGATTATATGCTTCAGGAAGGCAACCAGATAGTAATTTATCATACTCATATGATAATATAGCTTTCCTTGCAACAACTAAATAACTTGCCTTATATTCATTTCTAATTTTTCCTATTACTTTTCTAACTGTAATATGTGATTCACCATATAAAATTTTATCATTTAATTGAAGTAACTCATCACCAGCTTTAAGACATCCCGATTTAGCAGCTGGGCCATCTTTTCTTAAACATTCAATATAATGATGTGGACATAATTGGTTTCCATCAATAACATCAACAGTACCTTCAATTGAAATTCCCAAACCACCATCATCATATTTATCTGGTATTAATGTAACAGTGAGTATTTCAAAATCTGTTCCTAATCTTTCTTGCCAATAGCTTTTAGCTTTTATTAAATTTGCTTGAATATCTGCCATTTTAGCATTGTTTTCCTATAAAATAAAAAAAAAATATAAATACATACATAGATAATAATAAAGAAAAAAAAAAAGAAAATTTTATACTTACTTGTTCTTGTAACATTTTAAGGCACTTAGCTTGTGGTGATTCTTGTGAAAAACGTATTAATTTTAATTTTACTATTGGACCACTATTTACTAAAAGTTTTACTGATTCAGCATGTGATAAATTTTGACAGTCAACACCGTTAACAATAGCTATTAAATCATGTACTTTTATTTTCTTTGAAATAGCTGCACTTGAATCTTTCACCAATGACTTAACAAATACACCATTTATCTCTTCTAAAATAAATATGTAAAAAATATAATATTTTTTTTATTTTAGGACAAAAAATTTTTAGTTTAAAAAAATTTAACTTTTTAAGTTTATAATTTATATACTTCAAAACTAATTTGAAGCCAAAAGTGAAAACTTGTTGAGTCTGTTGCTTTTTAAAATATGCTTAAAAGCAAAACTTGTAATTTATTTTATTATGGCAAAATTTGAAATATGATTATAGAACAAGAATTGCTATCTAAATATGGTGTTAATATAATATAAAGTTTAGGAAAACTAAATATTTAAAACCATATAATTTGTTTTATAAAAATTTAGTTATAACTATGTATTTATCAATTTAAACCGTCATTTTATATTGTAAGAATAATAAATATGAATAAATGAATTGTAAAAAAATTTTATAGAAATATTATTAAAGCTTATCTCGTAATTAAATTAATATTTCAATATACTTTCAGGCATTCTCAGTAAATTCAGATAACATTGTTAAGAAAAATAAAGTATAACAATTTTTTTTTGTTAAAATTTATAAATTATGAAGTTCATGGATTAATAATCAAAGTATTTGTGTAAAAATTTTTTAATAAAAAAAAATGTATGTTGTATTAGATCTATTTAATAAATATTTGACTTTTTTTTTTAAAATTATTAAACACATCAATAATTCATAACATTTGTTTATAATGAATATTAATTTGTTTTTAAAAATAGGAAGAAAAATAAAATTACCTTCACGATGAACATATCCAGCAACAGTAATACCTAAACCTGATACAGGATTTCTTTCAATTTCTACTTCAACTTCTTCATATTGTCCTACAATCCATTGATCTCGATGGAAATATTTCATAGCCTTAAATAAAAATAAAATAAAAAAATGTCAAGAAAACATTTATTTAACAAAAATAATTTAATGATTTTTTAAACTTACTTTTGATGGAAGCTTTTTACTAATTGTATTAGCTTTAACATCTGAGTCTCCAAGCAATTTAAAAATATGACTAGCAATATTCTTCCCTGCTAATGTTTTCTCATCTTCAGCACTGAGCTTTAATTTTTGGTATGAAAAAGTTTCAATGTTATTTATTCTGCTTGTTTTATTATCCTCTTCAACTTTACTTTTACATCCTTCATTTAATGAAAGATTTGCACTAGTGTTATAAGATATATCATTTTTATTTTTACAAATATTCATCCCTTGTGCAGGTGATAAGTTGTCAAGATTCTTTATTTTATTATTACTAGTTGTTATATCTGTTAATGAATATATATTATCATTTTTTAACTGAGATGATGATGATTGATTATATGATGTTTTATTAATATCTGATTGTTCCTCTTCTTCAATTACTGTCATATCATGATTCCCTACATTTGTTGATTGTAAATTTTTACTTTCATTTTTTAAATGAGAAATTGAAGAAGAATCATTAGAAGGTGATATTAATGTATTATTTGTATTTGTAATATATTTATTATCTATTTTGTTATTATTATATTTATTTACCAATGCTAATCGATTGTTAATTTCATTTTCTAAAGATGTACCAAATATAACAGATTTTGTAGGCATTGTCCAAATATCTAGAAAAAGAAAAAAAAAATTGATATAAAAGTAAGGCACATTTATTTATCAAAAATGTAAATTTGTAAAAAGAATCATAAAATAGACAAAGCAAGAAGCAACGGAATATAAATTGAATTAGTTAGAAAATGAAAAGCGATAATTTATGCGAAATACTAACTAATATTAAATAGAGGCACACAATAAATTTGAGTTAGCCAATTTAGGAAAAAAAAATTTTAAATATATATATATATATAACTCCTGATGATAAAAGATGTTAGTATTGAGAGGGTAGCTTACCCTCTTAATATATACACATAAATATGCATTATATAAATTTTGTTAAGAAAATAAAATATATGTAGATATGTCATTAAAACTTTGGCATATTAAAAAATCGTATAAGTACTTATTGAACTATTTCTCAAGTGTCTAATGTAAAAAATATCGTACAAGTTAATAAATTGTTATCAACTAAAGAATAGTTGAAATGTTAATAAATAGTTTAGCATAATTAATTGCTTTTTAGTATTAATAATAATTAAAATTATTTGACTATTTACGAATCTTTTTTTTTTCATTTTTTAGGTTTTAATCATATTCATTAGTATAATGAATTAAAACAAAAAAAAATGACATATTTTTTTACCTGGACTTTGTTCAATACTTTCTTCCTTTTGTAAATTATCAGCTACTACTGTGGAAGATATAGATCGTCCAACAACTAATTGAACAACATCATTTTGTTGGCGAAGCAATGTTGCTACTTGTTGGCTACTCATACCATGAACATTGATATTACTAATTTTCAGAATATGGTCTCCAGGGCATAGACGTTTATCCTAAATAAAGTTTTATGCAAAATACAATAATTTAATGGCATAAAAGTAATTTTAAATTTTTTATTTAAAAAAAAATCTAGTCAAATGAAATTGTCATTTTTAATATTACTATACTTAGTTTTATTTAATATTATTTTTACAAAGATAAAAAAAAAAATTTTTTTTTTTCACCTACAGGAAGACAATAAAATATTCATTAATTATTTTTATATTAAAAGGATATCAAATAAATTTTAAAAATATGAATATATAAAGTTGTATTAACTATTTGGTAAATAAAATATAAAAAAACAATTTTTTATATTAAATATTATATATATATATATATATATATATATATTATCGTAAAAATTAAAATAAAATAATATTATGTAGAAAAATAAAAGTTCTGACTGTCATTAATTTTTATAAAAATTACAAGAAGAAAAAAAAATTTTTTTTTTGGTTTAATTAAAATAACTACCATGGCATTATAATCGTAAATATTGTTTGTAAAAGTAATAAAAACATAAAATATTTAAAAATATTTTGAAAACAAAAATTCTATTTATTCTACGTTCTTTTACTCATAAGAATTTTTAGATAATATAAATATTGTACGTTATCAAAATGTTTTATCTTTAAGCCGTTTTCTTAAAAAAAATGTAGATGCACTTAACGATAGTTAAAATAAGCTTTTTAAAACGTGTTCTACATCAAAAAAAAAGAAAAAATTTTTTTAATATAAAATATGAATAAAAAAGGGAATAAAAAAAATTTCTTTTTAAATTTTATTTTAATAATTTTTTATATTAATATAAAATAAAAATTTAGTAAAATAGTAGTCATTGTAAAGGGCATAAAATATATATACTTGAGTATATGAAAAAAATTGATAATAAAGCTTTAAAAATTCTTCATTTGTTAGATCTCTAAAATATAACAAAACTAAAGTAGAAGTAATAAATTAAATTTATTTTCACTTAACTAAATCTTTTCATTGTAAAAATTTTTTACAGTTAGAATAATAAAACATACTTTATCAGCAACGCTTCCAGGAATAATTGTTTTAATAACAACTCCAGTACTTGTTCCACCAACAATCCCAAAACCAAAACTTCCATCTGAATCACATTTTAAATTTATTATTTGAAGTTGTGTATAATCACCAGTTAACTAAATTAATTTATTAAGAAAAAAAAAATACTTTTTTTCTAAATAACTTACAACCATTTAGAAAATATGATTAAATAAAATCAAAAATTAATATATATTATATATTATATCTTTGATAATAGAATCAATTGAAAGAATAATTTTTATAAAGAATATTAAAAAAAATATCTATGTATATTTTTATACATTTAATGTTCTAAAAAATTTTTAAATCATTCATTAAAAATAATAATATTAAATTTATTTTATTCAATTTTAAGACATAATATTTTAATTATAATATTATTCAAAAAAAAAAAATTAGAAATAGATAAATTGTTAATTACATGCTTTTACTAACGAAAGAAGAAAGACACCATTATATGAATAATAATATAATATAAAATATATAAAATAATAAAAGTTTTAAATATCATTTATAAGATAAAAAAATTATTATAAAAATAAAAATATTTGATTAAGAAAGATAAAGATGGCATTACTAATAAGACATTTGATTGACAAAAAAATTATGAAATATATATATTTCAAAAAAAAAAAAAAAGTACAGTTAGATATAGATTAATATTTAAATATTCCTATAGGCAATACTTATTTTAGACATAAGAAAAATAGATAAAAAAAATATTTTTTTTTAGCCTGATATCTCTAAAATCAGCGCATTTTTAATAGTTTTTTAATGGTAAATTATATAAATTGCCACTATATATAACTATTTGGACTAAAAAAATATATTAAAATTTTTTTCTTATTCTTTTTTTCTAAAAAAATAGCTAAAATAGAATATATATATGATAAAGAAATACTAAGTGGTGCTTGATATATATTTTATAGAAATAATATCTAAATATCCGGAAATATTATCACATTATATAAAAATTTTTATTTTTAAAATAAAAATGTTAAAAATTGTTAGTAGATGAAACCAATATATATTTTTAGTTTTTTTATCAATAAATTAGAATAAAATTTTTTTTTATATTAATAAGTATATATTTAATTGGCTTTACATATAATATTACAAAGTATTTGAAATTACTTTTAAAAACGAAAGTAATACTTAAATAGTTTTGTAGTTGTTAAAATATTAATATATTAAAAATAAATTAATCATTATTTTTATTAAAAAAAATATTACCTTTTATAAACAACATATATATAATTACAATTTATTTCTTAAAGATTACTTTTTTTTTTAAAAAATAGAAATAAAAAAAAAAACAAAAACAATTTTAATATTTAAATTTTTTTTAATTGTGTATTATACAAGACAATATTAAAAATATATATTTTTAAAAAAAAATATTTACCTTTTTTTTTAGTAATTTTGTATTAATTTAGTAGTATTTAATGTTTGATAAATTTAAAGTAGAATAAGATAATTATTAGAAGTTAGAATAAGCATACAAATAATGCTTTTGATTGAATTTATTAATTGAATGAATGGCATATTATATAACATGATTTAATGACTAAGTGTAAACTTTTAATATAAGTTAACTATTATCGTAAAATTTATATATATAAAAGGAAAATTTGTTGATTGATATAACATATTAGATTTTTATTAAATATATTATTTTAAAAAGAGTTAAAAGGTTTCTTTTTCCATTAAATTAAGATCTCCCATTTAAATTTTATAAGTAACTGTAAAATAGGAAGAAGAGAGAAGGATGAGAAGAACAATTAATCTAAACTATACAATTTTACTATATTCAAAAGAAAAATATTAATTATTGCTAAAAGTTTGAAAAGTTACGTTTTTATAATTATATTATAGAAAAAAGATAGAATAAATTATATAAAATTTATTTTATAATATTTTATAAAAAAAAACAAAAGTACATTTTTATTGAAAATATGTAGTTGTTTAAAAAAAAATTTACTTTCTATTTAAATATTACTTATATGTTTCTAATCCTTCTTATATGAATTATTACTAAAATAGTGAGAATATAAAAGTAACCAATTAAAAAAATAATTTTTTTTAATATATATTTAGTACTATAGAAAGAATAATTTTAATAATTTTTTTTAGATATTATTATATTGATGGAAAAGATATAAAATAAGAAATGACAATTATTTAAATATAAATTATTAATAAATAAAATTTAAATAAAAATATTTTAGGTACAATAAAATAAATATTTTTTTTTATTGTTATTATTATAAAATTTTATTTAATAATTGTTTTTAGTCCCAGATGGTTTTATTAATTACTATGTTACAATTATATTATCAATTAAAAAGAATGATAGTAATATAAAATATATGTGTATATGTTAGTTTTTATTAAATATTCTTTTACAACTTAATGGACTAATAACTTTTCATAAATTTGTTTAAAAATTTTTAAAAACCTAATAAATTTTTGATATACAATAAGTAGTTGGATGGTATATTTTTAAAGCACATTGCTTAATAAGAAAATCTTTAAAAATATATTATATATGATAGAAAAGTTACATTGCATTAGAAAGTATATCATACACATTGTTGTGTTACTTATTTTGTTTCAATTTTTATCAATTATATATAACAAAGATATATTTATAGAGGAAACATCAACAATTTAATGTAAAATTGAATATTTATAATACAAATTGTTATAAAAGAAATTATTATAAATATTTTATAATTTACAAATAATTTAGTAAATGTAAAAATTAAATAAAAACAACCATAAAATTTTAAAAATGTATATTATTTTCTTTTTTTGTTTTTAAAATTCACAATATAAATTTAAAATGTTATAAAATAAAAAGTTTATTAAATTTATTCTATAAAAAAAATATTAAAAAAAAAAAAATTTATTTATCATAGTTTATAAATTGTCATTATTTCATAAGAAATTTAAGAGAATAGAAACCCGATATTAGGAAAAGAAAATTAAAAAGTACTTATCACTATAAATGTATTTTGTTGCAACCTATACAAGAATGACATACTAAATATTTACTCATTGAAGATTACAGTTTATCCTTAAAGGCTAATGATGATAATTTTATACAAATAAATTTTATAAAATAACATTATATAGAAGATTAAAAATTTTTATATAAAAGCAAATTATTTGTTGTAAATATTCAAAAATCTATTGTCAAATATAGTATAACTAAGTTTTATTATAAATTTTAACAACAAATTGTAACTTGCCAAGAAAATTTAATAAGCATTTAAACAAAGAAAAATATATATATATATATATATATTTTTACCATAACTTATGAAAGAAATTATATATAAATATATATATATATAATTACTTGTTTTAATACTATGAAAAAAAATATTGGTCATATATTTACTAATTACAATATGTATAACAGTAGAAAAATACTATATTTTAAAAATAAAATATTTTTATGTAACTTCCATTATAATATAGTCAACAATTTACATTTTAAAAACAAAACAAAGAGTAAAAAGCTACTTTTTATTACCAACATAACAATTCTTAATCTTCTTTTTTTTTTAATTATTATTTTTATATTTTTGAAACTTTTATCTTGTTAAATGAACTAGAATACCTATATAAATTATTAAAAAGAATATTTTAAATAAAACTATTTATATATTTCCTATTTATATTTAAGTAAATATATTTATATATATAGTAACTTTAACTAAATTAAAATAAAAACTACTATTATTTGAATAAAATAAAATTACTTCTATTATATCATTTAAAAAAAAACAAAAATAAATAAATTTAATGTTACAAATGTTTCTTTAGATATTTCCCAAAACAATACAATATATTTTCTTAATCTGCATTTAAATATCAAGTTTCATTTATATCAATAATTTCTTCTTCATCTTATTTACACATAATATTTCAAGAATTTGATAGAGAAAAATATTTATATGTATACCAGTAAAAATTAAAAATAATATTATAGAATATCTTTAAAATCATTAAATATTTATGTTACATAATTTTTAAATAATTATCATAGATAATGTATTGAAAAAAAAATTTTTGCAAGACTAACAATATATATTTAAAAAGTTAATTAGATAATTAAATTCATTTATTTATATTAAAATATCTTACATTAATAAATATATTTATATTCTTAAGATATATAATTAAAACAAAGGGATATAATTTTAAATTAAAAAAAAAATTTTTTTATTTATTTTTTGTATAAAAAAAAATAGCAATAATATTTAAAAAAAATAATTCACACTATATATATATTATATTATAGCGACATTGTACTGCTGATAGTTTGTAATAATTAAATCATAAAATCTTTAAAATTACACCTAATATCTATCAAACAAAAAAAAATTTTTTTTTATTAACTATTACAATCATTAATAAAAAAAAACATTTTATTAAAAATTTGATAAAAAGAGATCATTCAATGACTATCTCCTGTATAAAAATACGCGTTCCAAAAATAAAATTTTTAAAGATAAAAATAATTGTTCTTTTGTGTTTGATATTTCATAATATAAATAAATCCAATAATTAATTAGCTATTTTGTATTGCTCATTTGTATAGAATAAATATTGAAGTATTAGGAAAATTATCCTTCTGCCATCGTATTTAATTTTTTTTTTCTTTTATTTTCTAAATATATAATGATATTACGTACTACTAAGATATGATTCTTTTTTTTTTTAAATGAATTAAAAATAAAATAATTATTTCTAGAAAAAAAAATTGTTTAATTTAATGATAAACTAATTATTTTAAAACTAACTTTTACTTTTAAATGTACTTTTGTATGACGTTTTCTTTCATCAGATCTTGCAAATTTTCTTCCACAAATTTCACAACTAAATGGTTTTTCACCAGTATGTGTACGAACGTGAGTTGTTAAATGATCACTTCTAGAAAATTGTCGCATACAAATGGAGCATTGAAATGGCTTTTGACCAGTGTGAATACGTATATGTCTTGTCAATTCATCAGAACGACTAAATCGTTTACCACAATTAACCATTGGACATTTATGGGGTCGTTGATGAGGTGGATTTTTTAAATTAATTTTATTATTTTCAATATTTGATGAACTACCTCCTATTGAATTTGTTTTATTACCATTCATTCGATTATTTTGTTTAATTAATGATGATGGTTGCATAACAGGCGATTGCTTATAATTTGCTAACATTTCTGTAGAAGCAATATTTAATTGGGGATTATTGGAATATGATTTGTAACTAGTAGCTGAATTATTATAATGCGGCATATGACTTTGCTGATTTGTTGTTTTATGATAATATTTATCATTACCATATTCTGTTTTACTTGAAAATATATTATTCATATTGGAATGCTGATTATGATTAAGAGAATAATTTGGATTTATTGTTGTTGTAACTGGTAATAAATTTCCATCATTTGTAATATTAGGTGATGGATATCGTGATAAATTATTATTTGTATGAATATTATAATTACCCTCTGTCATTATTTGTGGTCGATCCATCGTTTGACTATTAAGAGATGTCTTTTGGGAAGAATTATCTAAAGTTAAGAAAGTTATTGTTTTTTCTTCAACCTCTTCCTTTATAGCTTTTTCCATTTCTGTAAAAGTTGAAAGTACCGGTGGTTTTAATTCAACAATTGTATTTGAAAAATTATTTGAAATTGTTGTAGTATTAGGGAACATTTCATTATTATTTATTTGTGGAATTGTTGTTATTGTATAAGATGGCAATGAATTATTAATAAAATTATTATCATTATCCTCATAATTATTTTTTTCATTAATTATCTAAATTTTTTTAAAATTATATTGAAAAAAATATATTTTTAATAGTTATAAAAAAAAAAACATACTTTTGAAGAATCAATTGAATTATGTTGATAAATTGAAGTACCGTCTTCAAGTGTACTAGAACATGATAATGGTGTATTTTTAGTATACGGTTTCAAAAAATGTTCAACAATAGGTGAAAATTGAAAAAATTGAGCAACTAATCCAGGAGAATTCATAGATGGTGATGCTAAAACACTTGAAGACGAATTAAATGAATTTTTCAAGACAGCACTTTCTATTGGTGATAAAGATTCTCTCTTTATAGTTATTGATTTTCTTTCACATTCTTGTTGACAGCGCTTATTAGATAATGAATGGGGTACTAAAATGATATATGTAAATATTATATATTAAAATATTTTTTTATTTTACATAATAATGTTGGTGTTGAAATTTCAGTATTGTGTAGTGGTACTAAAGTTGAATTGATAGATGTTGAATTTTGACTATTAATAAATAATGGTTCATGATCACCAAAAAATGCTTGGTGCATATTTTTAGGAGTACATGAATGAAATACTGAAGGAGTATTTAATTCATCAGCATGAGCTAATGATGTTATTTTTGTAGGTGAACAAATGATAGTTGGTGTTTTTAATAACTCTGTTAAATTAGGTGCTTTAGAATCATTATTAATAAATGTTGTATCATTTAATAATAAACCTTTTGGTTTATTTGATTCTTTTTGATAATTTGGCGTTTTAATTATATTTATTGCTGGTGGTTTATTCCCATTTAAAGAACTTCTTGGCGTTTTAATTTCTTTTTGATTTGACATTTCATCATCACCATTATTTGGAGATGAATTATTTGAAAGAACATTTTTATTTTTTCTTTCTAACATACTATTATAAGGTATACTGTTTGATGTAACAGTTGAAGAAATTGTTGATACATATGACATAATAAAATTTTTAAATAATAATAAAACAATTACTGTTTATTGTTAATAGTATCATTTACTGAATTTTGAGAATAAAAAATTTAGTTAAAATTTTTCCCACAGCGGTATGTTTGATTGCGCACCAATTGTTAAAAATTCAATAAAATAAAAAAAAAATCTTTTTTGGACTAGATCAAAATGTAATATTTGTTTCAATCTAATCCGTTATAAAAAATAAAAACTTAATAAAAAAAAACTATTAAAAGATCATTAAATTAAAATTAACTAATAAAATATTAATAAAAAAAAATAAGGTATCTCGTAACAAATATTGTGAACAAAATAAAAAAAAAATTTTATATTAATATAAACAATAATTTTTAATAAAAATATTTAATATAACAAAAGTAAGTGCATAAATTAATAGTACATTTATAGAATATGCCATTTTGATTAAAAATAAATTGCGAAGTGTTATATTTATAAAAATTTTTAATTAATTAAATTGTATTTTCGATTGTTTATATTTCTAAGATAAATTTTTTTTTACTATTAAAAAAAAGAATATAAAGATAATCATAGAATTATCTATATCCTTAAAGAATAATAAAATAAAAATTCAATATTATAATATTAAGATATTTAAGTCAAAGTACTTTGAAAAAAAAAAAATTTAAAATATCTAGCTAAATATTTCTGCATATATATGTGTATATATTAGTATCAATATAATATATAACAAATTAAATAAGCTCTCTTAAAAATATATATTTATATTTGCTTATCAATGAAAATCAAATATGTAATTTTGTTAAGAAAAATAAAAGTATGTATTAGCAAATCATATAAATGATATGTTTTTCAACTATCATTTGCACTGAAGAAGTGCAATCTCAAGTTTTTATATAATATTTCATTCAGAGAATTAATAAAAGATCTAATTTTACAAAAAGTATAATCCAAAATGTTGTAAATTTTTATAAAAAAATTATATAATTATTTATTCATTTTTATTTTTATTAAATTATACCAATTTTAAATGATCAAATAAGATATAAATAAAAAAAAAATAATATTTTTTAAAATAAACAATTAAAAATAGTCATGCGTTCTACAAAGAAAAAAATTAAAATTGATTTTTGTTAAAAATAATTTATACTAGGCACTTAAAAGTAATTGAAAATTGAAAATGAAAAAAAAAATTTTTTTTAAAAAGATAATTTTAATAGTATGATCATATATATAAATAAAAAATTTTTTTTTTATTTTAAAAAAAAATGCTTATTATTTAAAACAATTTAAAAAAAAAAAATAATTAGAAAATTTAATTAGAAAAAGGTGTGTATTTGACGCTTCTTATATTTTAAATGTTTAAAATTGACAAGAATTACATATAATTAAAAATATAAAACTGTTCTCTTTTAAATACTTTTGACAGATGGAAGAAACATGTTAAAGATGATTCAATGAATTACTAGCCAACGATTAATGTGATCAAATTAAAGTTACGAGACTCTTTGAGTATGTTAAAAGTTTAACTAAGGAAGGGTAAACAAAACGACAAAAGCTACAGGAGGTAGAAAATTTGTAAAATGAAACACTAGGTATAGAGTTAATAAAGGAATCATCTTTCTTTCTGCATAAATATATATATACATATATATTAAAAATAAGGAGAAAAAAAAATGTGATAAAATATATAGAGTTAAATATCAAATAATGTTGATAAAAATCAAAAGAATTTTGTCATTTTATTTTTAATTGTATTTTAAGTTAACAAAACAGAATAACTAAAAAGAATATGATTAATATTAAAAACATAATTTTATAAATATGATTTTTATAAAATATGTTTATAATAAATTTTTTTAATGTAAAAAAATTTTTTGATTCATCATTTTATATCTTGAACTTTATGTAATAATGAAACATATTAATAAATAAGATTATAAATATAATATAAAATATTATGATATCAATAATTATTATACAAGTCATTTTTCATTTTATTAATATAATTATATCTAAATTTAAACGTCATTAATAATAATATTGATAAAAAAAAGACATTTTAAAACAATATATGTAATTTTTAATTTTTAAGTAACAATTATCTAAAAATTTTGGCTTTTATTTTACTTTTCATTTGTTATGCATGCATCATATTGGTCTGATATTTTAAAGGTAATTGATAAGAAAGGAAACATCATTTATACAAGAAGGGAAATTTTTTGACTATTATTTTGCTTTTTTCTATGTGGCTTTTTATATACACGTAACAGTACAGGATAATAGATAATTTAACGTTGAATTGGTAAAAAGATATTATAAGCAATAAGATATTTTAAATATAGAGTTTTTATTTTTCTCGCTTCATATAGTTTATAATGGAACATTGGATAAGGATATATATAATATTATATAGATATATATATATATATTCATGAATATACATATATATTATATATATTTTATAAATTTAGGTGTAAAAGATATGTAGACATTTACTAAACTAGAGAAGAAGAATCCTAACATTTATATAAACTACTGCAATTTTCGGTTTACTAATAACATTCTTTTATAATTTCAACTTTTTCTCTAAGCTTTAGACGTCATATATTCAAGTAAGAAACATATCTGCATTTTCTTTTTCTTATCAACACAAGTCAACTCTACATAATCATTCAATATATACATTTTGCCACTTTTTGATGGTTAAATGCTTTTACACATATTACAAAAATAATTGAAAAGAAAAAAAAATTGAAGGAATATATATATATATGATAGATTAAAGATACTTATATTAGAAAATAAAATTATTATATAACGACTAGAAATTTATTTAGTAATAAAGAATAAGTTAATAGTCAAAAAAAAAATAAACAAAAAAATAAAGATTATATCACAAAATATATTTGTCTACATTACGTCACATCTTGAGCACAATATTATAAAACATAAATTTAACTTAATGGATAACTAAATTGATTAATTAGTATTTCCTCAAAATAAAATTAATAAACATTAAAAATAATTTTCAAATAAACATATTATTAATAATAATATAGATTATTTTTAATTTAAACAATAAAAAGCTTTTAAAATTCAAATAATAAAATTTATTTACATAAAAATAAATAATTTAACATAACATAGAAATCAAATTATATAACTTGATTTTTTTTCTAAATTTAAATTTTACATATTTTATTCAATACTTTGTCAATGTATTATTAAAATTTTCCTCATAAAAATATATAATATATTAAATATTTAATTGTTTTTACTCAAAACTATAGTATAATTTGATGATATAAATTATTATTATGTATATATGTATATCTTATAAAATATTTAATGATAAACCATTAAATAATAGGAATATAAAAGTTAATCTTTGAATAACATAAAAAAAGATTAACTAATTTTGTATATTATTTTTCATTAAAAAAATAGAAAAAAAAACCGATAATTATATAAAACTTTTCTTTATAATTATAACAAAATTATAATATCTACATTTTAAAATATAATAAAACTTATTATAATATTTAAATAATAAAAAAATTTAAATATAAGTAGTCATAACAAAATTAAATTAATGATTGGTAATGTTCTTAAATAAATAAAATTATTTAATGTTTAATAAAAATATTTTATTCTTTAACTATGATTAATATTAATATTTTTGAATCTAATATTATTCACGATTTCAAATATATTATAAAGCTATAAAAATAAGTTAATAATATTATAAGTAATTTTAATGCCTTTCGTTAAATTACATTTTAATGTATAGTAATATGCCCATTAGAAACAATTAAAAAATATTAAAAAAAAATAACAGTTTTATGTATATTAATAATGTTTCCTTTATTATAATATTATTTTAAATAACAAAAAATTTTTTTAAACTACACAATAATATGAGATATTTATAAATTAAGTGCCATCACGCATTATAAATGTTATAATTGTTACCTTCTAGACATTTAACAAAATATTTTTTTTCAAAAAATATTAAAAAGATGTCAAAAAATATTAATTTTTTTTTTTTAAATATAATATAATTTTATATTATTAGTGGTATTTTCAATTTTATCCTAATAAAATAATATAATTTTATTAAAATGAAATATATATATATATATCTATATCACATAGTAATTCAAACAAACTAATTTTTAATTAACTTTTAAAATCTTTAAAAAGTAAATATAATATGGACATTAAAATATATTTAAAATTCATTGTTACTTTATTTTATATGTTTCGAAGTCAAAGATATCTTTTATCATTTTATCCCAAAGTTTATTGATGTTTGAAATTGAAAGTAAGTATTTAACATTAAATTTAACATAAAATACATGAAAACTAAAAAATTTATAATACCGTAATACATTAAAATATAAAAAAAAATTATCTTTGTGGTGGTTCTACATTAAAACCTTATACTAAAGATTAATGTATTCTACTTTATATTTTTTTACCATTCTCAGAACATAAAACTTTTCCTATAATATAAAAATAAATATATATACAATTTTTTAATTTTAATTATCAATATATTTACAATACATATCTTAAAAAGTTACTTACTACATTTATTTAAAAATAATTATATACATATACACATATATATATATAATGAATATTAACAAATATTAAGATAGAAATGAATTAATTTCACAAGGCATAAATTTTAATTTGATATAGATATAAAATAAGAAAAATTGTTCATTTGGAAAAAAAAAATATTGAAACAATTCAATAAAACAATGTAATAACTCAAGTGATGAATAAAAATATTTTAGAAAGCTTTTACATATATTTCTTTTAATAATTTGTATGTGTATATGTGTTATTTATTAATCTAAAGCGGATAACCTTCTAAGCAGTTGTATATAATCATTTTTTTTTTAAATTGTTTTAAATAAAATTTAATTATCTTCAATTTATATTTATAGTTCTTTTTTTTTTTTTATTTAATCATAGTCAAATTTTGTAATTTAATGAAATATTAAAATAAAAACATCCTATAACGAAAATATTTTTAAAATGTTTTTTTATGAGATGATGTAATATATGTTTACAAGGTAGTTATTAACATTTCCCTATATTCTTTAATAGTGATGATGTCATTATATATAACTATTTCATAATATATTACTTCCATATGAATGTTCACATTAATTATTTCATTAAATTTTAAATATCTTTCATATATATATATTTTTTTTCATTTAGATGAATTTAGAAGAAGAAAACGATAGCTACTTTTTAAGTATAGTTGTTTCTTTATTAATTTTTTCATTTCTTTTATATATATTAAGAAAATATATAAAAGGAAAACAATTTACTGAAAATACAAAAGCAACAGATAAAGTTATAATTATAACTGGAGCTAATACAGGAATAGGGAAACAACTTTCAAGAGAATTAAATATAAGAAAAGGAAAAGTTTATATGTTTTGTAGAGATGAAAAAAAAGCATTTGAAGCTAAAGTATCTTTAACAAAATATGGTTGTGATTCAACAAGATTTATTACAATAAAATGTGATTTAACAAGTATCTCATCAATTAAAAATGCTGTTGAGGAATTTAAAAAACGTTTGTTTTAAAATAAATATTATTTAATAACAAAATATTATTATTTTTAGATGAGAATCATCTTGATATTTTAATAAATAATGCAGGTGTTATGTTTGTACCAAAATTTAAACTTACTGAAGATAATTGCGAATTAACATGGCAATCAAATTATCTTGGTCATTTTATACTTACAGAGTTAGTTCTTCCTCTACTTGAAAAATCATCAGGTGGAAGAATTATTAATGTTAGTAGTTACTTACATGAACATTGTCACGATATTAATTTAGAAAAAATAAATGATAAATCATATTTTGGATCATTAAAATCATATAATATGTCAAAACTTGCTCAAGTATTACACGCAAAAGAATTAACAAGAAGAATTAGAGAAAAAAATGCCTTATCAAAAATTACTATTAATTCATGTGAACCTGGAGTTGTTAATACAGACTTATTAAGACATACATTTTTAAAATATGATATTATATCTACAATCGTAAAACCATTTAAGTGGTTCTTCTTTAAAACTGCACAAGATGGAGCTCAATGTCCATTATATTTAGCCTTAAGTACAACTGTTGACTCCATATCTGGTAAACATTTTAACGACTTAACTGAAAAAACTGTCATTAACAAACTTGCTAATGATAAAGATTTATGCAAGGAGTTATATGACTACAGTTTGCAATATGTTAATTAAAACTTTTTTCTTCTTTCAATAACAATTTATGGTTATTGTTAAATGAAATAAATATATTATTTTTTTTTATTTAATAAAAAATTTATTATTTATATTTTTTTTCTGTTATTAATTTGTACTATAATATAAGGAATAATTTTACAAGAGATAAAATTTGTCAATTATTCCATATTATAATTACATGCTATGTTAGAATTTGTTACTTTATATAAGATAGATACTAAATTTAATTCCTGTCAATTATATAATATGAAAAATTATAGATTAAAAAATATATAGATTAATATATATGTGAAGATATTTTTATTATAATACGTCATATTTTAAATAAACAAGACAACATTTTAAAGATTATCTTTTATTTATCATATCATAATATTATTTTATGAGAAGTCATAATTTGCAAAACTATGTTTTCTTACTATCTTTGAATCTTTAGGGAATTTTTATACATGTTTATATAAAAAAATTTTACAACATAATCATTTTTAATTATATTCGTAGAAGATAAAAGATATAAGTTTTCGGTTTAAAAGGTTTCACTGTTTGAGAAACCTTTAATTAATAACACAAAAAAAAAGACATCTTATAAGTTTTAACAATAATATCTCGATTATTTAGAACTCTTAAAAATCATTTTACTTTTTTTTTAAAATTTATTTTTATAAATTTATTTAAATATTATTCAAATAAATAAATATATCTATATTTCAAATTCCATTATATATTATTACCTTATATTTATCTTTTTTATATTAACATAATTTTTTTTTCTATTATATTGATAGAAAAGGAAAAAAAAAGCTACCACTATCAATCTATGAAGTTAATAATTATATAGTATTAGAGTTAAGGTTGTATAATCATTATTGTTATATACCATTTTATAGATAGAATAACATTTTTTTTTTCCAATTTATAAAATACAATGTAATGTTTAAAAAAAAATGAAAAAATTTTCTATAAATGTTTTTATTATAAATAAAATATATTATTAATTTTTATATAATATTATTATTAATATTTCTTATTACCAATATCTTCTTAAAATTTTATTATTTAAATATAAATTTATTTTTATTATTTTTTTAATAATATCATTTATACTATATTGTATATGAAAAAAAAAAAGATAACATATAGAAAAACAATATTAGTATTTTATTATTTTATTTAAATCGTCTTATAAAATGATATTTTAAGTTATTCCTCTTAGAGATATGTGTTATGAGAGCACGTTCTGATTCTGCCATCATTCGCGCACGTTACTCATCAGAAGTAAGTGGAGTTAATCGTTTCAGACATTTTCATACGTAAGTTATATTTTTATAGACAAATTATCTTATAGCTCATATGTTTTAGACCTATTATCTTATCTGACAGACAAAAAAATAAATCAGACATGTCTTCACTTTATGAAAATTTGCCGTTACTTGAAAAGAAAATTAAAAAAAATAGTCGTGTTTTATTAGAAATTGCAAAACCTTGCCAAGAATGTAGTGAAACATCACAAAAAGTTTCAAATTCTCATTTACCGTGTTTAATTTTACATCCTAAAAATAAACATATTTCTAGAGATAAAATAGCTGTTGCAAGTGATATTAATTCTTATGACTATACATATAAGATTAAATCTACAACCAAAAAATTACATTCCTCTTCAAATATTATTTTAAGTGAAGATAGTTTTGGTAATTTAATTTATTTTTAAATTATATTTTTAAAAATTTTTTTATTTTTTTTTAGGTTCTAGTCGTACACTTCCTAATGCATCAGATTATGAAAGTGGAATAAGTAAAAGTTCAAGTTTTTCAAATAATTCTTCATTACTATCACCAAATTCAATTTTTACAAGTATGGAAAAAAATAGTTATAAACTATTTGATAACAGCACAAATTCATCATTATATAGTAAAGTATCAAAACCAGATGGATTATTAAAAGTCTCAAATATAAGAAATATCCCTACAAATCAATCATTTTTACCAGCATCTAATAATGGAGTAATACCCAGAAGACTTAATTTATTAAGTAACAATTTAAGTTATACAAATAACGAAGGATTATCTATTGATAAAGCTCAATCAAAACCATTACTTACAAAACAAAGTAAAAGAAAATTAAAAAACTTAAAAAATGATATGAAAAGTTTTTCATCTGATAATTTAACAGCAATTAATGATATAAAAGATTACCAATTTGAAAGAGATGACAATATTGTTAATTATAAAATGAAAAAAAAAAATTTGGTTGAGATTGGAACACAAACAGATAAAGTTCGTTTTAAAAAAGATAAGAATGGTCTCAAAAAAAAGAAAAAACAAAGTAAAACTAATATGTCGATGACAACATCCGACTCGGGAATCCAAACAGAAGTGTCAAGTATAATTCAAATAACAAAAGCATCCCAAACATCTTTGAATCCTCCACAAGATAACCATTTTAAGACGGATGTTGACTATGCTGATGTATGTTGTTTTTTTTTATAAATATTTAACTTTCATTAAATTATATTTTATTTTCTTTAGGAATATTATCAACTTGATTTATTTAATGAATTTACAAAAGCACTTAGTGAGACAATTGATTGTGATTCTAGTAAAAATCTTGCACACAATATATTAGCATCAATCAAAGAAAAAGGAGAGGCATGGAAATATGCAAAAAAATTTGTATCAACAATTCTTATTCCTCAATCTGTTTCATTAGCAAATAAGGCACAATATAATAATAAAATGTAACTAATATAAATTCTTAATACAATATATGAGTTTAATTTTTTCATTTTATTATTCATTAGTGTTAACTAAAATTTATAATATATTATATTAAAATATATTCATTGTCATAAGAAGATAATATTTTTTTTTTAAAAAACTTTTATTATTTCATTTTTATTGTTAAATTTTAAAATTATTTTCTTAAAAGAAAAATTTTTTTTATTAAAATTTTTTATAACGTTTTATACGACAAAATAAAATTATAAATATATGTACATTTTAATATAACATTATTTTTTTTAATGAATAAAAAATAGTTGATTTTTTTTTATATAAAATCTAAATACTGTAAAAATTATTTAGTAATATACAATTTTTTTTCAACGTAACAAATAAAAATTAGTACATTTTTACTTAATTTAAACAACAAGATTTTTATGATATGTCTGAACATAAAATAAATTTTTTTTTAATAAAAAAAATACATGTTTTTTTTGACCTATAAGTTGTTTATTTTTGTATTGATATTATATATTTATTTATTAAACAAGAAAAAATATCTTTTTAATAATGACAAAATTTATTTTAATTTATATTAATATTATTTTTTTTCTTTTATACTGTAATGTTGTTTCAAAGAAAAAAGTTATCTCAAATAATTTAAATGTCAATCCATCTAATATCTCATTTTTGATTGGTGAACAATTTACCTTAAAAAGAAAATCAAAATATAATTATAAAATACATATTGTAACAGTTGTACCAGACAAAAATATTTCAGATTATATTTTTGCATTAAATACAGTTAATTGTTATGCATTACAATATAATTATAATTATAAATTATTAATCATAAATGAAGAAAAAGAATATTCAAAAAATTGTAAACAAATAGATTTTATGTATCAAAGGCATTGTATTTTATCAAATTATATGATGGCAAAAACAAATCATTCTGATATTATATTATTTTTAGATGCTGACATGGCAATTATTAATCCAAATCAATTAATTGAAGATTATATGCAAAAAGATAATGAAGAAATAATATTTTATGAAAGAATGTATAATCATGAAATTATGGCAGGAAGTTATTTTATAAGAAATAATTATTATGGACATAAATTTTTAAAAAATTGGGCTAATTATGATTTTTTAAAACCAAAAAGTTTTGATGGTAGTGATAATGTTGGTCTTCATAATGTTTTAATTGATATGTTTATAACAAAAGATGTCAAAAAAGACTATAATAATTGTAAAAAATTATGGAAACTAAGTAGAAATTATAATGATATACGTATATATATTGCTTGTTTAAGAGTAATATTAAATAATAATAATGAAAAAATTGTTGATAGTAAAAATTTAAATAGTTATGAAAGTGAATATTATTCATATGACAAAGGTAGAATAAGTATTGTTAAAAAATTAAGTAAAAAAAAATGGGCAAGAGATATATGGTTAGAAAATTCAAAATGGTCTACACAAGATTTTATTTTACATGATGTAAAATTAAAAAATTTAAATAGTAATACATTTAGAATGTGGATTTCACCTTGGAAAATTTTAAATTTTAATGTTTATAAATGTAATGATGACAAATACTATGAAAATTGGACATATAATATTGAATTAATTAAAAAAAAAAAATACATGAAATTACAATTAAGAGAATATTTTTTTAGTGTTGATAATAAATTTAGAAATGATGTAAAACATGGAAAAAAATTAATATCATTATATAAATTTATTAAAAATAATTAAAAATTATAAATTATTATTTAATTTTTTATAAAGTAATTTTTTTAAATAGTCATCATTTATTTTATTTCTTGTTATATTATAATTAAATGTAGATTGACGACCAAATACATTTGCTTGATACAATAAGTATTCAATAATATACATATTATGTCCTGACAAATAATGTATAGATATAATGTATTCACTTAAACTTTTTATACCTCTTTTAAACATATAATAGCTAAGTTTATTAAATGACTTATATATAGAATTATCACTAACACCTGTAAAAGCATCTGGTGGTCCTGGAATAAATGTTAAACGTGATAAAAAATCTCTACTTTCACCTATTTTAATTCCAATATTTGATAAACATTCACCTAACTCAACATCTCCTGAATTATCAGAATATTTCTTACATATTGAATCATTTTTAAATCCTATATTAACCAATTTTTTTAATACCATTTTACTTAAAACATCACCACTACCACCTTGAATATAACCTTCTTTTATTGTAGATTTTAAATCTTTCATTCTAAATCCATAATGTAATAAATTATTAGAATTTTTTGATAATAAAAAAAATCTTAAATTTTCCATAAATACATAACTATCATCATCAATAAGTAAAAACCAATCATAATTATTAAAATAATATTTATAAACATATTCTATTCCATATCTTATTTTTTCCCATAATGTATCACGTCCTTCCACTACATCTACACCAATTGAAGGTAATGATATATTTGATAACGATGAAACATATAAAAAATCATTACACCTATTTAACCACGTTTCTTTCTGATAATTAACTCTACTTGTTATATATTGAGGTCCTGTTAATATTAAACAAAATATCTTTACATTATTATATAAGAATTTTGATACAATATTATTATCTATAAAGTTTATAAATATATATATCTTTTTTATTTTTTTTTTTATTTTAAATACATACCATAATAAATATTTTCATTTTTATAATTAAATATTTTATTATTTATAATTTTTAAATTGCTATCATTTTTAATACTAAAAATTTGTATATAAATAATAAATAATTGTAGATAAATATTAATAAAATTTGTTTTTTTCATAATATTTAGTCATATATTTAAATATATATATTTTTACCTTGTATATATATTTTAAATTTTTTCTTGATTTTATCGAATGACATAATTATGCCATATATTTTATCTATTCATCGTTTTTTTTTTTTTTGTTTAAAAAAAACTTGACGTATTAAAAACTTATTTTTAATAAAATATATATAAATGTACTTTATGAAAGAAAATTATTTGTATTATAATAATATTTTAATAAAATGAATATTGATAAATATTATTAACATTATTTAGTGTTAATTAATTATTATGCAAATTAATATGTACTTACATTTTATATTAATATTTTTTAGAGTTTAATAAATTTTTCTAAGAAATAGAATTCCAAATTCATTTCAAAACATCTATTACTTTTGTAGTATTTAAAAATCTTATGGTGTTAATATTATATTATCATTTTCTGGTATGAAAAAAAGTATAAAGAATATTAATTTATTTGAAATATAAAATGATATTACCAGTAAGTTTTTTTTAAAAATTATTTTTATAATTTTTTGTTTATCATATGCTTCCACGTGGCTAATAAGTATAAAAATATATTAATTATTTTAATTTTTTTTAAGGAAGGAGCAACTATACAAATTGAACTTCCAAGATCAACGAGTGATTCAATATCATCGATTACACCTGTATATAGCATTTTAGGAAATAGGGATCGATCATTAATAGCTGTATGTTCGTCAGATACAATTTGTGTATATTTAGCAAAGCCACAAATTTTATTAGCATCATACAAAAGAGATACAGAAGAAGTATATGAAAAAGGTGAATATAAAAGATTATATTGGAAATATGATTCAAAAGCAATTTTTGTTTCAGTAAGATTAATTTTTTTTTAAATTATAATATAATGATAAAAAAATATTTTTTTTAGACATCTAAAGCTTATGCTTATATATATAAAGTTGACATATCAGATGA
This sequence comes from Strongyloides ratti, assembly GCF_001040885.1. Lineage (NCBI taxonomy): Eukaryota > Metazoa > Nematoda > Chromadorea > Rhabditida > Strongyloididae > Strongyloides > Strongyloides ratti. Next base: position 201,807 of record NW_020171512.1, on the reverse strand, counting down.
GCATTGTTTAGATTTATTTGATTCTGGAAATAATGATTTTAGTAGAAAATCTAAAGAATTATTTATCAAATTTCCAAATATTTCAATAACTTTAAAACATACAGTTATGATTAAATTACAAGCAATTATAACATCTTTAGTACCATTAAAAGAAGAAATATTTCTTGCATTAAATGATGGTTGGATTCATAGATTATCTTGGGAAGGTGATTTTTTAGAAGATATGTCATTTCAAGTATGTGATATACCATTTAATATGGATCAAATAAATCCAAAAACAACTAAAAATTTACCTCGCCACTGTTTTATAGTTGATATGATATATTGTCCTTTAATAGGTGGTATAGCAACAGTTTTTAATAATGGGCGTGGTGGTTTATTAATTTCAAATAGTCCAACATTTGAAAAAGATAATATTTTTGCTATATTTGCTGGAAAATCATCTGATTATACAACTGTCTCAACAAATCATAAATATCGTTTAATATATTTTGGTAAAAGAAATGGTGGAATTTCAGCGTATCATATTGATGAAAGCAATGGATCATTAGTACAATCATTTAAAATTGAAATAAAATTATCCGATTCGACAGAATTATTATCATATGTTGGTGCATGTACTTTAATACAATGTTTACCACAAGGTAACTCATTTGCTGCTATGTTTAAATCATATAATAGTAATATTCCAATTCTTGCCATATTCTCTCCATTTGGTGCACAATGGTGGTGTACATTAGAAAATGACTCATTAAGAAATGAAAATTTTTTATGTGGTAAATTAACAGCATTTGATTTTGGTACAGAAGGATTTAGTTTATGGGTTGGAACTGGAACTAATAATCATTTAACAATAATACCTTTAGCACGTAATATAATGATAAATCATCCAGCTATGGAAAGTGTTAATAATATTATTATGCTTTCTGATAGACATGTTCATTGTAGTCCATCTAGAGAAAGAGAAAAAAATAGTAGAGCATCATATGCAATATGGAATAGTATCGAAATACCATTTGATTATATTTCTCTTAATTGGCCTATAAGATATGTTGCATGTGATGAATATTGTGAAAAATATTTAGCAGTTGCTGGTACAAGAGGTTTCGCAATTTATAATTTAGTTAAAAAAAGATGGAGATTATTTAGAAATGAACAACAAGAAAATAATTTATCTGTTACGGGTGGCATGATAATATGGAATAATTATTTAATATGTGTCAGTTGTGATATAGAAAAAAATCAAGAAGAAATATTATTTTATAATTTATTAACTGGTCTTGATGCTTCATCTGCATATAAATATCCTATTCCTAATAGAGTAACAATGATAAATTTTAGAAGGATGTATTTAATGACATTAGATGTTCAATCAATTATAACAATATATCATATATCACTTTCATCATCACAAATAAAAGTAGAGACTTGTGCAGAAATAAAAATAAATGAATTATTACCACATCCAACATGTGTTGTTTCAATTCATCTTGCAACATCAAATAATAATTCTGGTATGTTTTTTTTTTTAAACAAATAATAATTTTTTTTAATAGAATCCCCAATATTTTGTCCAGGTTTAGATACAATTTTAATAAATATTTCTGGAAATTTATTAGTTATAAGTCCACAAAATAAAGAAATAGGATCTAGTCATTCTGGTAATTCTTTTGATAAATCAAAAGTTTTTCAATTACCTCAACCAATATTAATTGCATCATCTGTTGAACATGTTTGGATGAATAATTGTAAAGAAAATATACCACAATTAAATAAATCATTATGGATTAATTGTGGTTCAAAACATATGAAAGTTTGGTTACCTTTATTACATTCATCAGTCTCACCAAAATCATCTTATATTGATGATAGAGCATTTTTATCTCGTAGAATAATGCTTTCATTAAATACAAATATTTATCCTTTAATTATAAGTTCTGATTACTTAACCTCGGGGATAAAAAGTGTTTGCTCAATAATTAAAGAAAATAATGATAAAAATAATGAAGATGTAACTGTAATTTTTTCCTCAACAAGAGATAATGAAGTATTTATACATCAACTTCTTAAACAACTTTTAAAAAGAAATTTAGGTATTTATTCATTAGAAATAGCTACACATTGTAAAAATTTACCATATTTTCAACATGCTTTAGAATTGTTACTTCATAATGTTTTAGAAGAAGAAGCAACATCTTCTGAACCAACTCCAGATCCATTAATGCCACGTGTTGTTGCATTTATAAAAGAATTTCCTGAATATCTTCAAACAATTGTACATTGTGCTAGAAAAACTGAATTAGCATTATGGACATATTTATTTAATGCTTGTGGCCATCCAAAAGAATTATTTAGAAGGTGTCTTGAAGAAGAGTTACTTGATATTGCTGTAAGTTATTTAATTGTCTTACAAAGTACCGAAAGTAATTATTCATCTATTCAACAAGCATCTGTCTTATTTGAAGAAGCTCTTATTAAAAGAAAGTGGGAAATTGCTAGAGATATTATACGCTTTCTTAAAAGTATAGATCCTTCAGACATGTGTGATATGTTTTCTGGGGTCAATGTTAGTCAAAAATTATCACAACAAAGAGGAAAGACAGGTATTTGTAATATTCAACAATATTCTGAAGATTCATTTGATTATATGTTTAATGAAGGTCCATTAGTTGTTAAGCGCAAAGATAATATTAATAAATCAGAACCATCATCACCAATATCTGATGGTATTAGAAATGATTCAATTGTATCAAATGATGATGAAAGAAATCCATTAATGATAATGCATTCGAATTCATCAAAAGCAGTATCAATACCAAATTATTTAAATTATATATTAAAACAACATGCAAATTACTTACTAGAAGATTACTCATTACGTGACTTAGCTGCTTTCTCAATTCATTTAAATTATGATTTAGTAACATTTTTTAAAGATCATGTAAAAAATGAAAGAAAAACAATAAGAAATTTTTCACTTGCTTTATTAAAATTACATTCACAATTTCATTGGCCATTCCCAGTACAGGAGGATGTTATTGCAGATTCATTATCCCTTAAACTTGGTGATATAATAAATGTTAAAGTTAATGGTTTTGATTTTGATACAAATGATAATAAGTCAACAACTTCAATGATATCAAATGATGACACTATTAGTCAAATATTTGTTGATTCAGATATTTTTCAAAGAAGTAAAGTAAGTATCAAAAGTAAAAATGAAATAATATGGATATTAAATAAAATAATAACAGCTGGATCATATGAATGGATATTTCTTTTTTCTGTTTTTTCAAAAAATTTTGATTTATTTAAAAAATCATTAAATATAATCAAAAAAGAAATGGTTTTGTCGCTTCAAACAGTTCACCATATTCAAAATGGTTATGAGCATCTTGTTCAATGGTCAAAAATAAATTGTATAGGATATTCTAATTTTCTTGAAACAATAAGTTACAGTATCAAAAATATGAGTGATATTATGTCTTTTCAAAATAATTGTCGTAAGGATAACTTAACATAACAAAAAAAAAGCATTCATCTTATTATTTAATTTTAGTCCTTTGTCATTATAATAATGAAATTTTTAGTTAAATACTCTATTTATCAGTTAAATCACATGTTGTTGTATTATTACAAATATTTTTTTTTTTTTATAAATTTTCAATATAAATATTTTTATTTTTATTATAATTAAAATATATCTTTATTAACAAATAATGATATAAAAAAATTTTCCCCCCTCTTATAAGATATTTTATTTCAATTTTTATTTAAACAATAAAAAGTATTTATTATCATAAAAATTATGTTACCTATTTATATAAAATAATTTTTAATTTATGTAAAAAAATTAGTTAAAAATGAATCATTGTCATTCTTTATTTTAATATTATATATACCAAGGGTGAAAGATAATAGTTGTATTTTAAAATACTTATACGATAGATACTTTATACCATAGACTAACTGAATAAACAAAATATTAACAAATATCTTTACTTTTAACTCATCATATATCTTTAAAATTTATACAATACAAATATATATATATATATATATATAAATATTTTTATATATATTTATATTCTTTTAATATTTAAATGATAATAAATTAATTTAATTTTTTTTTCTTTTTAGACCATTTATTAGCAGGAAAAAAAAATATTACTACTATAAATTTAATATAAGATTGATAAAGATGTCTTATGATATGGCTAAAACTTATCATACTCTTTTAAGAGAATCAGAAGAGGTAACATTATTTTTATGATAAATTTTATTTTCTAACATTAAATATTAGATTATTAGTCAGTTGACAAATCAGGAAATTGAAGAATTTAAAGAGGCATTTATGTTATTTGACAAAGATGGTAGTGGAACTATATCAATTAAAGAATTAGGAGTTGCAATGCGTGCTTTAGGCCAAAATCCAACAGAGCAAGAGATATTAGAAATGATTAATGATATTGACATTGATGGAAATGGTGTTATTGAATTTCCAGAATTTTGTGTTATGATGAAAAAAATAATGAAAGAGACAGATGAAGAAATGGTAAGGGAAGCATTTAAAGTATTTGATAAAGATGGTAATGGAATTATTACAGTATCAGAATTTAAATTTTTTATGGTGAATTTTTTAAGATTTAATTTAATGATATATATATATAATTATTTATTTAATTTTAGATAAACATTGGTTTACAATTTAGTGAAGAAGAAGTTGATGAGATGATTAAAGAAGTGGATGTTGATGGTAATGGATCTATTGATTATGAAGAATTTGTCAAAATGATAAAAATATTTTAGATTGTTAAATGAATATATACATTTTTTTTTGTTTGTTTGCATATAAATATAAACCGGTAATTAGATTCGGTAAATCATTTTGTGTCGCTATTTATTAAATAAATGAATTTTGAAATTCTGGAATTGTTCTAGTAGTATTTGTAGATTTTTTGGGATCAAATGTTGTTGTACCAGAATTTGTAAATTCTGTGTTTTGTGAAAATTCTAATTTATGAATTATTGGATAAATTGTTCGATTTATATTGTTACTCATCCAATATTCTAAATATTCATCATTATTATTTGGTTCAACTTTGTATATCCCATTTTCGCATGTATCAATTGTTTCATAGGTACTTTCTATTGGAAAACATAAGGGTTTTTTTGCAAGTGTATTATTTATTTGTGAAGTATTCGTGTAATGCGTAGGATGAGATGGTAATGTATTAATTAATGTATTAACAGATTTTTGATTATTAGACATAGAAAGTGATTCGGCTTTGACATGTTGTTTGTGATTGGTAATGATGATAGAAATTAAACAAACACTACAACCCGTTGTCATAATAAGTATTACAATACCAAAAAATACCAACATTTCTGTAGTAAGTGGTATATTATTAAATGATAGTATAGAAGAATTTTTACTTAACATTTCAGTTCTATCTTCAATTTTTAAACTTGTATCTAAACACCATGGACAAATGTTTTGATATTTAGTTATTTCTACAAATGCATTAAAACAGCGACCCTGTAATTCAACAGTTACTGTAGATTGTGAAAATGATATATTTTGTTGATTTGGTAATTTAAATACTAATATTTCATTTGATTTATCACATTCATTAGGAATTTTATATAAAGGATCTAATCCAACAATATAACCTTTTAGTAAAACATTTTCGGGATGAGCATTTTCAAAAAAGACATTTAATATTATTTCACGAATCTTTAAATGTATAATAAATATATATATAAATCATTAATTTTTAACTTACTAAAACACTTTCAACATTAACTGGTGAATCTATACGATGCATTTCAAATTCATTTAAAAGTGATGTAATCAATTGAAATCGTGGTTCAGCACATCGTTCTGTTGAAAGGCAACTTCTTCTCCACTCAATATTTTTAAGTTTTGCTATTATCCATAAAGGTGATTCATTTTTTTCATTTATTAGAAGCATAAATGTAACTTTGAATAGCAAAAAATATATATAATTAAAATAAAATTTCATTTTTAGAGATGTTAATAAAACATAATATTTAAATTAAATAAAAGATTGCAATATTTTTATAGAGTAATATAAAATTAATGGCTGGAAATAATAATATATTAACTTTATGCATTATTTAACTTATATCATCATGAAAGGAAATAATAAAGATGCTTTAAGGTTTAAAAACGCAACTTCTTGACATTTTAAAGAAAAAGAAGCAAATGGATAAGAGAAATAATAATAATAATAATATATTGGTCAAATAAAATAAACGGTGAATTAAGATAGATTATGAAGTGACTATATATCATTTCATTTAAAATATTACCCAAAGATAAAAATATATAATAATTTCTCATACTTATCCATTTACTTTACATTACTGTAACTTTTTTGACGTTTGATAACTCTTTTTTTTTAACTTACATATTTTAAGCTGTAAATATCATTATTTGCCATTATAATACTTTAACTTTATATATTTATTGACATGTTAAGTTATAAAATAAGTAAAAGATTACATTATCAAAGAAAATTTAAAAAGAGGCAAAATAAAATATAAATGATAAGGAAACATATGTGTACATATTCATTAATAAACATATTGTATGTAATGCCTAAAAAGATAATAAATTTTGTGAAGAGCTAAAAAGTACGACATATGTAAGTAAAAAAATTAAGTTCTGATAGATGGAAAAAAAAAAAATTTTTCAACATATTGTTGGGTAAAATTAATACATATGATAATGAAAAAAATCTTTAAATAATTTGATGTTTTTTCAAACATATGTTCCTTATTTGATTAAGCATAAAATGTTTAAAAATTTTTATTAAAAAAACTAATATAAGAAAAGAAGAATTGTATATTTTAACATTGAATTATGAAAAATATATTATATCTATCAAGTATCATTGTTAAATTAAATTACTTTCTCTATGCCGGCATTAATTAACCAATCAAATTTATTCTCTATATTTGTTGGTTTATGTCTCCTTTTCCTTTTTTTTTCTGACACTCATCAATCGGTTTACTTTTATTTATTATTAGAATTGTGACTATGTTATTATATATTTAAAACTACTAAAATTAATACAATAATTTTATAAGATATGCCGACAAAAAAGATAAATTTTAAATGTTAATAAATTTGTCAATGTTAATTATGTTCATAATACTGTAAATTAAAATACAACAAAACCTTTTACATTAGTTTTTTTTTATAAATATTCTAATAAAATTGAAATAATTTTTTTTATCAATATTACACTTTCATAAGTTAAAAAAAAAATTCATTTACAATTATTTTTAACAAAATGAATCTTAAATAACATTAAAAGTACAATATTTTATGTTACTAAATTTAAAAAAAAAATGTTTTTTAACATTCAACAATTATAACAACATAAATTTGTATTAAATTTTCTCTTTTTTTGTAAAATAATAATAAAATAATTTAACCTTTAAAAAAAATTAAAGTTAAAATTTCTTTTTTGCATGTTTTCATTTTATTTTTATACTTTCTTTTGTTAAAATATAATATCAAATGTACAATTAAGAATATAAATATTTGTTTAAAATATTTAATATCATGATAATTATTTTAAAAAAAATAAGTAGTAGATTATACATTAGAAGATTAAAATAAAAAATATCTATTTGACAAACTTTGACAAAAAAAAATGTTCAATAGTAATTGATTTTTATCTATAAAATTTATGGAGACAAAATTGTATATTATATAAAAATAGTTTTTTTTAACCAATAAATAAAGAATTTTTTTTTTATTTTTATTGAATTAATTTAAATTTTTACTATTAAAAAATGAAATAAACTTTTTTATATTAATTTGATAATATATATAAAATAATAATTTCTCATAAAAATACACAAAAGGTTTAATTTTTTTCTCACTTTTTTTATTCATTTTAATATTTAATATGTATATAAAAGTACTGTTTATTACTATTTATCATGTAAATTATTAAACTTTTTTTTTGTGATTGAAAATCTAAAACTAGTAACCTACTTTTATGTAGATATATTTAAATATATTATAGAATTTATGAAAAAGCATCAGCGCTTATTGTTAATTTACCGATTTATAAATTGTTTATCCTATATTGCTCTAATTTATAAACATTATTATTAGTATAGTTTAAATGTATATTGTAAATGACAACAATTAACAAAAAAAAGACATTATAGTTTATTTGTACATTTTTATTACAATGAACAAATCATTGTAATTTTTTAATACACATAAAATATTTTTCTACACTTAATTAGTTTTTTTTTTTAACTTATATACAAGGTTATATTTTAAAATTGTTTGGATTCTTATTAAAAAAATATTACAATTATTTTTTTAATTAATCCTTTTCTTAAAAATTAATTATTATACAAATTATAAACATATTTTTTTCTACTTTAAAAAAATTTCTTCAATAATATAAATGTAAAAGAAAATTAATTTTTGTTTACAACATTAAAATTTTTAGTTTATACATAATTATAGTTATATTTTCTTTTAAAAATAATTTTTTGTTTAATTAAGCAGCAAATTACCAATATTTATATGTTACTAATTTTAGAAATTAAAAACAAACAACTTTATTTTTTACATATTCTTAAAAATTATTATTAAAAAACATCTTAATTATTTATACCATTTTTCTCAATATTTGAAAATGGAAAATTCATCATCAAAAAATCGAAAGGTAAGCTTAAACATATTTTAGTTATTTAAATTTGACATTTAAAAATGTTACCATAATGTTTTTTTTTTTTATAAAATTACAATAAAAAAAGGAATAAAGGATATATTTTTATAAAAGTATTATTACATACATTTCTTAGATATTTTTTATTTTTAATTTATTGTAAATATTTCTATGCAAATAATATTTACAGAAAAAAAATTTTACGAAAAATTTGTTTAAACAATTTTAATTGGTACATTGATATTTTGTTGGAAATGTTATCATTTACATTTTAATCATATGTTGATATTAAATTAAAAAAAATTATGTGTATTTTGTTTGGATTAATTTTATAAAAACTTGTAACCGTTAAAAATTATGAAATATATTAAAGTTGAAAACATCTATATATAATTAATAATATAGCTAACATTTAAATCTATATCATGACATATTTTTGTATTACTATTGCTAATGAAACAATTAGAAATGTTTAATCTTTTCAATTTATTATATTATGATGGTAACTATTATAAAATGTCAAATTTGAGTGTATAAAAGTTTTTCAAGGATAAACATTGAAAACCTGTTTTTATTTCACAATACAGTTAAATAAAATGTCATCTCAAAAATATTCTTTTCCTTTTTATGCTATCTTTTGTCATATTTTTAATAAAATTTTAAAATTATTTTAATAAAAACTTCTTTTTTTTATATTACTATTAGGAACAATTTAAATAAGAATGACAGATCAAAATAGTACAAAAATTTTAAAATATATAATTTATTAGATCTGCCACACTAGTTTCTTGTCATTATCTACAATATAAAAAGACATAATTAAAGTCAAAATTTTACTTTTAATATTATTCAACTTCATTTTTTACCTAGGTTGTAATTTTTTTTTTCTTTACTTTTTTTCTCTTTAAGTATGTTACTTTTTAAAATATTCTAAATATAAATATTCAAGATACGTGAAACTTTTATAAACTAAACTTTGAAAAAAAAGATTTAAATAATAGTACTATATACTTTTTTATTTATTTCACGAAAGTTTTATATATTCATGCAATTTTTTTTTTCAAATTAAAATAAGAAAATTTCTTTAAATTTACTATTTTTTTTTACATTATAAAATGATAAAATATGTTTAATAATATAATTATTCTAATTTTAATAGTTATAATTTTAGTATTTATGAAATATTAAATTCTTTTCTATCCTCTTTTCATGACATACATTTTACTCCACAAATTATGTATTAAAAATTTTTCCAACTTGTTTTTTTTTTTAATAATTGTAGTAGAAAAAGAAAAAAAGATATAAAATGATAATGTTAAAATTGGGCAAATAAAAGAAGAGCAATTGTTATGGTAGTGTATAATTTTTGTTTAATGATCAAGTGCCTGTAGAATAATTGTTGTTAGTTTATAAATTTCTATAAATATTTCTTATTTTCCATCAACATTGAACTTTTTAATATTTTTTTTTATTCAAAAGAAAAAAAAACTCATTAATATGTTGATTAGCTAAATTTTTAGTTGTTTAAAAAAAAAGAAAGTCATATTATATATAAATACATAATTTACAATTAATAGGAATGGATTAATTTTTTCTTTTAATTTGTCAAATTATTCAAAAGTTACATTAATTGTAAACAACTTTTTTTTTATATTTTGATAAAATTGTATAATTTATGTATAAATAACATTAGGTTAACTTTTCCTTATAAATAAATCATATGCTGTAAAGTATTTTTAAATTTTTGTAAACATTAAATTTTTCTCATTTAATAACAGGTTCATATTTGTTTGGACTACAAAATATTTAGAAAAACATTGTCACCATCTAAACCTGCAATTTTTGGTTTTTAAAATAAAAGAGCATCCCGCATATCAATCTGTATTATAAAAAGATATCTTTTCAAATAAAAGAAATATATTTATACATATATAATATATTGCAAATATATATTTACCATGAGTAGGTCAGGTAAAACTAGTTCATGAGATTATTTATAAATTAAATTCATAAAGAAGATAAATATATTTTTATATTTAAAGTACAATTATTTATAAATAAAACATTTTTGTGAATTTTCTTATATTTTATATTAAATATATTTTACTTTGATTATTTGTCATAATATTTTTAAAACATTTTTAGGAAATATTTTTTTATTCTTTTTAAATATTATTTATGTATACTTTTCTTATAAAAACATTTTTAATTGCTTAAAATACTTTATAATTTGATACTATAAAACTTTTAGATATACATTAATATTTTTTAAAATTATTTTGATTTAATCAACCTTAGAATTACAATATAATAAATAAAATTTATTTTGATAAAGTTATTTTAAAACATTTTTGTAACATAATTACATAATTACTGTATATTTACTTTTAAATTTTGATTCATTATATATTTTTTTATATGAGTAACCCATTTTATCATAAATAAAATTTTGTTCAAGGCTATTGAATAAATTGACATTAATGGATTTCTTGATTGTTAAAAATAAATAATTGGAAAATATTGTCATGATCACGTGAAAACAACCTATAAAAATTTAATTGTTTGGTGAATGAAAAATTTTTTTACTTTAATAGTGTTAAGTATATATTTAATGGTTATAAAATATAAAATTTTAAGAAGTATATATAAAGAGCATTAAAAGTTTATTTAAAATATTAATATTATTAATTAATTTAACTTCTTTACTTGTTATTCATTTATCTTTATAAACTATTGTATATATTTAACGATAATATTTACCTTTTACAGTTTTATTTAAAATTTATTTATATAATATTTATAATAGGCATATCAATATCGTTTTAAATTACCAATGAAATTTTATTTAGCTTAATTAGAAAAGTATTAAGTAGTTGATACAAAACGCAATTTTAATGTTCAATACTTTTATTTATTATTTAAGTTATACTACTTTTAACATTTTAAGTTTGTACTTAGTAACTTTTCTTATAATTGTATAACTAGTTATAAATTGTATTAAATTTATAAAATTTAATTACTACACTAATATAATTTTTTTTTAATTTAATAAAAGTATTAAAATTTTTTTTTATTATTAAAAATTTTGTTCTAATTTTAAAATTATATATATGTAATTAAAAAAAAAAAACAAATGATTTTTTGTATATATATATATATATTAACTTGTCAAATGACTATAAATTAAATTTACTTTTAGAACAATAATATTATTAAGTAATTGTTAATAAGATTTTATAGGTCTAACCTTATTTATTTAAAAAATGTCAAAATTTACAATAGGTATACTTAGATTTATAATAAGAATATGTTAAATCTTCTTTAAAAAAGTATTTATACGACTTATATTATATTTAATAATATCAACTATTCATCGATTTATCTTAATATCAACAGTTAGCCATATCGTGAAATTGTCTTTGGACTTAATATAACAAAAGAAAAGATATTTTCTTATTTAAATAGAATAACTTAAGTGATGCATTTATTAATATATAAAATGTTCATAAAAATTTTAAAATCATTGTTCAATTTTGAATATGTTTTTCAAGTGTTATATAATTATATTTATAATATATATATATATATATATTTTTTAATATATTTTTCATTTTATTTTTGTATATAGCCATATAATTGTATTTTAATTAATTATTATTGGATAACACATTTGTGTATATAATATTAAACTAGTTAATAAATGACATTTTAAATAACTGACAATAATTATGTTCCTTAATGTATTTTATTTATTTATTTTTTTTTATTCAAAATAATAATAAAAAGAAAACTTATATTATAGTTTTACTATAAAATAAAAGTATAACTGCTTTTAATAAAAAATAATCAGATTTAGAATTATTTAAGCTTAACTGGATATAATTTTCTTTTTGTTTATTTAACGACATGTTATTCAATACACCTTTTGTAGAATTAAATTTTATTATGATAGACTTTATTTAATAAAAATCATTTTTACTAATTATTGTTTTACACAACATTAATAAGTTCTTTTAAATATTTAATTGTTACTTATAAACAATTATAGACATAAATGTTTAGTTATAATTATTTTTACACTATATTTCATACTTATTTTTGGTAATTTTTTGTAATCAAAAAATATATTATTTCTTTTTTTTTACCACTATATAATCCAGCTTTATGAATCATTTTATAGAAAAATTTTTTAACAAAAGTATTTTATTATTTTTATAATGATAAATATATACATATATATCCGAAATAATAACTGTAATTAAATTTCATTACAATAAATCACTTTATAATAACTATTTATTTGACATACTTTATAATTTTGACATTATTAATAACATTGATTATAAATTTTACGTATATTTTTATATTTATTAAACTTATTTTTGTATATTTTTTTTTTAGATTGTAAAACCTAGTATGAACGTCTTTACTGTTGGAATGGATGAAAAAGCACCTGTCAAAACTCCAATAGATATACCACCTTCACCACCACCATCCTATAGTGCTAAACAAATATCGCAAGAAATGGGATCACCTATAATAATTAAAAAAAAATCAAGCTTTAAAACACCTTTGATCTGGCTTCTTGCTGTTTTTCTTATAGCATTTTTCACACTTACTCTTTCAGAGATTGCATACAATAGACAAAGAGATGAAAGATTTTTTAAACTTAGATGGGCTGAATTAAAACATAAAATGGGTTTTGATAAACAAAATTACAATAATGAAGGAGCAATTTTTAATTCTTTAAGAAGATCAAATGAATTTGGTGAAAGAATTATTCCAATTAATAATTCTCCATGGAGAAATGACAGAGATCTTAAAATTGAACAAACTACAGCAACTGTAACCACAACAACAACAACAACAACTCTTACACCTACAACTGAATCAAAGGATGTTAAATTATCTGATTCTGATGAATCAAGTATTGAATTAGGTAATGATCCAAGATTACAATTTTTAAAAAATATTTTACAAAATATTAAACAACATGCTGAAGATATGGGAATGGAAGGAACAATGCAAGTTTCAGTTATTCGTGTTGATCCAGTTGATGTTAATAAAGAAAAAAATAATAAATTTAGTTTAGATCGTGATTCATTTGAAGATAATACAATTAATAAACCAATTTTTGAACCACCACAAATTTCAACATTTTCTGATGATAATAAACCATTTTTCCAAACATGGAATCGTCCTCAACCACAATATATGAATCGTTTCCAAAGTTCTGAAGAAGATGATAAATCAGGTGAAATAAATGCATTTAATGACTACCAAAGAAGACGTTTTGGTCAAATTATCCAAGATATTGTTGCTCGTAGAATTCAGCAAGCTGCACTTTATAATGCCATTGCCCGCCAACAACAAATGGTAGCTCAAATGGATCAACAAAATAATTTTTATAACAGACAAGGTTTTTATGAAAATAATCAACAACCACCATTTATGGCATTCCAACAACCAACAATATTTATGGGACAACAACAACAACCACAACCACAACAACCTCAACCACAGTGGCAACAACCACAATGGCAACCAAATCAACAAACATTTTTCCAACAACAATTTCAACAACCAATTCCAGAAGTACAAAATTTACCAAAAATTAGTGTAAACGAAGATATGTCTGACCAACAACCATCAGATGCTGTTTGGAATAAACAAATAACAGAAATTAAAACTCCTGACTTGGTATGTTTTTTTTTTTAATTATTTATTTACATTTTAATGATATATTTAAGCCACAACAACAAGTAATAAAAGTTTCTAATGGTGATATTAAAATTAATAAAGGAGAAAATATTGTCGATACTATTAAACAACAACCAAAAGTTTCAAATGATATGTTCCCAGTTAGAGTTGCTGTCGCAAATGATGATCCAACAGAAACTATTCATAATGATATTCCAATGTTTCAAAGAGCTTTGTTTCAAGTAGATGAACCAGTCCCACAATTAGCTTCTGGATCTGCTTAAACAAAATAAAATGTGATAAAAAATGGAATAGAAACTATTCATTCAATAATTATTATATTTGAATGTAATGTTTTTTTTAATATTATTTAGCAAGCATATTTAACATACAAGGTGTATTTTGTTTCTTCCATATAATAGTGAAATAAAATTTCAACATACTCTTATTATAAAACTATTAATATATTTTATATTTAAAAATTATTTCAATTATTTTAAGACTTCAAAAGCTAAATTTTGATAAATCTTTTTTAATAAAAAAATTTTTATTTAATCTTTCAATTAATAAAAAGACATTTACCTATATCAAGTTACATTTAAAAAAAAAAGAAAACATAATTTTAAATTTTTGTTATCTTATGCATTAATTTTTTTTTCTTTTTAAAAATTATAAAAATTTATATATCACCATATTATATAAATAACTTTTGTAGTGCAATTATTAAGAAATAATTTAGCAAAAAGAAAAAAAATAATTGTTTTGTTACAAAAAACTATAAAAATATTTCTATATAACTTTTAAAACTTAAAAATGTTAAAGTTTTAAATTAAATGTTAACCTTCATGCATGGAAAAAAATTTCAATCGTATTTTATTTTTTCTCTTATATTCTAATAATATTATATAAAGACAAAAAAAAAATTTATTTTTTAAAAATTTAATAAATGTAAAGATTCTTATTTTACAAATAATGAGGAAAAAATATTAAATAAAAAAAAAATAAATTGTTACATTATATATAACATTGAAAAAGAACAATAAGGTATGTTAAAAAACACAATATGTAAGGCATAAAATTGAAAATATAAATTGCAACCTTGTTATGGAATTCCTTACTTTTTGTTCTCAAACTAGTCCAATGAAAAGTTAATTTGCAAAAGATAAAAAATTAATGTAAAATAATTTAATTATGATAAGCAATAATTTTTTGTTTTAAAAAATTAAACTGACGTGAGAAAATTTCAATTATCCTGTGAATACGATGTTCTATAAAAAAACATTAATTTTATCTTCATTGTTTTGAAAATCCATATAAAAGCAAAGAATGATCCGATGATATTTCATATCTCTTCTGAAAGTCATTTCTTTTAGACTTTTTTAAAAGTATTTTCTGCTCTTCAAAGGTAAGATTGTATACCTTTTATTCAATTTTAAAAATAAAGTATTAATATTTCAATTAATTTACTTTCTTTTTATTTTATTACTACAGTAATACTTTTAAATCATACAGTTTTTATTGGACACAACTAACCAATTACTTTGCAGTATCTTTTTTATGTTTGTAAGTTATATAAAAAAAATTTTACAATATTTTTTTGTTGCTCTATTTCTTTTTTAACTTTAATAAGATTAGTTTTATTATATTTAAATTACCTCAAAAAATTTATTTAATTTTTAAATATCTAAAAAATTAACATTTTTTTGGATATTTATGTATGTTTTTTTTGTGAGAAAAATATGAATTCTTTTGTCAATATTTTATTACACCATTTTTGGTCCTAGATTATTAAATAATATTTATGAAGAAAATATATTTTACATAATACAAGTTTTAAATTTTTATTTTAATATATTTTTTAAATAATAAAAAGACAGTTCACAAAACTTTAAACATAAATAATAACAGAAATATTTAACTTGTTTGTATAAAAATTCAAAATGAAGCAAACAATATTATTTTTTTAAAATTACATTAAAAAAATTTAAATTTTTATAAATTAAAAAAAAAGTAATTAAAAAAGAATATGATTTAGAAACTTTTTTAAAATTATTACAACTGATGAAACATATAATAAATAAATTTTAATTGATAAGAATAAAATTTTGAATAATTTTTTTTTATATAAAAGGTTTAAAAAAAAACAGAAAAAAATTATTGGAAAATAATTTGAATTACTTAATTTTCCCAAACATTAGCTTATTATGACTACAATATTATTTCATTAAACGTAGGTTAACAAACTTTTTGTTTATACGAAATGGTTTTTTATATTTAACTAAACTTGATTTATTTTATTAATAATAATAACTTTTTAAAATAATTATCTAATTTTAATATTGATTTTTGGTACATTTTTGTGCATTTTTTTTAATTTTAAAAAAGTACTTAAGCTAAATTTAATTGACTTAAAAATTTTTTAATATAATTATATCTAAATAATAATTTTGTTTTAAAAAAATTTTTACCTATAAATAAAATGTTGCATGTAAAATTATTATAATACAATGAAATTTTGAAAAAAACATTTTTATCGGTTTTTGATGTTATTAAAAATAGATAGTTTTAATAAATTTATCTACTGTTACCTATCTCTATGACCTTATCATTAAACTATTTATAAAAATCTTTTTATAATTATTACATAATATATATATTAATAATAATAAAAAAGATTTAAAATATAGTTACTTTTAAAAATTTAAAAGAAACTTCCGTTTTATATAATTCTTTACATATATCATATCTATTTATTTATAATAATAAGAAATAATGATAAATTTTATAAAATTAAATTTTATACATGTTGCGCAATAATAATAACAATTGATAACTCACATTAACACTTTTAGGTATATATAACTTATTTATTTATAATATTACAATTAAGTTTGTACATATAAACTATCCTTAATAAGTACTTTATTTATTTTATTTAAAATAAAATTTGTAATTAACAAACGTAATTAGTAAAATATATGAGTAAAATTTATCTAATAGTATGGTAATATTAAGACGTATATATATTTCTTAGATTTATATGTTATATTTAATTTATATAATTTTTAATAATAATTATTATAACTTTTACTAATTACTTTGAATCAAAATTTTATTTACAGATTATTTTACCTCAGAATAATAATAACGTAAACACTTTTTTTTTTAAATGTTAAAGAACAATAAAATTTAACGATAACTAATATCATTGGTTCTAATTAAACACCTTATTCATTATGGTTGAACTATAGTAATATATATATATATATATTTTATCCAGCATTTTTTTTTAAAAAAAAATATCTATAGTTTTTATTTAAGCAGTAAATATTTGTTATCCTTATATAACATAAAAAAATTTTTTTTGAATTTAATTTTTTTTATTGTTATTTATAAAATAAATATCTATATGCTTTAATATTAATAATTAAAATAGCATATTAAATATAATAATTTATTAAAAATTTTATATAAACGTAAATTTACCAATTTTTTGTTATTAAATTTTTGAGATATACCATAACACATAATCATTATAAATTATTAAAAGATGCTATTTATAATATTCAAAAATTTCTACTATTATTATATGTAATAGAAAAAAAAATTATCCAAATATTATTGTACTTAAACATACGTAGTTTATTTTATTATTTTAATTTCAATTTCAAAACATATGTTATTAAGAATAAAAATTAAACTAAAATTTTTTTTTATTAAAATATCAACTTTAAAGTATTAGAATAGGTTATTAATATATATATGTATTAAAAATGTTATCCTTATACCATAGGATTGTTAAACATCATGAAAATCAGATTTCCAGATTAAAAAAATCATATTATATTTTTACCTTAAATCCATCTATATTGATAATGTGTAAGTATTAAAACAAGAGATATTTTTTTTTAATATTATTTTTACTTTCATTTGTAATTAACAAAAAAAAAAAATACATATATATATATATATTATTTTATTAAATACCAAACATTTTAAATAAAAATTGTTAAAGGTATTCTAATTTATTTTTTGGTTTATTTTATATAATATATGTTATTTGGTATATTGAAGATATATATATAAATTATCTAACAATATTAAGAAATCTTAGAATATATATTTTGTCTTTAAAGATTAAGGGTTAATATAATTTAAAATAAAAATTAATCAAAAATTTTCGTTATATGGATTATTTTTAAGGAGGAAGGTAAAATGATGTAGTAGTTGTTACATCGATTATATAGGTAATATTATATTAATTAATTGTTGAAACCCTTAGAGAAAACTTTTTACAAATATTTTGTGTTTAAACTTTTCTAGTTTTCTTTAATGCTTATTAATTTAGTGTACGGTATTAAAGTTTAACATTATAAAAGAGCTTATATTATAATATAGTGTTAATTTAAGTAAAATTTTGGTTTTCAACTTAATAATATTAATAAAGAGAAAAATTGTATCCTTTTCCTACCTTTAAATAGCATTTAATTATTTCACATTGTTATTAATACTCCATTAGCACAACTTGTTATATAAAATACACTTTTTTTTTTACAATTAAGTAAATCAACATATTTCTTTATAAATGTAAAAAAATTTACGTATATTTTTATTATTTAAAAAAAAAGTTTTTTGTGCTTTTATTAAATAAAATTTTTTAATTATTTTTATATATAAAAAAAAAAGTAGTGATCATTATAAAAGTTAGGTAACAATAATTTTAATTTAAATTATTAAATATATATATATATAGATATATATAATATATAATTTGTAAGATTCAATGTGCCATTATCGTTTATTTAGTAGGTAACAACTTTTGTTTGCCGGAAATTAGCTCTCTAACCTGTACATTATCTAAATATTTTATTTTGGTATGTCAAAAGTATGTGCCTAACGACATTTTAATATAACCTTATTAAGAAGACAATAATATTCGTTAATTTTCATTGTAATTCCTGAAAAACAAAATCATGTGTATTATATTTTAAGACTGTTTGCTTTTTTTTTCCTATCGTATTCCAAAAAAAAAAAAAAAATACTTTTATATTAAAAAACTATAAATATTTTCTAAATAAAGTTAAGGAACATATAAAAATTTATGTACATTTAATATATATCAAATTTTTGTTTTGGGTTTTTGAAGCATTTTTTCAAAAAATATAAGCTCTTTATAAATCATTTTTCATTTATTAAATATTGAATATTTAATTTTAATAAAATCTCTCCATTTTAATCTTTTAATAAAGCCGAAAAGATCCTTCTTTTTAAATGATCATCTTCCATTATCAAACTATATTTAGGATGAAGGATAATCAGTGTAATATAAAAAGATTTTGTATTCCCTATTTTAATATTTTTTACCAAATATATCTACCTACATTTATTATATTATACCCGGCCAAAAGTGTATTTAAACAAAACATTAACTGTTATGATAAAATATATATATATATATATATATATATATTTATATATACATATATATTCTTTTTTTTTTAATATTTTAACTACGCCCAACATTTTATTTTTTTACCTAACGAATACTTTAATTACCACCAAATTACTGATTTTTTTTTGTTATATAAAAAAATCTAAACTAAAAATTGTAAATGTTAACCATGGCAATAAATTTAAATGTGTTATGACTATTTAACTGGGTGTGAATGTAAGCAATAATTTGTCAAGGATTCCCTTCACTTTCCTATTTTGTGATTAATTAGTATCAAATCTTTATGCTTTTTTAAGTCACAAGGAAAAGCAGTGGGTTGATAAATTAATAAATTATTAATATAATGCCAAAATATAACTTTTAAAATTTAAAAAAAAGGATCATTGTAAAGTACTCGTATGGTAGATAAAATTATATTTTTTTTTATAATTTAATTTTTATTAATTTAAAAAATAACAATTTTATTTTTTTTATTATTTTTTTTTTATAATACATAAAAATTTGTTAACAAAATTTTTTTTGTTAAAATATTTTACATTATTTATTTCTTAAAATAATGATGTAATAAATTAAATAAAAATTTTTCAAATAATATTTTAATATTTTTTTTTTATAATAAAGCAGAAACATAAATTTTTAAAATTAATTTTTATGTATTATTTGATATATATGATCATATTTAATGATTTAATTATTGCATCTTTTAACATAATTACTAATAAATATTATTTATTTTTAATGTTGCTTCTTACCTAAGTATACAATTAGCTTGTAAAATAAAATCATTTTGGTTTATCTTAGTTATAATTTACTATTTCACTTTAAATTACCAATGTTTAATAATTTATTAATAAAATTTTCTAATCCAAATACTTTTTTTTTATTTCTGTATTGCGGTATATCATATTTTAAAATTACTATCATCGTTGTCTCGGCAACACATACCTTTTTCTTATACCAAATGCCAATGCTTTTGATTAAATTTTAAATTTTTTTTTTTATTCCAAATAATAAACTAAAATATACGCCTATCTAAATGACATATGTTTTTAATATATAATAATTTTATTCTGACCAAATAATATACGTATACATACAGGTAGTTGGACAAAAATTGTAGTTAGTAAAATTAATAAATATACATGTTTGGGAAATTATTATCTTTATCCTACTGTGTGTATCAAAAATCATGTTAAAAAAATTATAATAACATGTAGAAAAATTATATTAAAAAAAAAAATTTAAATATTGTATGATATTAATAATTAATATTACATCTCGATAATCATAAAATATTAAATTTTTGTTTCTGCAAATATTCTTAATTAATAAGAATTATCAAAGAATTTTGTTAAAAATTGTATCAAATATTAAATAAATAATATAGAATTATTGACATTAAAAAAATATACCATATAACAAAACACTTTTTTTACCATATAAATGGAATTTTTATAAATAGAATTTAATAAAATAAAAAAGTAAAAATTATTTGACAATATCTTTTATTTATATCATTATATAATTGTTAATTTTTTACATATCATTGTAAATTATATTTTATTTATCTTATCTTAAGATAAATATACTATTTATATCTTTAAAGCATTTTTTGTTTAAAATATCCTGACAATAAAACTGTTTTAATAAAATAAGTTAATAGACAGGTAAAATTACCTTCATCTAATATTATTGCATGACTGATGATACTCATCAATTTTTTCTTTTTTTTTTTTCTTATATATTCTTAATACTTACTTATTATAATGTTTATTTTTTTTTAGTTTAATTATACTTAGATAACAATAATGGCATGATCAATCAAAAAATAAAAAGTATATTTAGAGTCTTTTTTAATTATCTTAAATTTTATTATTAACTAAAAAACATACTTAAAAATTATTTTAAGATGAATATTTGTCATAACTTTATTTTTTATAAGGTAATTTTAGATTTTTGACTAAGTGAAAGGTATATTTATTATGCCAAAATATCATATTAATCTCATAAATAATAAATTTTTATTATTTATAAACCTATAATTTTGTTTGGTACTAATTACTATTTTTATATTATCTATAATTGTTTCTTAAAACTGATCATTTACTAAATTTTCTATATATTTCTAACTTATAAATTATATATCAAAATAATATTGAATTTGTTTTTCTTACTTTATATTTAAGAAATTATCTATAATGGGTAAATTAAAATATTTCTTAATTTTTATTAGTACAAAACAAAATACATCACTTTTTTTTATCTAAATATTATGTTTTTATTTTTTTTTTATTTTAAATAAAAATGTATGTATATATTTGAATCAGATTGATTAAATTAGAAATTATAAATTTATATCTTTTGATAATTTAAAACAATGATGTTTAATTAAATAAAAGAAATTGCATGCAAGTCATTTTTAAAACTTTTTTCTTTTTATATTTTCTTAGTAAGTTTATTAAAATTAATTGTCTATTAATAACATTTTCCATTCCTTTACAATTATGGATTTAAATTTTGTTCTTTTGTTAATTTTAGATGTTTTTATATGTACTATTAATAATTGCATTTCAATAAAACAGAGTAAATTTAGAAATAATTTTTCATGCTTTTTTCTGACCTAATTTGGATCTTAAAATATTCTTTTATTCTTTTATTATAAGGCGTGGAAAAATATTAATCATTCTTTTTCCAATTATTGTACTTTCATTGGTATATTTAATAATTAAGTATCTTTTCGATCAAAAGTCTAATCCATAATAATTATTTTATAATTTTTAAATTATAAAAATTTTTAGTTTTTATTAAAACCTTGAATTACAATTAAAAAAGATATACAGCATCCATATTATATTTTTTCTCTTACCATATATAATATATATAATATAGATAAAAATTTGGCTACTTTTGTTAAATAAATTTGTTTTACCCAATCGGAATATACTTTGTCAAAAGGCGGTTCATACTTTTTTAAATATAATATCATTTTTAAAGATATTCATTTTAATAATTTATTCTTATAAGGTAACTATAACTATATTCTATTATTCTTTATAAATGAAACAATATGACCAAAGATTAGATACTGTATCAACAATTGTTATCCTTTTACTTAAATTTTATGATTATTATTTTTTTTTATAAATTACAATTCATTGTATTATAAATTAAAAAAAATTATTTTTTATTATTTTTAGTTTCTAAGAAAATTTTTTTGTAAAAAATTTTTAAAGAAAATCATATATCCATAAAATATTTTCTAAAAAAATAATTTTAATAACGTAAAAATTATCCAATCATTTATATAAAAACTTTTTTAATATTTTTATTTACAAATGATGGATTTTACGTCAAAACAAACAAATCAATCTTTAGAAGAAAAATTAACTAAAGATTGTATTTCTTTGCTTCCTTCAGGTGGGCCTCCTAATTCTATTTCTTTAACAATTGAAAATTTTGAACAAATTATGAATACAAATAATAATATACATGAATCACAATCTATTACTAGTGTCGAAAATGATATAAATGAAAATAATAATGTTAATAATACAACTCAATCACAGGTTATTCCTTTATCTCAGGAATCAACAAATAAACATTCACCACAAGAATCTCAACCAAATTCTATGTTTGATAATACATTATTATCATTTTTATTTAAACAAAATGAAATAAGCAATGGTATTAGTAACGCAAATGGTAATTATTATTAAAAAAAAAATGATTCTTTTTTTTTTAGATATTCCAAATGATGAAATATTAAAACATTTGACTTTAACTCAACATAAAAATGAATCTCAATCGTCATTATCAGTTGAGCAATTAAATGAAGAATGTACTTTGTCAAAAGATGAAGAGACACCAGATACTGATGATAACAATCTTGGAACAATATCCGCTGATGAAAGAATATCTAAAACAATTATAGAAAATTGTTCTAGACAAAAAAATCATGAGGAAGGTAAATATAAAAATAAAAAAGTATAAATTTTTGCAAAATTATAAAAAAATTATTTTTAGAAATTTTTAATGCATTTGCAGCTAATATTCAATTACAGTCATATTTTGTTCAAATGATGAAAGCAATGATGACAAATATGGGACAAGATAATATTCATTCTCTTCCATTGCTTCAACAATATAGTATATTACCACAACAAAATATTTCTAAAGAATCAACAAATGATATCATTAAAAATATTCAAAATAATACTATTTCTAGTCAAATAAATAGTAAAAAAAAAATTAATGATGATGAACCATTAGATCTTAGTAATAAAAATAAATTACCTGTTTTAAATATTAATAGTATACCAACAAATTCTACTATAGTTGATAATAATGATAATAATAGTGTAATTACAGAATCTTTAAAACTACAAGAACAATTAATTCAAAATGGAGCTTTATCATTATTTCCATATACATTACAATCACAAATATTAAAAAAACCTACAACAAATACAATTACTAATAAATGGAGTTCACCAAGAGGTGCTGCAAATAGAAGAACATATACACAATCAGATTTAGAAGCAGCTGTTAATGATATACGATCAGGAAAATTAGGTACACGTAGAGCATCTGTTGTTTATGGAATACCACGTTCAACATTAAGAAATAAAATATATAAATTAGAATCAGCAACATCAAATCCTGAAGATATTTTAATAATTGGAAAAAAGAAAAGAAAAATTAATAATGATGATATTAAAAGTAAAGAAGATGAAAAAAATTCTTTAGGATCATTAACAGAATCAGAGATTTATCTTTCAAAATTGTTTAATACAAATAAAGCAATAAATGTCGCAAATATGATTAATAAAAGTCCAAAAGAAAAAGAATCACCGAATAATAGTTTAAATAATGCAAAAGAAATTGATAATTTACAGTCATCAATATTGCCAACAGGAATAGAACAAAGAAATGATAATGATAAACGTTTATTAAGTAGGGAAAATAGTTTTAATAAAACATATTTTGGTGAAGGAAGTACATCAAGAAATAGTAGTGAAAATGGTGACAATTCAAATTCTGATGGATTAAAAAAAAGTCGCCCAAAAAGGGGACAATATAGAAAATATGACAAAGATGCTTTAGATGAAGCTGTAAAATCTGTAAGACGTGGTGAAATGTCTGTTCATAGGGCAGGAAGTTTTTTTGGAGTACCACATTCTACCTTAGAATATAAAGTCAAAGAAAGAAATCTTTTAAGAATTAAAAAGAGACAAAAAAGTTTTGATGAATATAATCTTGAGGAGAAAGACAATTTAATAGTTGAAAAAAAAAATGATACATCATCTAACAATGAATCATCATCAAATGTTTTGACATCCTTAGTTACTTCATGGAGTATGTTATCAAGGAATTCAGAAAATATTCTTGCTTCAATAGCTCCAAAATCATCAATTAATAAATAAATTATATATTACAATTTATTTTTTTTTAATTAAATATTCATTTTTTTTATATAATTTTTTGCTATTAAATACCAATATTAATATTTTTTTTCACGTATTAACAATTTTGTATAATGAAATTATTTATAAAGTAATATGTTATATGAAGAATATCATGACAAACGACACGATTTTTTATTAAAATGAAACACTGTTGTTATTTTTTGTTATTTTTAATACCATTTACAAAATATAATTACTCTCATAAATATTTTTATGTTCTAAAAATATTTTGAAGTATATTTCTATAAATAATTATCTTTTTTAGACATAATTTTTTTTTATAATAATGTACTTTTTGTAATGAAAATTTTTGCTTTACTAAAAATTTAATGATGTATTTATTACTTTTACAAAGATCATTTCAAAACTAAAATATTAATTAAGAGGAAATGACAATATATAAAAGGGTCGATGGGTTAGTTAGTATTAATATTTTAATATTTTTAAAAGCATTCATTAACGGAAATTATTTGGTTCATCTTATAGTAAGGTGTACTATAAACGTATATAATGAAAAAAATTTTTTTTAAATAACGTCCTTTTTAATTTAATGTTTATAATATATTATCTATAAAATAATTGTAAAAATGTGATAAAGAAAAGTCTTAATTAATAAAAATAATAATTTTCTAAAAAGAAAATTTTAAACTTTTAAAAAAGATAGTAAAATATTTTAAAGTCTAAAATATTTACATTTAAAAAGGAAATGGTCTTAAAATTAAGTCTAGTAAGATCTAAAATTAAAAGCATAAAAAAAAAATTCTCGCTCAATTTACATTTATTTTTAAATTTTTTTTAAAAATTTTTATTTAATATTCAAGTAATTATGTATTTTATTATATATTTGAATTTATATGAAAATTTAAAATTCAACAAATAGTTTCTGTTAAGGCATGATATGTAAATAATAAATTCAAAATATTTTCAATTAAATTTTTATTTTTAAATTAATTATTCTATTCTCTTTTATTTAAGCAAAATTTTTACTTATTTTAAAATAAAACTTTATAGTTTAATTTATATAATATTGAAAAGATAAAATAAATATATGATGATTTTGTCTAATCATATGTAATATTTTTTTTAATAAAACAATTATATATATATATATTTAGTTTTATTTATTTATTTTAATTTTTAACCAGACAAAATATTTTATATTTTAAAATAATTTTCTTATTTATAAAGAATAATAATTTTTTTGATGACATGACTGTTAATATAAAATAGCATTAAATTTTTTTTTTTTAAATTTAATTAAAATATTTTAATATTTTTTAAACAATTTAATTAAAATGATATATTTATGAAAAATTATCTTTAATTACTTTAAGGAAAAAAGCATATTTATTAATAATTATTAAATATTATACTAAAAAACGATTATAATTGTTTCTTAAATATTGCAAATAAATTTATTATGTGGTTTAAGTAAGATATTTAGTTTTTTAATCATATTTATAATTTTGTAAAACCAACTATTTAGTTTCTAGAAAAAATGTTCTCTGGACAATTTTCTCAAAATTATTTTATCATGGGTGTTATATTAAATGTTTGATTAAAGTACGTTTGTAAGCAATCCGATTATTCTCTTTTTTTGACAAACTTATATTATTACTTTCATTTTAGTCTTGTTCTATTATATATACATATATATCCAATTTTTTTTAAAATTATTTAATATATAACTTAAATTACTGCCATTAAAAATTTTACCACTTATTTAACAAAACTTTTTAACCATATAAAAAACATATAATGGTTTAGTTTTTAGTAATAAAAGAATACTTAATATTTTTAAGAATAAAAAAAAATCTTACATATATTAATATTTAATTTATTAAACTCAAATATTAAATATAATAATTATAATTATATTTAATTAAAAGTACAAGTAATATAAATTATCATTTTAAAATTTTATAATAATATGAATAAAATGCACAAAATCTAACATAAATTATAGCATATTTTTTTAGTTTAATAAATTATTTTATTTTATAAATAATTTCAATTATAATCTTCGAATTATATATCATTTTCAT
The DNA here is from genome assembly GCF_001040885.1 of Strongyloides ratti. NCBI lineage: Eukaryota > Metazoa > Nematoda > Chromadorea > Rhabditida > Strongyloididae > Strongyloides > Strongyloides ratti. Next base: position 174,416 of record NW_020171512.1, on the reverse strand, counting down.
GGTATGAATTTGTTATTTAAAAGATACTTTATGATTTTTTGCAAAAATAATTTATCAAATAGCAGAAAATTTTAAATGAAAGATTAGAAATTTTTTTTTAAGATAACTAATATTTTTTAAATAAGTTTATAAGCTTTATAGTGTCATTAATTGTTATAAAAATTTTTTAAAAAATATTCTTATATATAATATTTGTCCTAATTTTTTAATATATTTTTTAATAATTATATTAATTTCAAATTTCTATTTATTTTTTAAAACAAATAATTTTATATCTTTAAACCAAATAACTATAATTTTATAGTACATAAATACAAAAAATTTTTATATAATTTATTATTTTTATTTTATAAACATCTATTTTTTTTATATTAATTTTTAATAAAATTTTTTTTATTAAAAATATTATTAATTTTTGTTTGGCTAATTTATTTAAAAAAAAAATGTTTTTAATAATTAATCTTTGTAATATAATGAAGTGCAATTAAGTGATTATGCCATTACTATTTTACCTATATCAATAATACCCTATTGATTTAAAAATATTAAATTTAATTTTAAGAAGATTTTAAAATTACATATATAAATATGTCCAGTTGTAATGATGATTACATATCAATTCTTCCTAACTGGTATCCTTTTTTATCTATTATAATATCATTATGTGGATTGTTAGGAAATTTTCATACACTTATAAGGTCAGACCAAAGAAAACACAAAAAATTATCAAGATATGTACATGTGAGTAAAAAAATATTTCATTAAATTTTAAAATAATTAATATTTAAGGGACTTTGTATATTTGATGTTGCAATTTTATTACTTATCGTAACTAATAATGCATCCAATTATTCATATTATAATTTTTTTAATTTTTCTAAAAATATAAATACTGTTGAAGATGAATTTATTACTAATTTTGATGGCATTAAATATGACAATAGTACAATATCAAATCCAATAAAAAATATTTTATCAATTTTATTTGAACCAATTAAAGATGTCTATGTTACAGCAAGTAGTTGGATGTTAACTGTTATAACAGCTAAAAGGTTATTATTATTGTTTATTATTTATTATTTTTATAAAATACTAAAAAATATAATAATAAAAATTTTATTTTATTTTATTTTAGATATTTAGCAGTAGCAAAACCTTTCAAAGAACGTATAAGATCTAAAAATAATCCTATATGGATATGCTTATTAATTTCTTTAATATCAATTATTGTCAATGTCCCAAGAGCAATTTTTGAAAATTTAAACTCGAGTTGTTTGAATTTAATAACAGGAAGAAGTAGTATAAAACTTAATGACTATACTTATGTACTTTATATTATTTTTGCAAGAATATTAATAGATCTCATTTTTACGTGTCCATTTCCACCACTTTTAAATATTTTATTAACATTTAAAATTTTACATTATCGTCATAACTACTTGAGAAGATCCATAAACAATACAAATTTTGATAGTCATAAAATAACTACTAATGAAAATTTAATGGATTATATGCCATTTAGAAAATCTTCGAACTTTCGGTCATTGAGTAAAACATCTACAACTACTCTTCAATTGTTTGGAAATGAGAGACGTTTAAAGAATGATAGTTTTAAAAGCCAACTTTTTTTAACATTACTAAATGGGAAATTCTTTATATGTAATGCTATTCATTTAATAACTATCTTTCTTAGATGGACAAAAAATGATATTATATCTGATGAAACATTAGAATTGTTAAAAGAAATTAATATTGCTGCTATAATACTTCATAGTTCAACAAATTGGATTATGTTCGCAAAGGTATAAATAAAAATAATATTAATGAAAAAATTATTTATAAAATATATAATTATAGTTTAATACAAGATCTCTTAATACTAAATGTATTCCCGATTATCAAATATTTGATAATCATGAAAAAAAAATATTGACAACTATGTGGTCACATATTGATGCTTCAGGAATGGGTAAAGATCTTCTTATAACATTAATAATTGATAATCCATTATTAATTAGAAGTTTGATACATGATACAAAAGATAAAAAATTTTATAGGTAATTTTTAATTATTTAATAATATTTTTATATATTATTTTTATAGTCGTGAAGAGTTAGAACAAATGCCTAAAATACAATTTGTTGGCAGTAGAATTGGTTGTTTTATTGAAAGTATGATGACAACATTAAAAAATGTTAATATGTCAAAAAATGATTTTGTTAAAATTAGAGCAGAATTACGTCATGTTGGAATGATTCATTATATAGAAAGAGTAAAAATTAATTCGCAAGATTGGTTTTCAATAAAAAGATACTTAGTTAGAAAAATGATGAAAGAATGTGAGTGTGTTGTATCAACATCAAAAAATACATGTTCACAAAGTCATTCAAAAATTCATAATGAACAATTATTAGTTGCTAATAAATTTTCAAGTTTTCTTATACATGAATTAAAAAATGGTTTTGTTTGTGAAACTGTTAGAACATCTCATGCCAATGGTATGGAAAGAGGTGAAGGAAGTTGTATTGGTTCAGGTGTAATATTTTCATCGACTGGTAATTTATTACCACATAATAGTATTGGTTCTACAATAAATAGTAATAAAAATTTAGCTAAAATGTCAACAGCAAGCTGTTCATTACCAATAACAAATTATAATTCATGTACTATTAGAAAAAATAATTTTTATCGACAAATTAGTCAAACATCACAATGTCCTCATAAAATGTCAACATATAAATCAAGTAAAAAATTTATAATAGGTTCAAGAGAATCATTACAATCATCAAGACAATCAAGTATTGAAAATACCAGTACATCACCATCTTCTATAGAATATTTATATTCAATAAAAAAAAGAAATAATGATGAAAAAGATAAAGATGATAAAATAAATGATTCAATTAAAGATATTGATGTCAATATTATGTATGTATAATAAAGAATTTTTGAGCTCAAAAATTATTCATAGAAATTTATTAATTTGTTACATTCATATTATTATGTTAAAATTTTTTTTTTAAAATTATTAGAATTATTAAATTTTTGCTAAAATATTTTATATTATTTATTATATATAATATTTTTGTCTTTTATTATTATTTTGATAGCAGATATATTTATATATATATATGTATATATATGTAGTTTTGCTACAAACCATTTAAAATAAAAATATTAGCATTTTTCTAATTGAAGTCCACCATCAGAACAATTAATATCACAATGCCTTGTTCTTATTCTAACATTTCTTCCAGCAATTTTATATCTACAGTCTGACCAATTAGTCCATTGTAAATCTGTTTGAATAGAAGATGGCATTTCATGTGATTGATTAATTTCTGTTGAAAATATTTTAGATCCTTTTACTTTAGCTCTACGAGCTCTTAAATTACATCCATTTTCTATAACAACTGTACCTGGTTCTCCATCAATTAATGAATCTGTATATTCTCCTATATCAGTAGATGATAATATACATAATTTATTATTTGAATCAAAAGTACTTGCTTTACAATTTTTTTTATTAAGACATAATGCAAGACAACTTGTTATACTATTTGCACTTGTGCTACTTATAATATTAGTATCCAGTTTTTTTTGAACATGTAATATAAATATTTCATCCTCTTGACATTCAGTTGATGATGCTAAAAATAAAAAGTTATTAAAAATAATAATGTACTAAAAAAAGTTATAACATACATGGTAGGCAGAATTTTTCACTATATATTACATCATCATTTTCTATTAAACTTCCTGTACCATGAGGTTCAGCAAGAATACTGTAAATTTCACATGTTTTTGAGATTGGAAAATAATTAATTGAACTACATTGTATTTCTTCATTATTTAAACCTTTACCAGATGTACACATAGATGAACATTTTGATTGGTCAATTCCTTGAAAAGAAACAACATCTTTTGAATTTGATTGCATTGGAAGAATTATTTGATTTCCAATAACAACATAATATCCAATTGTTGTTGGACAATTTTTTATTTCATTCTTAATAACTTCATTTACTTCTTTACTATTTTTATTTATTTTTAAAATGTCATTATTTTTTATCATTGTTTTAGTTACACTACTAGAACTACTATCATTTTTTGTTATGTCCATTAAAACTTCTTTAGATATTTCATTAGAACTAATATATCCAAGATCTTTTGCACTATTTGGTGGTGAAATGACGTCATTTAATGATCTAAAAACACCACCAGTACTTTCTTGTCTTGGTTCATTAGAATGATATATTTTTACTTGTTGAACAGATTTATATATATCTTTATTAATTAAATCATTTTGGACTTTGGTTTTTTCTTCAGTCTTTGATTGTTTATCTAATTCTACTGGAGAATTAGAATTTAATAAAGGACTAGAAGCTGCAACAATGGTCAATGGTTCCTTATTATTAGTATCTAATTTCTTTCCAAACTTTGGTCTATGCATATTATTTTGTGACCCATACATTTTTTGAAATTCATTAAATTGAGCAGCAGTACGTGAATTATAATTTTCATTATTCAATATTCCATGTGAATTTATTTCATAAGCTGTTATTGGAGTACATGGTCCTGAAAAAGCTGTTCTTCTAAAATAATCATATCCATTTGCTGGATGAAGAATAGCTGGTGGTGTATTACCATCATGATTATATAAACGACAACTATGTTGAAAATGATTATAAACAATTGATTTACAATCAGAATTTTCATCTAAATTATTTCCTGTTAATGAAACACATTGGTCAATACAATTATGTGGTGTAACATAAAATAATTCCATAATTGGTTGAGAATTATCTATTGATCTTCTAACAATTCGTTGAAAACATTGAACATCTTTAAATATATATTTATATAAAAATTAAATTACTTACAAGATGATGTAGCATTACATTTATAGAATAATAATAAAATTATAATAAATAAAAAATAAAAATATTTAATCATTTTTTTTTTATTTGATAGAGATACAGCGACAAGTTAATAAATATCAGTATAATTATTTATATATAATATGTCAAATTCTAAATAATATATTATTATGTCTTTTGTAATAAAATAGAATAAAAATTATATAAAATCATAAGATTTTAATATTTCTTTATAATTACTATTATTAAATTATCATATCTTCAGGTCACTATAAATAGTGCTAATATAAATATATTTTAATGTTACTTAAGGTTTAAAAATAAAATTTTATTAAATATTATACATTTTAACTATTTGTAGACTGTTACATAAATGTTTCGGAAAAATTTTATAATATTGGGTCATGTAATAAATTATCAGATACTATTTATTAGGTTGAATAACATTTAATATTACAATCTCGGGTATTGATATGAAAACTGAATTTAAAAATTAATGTCTATTTGTAAAATTTTCTTTATTAAAATGTTTTATTAGAAATTTAATGGTAAAACTAATTTTTATATACATTAATATAAGAATAATATAAAACATTTTTTCTGTTATACAAAAAATAATGTTACTTCATAATTTTTGATACATTTGATAAATATTTTACTTGACAAATATAGTAAAATATTTTTAAATGGTCTTTAATTAAAAGTTTTAAAATTACTGTTCTAATTTAATGTTAAAATTTATTAGTAATATTATGTAATTAAATGATAAATAAAAAAATTAAAATTTTTCTTATTAAATGAATTATTATAACTTTTAGATACAATTATTTTCAACAGCGACACTATAATTTGTTCCAATTTCCAAAACGTTTTTAAAATCTGAACTTAATTCTGGTTTTGAATGTAGATAGCAAGTTTTTTGAGAATATGATGTAAACTAAAAATTTTTTTTTTTAAATTATAAAAAAAAAATTTAATATTTTAAACTTACATAACATAATGATTCAATTGCACATAATGTAACACAATCTTTTAATTTTTCAATATATGGATATTTTTTGATAACATTTTTTGTTGATATTTTATTCATATAAACATTAAATGTTGGTGTAATTTTTTTACATTCCATGTTAATTGGTAATCCTAATTTATCAAAAAATGTTGTTTCATCATTTTTAATTAATCGTGTAAATTTACGAAATTCTTTTGTATCATCATCTAAAAATATACATAATTTTTTAACTTTATTATATATAGCTGATTGACAAAATGATTTTTTATCTTCAATCTAAAATATTTCATTAAAATTATTATTAAAATATAATATTTTATCTTACATTATTTTTATTTGTACATGCTTGTAAACACTCTTCCTCTGTTATGTCAAAAATTGTTTTACTATTTTTAGGAATAAAAAGTGATGTAACATTAAAAATTTTAAAATATCCTAATTTAATTTCTGACAAAACATATTTTGTGATTGGAGAATTAAAAAATAATATTTCATCTTTATCTTCATCTAAATTAGTTACAATTTCACTACTATTATTAAAATTTATCATATTTTTAATTCTAGCTATATTTGCCTTTTGAATTGGTTTTCTTGTTGTTTGTGGTGTAAGAATATCATGATTTTCAATTGAAATAATATTTGCCTTATCTTCAATAGGTACACTTTTAATAGCATGAGCATATACATTACTATCAAAATGATTTTTAATATTATCTTTTGAAATTTTTTTATCTTTATTAGCTGATTTTGTTTGACAATCATTTGTAAAAGAAATTCTTTTAAAAAAATTGTGACCACTTGCAAAAACAAAATTATTACTATCATTACTTTCATTGTCATTTTTATATAATTGGCAAGTAAAAAAATGTTTATGATAAACAACACTATGGCATTCCACCTAATAAATAAAAATATATTTTATTTTTCACATTGAAAAAAACTTACTGAATTTGTTATACAATATGTTAGACAATCTTCTACTGGAATATTCCATAATTCAACTATTGGAATGACATTTGAAAATGCTTTATGAAAATGTGGTTCAAAACATTTTTCCACTATAATATAAAAATAAAAAATATAATTATTTTATATTTACCATTTATTAAAGGCATTACAAGTGCCATCATAAAAAATATTAAATAATATAAAAAAAACTTCATTTTAAATATTATTAGATATAATAATTTTTGTCAAATATAATAAATTCTTATTGTCGAGTAATATATTTTATTAACAATTTAAATATAACTTTGCCCTAATTAAATAATTGTTAAATCTAAATATGTTTTAAATTTAAATATACAGATTTGTGATGACATTTGTTAATATTATTTTTATAAATCTAATCTATCAATTTCAACTTCAGTATGGGAAGATTAAAAGGTCAATTAATTATAAAATAATCAACAAATTTATGGTATATTTTAAATATTAAAAAATTTATTATATAAATAAAGGTAAAATAAATTATTAAAAACATTATCATTATATTATTCTTAAATTACATATCATTTTTGTATGATAATATGATAAACCTGAGAAAAAAATAAAAGATAATAAAGTAGAAATTGATTGAGACATTTTTTGCTTAAATCAGCAATATAATTATATATTCATTAAATATTCCTTCTGACATGGTTCACTTCTTGATATATCAGATGTTTTGTGGAGACGAATATTATCAATTGCACAGACACCTTTATTCCTTCCATAATTTTCACAAATAAACATTATTATGGTTGTTCCTTTTGGGCAAACCATTTGTCCTCCCTTCCATTCTATTGGACCCTGAAATAGTGATGATTCATAAGGACAAATCATTTCATTAGGTTGACGATTTGGTACAATACAACAACCACTTAATTTTTCACCTTCAACCCATTCAAGAACATCAAACATAACAACATGATCTTCCATCATATTTGTATTACTTTCAAAAACAGCTACCTGACCAGGATTTAATCTTGCTTCAATAAATCGTGACTTTCCAACTTAAATATATAAAATTTAATTAATAAATTTTTTTTTAACTTACCAGTAGCAATTTTGAATTCTCCTCCATTCGCCAAGTCAGGAACATTATGATAAGAACAAAGTGATTTTTCAAAAAGGCAACCACCAATAGTATTACAAACCTGATTTCTTGGATCAAATATACCTAATACACCATCTTGAATATTTTGTTTTTTTCCATTATCTGTACCAACATTTACCTTATTTTGAGAAATATTTTGTTCATTTATTTTATTATCTTTTCCTTCATCAGTATTTGTTTCATAGGCAGGATCTAAGAAATCAGCAAACTCCTTACCAAACATTTCAACAAAAGGATTACCATCATTATTTTTATTTTTTTTAGAATCTATTGGTAATGTTACTGTTGGTGCTGATTTAGCTTCAAGATTATTAATTTTTTTATTATCTAAAATTTTGTCATTTTCAACTTTTTGTACTTCTAAATTTGGTATTAAAACTTTTGCTGTTGTTACTTTTTGTACTTTACTTGGTTTAATATTAAAACCTGTAAATTCAGGTGTCATTGGTTGAAATGAAGTTGGTAACAATGAAAATATTCCTCCACCATTTGCAGTTAATGCAGAAAGTGATGGGGGTAAAGTTGGAAAAGTAAAAACAGGAGTTGGTATTGTTGTTAAAGATATTGTTTTTTTTCCAACTATTTGTGATGGTTGATATGGTTTTTTTGGAGAATTAATATTATTATCTGGTATTTGATGTGCCATTAAATTTTCAGAAGGATTTAAAATTGATATTTCGGGAGAAACCTGTTTTTGTGTAGTTAAAATTTTTTTACCTTCACTTTGAGTTATAGGTTTTTTTGGTGTTATTGTTTCAATTTCATCTTTTGCTGGTATAACTTCTGTAAGATGATGAGGTATTTCTATTTTTGGTGCTACAAAAACATCATCATTTTGTTGTTTTATTTGTTTAGTTTCTTGTTTAACAATTTTTGGTAAAGTTTTAATATTAAGACCACAATAAGCAGTTCTTACATTAATATGATCAATCATAACAATTGAATCAGAATAAATTGATGGATTTGATATCATAAATACCAACTAAAAATATTATATTATACTATAACAATTTTATTTACCTCTGTTTTTTTCTTTTTTTCAATTTCAAATTCAACATCAACAAGTTTAGATTGTAAAATATAATTTACTAATTCACAATTTTCTTTTTCAACTGGTTTATTGATTTCCTTAAAACAGATATAAAATTTTGTTGATGGGCTTTGCCAATGTCTATATAAATTAATTTTATTCAAATAAAAAAAAAATTACCTAAATTCAATATTAACAATTCCATTTTCACTACAAAATGGACATGATTGATAAATTGGAGTAGCTGTAGTATTTGAAGCAACTGATCTAAGTAAATAATTTTTAGCTGGTGGTGGTTTACTTTTTCCAACTTTAAATGTTCTATGATACCAGTTGAGATCAATTATGTCTGATGCCAATATATCATTTACAAATGGATTTGGTGTTGATTCTTTCCAACAACATGCCGTATTAAAATCACAGTTTAAATCATTATTAGATGATCCTGATAAAAAAAGATTTATGAGAACAAATGTTGAAAATAATATTGGCAACATATAGTATATCTATAAAAATAAATAAAAAATTTTGTAATAAAATATAATATTAAAATAAATAATTAAAAAAGATAATTTTAATGAAATTTAAAATAGCTGAATAGAAATAGGAAAGTTACTAGTTAAAACGGAAGTCTAATTTATAAGATATAAAGGATGTTTCAAATGACTTGAATGAATTGAATACGATGTGTTGAAATAAAATAATTGCGAAAGAATACATGGATCAGGTTATTTAAGTGGTATATTGTTAAAAGATGGTATGACATTTGATAATTTTCAAAACATACCTCTTAACAGAGAACACAAAAGAATGTTGATAAAAGTGACAGTAAAGATATTCCAATCAAAGAAAATAGTCATAAACATATTTATAATTAATTTATTAATTTAAGTGAAAGTTATTAAATGACAATTTTGTGCATAAATTAACTATTAAAATATAAAAATTAATTTTTACACAAAACTTGTAAAAGTAAAACTTTATTTAATAATTACAATAATATATATATGTATATCCTTATATAATAATTGAAAAAATATATAATAACATTTAATTATAAATATTTCATTATTTCTATATAATATATAATAAAAATATAAATAAATAAAAAATTATTATAAATAATTTATAATTATAATTGAAGTTATTGTTAAATGATTTATATAGTAAAGAAATTTGAAAAAAATTTTGAAAAAAATTTATAAATAACACAGAATGTTAAAAAGTAAAAGTTATTATAAGATTGTTGAATGGTCATTTTTATTATGACATATATTTTTTTTTAATATAAAGACTAATATGATACATACGATTGTTATTGAACTATATTTTATAATGTTATATATTGTAATAAAATACCTAATTTAAAAAAATAATATTAATTTTATAATGAATTTGCTAGAATATATAAATTCAAATGATTTATAAAAGTTATAATATATTTTTGGCAATAAAAACTATTATTAAAGAATTTTAAAAAAAGAAGAAGATGAAATTAATGATATAATAAAAAAAAGTTTTTATAAAAAAATGCATAATTAATTTGCATGATATTTTTAAAGAACATATAATTAAAAAAAAAGAATAATTTTTGATAATGAATAAATTTAATATAAATGTGTTAATTTAAAATTTTATATAAAAAGAAATTTTTAAATGATTTTAAATAAAAATGATAGTTACTACAAATATAAAGGAAATTAAAATAATGTCTGAGAATTTGAATAATAAAAATGAAGGTTAATCATTTTATTTTAATTGTAATATAAACTTTTTTTAAATTGTTACAAAAGAAACCTATATTATTAGAAAGTGTAAATTTATATAAAAAAGTACATCTAATAGAATTAAAAAGATTTAAAATGAATATAATAAGATAACAAAATAACTGAATAACTGAATAAAGTATAGGTAGATTTTATAAGATAATCCTGACATGTTCAAAATAATTTACAAACTAGTTTCTTTATAAATCAAAAAACTAATTATAAATTATATTTATACATAAATTTTTAAAGTATAAAAATTTTAAAAATTTTTTATTTATAAGATATACATATGAGTAAGATGCCAACAATTAAATAAATAAAAATTGGAACAAATTTTAATATACCAATAAAACTTAAAGTTTTTATATATAAGTTTTAATATTCTATAAATTATCAGACCAGAAAGGAAATAGAAAATTTAATAGCATTTTTGAAAGCAAAAATTTTTAAATTATTTACAAATTATTATTTACAACTATTGTTATAATAAACTTTTACTTTATCTTATTGTTTTATTAAAATTACATTTCTAGTTTTCTAAATTTTTCCTTAATACTTTATATTCTAAACCTTTTATTAAAGTTTTATATAAAAGAATAATTAAAATATAAAAATTTTTTATTTTACAATTAAAATTTTAAGAATAATAATAATCTAATATAATTTGAATTAATGAAATTTTAAAATACCAATAAAATTAATAACCTGTAAATATAGAAAAGAAATGTAAAATGAATGTGCCATGATAGTGAAAAAAAAATTTTTTTCCGATATATTGAACTTATGTATGTTAATATTTTATTTTAATTATTTTACATATAATAATTTTAAAAATAATTATCATAGTAATAAAAAAATATATATATATTGGCTTTTTATATAAATTTATCTAAATCTTGATTAAATTTATATCTTGTTTAATTCATTTTTTTTAATCTGGCGTATTTTAAAAACTTGTATTTTTGTAATTATTGAATATATAATTTTTAGACTTGAATTATTTAACCTTTATAAATATTTTTTATTTGTTTCTTTTTATTAATATATAAATTGAAATATTGCTTGTTTTTTTTTGTTGAATATATTGTTTGACAGTATTTTTAAAGTAATTAAATTTTTAAAAAAGTTTCAGATCAATATCAAAAATAAATCAACTTTTAACTAGTTTGAAATATTAATAAAAAAAAATTTCAAAAAACAAAGAAAAATAATTAATAAATTTATTTATATATAATAATAAAAGCGTATCAATGAATGATTTTTGCAGAAAAAAATTATAAAAGTCCTATTATTTGGAACTATTTGCTTTTAATTAATTATTAAATTAATTTTATATATAATTACATTTACTATGTTAGTGCAAAAACGATAGCGGCATGAATAAAAAGTAATAATGAAGCTGCAGTCTAAATTAAATTAAAAAGAAAGATTAATAATGTTAAATAAAAAAAAAAAAAGTTCTTACCGCAGGAAATGACCATTTTTCTCCCCAATATGTACTTTGATCATGATATGTATAATGAATTTCTACAACAGCACAGACACCAGATAACAGAGAAGAAAAGACAGCAGAAGGCATTTCCTATAAAAATAAAAAAAAATTAAATTTTAAATATTTTTAATTGTATTTATTTACAAGACAATTATAATTTCTCATAAATTCAGTTGCCTTATATATGGTATTGTTAATAAACCATGTTGTAGATGATATTAATAATAAAATTGAAATTACTAAAGATAATGTCTAAAAAATATAAAATATAAAATAAATATTTATTTAAAAATGAAAACTTACAGGAACATAATCTGTAATATTTTCTGGATCACTTGTGATTAAATCTTCATTTGAAAATAAGTTACTAAAACCTCGTGATTGTGGATTATCTGACTTATCAATGACACAATGATAAAATTGGCAATAAATACCGGACCATAAAAAGAGTAATGATGCTAATGTAATTGAACATGTATATAAAAAAAGTAAAAAAAGTCGTCGATTTGGCATTTGGCCTTTTTTTTCTTTTTTGTAAATCATCTAGTATCTCCCTCACAAAATTTAGAGGAAATAAAAATAATACTCCTGAATGTAATATATTATTCTTATTAAAAATAAGGTATTTTTTTTATCTAAATAAACATTTTTTTCTTATAAAATTACAATAAATTTGTTTTGTGGAAATAAAATTTTTAATAAAATAGGTAAAAACATAAGTAAAAACAATTATTAATAATTAACGAAATTTTATAATAATTAATAAATAAAAATTAATATTTAAAATTTAATATAACTTCATATTAAAAAGCATTTTTTTTTTGCCATTTTAAATTTATTAAACAAGATAAACATTCTTTCCCATTTATAAAAATAATTTATTCACATAAATCTTTATGCATTAGTGCAACTACATTTTTTTCATTTTATAATTAAGTGAAAATGATATGTTGAAAAAGATAAGAATTATTAAACATTTACATAACACACTTTCATGACTTCAATCTTAAAATAAAAATAAAAGCATATAGCATAACTATTTTTTTTTTATTTATCTGAATATTAATAATTTATATAAAGATATATATATATATTTTCAAAATTAATACTTTTATAATAACTTAGTAAATTTGAGAAAAAAAATTACAATTATAGTAAATAAAATTTAACAAAAGTAATTTTTATTTCATTTTAAAAGACATATTGTATTTTTTTTGGTCCTATTATGTATATTTTTATTTTAATGGACATCTCAAATAAATTTTAATATAAACTTAAATAGTATCAAAAATTTTCAATTGTTTTTTTTTACTATAGAAACAAAAAAATTAAAAATTCAATAAATTAAAATATCATATGTTTAAAAAAAAAATTTTTTTTTAACAATTGAATAAATTTAATTTAATTGTTACATTATAATTGTTTAATTCTTATTAAAATAAAAAAAAAAATATATTATTGAATTTGTATGACAAGACAATTAATTAAATTTCAAAGATTTATTACAATTTTTAAAATATATATATATATAATTTAATTTTATAATAGAAATAAAAGATACATTTGATTATTATGATTTAATACTTAGTAAAAATATAGGAAACAATGTAATTGGCAAAGTGCAATATATGTGATAAATGTCAAATTATAAGTAAAACAAAGCTGTCTTTTTCTAGGTAATAGTTTAAATATTGAAAAATAATATTCTATATCTATAAAGAAAAATCTTTAACAATGATAATATAACTAAATATGTGTAGGTCATTGAGAGTATTGTTTACTTATGTAAAATAGTGTATTAAAATAGTATGAAAAATAATAAAAGTACATAAGCTATATATTCTTTCTTATTCCATAAAAAGAAATAGTAAAACAGTTTATGATTGTAGATATATCATTTCATAATGAGTATTCTTAACTAACCCTATTTTGGTATAATACATTTTATTTATACTATATATTATGTTAGTGTTTTAAGACAAATTAATTAGTAGAGATAATAAAACGATGATTATGCTTAATTTATAAATAAAACAATATTTTAATTATTCAACCAAAATAAAGTTCTTTATATTTTATAATAATAGCAGGTGTTATTTTACGTTTAAGATTAATTTACTAATAATTATTCTCAGTGATAATTTATAAAGAGTAAGATTTTTTGGACAAAGAAAGACAGATATTAATTCTTCTTATATTATTATACTTATTAAATTTAAAAATATATAAAAAAAAACGTCTATTTATATTATTCTAAGATATTTTAAATATCACAATTTTTCAGACCAATTCTTTTTTATTTTATTAGTTTATTTATATTATTTTAAATTTACACAATATGTAGATAAACTTATTAATTTATATGTGGAAAAATAAAAAAAAAATTATTGAAAATAATTTGTTATGCTTTTAAAATTTTAATCTTAAAATGAATATTTACTATTCACGATATTTTTTTTTTAAAATCAAAGTGTATTTTAAAGATAAATAGATACTGATAGAAACTAATTAATGAGGAATATGAAAACAAAATATCACACATATGTTATATATATTTTAGAATAAGCGGATTTCAAATAAATAAATTAGCCTTCTATTATAATAATGAGTGAAAATGTTAATTTGCATTTACTATGACTTTCATGTACTAGTTTATTTATACTATCTCAATATATTATACTTTAAATATAATAATAATCTTCTATTTAAAGTGACTCTTATTAACTTTAATTATTTTTTAATTATAATAGTAAATCAATTTATACATAAATAATTTAAAAAAAAGAATTTTTTTTATCAATAATTTTTTATCAAAAATAACAATTTTATAAAGAAAAAAAAAATCAAATATATTTTTATAACCATGTCTAACTACAAAAAAAAAAGAAACTTTAAAAATATTAGAATATAAAAATAAATAGTCTAATTTTAATAAACTTTTATGTTTAAAACATCTTTTACATTTCTAAAAAAAAAAATTTTAAGTGATAAATAAATTTTTAACATTAAGCCAAATATATTTGTGAACATATTTTTAATGGTGAATTAAAAATAAACAATACTTTGGTGTGTTAGCAATAACAAAATACTAATATCTGTGTTTCTTTGAATTTTAACAAAATCGGTGGCTGTTAAAACTCACGTCAAATAAGTATAGTTTCCAAAAGTAAGATAATAATTTTGTTTTTAAGCTTTCATATTTTAAAAAAAAATATATAATATATATTTGTTTGATTTTTTTTTTATTACATACATAAATGTCTAATACTTTTTTTTTATTATAAAAAAAATTTTTTTTTTTTAATAAATAATATTTTACAATTTTTTTTTTATAAATTATAAAAATATTGCAACATATATTTAAAAAAAAATTATTTACCATATATATTAATAGTAAATAAGTATTAAAATTTTATATGTTTAACATAAAAATATTAATGTAATACTTTATAAATATAAAATCAATTAACAAGTGTATTGATGAAAAACAAATATATTAATAAATTTCAAAGAATAAAAAAGTACATATTATTATTAAAAAAAAAAAATTTACCATTTATTGCAACATTAATCTCTGACATGCAATAAATCATACATCTTTAATATATTACATATGATATTATTATAAATAAAATAATTTTAAGTTTAAATTCTACTTATCAAAATTTTTGATAAATCTTTACATATTTTAGTAAAATTCATTTATATTTTTATATAAAATCTTTTTTTTTTATCAAAACATAAAAATTTAAGTATAAATTTAATTGCTTTATGTTCAAAAAATAAAATAAAAAACAGGGTAATTAATGGTAAAATAAAGAAAAAAAATATTATACATATAAAATTATGAGTTTTTATGAAAAAAAAAATTTTTTTTTTGTATTATAAATATAACAAGAAAATTATAATCCTTTAGTTTATTTTGTAAATTTTTGTTTATACAATTGAAAAATAGTTAGTAATTATAAATTTATATCTTTAACTAGCTTATTTCTATTGTTTATATGAATACATATTATATAAAATATATTAATAATTTTCTTGTCAAATATCAACGAAAGTTATTAATTAACATATTATTTAATGTTTTTGTAATATAATATTGATGAACATCAAATTTAATAATATTAATTGTTTATTTATAAATATTAATATGCCTTTTTAAAAAATTTTGCATTATTTTTTTTTTAAATTTAAATAAATATTATAATTTTACATAATATGGCTGTAAATATTAAATATTATATAACAATAAAAGTTTCGTGAATAATAAGTTTGCATATATATACATGTTTATAATATGTATATGTATAATAGGAAAGATTTATACTTTGGCAGGCACTTTTGAACTAGAAAAGCAATTTCCAATACACATAGAACATCTTATCACTGGTATAATACATTGTGTAAAAAAACAAAATATAAAAATAATTAATAAAATATACATAGAAATTTCGACAACACGTATAAGTATTTCTGTAGGTGAATTTAAATTAGAAAACCAATTTTTTGGACTTATTTTGATTAACCAATTTTCATTTGATTGCGAGTTACATTCAATACAGTGAGATTTTCCAGTAAGCCATGGTTCTGCAACACTATACTCTACCAAAGGTACTGATATATATTTAAACCATTTACATGATATTGCTTCTAAATATTCACTTGGATAAAAACATATATATCTTGTACTATTAATTGATGGTGGAATTGGGACAATTGTTTTAAAAAGATTTAATTCATCTTCAATATTTTCAATTTGTATTGAAAATACAACTTCAACATTTAATTTATCATTATTTGTATAAATTTGTCCAATTAATGTTCCTTTTCCACCCTATAAAAAAAAATTTTATTATTTTATTTTTTAAAAATAAACTTACAAAAATAGTTATATTAAGAAATCTATTTGAATCTTTATCTAATTGTATTGTACCATCAAAACTAGTAAATGTACTAGAATGATAGTATAAATTTGATTTAATTTCAGTTTTCATATTAACAAAAATAGATATTCCTTCACCATGGACTACTTTCATTATTCTATCTTTAACTTCAACACTCTTAATCCATGGATCATCAGATAATAAATTACCTAATTCAAAATTTTTTATATCACCATTGTTACTTTTTATCACATATTGTTCAGCATTTAATGTTGATGAGTATAATTGTTCTTTACAATCTATAACATTAGCATGATGAGCTTCAGTTATTTTTATATTTCCTTTTTTAACTATCCAACGATTTTTTTCAAACCTAAACCAACCAAGTTTATCTAAACTAGTCTCGAGAATATCATTTAATGTAACACCTGAATGAATATTAATATTTTTTTCAACATTTTCAAAATCATATTTTCTTTCATAAAAATATAATCCTGGTTCAACTTGTCTGTGTGGTCTACTTCCTGCTACTATTAATTCAATTTTATGAAAACTATTTATATCAAATTTAGCTTCACCATTATTTAATGGTACTTCAATAGTATCATCATTATATTGCCTCCATATATCATTAAATTTTTGAAATACTCTATATTTAAATATAACAAATATATTAGGTTGTTTTATACGAATAGCTTGATATATCCAATTATTATATGGTGTAATTTTTGTTTCACAACATAATTCTGATTGTTGTGTTGATGAACATCCAATTGATGATTGATACGGATGGAATGTTCTATAACATACAGGAGCTGAAAAACAATCTTTGTATTTGTAATCTCTCAAATTACAATGTTGATTTCCTCCATAACAATCACATATACATGATGTTGAAACATAAGGTATTCCAAATGTATATTCACCAGTTATTGGAAAATGTTGTTCTAATTGATAATAATGTAATGTATGTAAAAAACTATCATTTTTTTCATTATTTTTCTAAAAAAAAAATAATAATAATAATAAATACATATAATTTTTTTTTAAAATATCAAATTATAACTTACATTAATGATAACACAGGATGTTTCACCTAGAACCATTTGATGTTGAGTTGAAAATAATTCTTTAGTTATATTACCATAATCATTAAGTGAATAAATAGAACCTTCCATTGTACTTGTTCTTGTACAATGTGGAAGTTCAAAAGAAGTTCCATTATAATTAATTCCAAATGATTTGGAAAATATTTTGAAATTTAAAAATACACATATAATATAGATAATAATATATTTTTTCATTTTTATATATGGTATTGTAATTGAATGTATAATAAAATAATTCCTTAAATTTTTATTATATTAAAATTTTATCTAAAAGACAAATCAAAAAATCTTGATGAGTGGTTGTAAGTAAGATAAATGTTCACGCATTATTACCGTTTTACTACATAACTGATTACAAGGTGATAATCAACCAAGGCTTTATTTATATGTTACTGTAAGGACATTTTATTAATAATGTATATATACAAAAACAATTAAGGATGTTATGTATATAATTTAACAAGTTACAATTAATAAGTTATTATAATAAAAATGATTAATTAGGTAAATTTACTAGATAATTAATAAAAAGAAGGAAATATCATTAAAATTTATTTAAGTATAAAAATTTTAAATAAATATATTTTTAAAATATTTGGTCATAAAATATAAATATTATAATAGTGAAAAGAAATAGTTTATTATTATAACAGTCATTCTTTTAACAATACATCTCTTTTATAATAATTTTATAATTTTCTCAGCTCAAATATTACAAATCAAAATATTTTTAAGATATAAAGTATATGATGACTAAAAATGTCAAATGATAATATACTATCATATAATAAAAAAAAATGTCTTTTATGTTAATATAACTATAAATGTAAAAAAAAAAAATTTTTTTTCTATTTCATAATTATAATGAATAGGACCATAAAAATGAATATTTGTGATATAATATAAGAAAAAGAAAATTCAACTTGATTTACTCAATCTATTGGTATTTTATTATATTATAAATATGTATTACCGATAATAGAATATATAATGTGTAAATTAAAAGAAATGTTAAAAAGGTTGTCACTAAATGAAAAGTTATTTATTAAATCAAAATTAGTGAAACATCTGGAGAAATATAAATTAGTTATGATGATATAATAAATAAATATCCTCAAATACCATAGCGGTTTTCACTCTTTATTATTATTGTTGCAAAATATTCCAAACAAAGAGTGCGGAAAATTGAAAGTCTAATGATGAATAATGAGAAAAAGATATGAGATCATATTTATTAATGAAGGCTACTAGATAAAAATAATTTTATATACTAATATTTTTGATTTTATCAAAAAAGTAATAAATAATAAAAAAATTGTTAATTTTTTTTTTATCTTTTTATATAAAGTAAATGTAAAGGGTAACTAAAAAATTTTTTTACATAAACTTTGGCAAATGATATAGATCATAAAATAGATGTCTTTTTAAAAAGGACATTTTTATTTTAATAAAAAGTACCATCAAAAGACTCGTTTCAATTAAAAAATAAAAATTGATATAATTAAGATAAAGCTGATTAAAACCTGTAAGCAATTGTTGTAAAGATAAAATAATTAAAATTGTTGAGATAATAAACACAAGTATTATAACTTCTTAAAGATAAAATTGATTGTAGTAAGTACAAGATTCTTCAGATGTTAACTGTTAAAAATTTTTATTTTAACAATAAGCAATTTAATATAAGTTCATATTTAATGATTAACTTATAAATGAAAAACTGATAAATTTATCATCTTTACACGGAATAATAAAATGATATCTTGTTATTGAAATTTACCTTATTTTCTCATATCATTTATTATTAAGAATACATTTATTATAAAAACTTTTGAAACAATCTTTTAACTTGTAATTTAATAAAATAAATATTAAATGATATGAATAAAATTGTAATTTTTCCTCATCATTACCTTCATATTAATTATTATTTGTAACAAGACTTATATTTAGTGATGCAATAAAAATTTCTCCTTTTTTTTATTTAATTTATCAAAAATCTTATCTTATAAAATCAGTTAAATAATTTCAATCTCTATATAACATAAAACGATTAATTACATAAAAATAATTTTTATTAATGAACACTTGTTTAACAATTGTAAATATTTATTAAGAAACTATTTAGAACCAAAATTGTTATTTTATCATTTATCATCTTTGACGGTAATTTGTAAAGTTGAGGTGTCAATATTAAAATTATTTTTATATAATCAAATGAACGGAGATTACATCTCAAGATGCTTCAAAATTAGGTAATATTTATATATAATATTAACCTTTTCTAAAATATTCATCTTTAATTTAATTATTTTATCTTTACATCATTAATAGTATTTTTTCACAATCTACTAATAAAAATTTTTTTTTATTTCTGATCATATATTGAAATTTCGTAGATATGCAAAATTTTATTAATAATCTTTCATATGTATGACAAAAAAGTTGTTAAAAAAAGATTGATTATTTTAAATAAACATTTGATTGTAATAATAATAAAAAAAAATATTTTTTTCAAAATAATTTATTGAAATCAATTATATTTTTAAAAAAAATATAAATATATATTAAAAAAAAGTTTTGAAAAAAATTGTTTATTATATATATAATACTAAAATTATAGTAGAAAATTTTAATAATTACTCTTTTACAAATTTTAATATAATAATAAAAGCTTTAACAATTTACTTACGTTTAAATGTGATAATAAATTAATCTGAGGATAAATTGTTATAATCAGGAGCATAAATAATGTAATTCATTTAAAAAAAAAAAGTTTTTAAAAATTAATAAATTATTTAAAAAAATTTTTTATACTTATATCGTTATATCCTGTAATAGATACATATATATGATGCATCATAAGTAAAAATTGATGAAGTACAAAAAATGTAATAATAGAAATAATTACAAAGAATATGAAATTAATATGTAGGAAGATTAATATAAAAGCACAAACAGGTATTTATGTTTATATAAATTAGGTATTATTATCATATATGAAGGTTAATCGAGAATTTTGAGATAATGTAAAGTTAATCTAGTTTCGTTATATTGAGAATTATTATTCTCCATTTTAGTGAGAGAATTCTATACTTAATAAATTTATTTAAAGATATGGATATAGAATCTGAAAAAAGAAGAGTTAGTGTAATAACACAAATTGATCCACATAGTTTTAAAGAATTATCAGGTAATTTTATTATTTTTATAATTATTTCTTAATATTTTTTATTTTATATATTAGAAAATGGAAATTTATCAAGAACAGAAAGTGATAATAAAATGTATGATGGAAATACATATAGAAGAGGAAGCCGAAAATTAACAACAACACTTAATCATTTAGCCTTATTTAAAGATGATGAAATTCATCCACCACATGGGCATACAACATTTTTTTCACCTTACATAACACCTGGTCCTGGAGAAAGAGCTCAAAGTGAAAAGAAAAAAGCTAATTTAGGTGTTATGTTAGGTGTTTATCTTCCAACAATTCAACATATACTTGGTGTAACAATGTTTATTAGATTATTTTGGGTTGTTGGTATTGCAGGTGTACCACATACAATGATATTATTATTTTTATGTTGTTCATGTGTAAGTTAAATAATAAATATATAAAAAAAATATATATATAATTTTATTTATTCATAATTGGTTAAAAAACAAATTTAGACATTATTAACAAGTATATCATTATCAGCTGTAGCAACAAATGGTATTGTTGAAAGTGGTGGTTCATATTTTATGATATCAAGAAATTTGGGTGCAGAATTTGGATCAGCTGTTGGTATATTATTTTATTTAGCAAATACTGTAGCAACATCAATGTATCTTGTTGGTGGTGTTGAAGTAATGCTTCTTTATATATTTCCAAATTTAACAATAGGTGGTGAAGAAGTTCATGGTGATACAAGTGTATGGGGAATGATGTCACATAATTATCGTATTTATGGAACATTATTTCTATTATTAGAAGTATTAATATGTGCAATGGGTGTAAAATTTGTACAATTACTTGCACCAATATCACTTGGATGTGTTATCTTATCAATTCTTGCCTGTTTTGGTGGTGGTATTGAAAAAGCAGTAACTCATAGTGGTCTTCATGTTTGTATGTTAAATCAACAATTATTACCAACAAAAATATTTTTACCTGATCATGCACCTTTAAGTGATGTATGTAAATATTGTATAAAATCAGAAGGTTTATCAGATGATTTTTGTCAAAATGAAACAGAAACATTATTTTGTTCACATTTTGCAGCTGGAAATTTAAAATGTATTAATGCATTTCCTGGAATAAATGCAACAATTTTAGCATCAAATATGGTATCAATGTATATGAAAGCTGGTGAATCATTACCTGATATTAAAGCTGATGTTGGTTTAGAAGTTTTTCAAGATGTTGATACAACATTTTTTGTTTTACTTGCTATTTATTTTCCAGCTGTAACAGGAATATTTACTGGAACAAATATGAGTGGTGATTTAAAAGATCCACAAAAAAGTATACCATTTGGAACAATAGCAGCAACACTTTCAACATCTTTTATATATTATGCTTTAGCAATATTATTTGGTGCATCAATACCAGGTCCTGTATTAAGAGATAAATATGGTAAAAGTCTTGCATCAAGTTTAGTTGTTGCATCATTATCATGGCCATCACCATGGGTTGTTATTATTGGATCATTTTTAAGTACATTTGGTGCTGCATTACAATGTTTATGTAGTGCACCAAGATTACTTCAATCAATTGCTAAAGATGATGTTATACCTTTTTTACGTCCATTTGCTCGTGTTACATCAAAAAATGAACCATTTTTAGGATTATTATTTACAGCATTTATTGCTGAATTTGCAATCCTTCTTGGTGCTGTTGATGCAATTGCTGAAGTTTTAGATTTTTTTTTTCTTATGTGTTATGCATCTGTTAATCTTATTTGTGCACTTCATTCACTTATGAAAGCACCTAATTGGAGACCAAGATTTCGTTATTATCATTGGTCATTATCATTATTAGGTGCATTTTTATGTTTTTTTATAATGTTTTCATCAAGATGGCAATATGCATTAATATCTATTTTTTTAACTATGACAATATATAAATATGTTGAATGGAAAGGGTAAGTATAAAAAAAAAAGTATATATATATATTTATTATAAAAAATAATAGAGCTAAAAAAGAATGGGGTGATGGAATTCGTGGATTAGCATTAACAACAGCTCAAGTAAGTCTTTTAAATGTTGAAGATAAAGATCCACATCCAAAAAATTGGAGACCACAACTTTTAATTATGTTAAATAGTTATATGTCAAAAGATATTATTGATATGAGAAGTCTTAGTTTATTACATTTAGCTTCACAATTAAAAGCAGGTAGAGGTTTAGCTATGGTTGTTACATTAATAAATGGTGATCCTGGTAAAAAAGAAGATAAAAAAAAAGCAAATGATATAAAAGTAAGACTTCAAAAAGATATTGAAGAAACACGTTTAAAAGGATTTGCCAAAACATTAATATATTTTAAAGATCAAGTTCCTGGATGTATAAGTGCATTATTTCAGTCAGTTGGAATTGGTGGATTAAAACCAAATACTGTGTTAATAAATTTTCCAAAAACTCAAGGAAAATTTCAATTTACAGAAAAAGATTTATTTGCAGAAGAATTACTTAAAGGAAGTAATTCAGAATATTGTATTCTTATAGCAAAAGGTATAACTGATTTTCCAAGTAATGATGAAAAACTTCGAGGTAATGTTGATATTTGGTGGATGGCAGAGGATGGAGGTATATTAATGTTAATGGCATTTTTATTATCACAAAATAAAATATGGAAAGGATGTACACTTAGAGTTTTGCTAATTGCAAATTCTTTTAAAGGAAATACTAAAGATATACAAAAACAATTTGAAAAATTTGTTTATCTTTTAAGAGTTGATGCAAAAGTTTATGTAAGTAAAAAAAAAAAATAAACATATTATTTTATTGTTCTAATAACTTTTTCTAAAATAATTATTAATTAAAGATTGTTGACCAAAAAACACCTGATTCATCAGATAATAATTCTTTAAACAAAACTGATATTAATGATGAAAAAAAAGATAATTCATTTTCTAATAATTCAACACCTAAAAAAGAAGGATATAATAATGTTACTTTTACAAAAGAAACAGATGAAATACAAATAGATCTTGGTAGTCCATATGATTCTAATGAAAGTGAAAATGAAAGAGATAGTACAATGAATTTTAAGATGAATGAAAATTTAGGATGTGTATGTTTCTTTTATTATGATATATATCTAAAAAACATTAATATTATTTTTATTTTATTTTAGAATCATAAGATACGTGAAGCAATGATGTTAAATAATATTATATGTGAAACATCAAATGACAGTCAATTAGTATTATTGTCATTACCAAAAATACCTCGAAACAAAGATCAAATAATTGATGATTATATTACATATCTTAATATATTAACAATGAAATTACCGAGAGTCCTACTAATCGGTGGAAGTGGCAAAGAGGTTGTTGCAATTACATCTTAGTTTTTATTTTTTTTTTTTTTAACCATATGATAAATTTAATTTTTTTTATTTTTACATTATAAAACAATTTTTTATTGTTAAGTCATATATAATTCAATACATAATTTTCAATACATCTTTGCATAATATTTTTAAGTTATAATAATAAAAGAAATATTAAAATAAAAATGAGAACATTTTTTCATTTTATAATATTTTTAAATATTCACATTTATTTATTACATTTATAGCATAATTAGAAGAAAAACTAATTTTTAAAGATTCTTTAAAATTTGTGTCTTTTAAAAACAGATTATTTATAGGCAATTTTGATACAAATTAGATTTCTGGACATCCAATTTTAAATGATAAATTGAAAAATGTACATTTGATGTGTATATAAATATTATATTATAGAGGATTTAGATGTCATGCTAAAGAGATAAGATAAAAAAAAAAAATTATTTCTTATTATTTTAAATAAAAAGATATTTGATTTTATTTTTTTTTGTTTAATATTTTCCTATATAATGTGTTTATTTTATTTAAAATATTAAAAAAAAATTTTTTATCAAATATATTTACTTCTATATATGTATATATTTTTTTTTTATATTATTGAAGATTGAAAAGTATTCAAGTAATTTTATTCATTTGCATGTTAACATTTCTATGATGTAAAAATTATATAAATAAGAAAAATATAATTATTGAAGATGTATGAAAATGATTTTAATATAGAATATAAGTGTATGGTAAACGTATTACAGTTATTAAAATGAATTAATATTTTCTATATTTGATAAACAAACTTTTGTGTAATAATCAGTAGGTCAATAAACATTTTAATAATCCTATTTAATATTTTAATTCATTAATTAATGTTGTATGATAATTACTAATAAATGAAATATTTTTTACCTATTTTGATATATGTTAAAATATTTTTCTTATTTATTTAAATAATTTAATTAGATAAATCAAAGAAATTTTAATTTTTTAATAGTTAGCTTTTACAAAAAATTTTTATTTTTATTAAAATATTAAAATAGATTAATGGCATTTACTTCTATATAAAAATTAAAGTTGATTTTAAGAAATTATGTCAATGTTCAATATTATAAATCTAGATGCAGTTTCAGTAAAACCTTTATTTTATTTACTGTTTTCTGAATATTAAATGATACTAACATATACATTTATATTGTAATCATTAATATATTTTGACGTAAAATTCTTTATTTTGATATTTACTTAAAATTATATTTTTCTTTTTCAAATTTATTACCTTTTTTTTATAATAAAAATTGTCATTTTTATTTTAGTTTATTATTTCTATATTATTATCAATAAATACTATATTTTAGTGATTGCCTTTCATTGAAATATACCAATCTAACTAAAAAAAATAATTATTTATAGTTGGAATTAAACAATTTACAGATTGAAACTTGTTTAAACTTATTAAAATAAATATATTATGATTTATAAGTTTATATTTATAACATCTAATGTTATTTAGTAAAATAATTTTAATAACCTTTTTATTTAAATTTAAAAGATTATACTTCGAATATCTTATAAAAAGAAAAATATTTTTAATAATATATATATATACACTTTTAATTTTTTTTTATTGAAATTTATTGAAAAAATATTATGTTTTAAGTAAATTATATATTTTTCTTATATATTTTAATTTAACAAATCATATTTCTAATTAGTATTATAATAAATATAATTGAAATTATCACAACATATATGCTTAATTATTGATAGCAATCTTTTATTCTGTACAATAATATATGTTAATTTTTTATAATATCACCTTTAAAAGGAGATAAGAAATTATTATTAATATTATATTTATATATATGTATATACATATAATAAATTGTATTTTATAAAAGAAAAATTTTCTAAGATAAAAATTGTTTTTAAACATTATTAAAATTTAACTTACATTTATCCTTGGAACATTATTTATCAATGTATGATTAAATAAAAAAATTTTTTTTAATAATTATATTACTTTATTAACAATAAATACCATTGAAGAAATTACGTTTTTAGTAAATATAATTGGTTTCAAATTTACAAACTCATAAATTTAATGTATAACAAGGAAGCACTTAGCGTGATTTTTAACCCTAATGAAAATCTATTTTAATGTACTTTATGCTTCTTGCCATTTTACTTATACATACTTAAATTTATTTTACTAAAAAAATTACTATAAGTAGCAATTTAGATATTTTTTTCATCTCCTTTCCTAAAAATATTATTATTATTTAATACTTTTTTTCAAACATAAATAGTAACACTTCTAAAAGATAGTTAATATTTAATTTTAAAAATGAAAAATTTTCTTTCAAAACTTTTTATCTACCTTAACATTATTATTTATACATAAAATTTTAATTATAACAATTAAAAGTATTTAAATTATAAAAAAAATCAAATATATAATATAATAATAATAATAAAAATTTTATAATAGCATTTATTACGTATATATCAGTAAAAATTTGTGGCTTCTATTTAAATATATATTTATTACTATACAATCCTAAAAATGTTTCAAGGATCACTTAATGTTTGTATTTTTTTCTTTAGTAAACGGTGTGACGTCGGAAATAATATATCTACAATTTATATAACAAACTTAACTTCAAAGGCAAAAGAAATATTTTTGACATTATAAAACTAAAAATATTTAAACCATTGCTTTTAATAGAGACAAAAATTAAATTAAACACTGCCAATTTATAAAAAAAAAATATATTTTATTTAACTATGCTTTTATCTTTATAAATAAAATAACTAGTTTTTGATTTTTCTGTTAAAAGATTTTTAAAAAAAATCGTTAATTTTATCTAATTTTAATAATTTAACTGATAATTACAAGAAATAAAAAGATTTGTTTTTACATATATTTTTCTTTTTAAATTTTTTTTATATATATAGTTAAAATATATATGTAGTAGAAAAAAAAAAAAAGTTTGATAAAATATTAAAAACACTATCTTTTTTTTTATTTTAATATTAAGATATATTTAATTAAATAATAACTTTTATAATTATATATAACAACTTTTTTTTTTATCTTTATAAAAAGAATATAAATATAAAATATAAAAATATGTTCTTATCATATATTTTTTTAACGTCATTAAACTTATTAAGAGTTTTATATCTTTTTTTTTAGTTATAATAATTTTTATAATTACATTAAATGATACTTTTTAATTAAATAATATAATTGTTTCATTAAAAATTATCTTTATGTATATATAAGCAGGGTTTTTAAAGTATGTTTACGTATTCTAATTTCTTTATAATTTTTTTATTTTTTTTTTGAATTTTTATGTTTTATACATCTTCTAAAAAGCATAAATATTACAAATTTACATAAAAAAATTGGTCATAAAAAGTTATAATTTTTTTTTGTAAATTATGATATGTTAGAAAAAAAATGTTGTTGTAAGTATTGAAATAAGTTACTACTTAATATCAAAATATATATAAGGTAAAGAAAAATTTTAATAATTTTTTGACTATAGAATCTGTCTAAAGTAAAAATAATAAAAAAGAGATTAAAGATAAACTAAATTACATGATTTTTCATTATTTTAAGTAAACTAAAATTAAAATTTGACATTTTTTTTAATATATTTTGATATTACGAAATAATATTTCTCAGTATATTGAAACACCTAACTTTAACTGATCATTACATATGAAAAAATTTATATTTGTTTATGTCTAATTTTTTTTATGTAATATCGCAGTATTTCTGCTTTCAGATAACATATATTTTGCTGCAATCAAAAAAAAAAAACTATTATATTTTATAATGAAATTAACATCTGCATACATACTTGTGACACACTATACATTAATCATACATAATTTTTTTTTAAATATACTTTATGAAAAAAAAAAAATAAAATAAAGACCTTTCAAAATTTTCAATACTAATTCATATAAAATTTTTAACTCATTTCAATATATATCATTTTGATCATAAATTTGTTTAATTTTTTTTTAATAGTTTAATAATTTATGTTAAAATTTGAATTCTATCAAATAATATTAATCATTTATTAAATAAAAATAAATTAAATTAAATAATTAATTTCATTTTTTATTTAATAAAAAGAAATTTTCAATAAATATTGGTTTTACTAATAAATATTATTTTATCCCAAACTACTCTTTTTAATATTTTTATTAAATTATTTTTTTATTATATTAATATTTAATTTTTTTTAAATTTAAGACGACATTTTTATAGATAAAAATTTTTAACATAATTTCATTTTTCATCGTATATTTTAAAAGTTTATTTATTTATATAAATGAATAACTTAGTCTACTTACTGGGATTCTCATATTTTATAACTGTTTTATTTGGTTTTATTGGAAATTTATGGGTTATTTTTTCTGTTATAAGAAGTTGGAGACCAAGAAATTCTATAGGATTTTTAAATCCTAGTGACAGATTAAGATCATATATTGGTGGATTAGCTGTAGTTGATTTAATTGTTATATTATTATTACTTTTAAAATTAATATATTTATTACTACCAAATATTACAGTATCTAATGGAAATTGTCGAACAATATTTTTAATTGATAATATCATTCGTTTAGCATCATTAACATGTTTATTTTGTATATCTGTTGAAAGATTGATAACTATTAAAAAACCATTTAGTACAAATGTAAGAATAAATATCTATATTATTTTTTTTTATTTAACTATTAAATATAATAAAAATATTTACAGGTTCGAAGACATTGTATAAAATTTTTACCATATGTTGCTGGAACAATAGCAATATTTTTTCTTATAATAATTATAATGGATTCACTTACTGTAATTGCTACTAATAATTATTTAAATTGTGGGCAAAAATCATTAAAACGAATGGGTATACATAATGTAATATCAACTTCAATACCAATAACATATATTATTTTAACAACATTTGTATCATTAAATTATCTACATATAATTCGACATGTACGTAGAAAATTTTGGAAAAGAAAATCAAGAGTTTGCGCAAATACACGTTCCAAAAATCCATTAATAAGTGAACCAAAATATATGAAAGGTATGACATGGTCAATTGTTACTGTAGCAGTTTTTCATTTATTTTGTTTAATACCATATTGTATTATTCGTCTTTTACCTGATATTATATGGAAATATATTGATAATGATCTTTCTAAAGGATATATACATTCACAAATAAGACCATTAATTCAAGTTAATTCAAATAATGGATTATTTGAAGAAATATTAAATTTTAAATTTCTTGTATTATTTGTAAATTGGTTAACTTACACAAACTCTGCCGGCAATTGGATATTTTATGCAGCTTTAAATAGACAATTACGTTCATTAATTAGGTATAATTTTAAGTTCTTTTAAATATATAATTATATTTAACTTCTTTTTTTTTTTTAGAGCTACTACAGAACGTCGTAAACGTAGTACATTATCACAAATAACTTCACCATTAGCTGTTCAACATAGTCTTAAACGTCAAGTTGCACAATCATTACGTTTTTTTAGTACACTTAATAGTCACAAAACATTAAATGATAGTATAAATAATCAAAATATTACAAATGGTATAAAAATTGAAAAAAATCCAAGAAACTCTGATGCTTATCAAAATTTAACAGATGCTGATTCATTATCACATAATACAATGTCATTTAGAAATACTTGCAATACAAAAAAAAATAGTAAAATATCTATAAGTAGTCTTTTCCCAAGAATTTCACAAAATTCTAAATTAAGTAGAACAACATCAGATGTAGTAAGTAGTGTATTAATAAGAAGTACAACAGAAAATGAAAAATATATGACTGTATCAATAGCTGAAACTGACTCATTGAATAATTTTAATGAAGAATTTGTGTAATTTTTTTTTTTAATAAGAAAATTTAATAAGTTTTTTTTTAACACGGGTTTTATAATATGTTCTTGTCAAATATATTTTAATATTATTTCAAAAAGAAAAAAAATTTTTTTTTATTATTTGCTATTAAATAATTCTTATTAAAAGAATAAAAATTTATATAATTAAAAGGTTTAAAAAAAAAAATATTTATTAATTGTTGTGAGATTTATTTTGCGTTAACTAGCATTTTTTATTTGTAATTTCAATATTAACTAATGGAAATGTTCCAACAACACCATTTAATATTCCTTCAGCAATACCATTTCCTAGTGTTCCTGTCATCTGTATGAACTCTCCCTTCTTAAATATTTTTTTTTTAAAATCATTTATATATTAAAAATAAAAAATTATCTTACCACTAATTTAAATGCACCTTTATCATATATATTTGGAGTACGATTTTTAATAACTCTTACCCAAACAGGAAAAATAATCTTAAAAATATTATTAATTTAAAATTTATTATAAAATTTACATTTCCCATTTCTTTAAAAGAATTTTTTTGCCTATTTTTAATAGTTTGAGGATGTTCATTACTAGAATGACTACTTAATCTTTTAATATCTGACATTAAAGATGATCTTGTTGATGTTTTTGATTTTGATTGAATAGTATTAATTGTTGGTTGTATAGGATTATTTTTAATATATAAATTAATATCTTCACCACGAATATATTTTTTAACAAAATTATATGGTATCTGTCCATATACATCCATTGCATTTCTTGCAACCCACCATTGACTATCAGAATTATCAACAACATATAAAAGCTCTGCTTTTTCAAAAGGTAAATCTGTCCTACGTTCCCCATTAAATCTATATAAACCAATTACTTTTTCTAAACATTTTTTAGGATAACTTTTTTTTAATGCAACTTTATATAGTGTTTGATATTTATAATATCTCATTAAACTTCCCATATCTTTAAATTGTTCACTTTCCCCTATCTGATAACGTATCTCACCATTTTCATTTTCTTTCTTTTCAATTCTATAATTTCTAATTCCATTTATACCATTATTATCAGTTCTAAAATTAATAATTTTTTTAACAAAAATAAATAAATAATATTAACATACTTTACAGATAATGAAAAACCACCAATTTGTGTAGAAGATGCTCGTAAAATAAATGTTCCAGGTTCGAGATCATTTTCTGATAATAAACGATTAACCTCTTCACGACTAATATCACCAAAATAATAAAACATCCATTTAAAAGGATCAAATAATGTTACATGTTTTTTTAAATTACCTTCTGTTGTCATAATTGTTAGTATTAATTAGAAAAAAAAAAAATTTTTTTTTTTTTTATTATAATTTTATCTACAACAAAATATTATTTTAATAGAATATATTTTAAAATAATAATTATTTAAAAAATTTTGATGTACAAAATTTATTCATATTATAATTGTATATTTTATCAAAAAAAATTGCTAAAATCAATGATATATTATTTTTATATATTAAATGGAATTATGACTCATTCAACATTTTAATGTTCATAATCAATCACGATGACAAGTTTATAAACAAAAGCAAATTGATAAAATAGTAGTTATATATATATATATATATAAATAAGATAAATAAAAAAAATTTTATCAACATATATAGTATGTCATATATAAAGAAATACTATCTAATATATATATATTGGTTTTAAAATTATTCTATATATATTTAAATGTTTGTAAATAGTAATTGTAAGTCAATAAAAACAAACCTTGACTCAAAACTATTTAAAAATATTTTAAATGAAGGTCGTGGTTTTACATTAGAAAATAAATTATTGGTATAATGATATTCTACTAATCTTTAAGTTTAATACAAAAAAAAAATATGAATTTATGAATAATATAAAAAAAAAATTACAAAAGTATGAATATATAAAAATTTATGTATTAAAAAGTTGTTCATTTCTATATAATAAAAATGACTTTTATTAAACTTATATAAATATCATTTATTATATATTTAATAAGAATAATAAAATAAGTAAAAAATAAAAAAAAAAATGACATTAAACTTTATGTAATCTTTAAGTGCTAATATAAGAAAACAATTTATAAATGCTATTGGAGAAGTGCATTTAAATGGAGTTAAAAAATATTAATAGAACAGATAGTATAAAGATTATTATTCTTAAAAGTTATTATTATCTAATAAACAATAGATGTTAAATAAATTGTATATTTAATTTTAACACTATTCTTTTTTGATATTAATTATAATATAAATAATAAAGTTTTTATTACACTTTATAAATATATTATAAATAAACATCACATTACATTAATTTTTAAATAAATTTAATTTATCGTACTTAACAATGTTTTGTTTTATTAATATAGAACATATCTAACAGTTTTAAATATCTTATTTTAAAAATAATATATTAAACATTTATTATATATAATAAATGGCATATCCAATTATTAATATTTTAAAAATGCATAATATTATTCTTTAATCTTATCATATAAAGATTATTAATATTATACATTTTAGCTTTTACAAAAAAAAAAAAATAATTTAATAAAATATTTAATATCTTGTGATATTAAATTATTTTATGAAAAAAGGAAAAAAATTTTTTAATAAAAGTAAAAATTATATCTGTTAAAATATATTTACCATAATTTATCTTAACATCTGGTATAAATATAATAAAATTATTTGGAAATAATATAATGCAAAATATATTTCAAGTATTGTTGTGATATATAACAACTCAAATGTGACATTATGTATAGGGTCTTTCAAAAATATACTACTCTTTTATATATCTCAACTTCAAGAAAAACTATTAATATGGGGTACCGCCATTATGTTAAGAAATTAATTTAACCTTAAATAATATATATATACGATAAAATATTTAAATTTTTTTTTTGTTATTTATAAAGACAATACATATATATATTTTGTTCATACTTAATTTAATCATTTATTTAAATTTATTTAATGAAATTTAATGCAAAAGAAGAAAAAAAAATTTATATTATAAAAATTCATCATGTAACTTCTTTTAAAATTAAATATAAGTTGTTTTCTATAACTTTTTATTAGAATAATTTAATAAAAGTCAATAGATTATTTTAAAATTAACAATTGTTTAAATAATATAAGTGACAATTTAACTCTATTTCTTTTTATTGCTTTTCTGTGTATTTTAATAATATCAAATTTGTAATAAAGTTAATTGAAATGATTTAAATTTGGTAAAAAGTAATTATTTTAAGTGATTATATTGTTTCATTTAATTTATATTTATATATATATATATTTGAGATATCATAAAATAAATTATATATATATTCAATAATAATTAAGACTATTTTAATATATTAAAAAAAGATATATAAAAATAATGAAAGTGATATTGTATAAAAAAAATTTTTATTATTTAAAAGATAATAATACTTTTATATTCTTAATTTTTTTTAAACATAACTTTAGCTTAATATATAAATATATAGAAGGGAAAGACATAATTATAAAATAAAAATTAAAAAAAAAAAGTATTAAAGTATTATATATATAATTATATTGAAAAATTAAATTTTTATACATTTATTATTCAATCATTAAAATAAAAATAAGATTGATTATAGAATGTAAATATATTAAAATGAATTGAAAATGTTATGTTCAGGTAGTTGATAATTTTACTTTTATTTTATAATAATTAATCAAATGCCATTGTTAAATGACAAATCATACAATCCGCTTGTTTGAGGACCCGTAAGGTGATTTATAGTTGGTGATTGCGAATTGTTAGATGGTACATTTAAATCAAATTGAGATGAAGAATCATAGTCATTTGGTGAAAATGAAATGTTATGTTGCTGTTGTTGTTGTTGATGTATCGCACTATTTATGGATGTGGCATTTGATAAAGAATGTAATTGTGGACAATATTTAACATGATTACTTGTTTTTGTTGTTAAATAATTAACAACATCATCATATGATCTTCCAAATGATGTTATTAAATGAAGAAGTTCTTGTTCAAATGATCCATCATGATTAATATTATTATTACATGAATTAATTTTATTCCTCATAAGTTCCATTTGATCATTATATGATACTGAAGGTGCCATTTGTAATGACATTGATGGTGATAAGTCATGATTTCTTGACATTTGATTATAACTGAGATTTGGATGAGATATTGTATTTTCTAATACATTCATTGTTTGATGTCTTTGGGATAAATTATTTTGTTCAAAAGGTAAATTTATTACCTGATGACTAATACTATTATCATTTGTATTACGAAATGACAATTGTATATTATTTTGCTTTATTAAATCATCATGAATTTGCTTAAAAAAAATTATCAATAAACGTATGATAAAAATAATTTCTAACCTGATTATATGAATCATAATGTGGGGAATCATATGAATTTGCATAATTTGGAATACTTCTACAGGCAACAACTGTAATACGAAGATTTGTAAATCTAAATATTTATTATTTTAATAAAATATAGTAAAAAAAAAAAAAACCTACTCTACAGTATTTGTTAAGTTTGTATTTCCTGATCTTATAACATTTGATGAAATTGTTTTTGTACTATTTTTATAACTATATTCACTTTTTAAATCTATTTTCAATAAATCAAGAACCTCTCCAATTTCAATAACATTTTTAAATGCAGAATAGACATTTTTAATATTTTCAGAAACAACAATATCTTTGAAATAATCTATCAAACTTTTACTTTGTAATTTCTTTAAATCTAATGGTTCTAAATATACAATATGATTGTTATTTTTAATGACAAAACATATACATGCACTAATTACAAATGATATATGTATCAGTATAATCGAATTATATGATTCAATCATTTGTTCAATTTCTCCAAAATCTAAAAAACCATATATAACACCATTTTCCCATAAAGTTTTAACTTCCGTTTTATTATCATTAAATAGATGTAATAATTCTAACATACCACGCCATATACTAAATCTATATGATTTATCTGATGAATCACTATGTAAATGTGGACAAAGAACATTTTTAAATGTTATTAATTCTTGTGATAAATGTGGATAATTTATTTTTGAATCTTTACACTCTTTACATTTCATTTTTCCTCTAAAAACGTTAAAATCTCTATCTAATAATGTTCTTTTACATTCTGCATTAGATGAAAAATAGCGTGAATAAAGATTTTTAAATTGTTCTAAATTAACACCATTATCACACCAATTTAATATAAGACCATCACATGTATATGTTCCATATAACCAAAAACATGTTGCTGTATAACTACTCATCATTCTTTGAACCTGACAATCTTGATTTCTTCTTGTAGCAATTGTAAATGGTAATGATAATGTATGAACAGATAACATATGTCCTGAAGGACTATATAATTTTCCCATGATATGAAAATAAAATAAAGGCCGTTTACCTGTTTGAAGATTTGCTCTTGAATCAATTAATGCATCCTAAAAATTTTTTTTATAAAAAAGAAAAAATTTTTTTTAATTAAATTTACTTTTTGTCTTGTTGTACATAATAAATGTGGATATACAGCAGTCCATGTTTGATGTTTTGTATCAAATGTTGCTTTAATTGATATAATTTCTTTACTATTAACATCACTTTTTTTATGAGCTGTATTACCACCTTCTGCTGATGCTACAGCATTATTACGTTTAACACCTGTTGATGGTTTCATAGCTAATAAAGCTGCAGAACGAAAAACATTTAATGAAGTTATTGGATATTCAGCTAATTTACGTCTACGCATATCATTTTGTATTTGTTGTGCTACCTCTTCTGATACAATTTGTACATTAAATTCTTTAAACACAATACAATGAGCTAATGAATCAATACTAATTGGAAAAAGATTGTTTGTGACAAGAATTGGACTGGAATTTGCCTCATTACAAGCAATAGAATCAAGTAACAATTTATCTAATGTTATATAAATTGTTTTTAATATTTGAATAATTATATACATATTACTATTTTCCTGATGACATTCTATATCTGAATAAAAATTAAAATTTAACATACATTTAATTACAATTATTCCAAAAAAGTAAAATGTATTTGTATAAAATGAAGCTAATTCTTCTGTTACTTTTTTTTTTATTGTTGGATAAGATGAAATATTTAATACTTGTTTTTCTTTTAAATTTTTCCATGCTATTGAACAATATTCTTTTGAAAATTCTCTAAATCCTCCAAGAAGACGTATTGTAAGATTTTTAATTGTTAAAATAATATCATCATAACAATATCTATTATAATCTTTTTGAATACCATTTTTTTCAATATTTAAATATTTAAAAAAAAAATCATATAATTCATAATAAAAAACTTTAAATTTTGTAAAAGAGACATGTATTTTTTCTTCTATTGCTTTAGGCATAAACCATTCTGGTTTTATTGTTTTGTTTGCTAAATTTTTTAATGTTGAATCTAGTTGTTTTAAAATTTCGCTTCTTTTATACATAGGTAATAAATAATATGAATTATTTCCTTCTTCTGTATTAAATCCTTGTGATCGATTTAATATACCAATTGAATTCCATGCAATTAAATTCCATTCGTCATAATATTCTAATATATTTTCTTCACAATCTCCAGGTGTCATTACATTAATCGATGAATCAAATATATATTTAATCTTATAAAAATGTCTTAAAATATCTTCTATTTTATTATTATCACAGCCATATTGAGTTGAATTATTAATTTGTTGAGAATGAGATGTTTGATTGGTAAAACAATATGATGATGCTGGACTTGGTTGCCATTCAGAAAACTTAATTTAAATTAAATAAAAAAAAAAATTTTTTTTGACTTACTAATTCTGATAAACCAATATGAAGTGCTTCATTAGCTTCTTTAACTCCTACAGGCATATCAAATTTATTTTATATTTTTATATATATATATTTTTTTTTAAAATTATGTTATTTTATTTTTCTTAACTATAAACATTTATTAGTTAAAAATTTTAAATACCATAAGATGATTTGTAATATAATAAATATATCTGAATACAACTAAAATAAATAAAAAATATAAAGAAATATAATTTTAAACAAAAAAAAAAAAATGCTTATAAATTGTAAGAAAAAAAAACATATAATTAAGTATATAATATTTATTTATTAATAATACAGTAGAAATTATTTACATAAATGTTAAACATAAAGAATCTTTAAGTAGAAAAATGTCAAAAGGCATGAATTATATAAAATTTATGTATGAGCGAGAAAACTGATGTTTGAATACCTTAAATTTAAAATGATATTTCAATAGGTATATATTAAAAATGTGATTGAAGTAGTAATATAAATTACCATATTAAATTGAAGTTTTATAATTATTAAAATAAAGTATCGTGATGATACTTTAAAAATATCATGTTGTTATTAATCAATATTGATTAAAAGAGATTCAACGTTATTTTGTTATTTTTTAAATTTTTCTTCTCATCCATATTTTAGATAAAGAAAATTATCACTTATAGGTTTCTTTTTTCGTGATAAGAATATAGAAAGTACCAATTAACAATAATTTTTGTATATCTCTTATCAAATGTTATATTTTTGATAAACATCTATTAAGAAAAAATATTTTTAGCACGTTATTAAATCATTGTGTACATAACTTATAAGTCAATGTGTAATTATTTGTTTTATGTATATTAATTAAGAATATAAAAAATTTAAAATATAAATAATGAACTATTAAAGATTATATATATAAAATAATTTTTAACATTTAATATAAATAAAACAATAAAATATATGTTTAAAGTAACATAAATTAATATTGTAGTTTTTTTTTGACATATTGTAAATATTTTGATGTCTTTGTGATATGATAAAATACACATTTAAATGTTAATTTAATTAATATGTATAAAAAAATATATATATATAAAAATTTTATCATATTTTCTTGAGAATTTATAAATCATTTAAATTAAAAAATTTTAATATATAATAAAATGCAAAATCAAGGTGAAAAAAATTAAATGTTAAGTAATGCTTATAATAATAATGTGATAGAAAAAAAATATATATATGTTAATAAGAAATAGTTTAGAAAATCAAAAGATTTATAAATTCAAGTTAAATTAATTATTACATTTTATATTAGTGTAAATTACGAAATAAGATTGATCAGTAAAATCATATTATCTATAAAAGGTAATAAATCTTTGGCCTTTGTGTCTATTGATGATTTGCTATGTTAAAAATGTAATGATTATTTGCATATTATAAATTGCAAGGCACGTGTAATTTACAATAACAATATTAGATACATTATACCATAGTTTAAAATTATATTTCTAAAAATGTTAAAAATAAAAGTAATTTGATAATCGAATTAATATATAAAAAAAAAATTAACAAATATGTGTAAGATATACTATTAAATTGTTGTACTAAAAAGTATCATTTAATTATTATTTTAGTAAAAATAACAAATAATATTACTTAATAAATATTTTAAACTAAATATTAAACTTTAACTTGTCATTTGTTTATAAATTAAATTATTAAAAAAGATATATAAAGAATGTAAATAAATAATTAAATATACATATTATTACTTATATATTGTGTTAATTATACAGTCTTTAAAGCTAAATTCATCTATTAGAAAAATATTAAATAAATTATATTAATTAAAAAATAAGCTGAATAAAAAAGTACATAATAATGATAAAAATACAAAATACTGTTGTCATATAACAAATTAAATTTAAATGTTCATATTATAAATTAGATGTATTAAAATGTCATTGCTTTTTTTGGAAATTATAAAAGACATATTGTCCGCCTTTAATTGACTTTAATTTAATAAATTAATTTAATTATGCTTAGAATAAATCACTTCATACTAACTAATTATCATCTCTTTTAAAATAAATCTGTTAAACAGATATGTCTTACATATTTAAATTATTTTTTAATATGGCAGAAATAATTTTTTAAAAAAAAGTAAATATATATACTTTTAATATTTTTGTAAAAAAATAAAAACTACGTAATTATTTTTAGAGTTATTATGACTATTATTTTAAACAACATTTTTATAGTTTTAAATTATAAAATTAACTTTATTTATTTTAAAAAAAAAGATGACATGAAGAAAAAGAAAATTATTATAACTTTAATAAGTATTTTTTGATCATTGGCCGATTGTTTTTAAATTTAATATTCTTTATATAGATAACCTTTTATGTAAAATATTTAAAACTTACATTAAAAAAATTTGTTTAAATTTTACACAATCTTCTAAAATCATCTTAAATAACTCAATTACCATTTTAAAATGTTTATTGTTATTTACTAATTTTATTTTTTAACAAATTGAAAGATATATATAAAATAATTAATATTTATAAATGCATTGAATAACAAAACAACCAAGAACTGACAATGTTATCAAATAATTTTTTTTATATGATTTGAAACATCTTTATATTTCTTATTTTGTATTTTTAAATTTTATTTTTTCGATGACAACAAATATTGAATTTTTATAATTAACTGTTGTCATGGTTTTTTTTATATTAAAATAATACAAAGAATAATTTTCTAATTTAAAATTAACAATAAGAATTAAAAGGATGATTTATCATATAATAAATTATAAAATATCATGATAAAAAAAAATAAAATTAGAAGAGATATTTTTTAAAATATTTAGAAAATTCTGGACCTCGATTATTATATCTTAAAAGTAGTTATGTTTTACTTTACAATTTACCAAATTCTCTTGAATTAAAATTTTATTTTTAATAAACAAAGTGGTTATAAATAATTTATTTGGTGAATAAAATTTTTAAAAAAAAACTTAAAAATAACATTTTATAGTACTTAAATTTTACTACATTTGCTACATTTTCATTTAGTAACATTTTATTTTTTATTAATAAGAATAATTAGCAAATTTCTAAAAATATTTTTTTTTTATAAAATTGTCTTGTAAAAAAATTTGAAAAATAATTAAATTATTTTATATAACTTCTTAAAATCAAATTATTTTATCTATTACCTTTTCTTATTTTTTATAGCATATAGTATTAAATATAAATATTTATCAGACATTTGCTTACCATTAATCAACTTGATTGGTTAAGTTTTATTTTTGTTATATCTTTACAACATTTATAATTATAAAATTTAAGGGGGCTTAAAGGTAAAAATTATTTATTGTTATAATCTTGATGTCATTTTAATAAATTATTTTACACATTTTAAATCACTTATATGAATATATTTATTCTCTAAAGTGTTTATTTTTTTTATCATAAAGTAACAAAACAATTAAGATTATTTATTTTTTTTTTAACTTACACATTTTGATCAATAAAAAATTTTTTAGGTTATTGTTATAAATATTGTAAATCAATCAATTGAAACAATTTTTTATTAACTACTAAAATTATTATTAAATTACATTGATTTAAAGTTGTATTTACTTTCTTAACCTTTTAAATGTTTATTTATGCATTTTATTAACTTATATACATAGAATATTTAAACTTTGATAGTTTATAATTATTTTAAATCTTTTAAAAAAAATAAAACAACAGCCATTTAACTTTTTGTAAAGATTTTTTTTATGTATTATGATTATATATTTGAAGGTAATAGAATTCCTAGATTAAAAATTAAATTTAACTTTCTAAAAATCATTTGAAATTTTTCTACTTTGAACCACATATCATTATTTATAATATACAAATTATTATCTAACGAAAAAGATTGTATTGTATTATTTGACTTACTTTAAAATATATATAACTTATAATTAATATGGTTTATAGACATCATAAATATATGATAATATAATATTTTATATCTCATATCATCTTTTTTTAACAGTATTTTTATTATTTAAAATTTAAAATAAATGTTTTAAAGGTTGTTTTTATTTATGATAAAATATTTAAATCATATTCATTATTAAAATTATAATATATTTACTTATTTTGATTTTAAATTGATAAAATAAAATTTTCAAATTAATTTTTATAATTTAATATTAAATGTTTGTAGAATAGGTTGTTATTTAAATTTTTTTTTGCAGAAAAAGATATTACCTTGGTCATCATGCAATAAAAGTAAAGTTATATATTAAATTAGTTAATTTAACCTATATAATTACAATTAGTTATTATTTTTTATATGTTATTTTAATGAAAATTTATTTCCGTTTAACAGTAAAATGTCATCATCGTATTTGAATTTTTTTTCCTTATGATTATAAGTTTTAAAATCTATTTATAAAAAATAAATGGACAAAAAAAATATTTTTTAAATTGATTTTTGATTAGTTTTTTTTCATATATTTTTATCCTATATTAAGGAAGACAGCTGTATTGATTAATTTTTTGGTACAAAAATTTTATCCTTAAGAAATGTAATTTATCATAGAACTATAGTAAATTTTTATTAAATTTTAAAATATATATATAGAAATTAACATCATTAGTCTATGGAATTTTTTCTTAATTATTTTAAAAACATATGTAACCTTTTTTTGTACTATTTTATCAAAAATCAAAAGAAATTTTTAAAACAATTAAAAATCATTAAAAAAAAAATTGAATAATTTCCACACTAATATAGACAAATATTTAAGAAATTATTTTTACTACAATTAATATCAATTACCATTTTTTTTATTAATTTAAAGTACATAGTAGTTTTATTTTAACCAATTATTTCTACTTAACGCAAATGTTAATATATTAAGAATAATAAATAAAAATAAAATATTTAAAATATTTTTTAGAAAATAATTTTTTTTTACACACAAAAATTGTTTATTATATTAAAATAAAATTTAGTTTTATTAAGAAGCTTTAAAAATATTAAGTATTTGAAATTTTTATATTTCTTTCTGTATTTTATTAAGAAAAAATCATAGATTATAAGAATGTTTTGTTAAATGAAAGGTTAATCTAATAGTATTGTAACTTTTTATTGACATTGTAACGCCTTATAAATTTTAATAAATAGTAATGGAGAATAAAAATTTTTCATATACTAAAAAATAATTTTTTTATTAAAATAACATTGATAACTTTAAATGAATTAATGTTATTATAAAATATTTTCTTTTTATGTATCTATTTAGTCAGTAATTTATCTTCAAATTCAGTTCTTTGTTTTCTGCTTATAATTAAATCTGAAAGTACATGAAGATTTTAGTGCTATTTTTATATTAATACCACATAATTTTGTTATTATATTTTAAAATAAATAAATACACAAAAAACATTATTATCAAAAATTATATTATATCTGAGAATGATAATTAAGTTAATTTGGAAAGTATGCATTTTTAAAACTTTAATCTTTTTTGTTAATCAATTTGTATATTCATTAAAGTTAATTACAATACAAAAAAATTAAAATGTTCTTTTAATTATGTCTTTAATTGAATGAATAAAATATTTTATTAATTCTACATTGAAATAAAATAAATGAATGCAATGAACAAATAATAACACAATTACAATTGAAACAAATT
Source organism: Strongyloides ratti (assembly GCF_001040885.1). Taxonomy (NCBI): domain Eukaryota; kingdom Metazoa; phylum Nematoda; class Chromadorea; order Rhabditida; family Strongyloididae; genus Strongyloides; species Strongyloides ratti. Next base: position 131,070 of record NW_020171512.1, on the reverse strand, counting down.
AGGATATTAAAAAACAATATATACAAAGGAATATATATTAACACTTTAATTATTTATTATTAATTAAAAAAATTAAAAATGTTAAAGCTACGCTTTAAAATTAACTACAAAATACCAATTCTTTTTGTTTGATATATAAATTATTTTGTGCAAACTTAAAAATACCCCAATTACTGAAAAAAACATTTAAAATTTTGTTATATTATTAAAATAGATAAAGAAAAAAAGGAAGTTTATTAAAAGTGTGGAACTGCGCAAATGACAATAATCTATAACTAATTGAGTTATCAAATAAATTTAATATACACCTTACACAGTTTTTAAAAACTTAATTATTAATTGGAACAAAAATATTAATACAAATTTTTAAACTATAATAACAAAAAAATTTTAATTTAATATAAATGTTTTTTAATTGGAAATAAAAAAAATTTTACTAATTAAAGATGTTATGTACAAAAAAAAACAAACAAAATATGTATTAAAATAAAACTTTTTTTATAAGTTTATTTTTAATTACAATTGATAAAAAAATTTTAATAAAGTTTCAATGTTTAAAATGATTTCATTGGAAGTTTTTAAAAAAAAAACACTTAATTTTCATATAAAATAAAAAGATATAAATAAAAACATTACTTTGAATTTTTTTTTAAAAAAAATTAATGCCTCATTTTTTTAAAAATAGTTAAATGTATTTATATTATTAGGTAAATTTGCAGTGATATTTTACATAATAAGACCATTTTAGATATAAATAAATCCACCTATACAAATGTTTTATTTAACCTTTTTTTATACATTAAACATAGATTTATTAATAATAAAATACGTTCTAATTAAAACTATAATTATACTTACAAAAAATAGTTTAATATTAAATATAACCTTTAATTTATGAAAATAATCTTTTTTATTTAAAAATAGTTTAATGCATTTATATGTGTAAAACTACCAATAAATTTGTATCATTACTTAATAAATCTTATACATTTCAAGTTCAATTGTTTAAATGTAAATATAAAAATAACACTTAAATGTGTTATAAATAAGAATTTATTAGTGTCAAAATAAACTTTTTTTAGCATTAAAAACTAATGATAAAAATAGCATAAATGAACTTAATAAATAACTTCCTATTTAAATTATAAAATCTACAAATCGCAATTATTATATTAAAAATTTTCTCTTTGTAATTAATATATATATATAAGTATAAAAAAACTGTAAGTGAAATAAAAATAAAATTTCTCAAAAAAATTTCCTTATATTTTACAATAAAATAAATTTTTAAATGAGTAATTGTTTTAATGGTAAACCTACATGATTAAAAAAGTTTAATTTATTAAATATAGTATATTTAAAAAAAAAAGAAATTATTTTAAAAATAATTACATTAAAATATATAATTTCTATGAAATAAAATTAATTCTTAATTATTTAATGACGCAATTAAGTTTAAAAATATTTTATAATTTAAAAATATATGTTAAAATGGAAATGAATGAAACCATTTCCGTTTTAATAAAAAAAATTTGTTTTTAAAATTAATAACAAAAACAGATATTAATTTTAGAGAATTAAAAAATAAATAAACAATTGTCATCAATTTATATTGTTCCAAAAAAAAAATATTATTATCACTAATCAATATAAAAAAAATTATATTAATTAGAGTTTTTTTCTTACATTTTTTGTTGATTTGATATATTTTAACAATTTATTTAAAGTATATTGAAACATATTTTTCTGTTTCATACTTCAAATTCTATATAATTTCAAATTGTTTCTCTAAAAATACTCATAAAAAAGTAAAAAAAAATTTTTATATACTAAAAAAAAATATAAAAAATTTAATTATATTAAATTAAAAGTTACTTAATAAATAATTAAAAAAAAAGTTATGTTATAATAATGATGTTGTAAAGTCGGTAACTTTTTAAAATAAATACACTTTTTTTATTTATTTTCGTAATAGTTTAAAGATTTAAATTTTTCTATAAATATAGTAGGAAAATTTATCTTATTTCTTTAGTTAAAATATTTCTATAAAACAGTAGGAAAAACAAATAACTTTTTTGTATTATATATATTTATTTTTTATTAATATTATGATTTTGTTAGTGAATTATATTTATATATTTTGTAACATTTAATGATAAGATGTCGTGTTAAGTAATAAATGTTTATAGAGAAAATTAATCTAAAAACATTGATATTCATTTTTATATATTAAAATTAATTTTGATACATTTTTTAGTTATAATTATTTAAAATTAATATGAAAAAATTTTAGTAATTGAATATGTTATTATTCTATTTATTTTTAGTACATAAACTAATTTTTTTATCCATTAATAATTGATACATTTACTTATTATTTTTACCTAAAAAAAAGTTTAAATATTTATTTCGATATGAAAATAATCTTCAAATTTAATAATTTTTTCCAAAAAGCAAAACATTTTTTTTTGCTATTTAAAAATAAATTCCATGTTATCATTTTTTTATACTTTTTTAAGTAGATCGTTTTTATTTCCAAAAGTCTAGACAGTTCTAATTACATATATACTGTATCATTAGTATTTATAAAAGAAAATATTTTATAAATCATATATAACAACTTCTATTTATTTAGACCTCATTTGCAGAAATTGAAACAAAAAAAAAAGATGAAATACTGTTTTTATGTACTTATAATAATTGGTTTTTTGGGAAACATCTATTGTGAAAAGAATAAATTTGATATTAGTGAAAATTCAAAAAGTTGTATTATTGATGTACCAATTGTAAATTAAATTTTTAGTTTTTTTAGATTATAAATTTTAGGTTCAACAATTTAAAGGCGAATGTATAAAGTTAAGTTTTAATGTTTATGGATGCGCCGCTGGAGTACATCTTGATCCTTTTAACAGTGATTGTATGAAGTTTCAAACATAAAAAAATAAAAGCTCAAATGTCAATATATTTATGGCATAAAGTAATTCTTGAGCATCTTTTATTTACAAAAAGTAATTGTTTAATTTTGTTTTCAATATATTTAAAACAAAAACTTTTTGCTCAGGGCATGTTGCAATTTTTATTTCAAAGTATTTATATAATTTTATCAATTTTTAATAAGATTTTGTATAAACAATTTAATGTATCTTTTTAAATTGGATAATTTTTTATAAATCAATTTAAATAATAGTTGAAGTAAGCAACATGTTATAGTATCTTTTTTAAAATTTAAATTGATAATAATTTAAAAAATATATTTTAATAAAACAATATTTTTATAATTATATAAATATTATTGTAAATTCATTTGTTTTGGAAAATAAAATTAAAATTTATAAAACTTTATAAAGAATTTTTAATAAATTTATTAAAAAGAATCAAATACTCTAGATTATAGATTAAAAAAAGGCTAAAATTTCATTTTTTTAATATAATTATTATATAAATAATTTAATCTATCTTTTGAATAAATTAAACTACTGATTAATTAGAATTTTTAATTTTATAAATAAATTAATAATTAATTGACAGCAAAAAAATACTTTTTATTATCAGAAAATATAATCAATTAAAATTATTAAAAAAAAATTTAAACTAATATATATATAACTGAGTAAGTATATTTAAACATTAAATGCATATATAAACAGTTTATTATAAAACTTTTAAACATTTTTTTGAAAGTTAAACTTTATTTAAAAAATATTTTTTATTCTGTCAAATAACTTATGTCAAAAAAAATTATTTTTTACTTGTAAAAAAAAAACTTATAGCAAAAATAAATTATTTTGAAAAGTAAAATTTTTAATAACAAAAAATAACTTTTTTTTTCTAATAATAAATAACGAAAATCAAATATTTATTTTTTTTAAAAAAAAGGGTTATTATATTATGAATAAAATCAACTTTAAATATAAAATCTTATCAAACTATCATTTTTAATTTTTAGAAAATTTTTTAGAAAATTTTTATTTGATTAAGACTATATTAAACGATACTATTTCATTTAAAGAGTCAAAATCAAACAAATGATAAAAATACTTTACGAAATAAAAATTATTATTTAAATTCATAATAATATAAATAAATTTTAAATGTTAATTCTTTACACATAACATCAATCGTATTATTATATAATAATTACATATTATATAATAATAATAATAATATTGTAATATATATATTCTTATTTATAAAATATTTTTTATTTTTCTACAAATTTTTATTTAATTTTTCTTATCAATTTTTATCAATTTTCTTATCATACTACATTTTAAAATATCTTTTTAGTCCACTTCATCCAGCAACCTATAAAATATTGTGAAATATATTAAATATTAGTAAATAAAAATAATAATGAAAAAATTATGGTTACTACCAGTGCTTCATGTAACTTTTGCATGTTTAGCATTTTTTTCAGGATATATTATAATTGTAGCAAAAAATCTTGTCAGTCCATTATTACCATATATTAGGTATTAAATTTTTTTTTTTAAATAACAATCTAATATTTTTTAGTGATGGTGGAGCTTATCCACCAGAAAGTGGAGTTTTTGGACAATTTCTTAATATAGCAGCTGCAATTTGTAAGTAAAGTAGAATAAAAATTATTATTTTAACTGTTTTTTTAAAATTAATTATTATTTTTTTGAATAATAATTTTTTTTTAGTAGGAATAGTTGTCTATGTACGTTATCAACAATTAGAAATATTTTATAACTACAATAAAACTGAAGATTTATGGAAAAAATTTAATATTACATTACTTATTATAGGATGGTTATCATCGTTTGGTATGTCGATTGTTGCAAATTTTCAAGAATATTCTGTACCTATGATGCATATTATTGGTGCAATGTTAAGTTTTTTTGGTGGTATTTTGTATGTTTGGGGACACATTTTTTTAACAATTAAAAAAAAACCAAAATTAACACCTAAATGGTTATTCATTTTAAGAATAATATTAGGTATATTATCTTTAATATTTCTTATATTTCATCTAATTACTCAATGGACTTTTGTATTTGTTGAGAAAGATAGTAATGGATTATATCCAACATTACCATCTTTTGACAAATTTGAAGAATATCCTAAAGATTCTCCATTTTATGCACGACATTTAGTAACTACATTCTCAGAATGGATACTTGTATTATCATTAGAAGCTCATTTTTTTTCCTATTCATTTGAATTAAAAGATTTTATGGCAAATATAATTACAGTTGAATATAGAGGAATAACTACTAATACTAATGATCGTTTTGATATAAGGACAAACAAAATAATCAGAAGACAATCAGATATTTTTATTTCAAATGTATTAGAAAGTTTTTAAGTATTATATTACAAGATAATATTTGTTTAATTTTTAACATTAACTTAAAATAATGAAAATTCTATGATTTTTTCTATTAAATGATAAAAAAAGAAAAATGACAAATAGTATTTAAACATATATATCAGTGGAGCATCTATCTATATGATGAAACATTTTTTTAACTATTTCAATTCTTTTAACAAAATAAATATATTTTTTAATATAAAGTGAGACTTTCAAGAAATATAAAATATCATATATAATGGTTCTCAAATGGTTTAAATAACTTGAAATACGAAGTTATTATTCAAAAGAATTTTAAACATTGTTGCAAAAAATTTACTTAAAAAACATGTACAAAAGCAAAAGATGTTTTTGAATATTTTAATAAATATTTTATAAAAAATTTATATTTCTCCTAAAATATTTATAATATTTTTGAGAATGTTAGTTATATATTTTATATACCTAAATTATAAGAAAAAAATTTGATTTGCTAAATCATCTATCTTTTACTAAATTAGAATAAAATAATTTTTTAACAAAATAACATTGAGATGTTTGAATAAATTTGATAAAGAAAAAATATAATTTAATCAAGGTCTAATTTGCTGTATAAAAGTATTTACTATTTTTGCATTTGACAAACATTATAAACATTTTTAAATATTTTTAATTGTTCTATATAAAATTAATATTTTTTATAATAAGTATATCATTTTATTAAAAAGAATATAATTAGTAAATTGAAATTATATTAATTAAAAAGTATCAAATTGATTTTAATGTAAAAATGCAAGTAATTTATTATAAATGATCACAATTATATCTTACTATATAATTATTTATACTAATTATAAAAAAAAAAAAACAAAAAGATATAAAAAAAAACATGGTAAAATTTATATTATAACTTAAAACAAAAATACAATTAAAAATAAAAAATAAACTAATTAATTTGAAAATTTATTTACTGTAATTAGGTTTGTTAATTAAAAATTAAATTTTGAAACAATTTTTTGAAGTTTTCTTTTATATAAATAAAAAAATTAATTAACTTATAGTGAAAAATTAAAACAGTAACAAATATTTAAATCTATTAATTTTTTTCTTAATTATAAAAAGATATTTAAAAATTTATAAAATTAATAATGGCATTTTAAAAATATAGTAAAAATAGATTTACTCGCTTATAGAAATTTAACTAAGCTTCAATTTCAATTAATTGCGATTCTTTTGTTATAGATGATTCAGAAAGTAAATGTTCCATTTCTTTTGATAAAACAGCAACTGATGTTGGTTGTTTAAGAAGAACTCCATTAAGACGTATATTAGAATTATGTGTATTTGTTGGAATATTTCTATTATTTGGTGTTTGTGGTAAAAATCTTGTTGTTTGAATTGTTGTTGGTTGACGTCTATTTGTAAGTCCAAATCCTCTTGACATACCACGTATACGTTGGAAATTTCTACGACGTCTTTGACATGTTACACATGAAATTCTAATACTATTTAAACCAACAACATTATTTTTATATAATGGATTTGGCCAATTAGGACATTGTCCTTCACGAATTGAAAATGCTGTTGATGGAATAAATTGACAATGTTTTGTAGCAATATCAAATATAGCTACAGCACAATTAAATTCATGACATGTTCTAGCACATTGATCAACCGAAACAACAGCAGCAAAATGTGTAAATTGTGTTTGAAGATCTTGTGATGATGGAACTGATGTAAGATAGAAAATTGATGCACGACAAACACCTGTACGTAAATTTTGAGAATTTCTTGGATTAGGTTGTTGTGGAATGAATGGACGAGCTGGTCTTGAGGTAGAAGTAATTAATGACAATGTTGGGAATGTTTGTGGTTGTCTTGTTATAAATGGTCTTGGAGTAGTAATAATACGTTGTGGTGGTGGTGTTGAGAATCCAGTACGTGTTTGTAAAACGGGTTGTGGTCGTAAATTTTGACGGAATGTAAATTGTTGTTGTGGTAAAGGTTGTACAACATTTGGTCTAGGAGCAATTTGTGGTGGAATTGTTTGTTGAATTGGAATTTGTTGTGGTACAACTCTTGATGGAACAAATGATTGAGGAGCAATATTAACTGGATTAATTTGTGGTATTCTATTATTTTGGAAAGTTCTTAAAGTTGTTTGAGGAACAAATGTTGTAGTTCTTGGAGTAAATATTTTTCTTGTTGTAGTTGGTCGTCTAGTTGTAGTTGTAGTAGTAGTTGTAGTTGTTGTGGTAGGTTCTTCTTTATCAGTTCTATACAATTTTGGTATGAAAATTGGTGATTCTAAAAATTAAAAAAATAAAAAAATGTTTTTTTTTGTTTAATTAAACTAATTATTATTCTATATTTATTGTTTTTTTTTAATGTCATAATTTAAAATACCTTTTACTGGTTCAACAATCTCTTCGTCATATGCTCCAAATATGGTATTATCTTCATTAACTAAATATCATATTATAAAATCAACAAATTTAGAAACATTAAAACATACAATCACTTATATCATCAACAACTTGACTGGGTTGAACTTCATCAAGAATTGCTTTTTGTACACCATCTCTTGCTGCACCAATTTCTAAAAAAAATATTTATTACCATAAAATTTTTTTTAAAAAAATATACGTACTAAATAATCTTTTTTTTTCACCATCAATTTCAATTGCATTATTAGAAACAAATACAGGTGCTGCAAAAATTTTTGTTTGTGCTGGTTGAACACTAAATAAATTTTAAAAAAAAATTTATTTTTTTTAATTTATTAATTTACCTTAACTGTTGAGAAAAAATTTTGTGAGATAACAAAATTATTAAGAATACTGATGAAAAGATAGATTTCATTTTATCTATAATAATAATTAATAATTATACAACATTAAAAATATTTAAATATTCATATAAAATAAAATAAAATTTCAAAATTTCTTAATATCCTTTATTTTATAAAAGAAAACAGGATTTTTATTAATTTTTATATCTAAAAAGTTTAATTTGCTTATTTAATAGAATTTAAATAAAAGTTATGTGAAAAAAGTTTTTATACAAATAAAATCAAAATCTATTACTAAGAATAATAAAAAAATTAAAGAATTATATGAATAGAAACTCATTTTAATGATGAGTAGGTAACGATTGCCATAGTGTAACAAAAGTAAAATTACAATGATTAATTTAAGAAAAAGATATAGAAATACTAGTTTATATTTCAACGGTAAGTTAAAAATTACAATGTTTGAAAAATAATTAATGATACTTATTTATATAATTGATAATATCAAATGAAATAACTATAAGTGGCAGAAAAGAAACAATATTGGTTTTAAAAATGAAACTTTGAAGGCATCAATATAGCAATAATGAGAATTGCGCGAATATTGTCTTTAAAATAAAAATTTAGATATAATTGTGAACCGGTCTAAAAAGTTTTCAAAATATATTATAAAAGGAATGTAATAAATAAAATAGGAATAATACATTGCTTAAAAAATATTTAAATTCTTCTAGATAAAAGATATAAATTTAAATTTAAAAAAAAAAAATTTTTGTTATCTTTGAACTAATATCTTTTGATTTATATAAATGTATACATAATATTAATTTTAATCTTTTCACTAAATATTACATATATAAATTTTATATAATTAAAATAAGGAAATGGTAATAGATTTAATCATTCAAGAAAATTATTATTAGATCCAAGCAATAAAGAAAATTCAAATAGATAGTGGATAAACTAGTTAAAATATACCATTTCCTTTAGTGTTAGTTTACTGTCATTTTTAAGATAATTTATTTATAAAATCTGAAACATTTAACTTTTTATAAATTATAAAATTAACAATATTATAAAAATTTTTCTAATACCTCATATGTAATTATAAATTTCTTATTAATAAAATTAATGATTTATTAAAATAACAATAAGTAAAAGTTAGTATTTTAATTTATATATAATTTTGATGAGATTTAAAATTTTAACATTGAAATTTAGTAACAAGTTTAAGTTTATTCTCAATGTCATAATTATACCTACTGGTCACAACTATTAGAGCAAAAATCTTTTTAAGATTATTAATTACCTTAACGTGAATGTTAATTGTATGAAATTAAAATTTTTTCTATTAAATGTTTCAACATCTCATTAATATATTTATAAATATATATTTAAAATAAAAATATCAGTGTGAGTTTATATTTTATAGTATTTTAAATGACATTAAATATAAATGAATGTAAATAAAAACATAAAATTAAATTTAACAATAAAATAATATAAAAAAAAAGTTATTTTATATAATAATATTTAAAGGATCATATATTTTAAGTAATAAAAAGTTTGTCAAAGTCAAAATAGTTTTTTTACACTAGTTTTATTATATTTATATCAAAATTATATTACAACATAATTGAATAATTGAATAATTATTAATTAAATAGTTATAATATGTAGTTAATTATTTTTTTTTTTAATTAATACATTTAAAAAATAAATTACCTTAACATTTATTAAAGTGTTTGATCTCGTTATTAAGTATTTATAATTTGTATACTAATTCTTTTTATATTCTTAATTTAACATTTTTAAAAGAAATCATGATTAAATATATAAAAAAAACAATAAAATAAGGAAATATTACTTCCGGAATTATCTAGTCTTATTAAAGAACATCCCATTCAGCTATTTGTTACATGATTTAACTTTTTGTATTTTTTATATACATGTTCCGGATAATTATTATTTCTAGTCCTTAGAATTCTTTAAATATTAAAAAAAAAATATATAATAGTATTGTAAAAACCAACCGAAAATAGAATATTAGTTATCAACTGGTTAATGAAAAATGATATGATAATTACTTAATTGTTTGATTATTCTTCTTTAAAAGATTTTTTTTATAAAATAAACCGTATTCTTTTTTAATTTTAACTTGTTTAATATAAATGTTAAAATAAATTTTAAAAAGTAATCATTTAAAAGGAAGTTTGGCAAATCTTTATAAATGTCATAAACATTCTTAAAAAAAAATGCCGAAATGAAAATGGCAGCTGATTATAAAAATTGTACTTAAAGCATGCTTCAATGAATAAATAATTAAAAACGTTTAATTTATAAAAGTAAACAAATAATTTAGTATAAATTAATAATATTTTATAAATTTTATTTTTTATTTCTTCATATTTTATAAAATAATATTAAAATAAATTGTCTTTTATAATGGTATCAAAAGATTTAATACCTTTTGAAGTTGTAAAAAATTTAGAATTAAAACGTCCCTATTCTAGTGTTTTTTCTGACAAAGATACATTAATTGTTGATGTGGATGAACGTGAAGCGGCAAATGTAAGAGAAAGAAAAAGAATGTGTAGTATTAATGTTGCATTTATGGTAAATTTAATTTATAGTAATATATTTTATAAAATTTATTTAGGATCTAAAAAATTATATACCGACATTTCCTTTTGAAAAAAGATTATCAAAAATTGATACATTAAATTTGGCAATTGCATATATAAATATGCTCGAAGATGTTTTATCAAAAGATATAGATTCATATATATATCTTAAAGAATCTGTTGAACAGGCACGAAGAGGTCATTATAATGGAGTTATGTGGATCACATCAGATTTAGTTGCCCGTTTCAAATGGATAAACTGGAAAAAACTTGGTATTACACCAATAGAATAAATTTTTTATAATCTTTAAGTTTAAAAAAAAAATTTATTTATAAAAATATTGAAACCCGAATTATTAACTGTTTCCATTATCGCGACCTCTATTCCCAAATAATTCTTCAACTCCTGATAAAATTGTATTTAAACTTAATGGATCTTCAGGATTAGAACAACGTTGTCCTAATAAAGATTCTGTTTGCCGATAACCACATGAACATTGACAAATACCATAACGACATTCCGAAAAATTTGGGCATTGTTTGTCGGATATACATCGTTCTCCTAAAGATGATCTAGTCAAACAACGATCTCCTACTGCAATTTCTTCTAAACTACAAATTTTTTCACAAGTCGGAAAACGATCATCATTATTCTGGAAAAAAATAAAAATAAAATTTTTTTTTAAATGTAATTTATAATAAAGTATTTTATAACTTACAGGTTTATAACCTAATTTACAATCACAAACTCCTAAAATACATTGCATTGTAATTCCACCTTCACATTGTTGATCAATTTGGCAGGCATCTTCACGATGTGCCAAACTTACACAACGTCCATTAAGATATAATGGTGTTGGATTTCTACATGGTCTTGGACAACATAATGAACTTTTCCATCCTGGTTCTGATATTGTATAACAAAAATGAGTTAATGATCTACATTTTTCATTTTCAGAAACACCATTATCACATGATTGTGTTAAGTCAGGTTCTCCATAAGGGCATTTTAATTTACAACAATGACCAATATATGGACTTCCATATACTGAACATCTATATCCTGAAGGACAACTATCTGTTGAAGCAGCATTTTCAAGCATATCAATATCATTAATAAAAAGTCTTCTACAAGATTGTTTAGGTTTTTGTCCATCAGGACATACAGCAACACATTTTTTTCTTAAATTATCTCTAACTGTTCCAGGAGCACATTGACATATTCCACCTAAACATGCATTAAATGGATCAACACAATGATTATCTTTTTCACATTGTTGATTCCAATGAGCAACTCTAGTACATTCAACACCATACAATTGATATCCAGTGGGACATGCTTAAAAATATTAGAAAAAAAAATTATTAATTAGAAAACAAAAACATACCAACAACACATTTTCCATTAACAATACTACCACCCCAACATTCACATTTACCATCACGACATAATAATGGTGGTTTACAATCTCTTTGACATGAATCTCCTATTTTACTTGGAGCTATATAAAAACAAAGAATTTTTTTAATAAATTTACTAACTTACCAACACGGCAAACACGAGTTTGTTCATTAACATCATATTCTTCAAAATTTGTTGGACATGAACATCGACCATCACGACAAAAAGAATTGATTCCATAACATTCTTCATCAAATAAACATTGTTGTCCTATTAATTTTTCTATAATATATTATTAATATAATTAAAAATATTATCTCTTTATATTTTATTTATTTATTTTTTTTAACTTACGTGTACATGGTACGTCAAATGTACTTCCATAATATATTACATAAATTAAGATAAAAATTATTATTTTAAAAAATATAGAAACATTTGAGTGCAAAATCATGATAGACATTTAATTAATTTTATATTTATTCAATATATAAATTCTTTGACATACATTAAATGTTCAATTTTACTACAATATCATAATATGATAGTATATATAAAATGTTAAGGTTAGTTAGAAAAATTCTATTTGATCTATTTATAAAAGATGTCTTTTAAATAAGTATTATAATAATGTAATATATATAAGATAAAAGAAAAAAAAAGTGTTTTCATACTATATTAAGAAACTTTAAATAAGATAATTATTTAAAAATATTTATAAAAATAAAATAAATTATATTATTTTTAAGTTAAAATATAATATTAAATAGATAATTATAAGATAATTATATTTTTTTTCAAATTTATATAATATTCTTTAACTAATTTTAAATTAAAAAGATATATTTTTTTAAAATTTATCTAATTTATACATAGTATCTTTTTTATCTTGTTATTTTTTAATATCCTGTCTATTTTAGATATATATTACATATATAATTATATCATTTAATAAGATGATTCATAATTATATTTAGTATAAATATCTTTTAATAATTAATTTAACCTTGAATAGTTGTAATCCTATTTTGAAAATTTATCTCATCATTTAGAATATGTAAATAATTTTAATTATTCTATATTATAATGAAAAAATTAGTAAAAATAATTATAAAATTTGTTTATTAAATCAAATTAATGATTTAAGGTAATAAAAATAACAAAATAAACAAACATTAATATTTATTACTTAAAAATTGTGAAAATTCATTACTTATTTAGTTAAATGAAAAATTAGTATTAATAAAACCTCACAACAGCAAAGTATTGCGATATAAGTATTATGATAAGTCATTTAAATGAATTATAAAAATGGTAAAAATTATTATCATCAGTTATTAATTTATATTTTTTAATAAATAATTATGGAATTTTCCTTCTAACTTTGTCATTTTGTTTTTTTTTTTTTTATAATTCAGATGGATCATGTTTTTGAAGTTGCTCACCATAATCAGTTGCTTGTGATCCAACAAATGTATCATAATGTTGGATAATCTCTTCTGGTGAAAGTTTTCCATCCTTATTTTCATCAGCAATTCCAATTAAATGTTTTGCCTCAGCATCAGCATGATCAAAACCAATTGGCATAATCCAATCACGCATCTCATCACGATCTAATTTACCATCATTATTCTTATCACGATGTTCTTTGAAAAGTTCTCTTTCAGATTCAACCCATTCTGGTTCTTTACCATTTAATTCAGGATAATCTTCTGGTCTATACATATCACTAATATATTCATTAATATCAACAAATCCATCCTTATTTTTATCAATATCTTCAATAGTTTCTGTAACAACGACATCTCTCATTGATTCACAATCTTCAGGGTGCATAAAACATCCATACTCAGTTCTATCTAATTTTTCATCTGAATCATAATCAGCAACTTTCCATCTACGTTCATCTCTAGCAATCATTTTTTTATACTCATCAGATAAATCTTGTCCTTCACCTGTTGGATGTCCATAAACAATTTCTCTATAATCAGCCCATGACAATTTACCATCAGCTATCTTTTCAGCTTTATAATTTTTCCATGTACGTTCAACATCATTATTAACATATCTTTGTTGCATAAAATTAATATGATTTCTAAGTTCATCCTCTTCAACAAATCCATCACCATTACTATCCATTTTTGGAATAAGTAAAGCAAGTTTTTCTTTAGATTTTTCAGGTGTTAATTCATCAAATTCAGCAGCAGTATCCTTACCTAAGAAAGCTTCATGATCATATTGTTTATTATGTTCACTTCCATGTCCATGTTCTTTATCAGATAATGGATCAGTATGATGTTCAGCTAATGTAATACCAATAAGTAAAAGAGATATTAAAATTAAAAAACGCATTCTAAAATATATAATAAATTATAATATAATAATAACTTTATAAATTAATTTGATATTATAAAAGTCGTCAATTAAATTTATAAATAATAATACATATTTATACTTTAATTTTTAAAATAAATGTGTCAACTTTTTATTTATATATAAATAATATAAACAAACTTTGACATTTTATAACAAATAAAAATATTTTAAAATAATAACTTAATAAAATATAAAACTTATTTTATAAATTAAAATTTAATAGTAATACTAATATTTTAAAGATATAAATTAATATAAAAATTAATATATATATTTATAACTAAATATTTTTATTATTTTTTTATTTCTTATTAAATAAAATATTAATGGTACAAATGGTCAACAAAATATATATATAGTGTAATATGTCAATTATAAGAAACGTTTTTTCTTAAAAAGATGTTAAAAGATAAATACTATGATCACTATATAATAAAATTAAATAGATTATATATAGGGGTTGTTAAAAGTATTTTCGATCTCTAACAATACTGTTTTATCTTCTTTTAAGATATATCTTAAAATGATGAAAATATAAGTTAGTTGTGTGTAATAATTCTATGGATTTGGCTGTATTAAAAGCCACAGCTACTGCCATTTATTTTTTTTTTTCAACCTTAGCAATCTATACTAATATATAAATAATCTCCTCCTTCTTGATCTTAATAAAACATATACAAATAAATTATAGGTTCAAGAAATTTGTTTATGGCAAGTAAGTATATATGATGAAATTATTTATAGAAAAACTGTAACCTTAGAAACAACCTAATAAGATTGATTTAATGTTATTCAAGAATATTCGAGAATTATAATGAATTATAAAAAAAAAAAATTAATATATTTCTGGTGACGCTAATATTTCAAAGAAAAAAGACCAGATACAAATAATTAAACAACAGAGGCATATAAATAATATCAATCATTAAAGCCTTAACCTAATATTAATTAGAATAACTTTTTAAACTAAATTTATAATTTTTCTTCCAAATTGTTAATGACAAAATGTGTTATAACCTAATTTTATTTGTATAATAACAATAGGATAGATATCTTTTTTCAATTCAACACGTTGTATAAAAAGAAATATAAGTATTGTATTAAGTGCAAGTATTTAAAAGTAGTAAATTGATGAGTTGGAAGTATATGTTGTTAATTCAGACAAAATCTTAATGCATTTGTAAATTGATATTAGAAATAAAAAAAAAAAAGATTACATTTTTTTAAAGTTATTTATTAGATAAAAAAAAAGTAATCATTCTTTGTTTTCTTTTTTTTGTTATCCTAGTAATAATTAATAGAAAAAATTTATCAATCTTTACAACGAAATATTTTTTTATACCATTTAACATTAAAAAAATATTAAATGTCACAAAATCATTTTAAATTGAATTATGAAATATTTCTTCTTTTAAAACATGTAATTTGAATGACTCAAAATGATACATAATTTATAAAATTTTATAAAGAAATCGTTTAACAATTTTTTAAAAAAAATATTTAGATTTAATTACAAACAAAACAGATTCACACAAAATGTTTAATGTTATCAAAAAATTTTTCAAAATAATAAATCAATAGATAAAATTTTACTATATTAATAATTCAAAAAAAAAGTTTTTTTAAAAAAAGAAAAAATAAGTATTTTAAACATGTCATATTAAAGAATAATGAATCATTTATTTGTATATGATTTATACATTACATTTATTATTTTTTGCTATATTTTAAAAAAAATCTATATCATATTGCATTAAAACAAAATGACATTAATATTTTAGTAAGTTTTATGCAATTCTTTTTACTAACACTTTTTAATCTTTATAAATAGATTAAGTTAGTTAAGTAAACTTATAAAATGATTTATAATAAAAACTATTGAATTATTTTCAAATCATACTTGATTTTTTTTGTCTTTCATTATATATATATGATAAAATTTATATTTTTCTATATTTTTTTAAAATAATTTTTAAAATCATATAAACATGTAAAGTGATAATAAAATCAACAAAAAAAAAAGTTGCTTTTTATAAATGATATTATTTATTCTTAGATAACATTTTTATTCATAAATATTTGACAAGTATTTAATAAAAAAATTATTTATTTTTAAAAATTAGTAGTATAAACTACAAAAAAAAATATGAACATAGTTTTTGTTTATTTAAAAATGTTAGTATCTATGATAATATTTAAACATTTATTATTAAAACGATAACAATATTTTTTTCTAAAATATAATTGTATGTTTCCTTACAATTAAAAAAAATAGCCTGTATAAGACAATTGTAATTTAAATATATTTATATATATATGCATATACTTGAAGATATAAGATAAATATGTGAATTGCAAGAATAGTTTATAAATATAAATGAAAAAAATAAGCTTTAAGATAGTGAGCTTTATTATATACAATAAAATGAATAAGTATGTTAGTTAGTTATCCTTAATACCTTTTTTTACCCTTTATATAAGTATTCTTTTAACCATATATTAGTTATTTTAAATGTATTTTATTTTTACAATTATAAATATATATTTCAAATTAATATAAATATATTTTTTTTATGAAACATTTCAATTTTTAAAAGAAATTTATAGTATTTTTAATACTAGTTAGAAAGACATTTATAGTACACCTTATCATTAACACTTGTTAAAGTAAAATATTTAATTGAATATTATAATGCATCGATTAGTTAATTATAAATGAAACCTTTGATAGTATTAAATTGAGTTCTTTAAGATAAGGAAAACATTAATCTTTAAAATAATTAAAAAATTTATAAAACATCTTAATATAGAAAACATATTATAAATGTCCTTTACTAGAAAAATACTATTTAAAATTCAAATCATTATTATATTAAAATTTCATATATATTAACTAGTCAAATGTAGAAAATTTATCATTTAAGAAATGTTTTTTTCTAAGATAATTTTGTATTTTGCATAACTTTTTTTTTTTTGACTATACAATTGTCTTTAGTTATTTATTTAAAACTTTTCATATTAATGTTAAATAAACAATCATACATTTACTATTAATTCTGAAAAATTATTTGCTTAAATATAAATTTTATTTATACTATTATATTGATAATATTATTTATAAAGAAAATTTTTTTTTTTAATAAAACAAAACTATTATATTTTGGTAAAAGTTTGCTTCCAACAATTCAATGCCAATATTAGGTCTTAAAACGAAGAAGCATAAATTTAACTTTTTATTATTGGTATAATGAAAAGTAACATTTAAAAGTTAATTGCATGTATCCGCCATCATAATCTTTTTATATTACATGAATCATAGGTTAAACAGAAATATGTTGATGTAATTATTTTTATTTAAATTACTAGTATATTAATTTTAATTATTATTAATTTATTTATAAATATTATTAAATTTCTGGAAATTTTAAATAATGTTTACTTTAATACTATATGATTCATGTAATTCACTTTATAAGCATATTATAAAGAGATTTAAAATTATTAGTTGTAATTACAAAATTGTTATTGTACAATAGGTAATCTCTAATTATTAAGGCTAAATATAATGTATTTATATTAATGAAAAATAAAAATTTTTATGATAGATAAAATGGAATTTTAAACAATTTGACACATTGTCAATTTTGTTAGTTAATGTTTGATACCCAATATAATAGTTGTTAAATAAATATATATGATGTCTTTTTGTAAAAATTTTTGAGTTAAAATATTTTATAAAATTTTTATCACAATAAATTATTTATTATATAAAAATCAATTATAAATATAAATTTTTTTTTATCTAGAAAAATGTTATATATTTCATATAAAAAATATTATTATTTTAAAAATTCTTTTAATTTATTTTATAATTTTTAGAATACTTATTTAATAAAAAAAAATAGTAACTAAATATTTTTATTAAAAAAGACCAACAAAAAAAATTATAAAAAGATAAGCGCAAACTTTTGTCATTATTGTCAATAAAATTAAAAATAATGCTCGTATGTATGTATATATTCCATTTAAAGTTTTAAAATGTTATTATACTATAAAAATATTTTATTATATAGTTTTATACTGAAGAAATAAATATGAATAACCGAAAAAAGTTTTTTATTATTGTCTATTCTTTTGTAAAATATATGTATATATTAGAAAGTTTAAAAACAAAATTTTTTTTTTTTTAAATATAAATTATACCGATTTGTTAAATTTTAAATTATTTTTTAATTGATTTATTTAAAAGATCGATTATGATTTCTTTTATAATGTTTTCATTCTTTATTTTGTTTAGCTATCTTAGTAGAGTATTTATTTTGTTTGTTTTTACTACTTTAGTTATATCACTGTTACTTTATTAATAATTAGTCAAAAGATAAGAGAATTTATGTTTTAGTTAATTTTCATTTTCTTTAGTTAATGGTAATCTCTATTTTACATTAATGCTAAGTTGATACCAATTGACAAAATCATTTTGAAAATATAATTATCTTTTATCTTCTTCAATAAGATTA
The DNA here is from genome assembly GCF_001040885.1 of Strongyloides ratti. Lineage (NCBI taxonomy): Eukaryota > Metazoa > Nematoda > Chromadorea > Rhabditida > Strongyloididae > Strongyloides > Strongyloides ratti. The sequence goes on along the minus strand of NW_020171512.1, from coordinate 112,043 downwards.
TGGGAAAGCAACATTACATCACATCTAAATAATCTTCCGGTCAATTTTCAATATATTTGATTTTATATATTTAACTTAATCTTAAAATATTTTTAATGTTTTTCTTAGAATCGTTTTGTACTTAAAATATCAGTATTAAACATTCCAATTAATATACATTTTTAGAATAATTTAATGTTCAAATAATTGAAAATTATTACACTTAATTAAAATAAATTTTAATTATACTATTACTAGTTATAATTAAATATTTTTAAAGTAAAAAATTAAAAATTTATTACTAAAAATAAAGCAAAAATATTTTATTTATTGTAATATAACTATTATTGAAAGTGTTGTATCTTTGATATATTATATATATATATATATTTTTTTTTTTTGTTACAAAAATAAATTTTATATATTTCAAATTTATTTTTGAGTAGTCATTTATACTCAAGTGATTTTAAGGTAAGAATAATGATTACAAATATTTGATAAAATTATTAGTCATTTTATGACTTCATTCTATGACAAAGAACTTTAATGTAATTTAAAATGAGACCATATAAAAATAATGTTTGTATTTTAAAAATTTTTAGATTGCAAAATTTTATTCAATCATCATAAAAATATTTATCAATGTTTCACTGGTCGCATTCATCCGATATTACAAAAGACATATCAATGATTCCTGTAATAACATATCAGGGATCATTGTCACATATATATACAAATTTTTTGGATTTTTTTTATATAGCATCTGCTTTATTTGTTTCAGGATTATGGTTATTACATATACTATCATATAAATATGGGTATGTTTATTAATAAAAATTTATTTATTTATTTATTTATTATTCTAGTAAATATCGTTTACATAAAAATTCAGAAAATTTAAAATCATATCCAGGTGTTTCAATTATAAAACCATTAGTTGGTAAAGATAATAATTTAAAAACAAATTTAGAAACATTTTTTTTATTAAATTATCCAACATATGAATTATTATTTTGTTTAAATTCAACTGAGGATGATGCTTATAATATTGTAGTTGATTTATGTAAAAAATATTCAAATATTAATACAAAAATATTTCTTGGTGGTGAAAATGTTGGTTTAAATCCTAAAATAAATAATATGATGCCAGCATATAAATTTGCAAATTATTCACTTGTTTTAATTAGTGATTCTGGTATATATATGAAAAAAAATGCTTTAACAGATATGGTTGCATGTATGAAAAAAAATATAGCATTAGTTACGCAACAACCTTATTGTAAAGATCGTTCCGGTTTTGCTGCAGCTTTTGAAAAAGTAAGTAAACAAAATATTATTATATTATATAATCTCATTAGGTATATTTTGGAACTGGTCACGCTAGAATTTACCTTGCTGGAAATTGTCTACAATTTACATGTTCAACTGGAATGTCATCATTAATGCGCAAAGATGTCTTAGATGAATGTGGTGGTATTCAAGCATTTGCTCAATATCTTGCAGAAGATTATTTTTTTGGAATAGCTTTAGCAAAAAAAGGTTGGAAATCATGCATATCACATATGCCAGCATTACAAAATTCATCTCCTGATGGTATAAAAAGTTTTAATAATAGAATTTGTAGGTGGATTAAATTAAGAGTAGCAATGTTACCACATACAATTATTTTGGAACCATTACAAGAATGTTTTGTATCTGGCCTTCTTGGAGCAGTTGCATATAATAAGTTATTTGGAATTAATCCAATATTCTTTTTTTTATGTCATATCACATACTGGTGCATTTGGGATTATCATTTATTATGTACAGTAGAAAATGGTATTCCAAGTTTTTCAATTTTCAAATTTATTATTCTTTGGTTATTGAGAGAATTTTTAGCATTTCCATTATTTTTTAAAGCTTTAATTGATCCCAAAATAGTTTGGAAAGCGGGTTATTTTAAATTGGCATGGGGAGGAAAAATTAAAAAATTATAAAAATAACTAACAATGTTTTGAATAATAATTCAACTAATATATAGAATATATATAACAAAAAATTAACATAATACTTAGTTTAACAACAACAAAAAAAATAATATAGTGTTATTTTATTATTGTTTAAATAGTAAGATAATTTTATAATTAACATTAAATTATTGTTAAAATATATAATATAAAAATTATTAATGATTTTCTTTTAATGCCTCTAATTCAGATACTCCATCATGTTCAATATTATTATTTTTTTTATTTTCCCATTCAACAATTTTTCTAATTGGTATTGTTATCATTCCTGAAAGAATCATAATGGAACCCATAATATACCATGAATAATCCATATTTCCCGTTATATCTGCTATAAAACCAGCAAATGGTGCACCTGATACTGCTGCGAATCCCATAAATAATAAAAGTATTCCAAATGCATTTGTTAATTTTTCAATACCATATAATTCTACACAAATAACTGAACGTAATGCTGAGAAACATGCAACACCAAGAGCAAAAGGTATTGTATAGATAACAAACATCCAATATTCACTTAAAAATGGTACAAAACATGTTGCTATACCACCAATAATTATTGAAATATTTGATATTTGAAGAGCATCAACAGATGGTTTATCTGCAATATAACCACATAATACACGAGCAATTGTATTAACTAAACCAAGATAAATAAGTAAATTATTTTTTTGTGATTCAGGAACACCTTTACTTAATGCTTGCCTTCCTAAATATATATATGGTACAAAAAAACAGAAAAATGTAAAAAATCCTGATAGAGCAAATATAATAAAACTAAATAATTTTAAAAGTGATGGATCAAGTATTTTTTTAACAGCTACTGAAACATTTTTTTTCCATGAAATATTACCAGATTCATCATATTCTTCACCATTTGATAATGCTAATGTACTTAACATTAAAACAGGTTTTTCTTCTAAATTACTTGTACTTTTACTTATATGTTTTTTTTTAATACTTCCTAAAATGTTAATAATTAATATTATAAAAATAAAAAAATTAATTACCATGAAGACTAGAAGATCTTTGTCGTATATTTTCCATTGATGTTGGAAGAAAAATATCTACTTTAGATAATGGTCTATTAAGTTCAATTACACTATCTCTTGTTGCAGATGCAGCAATATCATGTTGTGACCATGATCCTTGATTTTGTTTTTTTGATACATGTAATTCTAATGTTGATAAAAATGGACGTGAAGAATTAAAACTATTTGTAAAACTTCTTGATTTTTGTGAAAATCTTTCAAATTCTACACCTTCAGTAACATAGCTTGATTTACTTTTAGTTGTCAAATTATTTATATTACTTTCATCAGTATCTTTAATATCTAAATATTCTGTAGCAATTTTTGCAACTTTATTAACTTGTGCCTCTGTTGGTTTAAGTGGTTTATAAATAAAACCACAAATTGAAACAGAAAATGTAAAACAAGATGCAACACCAAGATATATTCTCCAATTATTATTACATAAATTTAATAATATAGGATTAATGTAACCAAAAAACATTGTTCCAATACCTGAACCACAAACAGTTATACCAGTTGCAAGTGCTCTATTATTGTCAAAATATGTAGAAACAATGACAATAGCTGTTAAAAACATAAAACCAAATCCTGAACCACTAATTAAACCAAATGTAATATATAATATAGGAAGTGATGGTACTAATGCTGATAATAAAAATCCAGCACTTGCTAATAATGCACCTATTACAACAACAACATGACATCCCAAATTATTTGCTAATGCTGATGCAACAGGACCAATAAGTAAATATGTTCCTTGAAGTATTGAGGTAACAAGAGCTGCAGAACTTTGACTGGTTTCAAATTCTTCTAACCATTTTGGAATTAATAGATCACCAATTGTAAAACCAACACCATCAACAATAATATTTGCGAAAAAAGCTCCTAATACAACAACCCATCCATATCCTCCATCTGGTGGTTTAAGAATTCCTTCATTTTCCAATTCTTCCTCTATCAGTTGATTATCTTTTAAATTTTTTTTTTTATTTTCTCGATCAGTTTTCATGATTTTTATCTGAAATTAAAACATTAAAAAAATGTTTAATTAAATAAAAATAATATCATTAAAATGTTAATGAATAATGTATGCTTTAAAATAAAATGTCATATTGACATCATTTTAATTAATCACTTCTTTTTGATAAATAAAAACTTAGAATAATAAAACTATTTTAAATGGAAAAGACATATTTATACATTCATCTGATAGATACATCATTTAGTTAACATTTGATCGTTTAAAACTTTGATGAAAAAATTATTGTAATGAAATGTAATTTATATTTTATTTTACAAAAAATGTTTATAAACTCGTAGAATGTTAAAAAAAAAAATTTTCATAATTTATGTTAAAATAATAATAATTATAAAGTTCAATCTACATTTAAAATGATATAATACATAAAATAAACATAAATTATTATTAAACAATAATTAAATTATATTTTTAAATTAAATATTTTCTTGAGATATCTAAAAACACATTATATCAATGTAATTTTTGTATGTCATAAATTTTTTATTCATTATAAAGAAGGTTGAAGTTACGTAAGATAAGGCATACCACTAAATTGTAAAAAAAAATTTTTTATCATTAGTATTTTAAACAATTTTATTATCTTTTAACTATAAAAAGATGTAAATTTTTAGAATTAATAGTGTAACTTTTATTTTAAAATTATATCTCTAAAACTATATGAATATAAAAATTTATCTATATAAAATAAGCATTTTAAGAAAAACTTTATCTTATAAAATAAAATTTTTTATTTTACTTGATATTTATAAAATTTATTCTAATAAAATGTTATAACATTTAGAAAAAAAATAATGCCATATGTAAATTTTTTTCTTAAAAAAAGTTGTTATTTTATTATATTTTTTAAATTAAATTATTTAAAAAGTATTATTAAATAATAAAAATTAAAAAAAAATATATATATATATATTAATAATAATAATATATATATAAAATATTTAAATCGGGTGATAGTCAAAATTTATATTATATTTTGACATACTCAAATTATTTGTTAATACTTTGTTAAATAACACTTTTTGCAAATCAATGAAAAATAAAGTATAGCACATTATCTTTTATTATTTTTGCACTAGTAAAACAATTGCCATCTAAAATTTAATGTTTATTGAAAGATCAAATGATATTAATTGTTTAAATTCATTTGAGTTTTAAAATTAAAGTTCTTATATAAGATTATATTATATTTATAAATAGAGGACTAAATAAAAATGATTTTCTAAAATATCAAATAACAAAATCATATAATTTGATATTAATATTATAAAAATATATAAATGAATGTGGTTACATTACTAATGGCATTTTAATAATATTATTTATTAATGAGTAAATAGACATTATTTTTTTTATCACCTGAGTTAATTTTATTAAAACAAAAAATTATTTATTTTTTTGCTTTTATTTTGATAAAAAAAATAATTATTTTACTATGTTTAATATCAATTTAAAATATTGTAAACAATAAAGAGGATAAGTATAAATTGTTTTTACCAAAATTACTTTAAAAAAACTGATAAGTGGTGAATAATTAAATAACAAAACTATTTTTGTTTTGCTTTTTTTAACTTTAATTTTATTTTAAATTAAACATTTTAAAATAATACTTTAAACTAAAAACTTTATTCATATGTGAAATCTTTTATTTTTATTTATAATGTTAAAAAAAATGGTTTTTTTTTTCATTAAACTTTGATATTATAACATTTTTAATATGTTTCAATTCATATAATAATAAATTGTGACTATTAATTTTTGAACATTGTATTTAATTATTAACGAAAATTATTTAAAAATTTTACTCAATATAGATATCTTCTGTTGGATGAGCAAATGCCATATATTCATCATAACTTCTTTTAAAAGCTCTACCAATTGCTTCCACAATTGGTTGTGTTGATTGATTTGATAAAAATACATGACAAGCAAATCTTGGTAATAATGGATGTTTGGTAATAAAACCAAAATATTTTAAATGTTTTGGGTGTGCCCCACAAAATGAGATATTTTGAAGAGAGAAAAAGAAATCAAATGTTGGACAACGAAAGAAATTTTTCTTTTTTTTATCAATAACATGAATTCCTCTTAATGATACTTCCATCAAAACAGTTTGTGGTACTAAAATTTCTTCCTTGTTTTGATAACATGACATTACCTAAATTAAAATAAAAAAGTAAATAATATTGTTTAAAATTAAGTAACATACTTTGTTTATTGCTTGAACAAGAACATCATTTCCTTTATGATGAGCAACTTCAATTGATGCTAACATTGTTAAATAAAATGTATCTCTATCTTCTTGTAATTGTTTTGCTGGATTACAATTTAAAGCACCCATACAAATTTCTTCAACTAAATCAATTTCACATATATGTGCTGATGGAAATATACCATGTTTTCCAGTACGAAGATTTGTACCAAAACACCAATGATCATCATATTCTCTTTCAACATGTATTGCATCACCAATTTCAAGTAATATTTCATCATCATGTCTTGGAATAAATATATTCTGAACACGATGAGTTGGATTTAAATTATCAATATTTGTACAACAACTTGAAACACCAGAACTATCATCATTATTTGTATGTATAACTTCTAAAAAAAAATATAAAAAAAAATTTTTAAATATAATAACTTACGTTTTACACTGCCTTGAGCATTTCCATTTAAACCATCTTCATAATAACTATCTTCAATAGTACAAGTTGATCGAATAATAGTTGATTCTATACCATAACATAACTGATGATCACCAGAATTTCTACCATTTAATGTATTTGCTTTAATATATGGATAACAAGGACTATGTTGCATTTGAGGTTCTATATGAACATCATAATCTAAACTAACGGGTTTATTAGTTGAATTTATTGATGAATGTCCTTGTTGTGGTATATGATTTGAGGGATTCATTAAAGAAGATATTGATGGTGGAAGAGGTTTTGCTATTCCTTCAATTAATGCAGCAATTTCAGCTTTTATTGGCAATGGTGGAAGTTTACGATGACTTCTATTAGATCCTGTATTATTATTTGTCTGCAATACCTGAGATAAACCAGGAATATCTAAAAAAAAAAAAAATAAAATAATAATAATATTTTATTAAATTTATATTTTAATCTATAAAGAATATCTTTTTTTCTATAAAACTTAAAAATATAAGATTAAATAATATAAAATGACGTTTGAAAGAAGGACAACATTTTCTCATTAAAATAAAAATAATTTAAAAAATATATATGCCATTTTTGTACATTAATATAATGAAAATATTATTTTGTATAATTAAATTAATATTTGTGTAATAAAATGTAAATGATAAATATTTAAATTATAATAGTATTTCTAAAAAAAGAAATTATCTTAACAAAATATTAAAATTAATTAAAAATTAAATTGATATTTTAAAATATAAATAAAATTTTATAAATACATTTTAATTAAAATGGTCTAAAAAGTTTTAGGCATAAAGTTATATTTTTGTTATTGTTTATATTATTGTGAATATTAGAAATAGAATGGTATAATAAACCAGTAGATGTTATCGAATGTCAAAAATTTTTATAGAAATGAATATTATTATTAAGAATAGAATAACAATTTTAATAATATTTTTTTTTATAAGAACAGTATTCATTTACTAATGTGATATTTTAAAATTATTTAAAGTAAAAAGAAAAAAAAATTTTTTTTTTCTATAATAATGAATAAATAAACTTTTTCAATACTTTATAATGAAAAAATAAATACATTTTTAAAATTATCTTATTTTTAAATATATATATATTTATATAATATAAATTTTATAGAAAAAAAAATTGTAAATAATATATCAATAGTAATTGAAAAAAATTTTGAACAAATAAAGTATTAATTTTTTATATTATTATCAAAATAAAATTTTATAGACTCAACATAATATTTTTATACATTACGCATCTCCAACCAATAATATCACTCTTCTTATACTTTAAATTTATACGCTTTGTCTATGTTAAGGATATAGAGGTTCAACATTACATAATGTTAAAACCAAAATTAGACAATTTTCTATGTATATTCTTTTATTTTATAACCTATGACTAGTTTCTTTTTTATTTCTTAAAGTTTATCTCTGACTATTGCCATTATTACTAAACATTGTACAATCACAATAATACTTTATCATTGAATTATTATGATAAAGAAAATGTAACAAAAAAAAAGAAACTATTCTTATAAGTAAATAAAAATTAGTTGGAAAATATTAAAGATTTAAAAAATAAAAATAGTAAAAATTAAAAAAAAATACATAAACAATTTTTAATAATACATATAATACCAACAAAAAAAAAAAGAAAATTAAACTAAAAAAAAGCATTAGAAAAATTACATTTTTGTTAAAAAAAAATAGTATTATTTACAAATTAGCTAAATAATACAAATGCAATAAAAAAATGAAATTTATTTTGTCAAAATAAGTCTTTATAATAATAAATAAATTAAAATAAACAATTTTTTTTTGTTATATTTACATTAACAATCTTTATTTAAAAGAAAATACATATATTTTGTGGCATTCTATTGAATTATCTACAATTTATCATAAGCATCATTTATAAAATCTTTACTTGTTTTGTAGGACATATAGTATAAACAGAGACAAATGTCACTATTTAATAATATACTATATGCAGTTGGATATGAAAATTAATTCTACTTTAGAACTTATGGCATTAAAAAATAGAAATAATAATTGCGTAAAATTTGTATAAATTTTCAAGTACAATTAGATTTAGTTTATGGTTTGTTAATTTATTATTTAATATGATATATATATGTATAGTTATATTTCAATTTTTGAAAAACTAAAGTATATTATTTTTATTTAAAAAAAAATTTAATTCTAAATAACAATTTTCTTTTAGAATACATAAAAGTATACATTTACTAATTAGGTATTATTTTAAAATTGAATAGAAAAATGTATTTCTTCTTTTATCTTGTATGATAAATATAAAAAAATACATACTCTAATAAAGACATTCTTTTATAAATGATATAAAATAGCATAATATAAAAATTTCAATTTTTTTTTAAAAGAAATATTATAAAACTTACTTTGTACCATATTTGAACTTAAATATTGTTGTGACATTGAATTACTAAATCTATTATTATTTATTTGAGTACTGTAGTAGTTATTTCCACCATCTTGATGATTGACATTAGGTCCAGAATTGTATTGTACAAAATCCCTAAAAAAAAAGTTTTTATATTTTTTTAAAAAATAAAAAATAATATTTTAATTTTAAATTTTTTTGTTTAAATATATTTTAATTAACTTACAACATATTTCTATTCCTATGAAAATTCAAACAGTAATAAATTTTTTTTTTACAAATACAGTCCATTAAATAAAAAAAAAAATAATTTAATTCAATTTCTTTTATCTTTTAAAAATTAAATAAATTTTCTTTAGATTTTAGATATAAAAACATTTATATATTTTTAATTACTTTATAAAAAAAAATTTTATAATGGTAGGAAAAAGATTTTTATAAAAATAACATTTAAAATAATATGCTTTTGTCAATTAAAAATAAATTTAAATAAAACGAAATTGAATTATATTATACAGGGTGCTCCAAGTATTTATGCGTATTTTAATATTTTCTAACTATTTATTCTTAATCAATGGTTAAGTATTATATATCATCTCAAAACCACATATATTACGGTTTTATACAGAAAAAAAAATATAAAGTATAAAAATTATTAATTTGTCATAAATTATGATTACTCAAAATATGGCATCATATATACTAAAAAATATTACCTAATACTACTAAGAATTATTAAAACTATCTAAACTAATAAGTATATAGTCAATACTTACTTGACAACTGAATCCAAACATAGTAAGAATAATGAAAATGAAAAGAAAACATATTAAATTTAATAATTTTTTATTATTTAAACTATTTTATAATTAAAATTTGATAATGCTAATGTATTTTAGTTTTAACATATTAAATATCCTTGTATTTAAATTATCCCACATTACTTGATCATAAAAACAAAAAAATTAATTTTTGTTTTATGCTTAATTTTTAATAAAAAAAAATTGTATTATATATCATTTTAGATGACATATAGTTTAATATAATCAGATAAAACTAAAAATTTTATAAATAAATTAAAATCTGTATACATGCTTATAATATCATGTATATATCTACATATATAACCATAAATATAAGTTTAATTGTTATATAAATTAGAACAAATTTATAAATATACATAAATATAAAATTAGGGTATTTAAAATTGTACCTTTTTTTTTACTCGTTCATAATTAAAAATTTTTCACTAATTTATCTTTAAAAAAGATGATTTAAATTATTTTTTTTTTTTTGCTAAAAAGAAAAAGTATATAAAAATTTTCAATTATTTTTGAATATTTATACTATACTCGTTTAAAGGATGATATAATGTAGATGGGTGAAGTACTCTAATTGAATGTGCTATCACTTACTCTCAATATAATTTTATTTTATACTTATTTATTGAAATGGTAAAATTGAAAACTAAATGAATATATTCAAATATACATTGAAAGGATTAGTGAAAATTTAAACTAAAATTTTTGACGTTATTAAACTTTTACCATGTTTAAAATAAATTTTAATTAAAAATTTAATAAAAAAAAAAATTTTTACTAAATATACAATATTATGAATAGAAATATTATATCAAATATTTTGTTATTTAAATTTATTCTATCAAGTTAGTTTATCAAAAAATTATTTTATCAAGTCATAAGGGAAAAAGTAGTTTTTATATAACTTCTAAAAAGAGAAAAAAGGTGAAGAATCCTTAAAAAATGTTACTATATTGTCAAAATTGTATATTTTATAAAATAAGATAAGACAACTTTTTCTACTTTAAAATATTTTGTTTTACAAAGAAGTGGCAAAAAAATTATAATGTAGAATATTTTCTTTTGAATCATAAATTAAATCTTTTCCATACTTATAATTTTATAATAAAAAACTTTTTTTTTTTTATTTTAAGAAAGTATATAGTTTTGTTTAAATAATAGACTATAAAAATCTTTATATAAAGTTACTATATATAAAGATTGTTTTTTATTTAATGGATAAAAGTTGAAATGTTTTTTATTATTTTTTAAATTTACCTTTTATATACGAGATCATCTTCAATTCTATAATTACTCATTGCACAGGAAGCTGTTGCAGCATGATTATCACCTTAAATATAAATAAATGGTTATTTTAAAGTTGTCAATAATAAAAAAAATAATATATATAAAATGTTAAATTTTAATTAATATTATAAAAAAATTCTGTTACTTACTTCTATTTGGAGTAGTTGGTATACATTCTATAAAATCTGGACGTTTTGGTAAAATACGCTTTCTTCCACTACTAATAGATGAAATTGAATTAATAGGTGTTAATGATGATCCATTTACTATGCAATTTGATGAAATATTGCTTTTACTATAAAATGACAATGAATTGGGAACAATATATTTATCACAATTTTGATTTTTACTTGTGATAAAATTATTTAAAGAATTACTATTTTGAGAATTATAGTTAACAAATACATTTTCATTTTTTGATAATGTTGATGAAGAATTAGTTGAAGGTGATTGATTATGATAAGAAGAACTAACACTTTCTTCCACAATATGTGATTTATTTTCAGTATCACATGAAGCCATTAAATGATTTTGTAATTCATCATTTGTAATATCATAATATTCTGATTCCTCATTTATTGAATCATAATAATTTTCTTTTGTTTGCATTCTATTTGATGGTACATTTTTATATGACTCAATAAAATTATCGTTTTTGAAATTGTCATAATTATTATTTGCTTTAACTTCATTTTCATTATTTACCTGTGTTTCTCTTAACCATAACATTTCATTTTTTATTTTATTATTTTCTTCATAAATATTTTTATTATTTATTCTTGTATTTTTTTCACTTGAAATATTTAAATTCTCAATGGAATTATTATCTTCACTAAAATATTTAAATTTTTTATAGTTATCATGGTTAGAAGACATATTTTCCTCAATTCTATCAATAATATTCTTTTTTAATTCAAAATTTTCAATCATTGAAATAGATATGGGAAGATGACATTTATTTAATTTATCCTTAGTTATCAAATTATTTTCATTTAATTTTTCATATGTCATATCTAAATTAAAATAATAAAATTTAAAAAAATATGTTTAAGTAAAATACCTGGTTTAGTATTTTTTTCTATTATTGTTGTGTCAAAATTATCTTCATATAAATTTAATAAATTACTATCAGACATTGACTTTGAAATTTTATTTTTAATAAATGATATGTTTCTTTCCATATTTTCAAAATATTTTGTATCTCCAAATTTTGTTAATTGTAAATCATCATCTTCATCATCATCAAAATCTTTGTAACTGTAAAGAGAATTACCAATAATATTTAATGCATTTTTTATTATTGATTGTCTTCTAAAAATAATAAATAATTTTAATATTAATTAATTAGACAATAAAATATTAATAATTACCTTATATTATTTTCTTTTTTATATTTACTTGACATTGATGAATAGATAGATGTATTAGTTGTATGATAAATATATTTATCATCTAATTCAGGTGCTGACCATCCATAGGAAGTAAGAGTAGGAGTATTTTGATAATCATATCCTTCTCCAAAATAATCAATGTTTGATGGAACCGACCAAACTTTATATAAATTTAAATTGTTAATTGTTGAGTTTGACTCTAAACAACATCTATTCATGTAAATATTTTTATTATCTTTTATTTCATCAACTTTGTTAAAATCTTTAATATATTTTTTATTTTCGATAATTTTATCACTTTTTTCCCCTTCACACACCTCTTCTTTCCTTTCAATATATTTATCTTCTTGTAATATTTCTATCTTATCATTAATATTTTTTGAAAAGGAAATTTCACAATTAGACTTATATATATTATCACAACAATAATTTTTTAAAATTGGTCTTGTATTTTCTTCATAATTGTTAATGACACAATTTTCAATTAAACAAATTTTATCCTTAGAATCACTACATTCATTATTTGTTTTGTCATTTTTTATAATTTTACTTCGTTGAATCTCCTTAAAGCATAATATTTATATAAATAAAATGGAATAATACTATTATATATTAAATAAACAAATATCTGAATAATATATTAGAAATTCTATAAAATTAAAAATATTTATTCTTTTAAAAGTATAAATCATGTATAGAATTATATGACAAAATATATATTTTTAAAAATAGAATTTATTTTAATTAAATTCTGAAGTACCTCTAAAGTTATATCATTAAAAAATTATTCTTAGAAAAAGAAGTCTATAAAGATTTTTAATACTTTAAGTATATTTTTTTTAAATCATTTAATAATCAATAAGAATAATTAAACTATAATTAAATATTATAAAAAATTTTAATGATGGAGATTAACATATATCCATTATATTATGTATTTTAAAAATAAAAATACTATTTTCTATCTACTTTTTTAAATTTATAATTCTAAGTTTACCATAACAGAAAAGGTATTTTTTATTATCTTATTTTCCATTTTATTATAATAGTATTTTTTTTATCTTACCATAAAATTAAATGCTGTTTGAGATTTTAATAATGGAAGTAGAGAACTCTTTTTTTCTTTGGTATTATATTCTCTAATTTGCGAAGAATTATACAATCCTGGAGTTGTTTTTGACTTTCTCAATGGTGCTAACACTTTGTGCATATACAAATCTTCATCACTGTCAGAACTTGTTTCCATCTCATCATCATTTTTTTTCTTTAAATGCTAAAAAAAATTCTATTATTACATCTGTTTTCAGTATAATTAAATAAAAAAAGTAATTTTTTTTTTTTATAAATAAATCAATGTTAAATATTAATATATAAACTTACATGAATTCTTTCCTGATTATATTTTTTTAAAAAATCCGAAAGTACTGCATTTGGAAGAGGATTCATATCATCTAAATTTTTATTATAATTGTTATGATATATACTAAAACTTGGAATTTTACTTGAAATATTATCTATTTCATATTCTAAAAGTTCTTTATCAGAATAACGTGAAGTTTCACTTTTAGTTGTAGTATATGTTTGTTGTGACTTTACCGAATATGGCAAATTTTTATACTTAACATCATCATTAACGATACAATTTTTATTACCTTCATCTTTATTTAATATAGGCAACTGGTTATAATTTAATGAGTATGAGCTATGCATCTAACTAAAAATTAATAAAAAAAAAAATTAATGAATAATGAATAAAAATGCATAAAGAATAAAGTATTAGAGGAATATTAAACATGTCAAGTAACTTTAAAATATAACAGCTTTTTATAAAATTTTGTTATAAAATGCTAGAGAAAATATCAATATAAATTTTTTGAAAGGAGAAATGTGTAGTTACATTATATACCTTCATATGGAGTTTTACATTACCAAAATTGTTAATGCAATTTAAAAGTTTATCACATTGAGACATAATAAAATACTTATTCAAAATAAAAATATTTATCTAATGAATAAACAAGAGAATAAAAAAATATAAAAAATAAATCATTTGTAAAACTATTAAAATGTCTACGAAAATAAATTGAAAAAAAAATTTTTATAATTAGTTAAAAACTTTTAAATGTTTCTTATATTTCATTAGTAACTAATAACAGAACATATCATTGCATTTATGTTAACAAAACATTAATAACAATTTTTACATCTCTAATAGTCTTAAAAATGGATAAAAGAAGCACTAAAAACTATAATGAGATTGTTAAACTTTAATATATGGTTGAATAGCTTAATAAATGAATATATACAAAATTATGATGAAACAAAGGATATTAACAAAAAAAAATATAAATTAAATTTAAAAAAAAAAGACTACTATATATAAATGATTTTAAAATTTTATATTAATGCATTTGAAGTATTTTTAAAAGACACGACAATTTCAAATATGGTTAAAAAAGATTATATTACAGAAACAATACATCATGTATAAAAAAAAATGTTAAATTTACTCTTATCAGATATATTAACTATTAAACAAAATATTTTTTTATATTACGGTAATTAAAAAAGAAAAAAATTTTTCTTTTTTTTTATCAAATTATAAGCACAATTGTAAAAAGGTAAAAAAAATAAATCTTATTATTGTATTAAAATAATTTAGAAATAATATAAATAAATATTTTATTTGAATTATTTAGCTAAAAAAAATAAATATATACATATATGGTAACTTTAATTTATGTGACGAATTTAGGGTAAAACAATAATAAATAAAATACAGAATCACAACATGTGGAGAAAAAAAATATATTTATGTATACTTTTGTTAATATAATGTTAGTAATACGTAAAAGATTGCATATTTAAATAATTTATAAATAAATATTATGTCGTATAAAATATATATATTAAACTGATACAAGTATTTAGATTGGCAAATAATATTTTATATATTGTGTGATTATGTAAAGCATAAAAAAATTTTAATTTAATAATTTTTAAGAATAGGATAAAATCTAATATTCATTGAAAGTATAAAAAAAATTTTTTAAAGATATATCTTGTAGATATTCATGGTTTAATGACACAGTCCCAAGATATAACTTTTGTTTCATATTTTCTGATAGAACCAACTAAGTTAACTCGATTATTTATTACTTATACTACAACTTGCCTTGCTTAAACTATCCTCTCCTTGACAAATATCAACAAGTGATAAAAGACATACTATATCTTACTACAACAATAAAATACTTTTCCGTTTCATGACGTATTGTTATATATAAAAATTTTTTTAACTTTTAATATTACAATATAGTTTATTTTAAATATATATATATATACTTTTGTTATTCCTCTTTTAATTCAAACAATTTTGTTAAAATTTGTTGATTCACTGTAAATAATTTATTACATATGTTAAACATTATTTTAAAAAAAATTTTTTTTTTATTTTTATTTTTATTGTATAAAGTTATGTTTTAAAACATATAGTATTTTAAACATGAAGTAACAATATAACTTTATGATATTGTATTTTTAATTTTCTGCTTTTAAATATAAGAAAATATAAATGATATATAATGCCATTTTTCTACAAAGAAGTTTATAATAGTTGTTTAGCTTAAACTAAAAAATAAATTTTAAAAATTAAAAAATTTTTAAAGAAGATATAATTTAAATATGAATATGTATTATAATTCGTTATTTGTATTTAGATAATTTTTTTTTATTACCATTATTAAAATGATTATCGAGAAAGGAAAAAAAAAATTGATATTAAATAGAAATAAATTTTAAAATATCAATATTCAAAATAATTATTCTTTATTTGACGAAATGTATATATATATATATATATATATATTTATTTGTTAAGTAGAAAGTAGTATTTTAAAAAAAAAAATTTCTTTAACATATATAAATTTTAACTTAAAAATATATATTATAAACCATTTTGTTGAAATAAATTATTTACCAAAGATAAGAAGAAATTTAGTTTATATATTTAATAACAAAAAATGTTTTATTTTATTTATTTATTTTTATATTTATTCAAATGAAATGGAAATTAATTTTTTTATTGAAGAATAATTTAAGTTATAGTGTTAAAAATTTCTTTTTTAATTTTATTAATTTAAAAAATAAACAAAAATTAATTGAATTTGATAAGTAACCTTTATTGACATTTTTAATAATTTATTCTTTATTAATAAAATAAAATTAATATTTATTTATATATTTTTAATTTAAAAATAATAAAAAAGTTGATTAAAAATAAAATTATATACATTTCTTTTGAAGATTACCTTACATTTCTAAAAGGAACTGAATCATAATTAGTAAATAAATATTTATACTTTAAAATTAAGAGATATAGAACGTCTTTCAACAGTTTTTTCTTAACAGTTGAATGGCAATCTACACCTATTAATAATAAAGGCTTCAAATAATATAATAAAAATATTTTAGAATAAATATTGCACTATAATTTCTTCTTATTCTAATAATATTGTTGTTTTATATAAAAATTTGTTAACAATCATTATATAGATAAGGAGGTTGGACATATATGTTTTTTAAAAAATCACATGATTTTAAATGAAAAAACGCCTGCTAGGTAAAAAGAAAAATTTGCACTTTTGACGAAAAGAAAAGAAGAATAAGTAAATAAAACTTTTCTCGGCAATATATAATAATAAAGATAAAAAATTTTAAAATTTATTAAATAACATTTAAAAAAAAAAATATTATTTGTAATATTTAATAGATGAAGGTATTATTATGAAAAAAAAAAACTTTATATTTATATAATTTCAAAGTACTAAAAATATAATTCTCTAGAACTATATAAAATATTAACACTTAATGTTAATAAAATTTATATTTTACAAACATAAAATTTTTTTAAATTTTCATATTAATAAGTATTGTTACCTTGAAAAATACTTTCTAAAAACTATTTTTTTTTATTTCTTAATAAAATATAACATTTTATGAACTAAATCTATTGAAAATAAAATTGTTTAATTTCTATTAATGATTACAATAAAGCTTTCAATCAATTGTATATAAAAAAAAATAACGATTGTTTTATGTGTCTAGGAAAAATTTTTTCTATTTTGAAAATATATTTATACTTTCACAAAAACTTCTTTTTCCATTTTTTGGTAGAATACAGGAAATAAATAAGTATAAGATCATAAATTTTATTTTAAAATATTTTTATTTTTTTATCAAAAAAATAAAATTGGTTATACAAAAAAAGTTATCAAATATCAACTTTAATTGGGAGTTGTTTACATGATGTAATAAAATGTTAAATAATAAATGCTAATAAATTAAGAATATGTAGTAAAAAATTTTGTAAAAATAATAGTTTTTTTTTCTTTATTTACCAGTTAATGATTTAAAAATTAATTATTAAACAGTTTTGGTATAAATGATGTTATAAAAAAAATCTTTACTCTTTTGGTATGATTCTTAAAATTTAATAAAACAGTATATTTTAATATTGATTGTATATTTTATGTTGTGTTAATTTAACAAAAAGTTATTTGGATAAAAAATATATTTATTTTATCAATACTTTGTTGTTTCTTATGATAAAAATTAACAAACATTATGAAAAGTATATAAAATAAAATGAATTTTTAATTATGTTTAAAAACAATTTAATATTCCTTCTGCTTATAATAAATTTTT
The DNA here is from genome assembly GCF_001040885.1 of Strongyloides ratti. Lineage (NCBI taxonomy): Eukaryota > Metazoa > Nematoda > Chromadorea > Rhabditida > Strongyloididae > Strongyloides > Strongyloides ratti. Next base: position 93,669 of record NW_020171512.1, on the reverse strand, counting down.
TTTTATTAATAATTTTTTTCATAAATATTTTCTAAAATAATACATTAATTAAAAAAGATTATCCATTTTATCATTTAAAAAAATAATTTTGTTTGTAAAAATATATTATAATAATTAATTAGTATTGATATTTTAAAAAAGTTTAATAAATATTTTGTCATTTCTTTATATCTATATTTTGGTATGTAAATAAAACAGAAAAAAAAAATTTGTTTTAAAAACAAAAATTAGTTATTAAACTAATAATACATGGTATACATGCAGAGGTATTCTAGTTTTATAATCTTTTATACAGTATATTTTATTAATAACTTTCTATCTCAATACATTATAAAATTTATCATTAAAATATAATAATTATGTTAATAAAGAATTTTTCTTCTATCCAAATTTGTAAAATGTTTGTCATCTCTACATTTCATTTAAAATGTATTTCTATTATTTTAAATATATTATTTTACAAATAAAAGGTATAAACTTTTAAAATAAATATTTGTTAAGAATATTTCAATGTCTATTTTTAACACATCATTACTATATAAAAAAGGTATTTTTTAAAAGTTCATTTCCTATACATATAATTACATATGGAAATAAAAACATCTGTTTAACAACAACTTTAAAAAAAAATAAATAATATTAAAAACTTTAGATTCTTTTTTGTATTTGCTTATGCCATTTATTATTACATCACCAAATGTATCTGAAGAAAAAAAGAAAGGTTATATAAAATTTTAAATGCTTTTTATTTAAAAATGTTTTATTTAGATGGTTTAATTTCTTTAAATTTATATTAATTGTGACCTTTTGCTTCAAAAATTATTTTGAAAGAAAAAATTTTTTTAAACATTTTATTATAGTAAATAAAAATGATTTTTTTTAAAAAAATTTAAATAAACGTTGTATTTGCTTTTAAAAACCATATATTATAATTTTTTTAAAGAAAGGAAGTATATCAATAAGTATATTGCTTTTAAAAATACTTTAATAAAATTAATAGTTCTTTCTAATCCCTACAATCATTTTTAAAGCTACTTATACATCAATAAATAAGGGCTATTTAAATCTTTTGTTTTTTTTTTTAGAAACTTTTCTTAAATCTATTTTTTTTTACTCCTTTACTATAGTTCATTTTAAATCAATGGTTAGGGAATTTGTTAAGCTGTTAAGAACATAAATTATGGTATGAAATATATAAATAAATAGAAATAAAAATAGAATATGCTGTAGATTTTTTAAGTATATATTTAAAAAAAAATTTATATAATAAAATAATTAACATTTCATATCTATAAACATACTAAATTTATTATTTTAAAAAAAGATTTTTGATAGTTTATAATTTGCAAAAATGATTCAATATTCTTAACAAAATATCTTCACATTTAAATATTAATGGCATATTGTATATTTTTATCACAAATATTGTTAGATACTAAACCAATATATTTTTCAAACATTTTCAGATTTAACTAATTTATAAACTTTTTGAATTAGCAATTGTTTACAATTATTAAAAACATAGTTTTTTTTTTGAATATAAAAGTGATTAATATCTTAAAGTAATATTTAAACTCTTTGCTAAAAATACACAACATTTAATTTTTTTTTTAATAAATATATTAACATTACAAATATTTGTTGATGTAAAAGTATTGCATTTGTTATAAAATATAACTTTTTTTTATTATTATTAAAAAATTTTAATTTAACTTTACAAATTATAAAATAAAGTTGCGTTATCAATGATATTTAGAAATTTATACTTTTTTTAAAAGAATACAAACTTCACAAAACAATTTACACTTTGAAAAGTGTTAATTGATTAAATAAATGATTATATTTTTAAATGTCTTATAGTGATATTAAAAAGTTTTTTTATTGGATTTGAATTATAACTATAATCATAGGATAATGTATAAAAGTGCTTTTTTAAATATAGAAATAATCAAAAGATAACGATAAGAGTACTAAGTATCGTGTTATACAATTTAAATATAGAATTATATAACAAAAAAGTCATAAGAAATAAACTTTATAATATAAATAATTAAATGGATAAAAAAAATTTTTTAAAAGACTTTCATTTTTATTGGACAACTTAAATTTGTAGAAATTTTTTCATAATTCAATATAATTTGAAATAACATCATTTTTTTTTAAATGTCAAGCTATATATTTTAAATTTTAAAAAATAACTTTTCAATTTCCCTTAAGAAGTTGTTTCCATATAATAAAGTTTGCAGGTCATCAGAAATTTCATATTTTACAATGTTATCTTGTCAATCAAGCTGCAACTAATAAATCTTTGTTGGTTATTTGAGCCTTCTTTTATAACAAATTAATGTTTTTTACTAAATATATAAATTTTATAAAATAGATCTTATCATTAAACAAAACATTTTTTAGATTAATAAATTTTCTTGTTTTTAATATCTATAATAGATGTAAAAGTTACTTGTTATGATATAATCTAAATAAATTTATTGGAATAATTTCAATATACAAATATGATGTTTCAAAAATTTAAACAATATTTATTCTATTGTTTTAAAATATTTTTATTCTTCTTATTTAAAAGTTAAAATTTTTACTTGCTAAGTATAATATTCTTTATGTCTTTTATACATTATAATTAAATAAAGTTTTTCATTTTTACATCTTTTTGAAAAGAATTAATTGAAAAAATGATTTTTATTATGATATGTATTGATTATTAAAATTAATAAAACAATTGTAACTATTCATCTTTTGTATTTTTATTAATATATTTTTAAGAACACTATAAAATTTTATTAGTTTTTTATAATTATCATATATAAAAAGTTTAGTAAATAAAAATTTCTTTTAAACAAGATTGATTCATTTTTAATATAAAATAATAAATTTTAAAAGTATTTTATTTTTTATATTAAAAATTTTTAAATCTTTTTATTTTCATAATTTTAAACTAGTCAAAAAATTTAATTATTTTTACAAATTTGTAATAAAAGTTGTTTAAAGATATAAAAGTAAATATTAATAAATAGATCAATAAAGTTTATATGTTTATACTTATTTTTTAACAATAAATGGGTTATATTAACTTTATTTTGTTTATTAAATAAGATAACATTGTTAAAAATGGATATATATAAAGTATATTTTAGTAGCTAATTTTACAAATCTGAAGATAAAAACAAGTAAGTAAGAATAATTTAGAAATATAGGAAAAAAGCAAATAATAAAAATTTTATTCTAAAATTTCAATTATACAAAATCGAGTATTTGTTATGCTAACTTTTATCAATTTTTCAATTATTTTCCAAAATTTAAAAGATAAAAAGTTTCAATGTAAGAAATCTTTTATTATTGTTAGTGGACCAATGGTGATATTTAATGTATTTTCTCATAGAAAAAAACATCCATTACTCAGTTATCAATTTTATTTGTATAACCAACTTTTTCAATTATTTCTGATGCCATATACTAGATTGTTTTTATAAACCGCTACGTACCGTATTCTTGATACAAAACAAGTTTACAACTTAAAATCAGATAACTTTACGATTGTATCATTTTATAGAAAAATATTTCCAGGTCTGATGTCTTTGTGATTTATTTTGTGTTGATGACAAAATTCCACATAATTAACATTTTGAGTAAATATTTGGAAGAAAATCAATAGCACGGATTATGTTATAAACATATCATTTTCGTATAATTCTCATTTAAACGACAGAAACTTTAAAATGTATAATATAATAATTTCAAGTAACATAATCCAAAAACAAAATAACATTTTCTTTCTTTATACAACAAAAATTTCATTTTAACGTTGTGAAGATGATTCAAATGGTTTTGAAAATTTTTTTTATTCTAAACAAGCATTAGTTTTTTTTAAAATGATTTATTTTTTGTGAAAAACTTTTATGTCAAAAAAAATACAGGGATTTGATGAGGTATAATATATACCTATTCAAAACTTTCTTTTTAAAATTGTTAACTAATTTAAGATTTTCATTCGACAACCAAATAAAATATAAAAAGTAATTATAATATATCTACAGTTAAATTGAATATTTCTCTTTTATTTTTTAAAATTAATAAAACTATTTCCAAAACAGTCTACCGAAAGATATAAGTTAAAATTCTTATATTTATATGTTATTTTAATACTAGAGCAAATATACAATAAATATTTCAATACCTTAGTTTATATTTTCTAAAATTACCTTATCAAACAATTACATTGTTATAGATAAATTTCTTAGTTTATTAAAGTAAACTTTTTTTCCTGTTTTTGATCATTAAATGAACTTTTGAAGTACGCACATTTTATTTTTCCTATTTAAAAAAAATATAGAAAAGGTATGTTTAAATAATGAAAGTAAATATTTTATATTATTATAATAAAAATAACAGAATTGGAGATTTTTTTTTTGTATATTCAATAATTAAAAGTATACAAGTTTTGAAAAAGTTTTAAAAATAAATGATGCATAAATTTATGTATATTTTTGTAAGAAATGTTCTTAATTTGATCATTAATGATAGTTAATTGTTCAAAATTTTTTTTTAAAACATACCATTATAATAAAATTTAAAATAAAATTTATATGCATGTGTGATGGTATTTTTAACAGTAAAAATCAAACCATTAAATTTCATTTATTTTTATGTGATTTCAAAAAAAACAAATTATTATTTTAAAACATTAATAATGACTATTTTTTAATCAATCAAAAACAAAAATTTATATTTTATGTAAAAAATATCATCTTAATATTGTTTTAATTTGTGATTAAATCAATCAACCATAAGAATATCAAAACGGTCAAAAAAATTTAATGAAGATGATTTAAAATAAAAGTAAATTAATTAATAAAAATAGCCATAGAGTGAAAAGCAATTTATTTTGATTCATTCAGTTACATCATCAAACAAATTTGTTTCAAATATTTTTTAGGCAACAAAACTAATGTAATGGTGCAATTTAAGGTAATTATTTTTAAAACAATTTTAATATTAACAGTCATTAGAGTTTATTTTAAACACATTATACATTATTTTTTTCTGATACAACATTTTGATTTTTAAATATATGCAATAGTTTAGATAAATTATTCAAGTTTAGAAACTTTGTTTAATAAAAAAAGTGCTATTAATTAATGGCAAATAATTTAAATGGCAAGATGTTGTAATAATATCTCATAAATTATATGCTGTTGAAAAAAATAAATTTATTTAATTAATGAATAAATGATCTGCTAAAAGATATAAAGTATTTAATGATATATGATTATAAAAGAAATATATTTTACAATTAAATTTATTAAACATCAATAAAACAATTAATTTTTCATAATTAAGACAATAATTCAAGTATAATAATATTTTTATATATAGAATGTGTCATTTTGTAAAATTAATATTTATGAAAATATTTGAAAGAATTTAACATGATAATTTTGAGAAATTGTTAAAAATCAAAAAATATAAAACTTTTCAATAATAATTGTGCGTGTGAATATTTGTAGAAATTTGATTAAAGTAGATTTATACTGATAATTTATGCATATTTGAATAAAATTAAAGATCCATATATACCACCAATGGTTCATCAAAATTAATTGAATTAACTGTTTTTAGTGAAGTTTTAAAATCTTTTAACATTTTATTAATGTTTACCGAATCACTTTCAGATAAAGCACTTGCATTTGTTAGCAAATCTACTAAATTTTCATCGTCAAATGTTGGCTCCAAAAGACAATCTTTTTTAATAGTATCTTTAGATAATTTATCATGATCATTTATTTCTTTCAAATATTTTTCATTATCCATCATACTTCTAAGTTTTTCAAAATTTATTTCTTCATTAAATTCATTAAAATTTATCATTCTCTTGAATAACTTAGTAAGGAAATTATAAAACTAACTAACTAACCTCTTTTGTTCTGTCAAGTATTTGTTGTAATGCACGTTCTGTTTCTTCATCTCTTTTAAAATCATTTTTATTAAAACGTGAATTATTGTATCTCATTGATGAAGATCTTCTTAAACTTTCTCTTTCAATATTTTGTTGTTCTCTTAAAAAATTAATTTTAAAATATAAATAAAAGTATACCTTTGATTTAGTTGGCAATTAGTTCCATTTTCATGATTAATTACATCATCACCAATTAAAGGAGTCTCATCATCAAACAAGTCAGAAAAACATGGACATACTATTTTAAAAAATGATTTCATTTGAAACATTTTAACTAAAATAAGTATTAAAAAAGTATTTTAATAAAATAATATTTACAATAAAAATAGACTACTACTTTAGTAATAATCTTATTGCAAAATAAACTTTCATCTGGTATAGTGATATTTAGTTTAAAACATTTCTAACATATTACATCTTTCCAACATAATTTACAAGAATAAAGTGCCATAATCACATCCATTCAACTTTTCTTTAATTTTTTACTTTTAATAAATTTCAAAAATATCAATAAAATAAAAATTTTTAAAAAAATAACTTCATTTTTTTCAAAATTAAATTATATTATGAAGCTATAATTATATAATTATTAATTATTAACATGATTTATCAATGAAAATTTTATCGATTGAATTGCATTAAGAAAAAATAATCAACATTGAATATGGAAAAATATAAAATTGTTCTCAAATATAACTCTATAAAAACTTTAAAACTATTAAAAATTAATTTAATTTCAAATTTAATTTGAAATAACAAAATATTGTTATTTTTACTTAAATTATATTAATTACCTTGTATAATTATTTAAAATTTTATATATATAAATGGATTAATTTAAATGAAAGATTAGATAGTATTTTTCTTACAATTTGTCATATACAAGATAATAAAATTATCTGGTAACATTATTTATCAATATATAGAAGCATTTTTTATCAAATTGACGCTCCTATATTTCATTTTATCAATAAAAATATACGTATATATATACAATTATAAGGACATAAAAATAAATTAAGGTTGATAAATCACTTTTATTGGACAAATAATTATAATTTTTAACATTAATAAATTTATTCTATTATAAAATAATTTTAAATATAAAAAATGAAAGCATTCATCTTACTTTATTTTTTTGCTATCATTTTTTTGTCATCTAAGTTAAATTGTTATGTTTTTGATGATAATCAAGGTATTTCTACAGTTTTACCAAAAGGACCAATAATTAGTTTTAATCATTCACATTCAAGTATGTTAATAATTACTTTAATATAATAATTTTATAGAATTTCAAAAACAATGTAATGCTGGTACATGTACATATATTCTTACAGTTCCTGGATTATCTAATAAAATTTATAGTTATTTTAAAGAAAAAATTGATAATGATAAAATTATTGAAGCAACAGATGAAACAATAATACAACATGAAAATGAAAATATTCAGTCATCACTTAAAAATATTCAAAGTGATGTTGAAAAGATTGAAAATGAACTTAATAATTTAACATCTATATATAATAAACTTGAATCAATTGTTGAAACAATAGAGGTTAATCTTGAACAATCTAACGAATCATTGATTTCAATAAAATCTTATATAGATGAAATGAATAAAACATCAACAAATAATGCTCTTTATCAATGCTATGTCAAAGCATATGAATCATGTTTAGAACCATCATCAACTACAGCTAAAATTACTTTATCATCAAGTACTATATCATCTATTAAATCTACATCACAATCAGGTTCAAAATTACCAACTGTATCTATGCCTTCAACTAAAATTCAATCTACACCACAATTAGTTTCAAAACAATCAACATTACCTTACACCACATCTAAAATTCTATCTACGCAATCTACAAATATTGTAACTACTACAGCAAATGTTGGAACATCATCAAAAAGTTTAACAACAACGTCTGTTGTGAATACTCAAACAACAACTATATAAAAAAGAACAACAGTAAAACTTAAATTAACATATACTTGATAAATATCTAATTATGTAATCTGATACTTTAGATTTCTCTATTGATATTTAAAAACTTATATCAAAAAAATTAAAAATTAAAATAATATTTAAGGTAAAATTTTATAATAATTTAAAAAAAAGTTTTTGTTTGATTACTTTTCAAATGATAAATAATAATTTGATAGTCAATTCAAACTTTAAATAAAAAGACAAAATTAACATTTTGATAAATATATTAGAATACTTTTGCAAATTAAATAGTTAAAAATACTATTTGTCTGACATATTCTGTGTATCATTATGTTTAATAGCTTCATAAACTTTTTTAAGTTCAGGAAAAACTTCAGTTTTCATATAATCACCAGCAGCAGATGCTTTTTCTTTTATTGTAGGAATAGCAACTTCATTAAGCCATTCTTTAAATCCTTTGTATGTATCAGGATCTTGTAATGTTGTCTTTAACTCTTCAGTTTTATTTTTTATTGTTGGAGCAGCTGTTTCTTTGATATAGTCAGCAGCTGAATTAAGACCATTTGAAATTGTATTTGTTAAATCATCAAACCAGCTACCATAAATATTACCTGGTTGAACAATTAAAAGACAGAAAATAACTATAAAAAGATTTTGTTTACTTAATTTCATTTTCTTAAATCTAAAAAAAATGTTTTTATAGTAACTAGTATAGTTTATTTTTTTTATAATTTAAATATAAATTTATCATTTAAAATAAATATTTTAAAATAAAAAGTATTATAAAAAATTTTATATTCTTATAAATAATAAAATTTTAAATGTTAAAAAAAATGTAAGAAATTAAAAAAAAATCAATATATATCTATGTTGTAATGATTATCAAAATTGTGAATGACTAATAATCTATAACAAGTTTATTATTTATCCAATTAAAGTATTAAGTTTATATTTGAGTTTTATAAAAGAATAAAATGACTGTTTAACAATAATACACATTATTTTAAAATATTCATTTATATATGGTAATAATAATAATCTTCTTTATATAAAGTAAAATAAAGTATTATATATATATATATATTATATATGAATAGCAGATATAATTATAGATTAAATTACTAAAATATCCTTAATCAACTATTATATATTCGATCTTATTATAGTGCTCAAATTTATAAGTATGGTAATTACTAATTATATAGTATAAAATATTTTTCAAGAAACTAAAACACTTTACACTAAGTATTGAAGAATATCTAACATTGCCGTTAACTAAATATAAAGATATAATTTTATTTTACTCTTATTTTCTAAATTAACAAATGTAAATTATAAGGAAATAAATAAATCAAATGTATTAAATGAAATATAAAAATTTTATATATGTATAGAAATATATTATATAACATATACAATTTACTAATTATATTGTTAAAATATTATAAAGATAATTTAAAACTTTAAAATTGACTAAAATGAAATTAATAAATAATATTATAATAATATTATGTTTTTATATTTATATATATATTTGAATAACATGAGATTTATTTTCACTGTTATGTTTTTAAATTAAGATGATAAATAATATGAATCACCATTTTAATAAAACATAAATGACTAATAAGAGAAGGTTGTATGTAAAACTAATTAAATATATTTTATTTCAAAAAAGAAAAAACTTTTATAATAGAATAATAAAAATTATAATTAAAAAATTGTTAATATTACAAGGTTAAGCATTTTTTTTTATTTTAATTTTGATCAATAAGATATTTTCATTAAATAGATTGTGAAGAATATCAAAAATAAAATTTTTTTAAATATTAAACTATACAATTTTTGTAATAGTATAACCAGAATAATTATATTTAGGCTATATAAAAGATTATTTAAATAAATTGACTGGTTTATTTTTTATTATATAATGCTAAATTAATTTATAAAAAGCTTAAAAAATGTTACCACTTTTTAAAACTTTTTTTTTAAACAAAATTGAGCAAAAAAAAAAATGTTTTGTTTTTAGTGATGATCAATTTTAAAGTAAGTATTTTTATAATATACTTATTTGTAATAATAAAAAACAAATGTTCATCCAAATTTTATTGTTAAATAATAAGAAAAATAAAATCATCACAATTATTCATTAATCAATTAATTTATATAAAATAAGCCTTTTAAAAAAAAGAAGATATATTGTTATTTTGTTTATAATATTCATAGGCTTAAGAGCATTTAATGTTTTCTAACCATTGGACAGTAGGATATGGCGTATATAGTAAAGACAGTTTTGTTATTTAAAAGTTAATTTCATATCTTCTCACCATAAAACATAAAACTATGATCGTTTTTTTTTTTGCAAAATTGCTTGTTGTTAGTAAAATAAAAAATATGAATGTGTTTCTTTGTCGGCCACTATTAATATCAGAGTTACATAATTATAGGAATATATTGGATGAAGGAGAAATTTTTGTGCAACTTGAATTATATTGGTAATACGTTGATTAATTAAAATCTTTAGGCAAAATACATAACGTTATTGGCATCAGGATGAACTTGAACAGCACGAGCCAAGTTTGATAATGTTGTATCTTCTGAAGTTCCAGATGGTTGTGAACCTTCGCCAGAATCATGTTCACGATCAACTAAATGATAACGAGCACGGAAAGCTACAAGATGTGCATAATAAGCAGGAGCTGGAATTGATACTGATCTTGTACAACGAACATAAGTATGACACATTTGATAAGTCAATTGCTGTAATTCATCAGCCTTAAGATTATTATCATCCCAAAGTACATGGTAATGTGAAGGACGTGAGGTACCTTGAATTCCTGCATGTGAACAAAGGTAAAAATCAAATTCTGTTGGATGAGTAATACCAGCATCAACAGTTGTACCTGGTGGAATGTTTTGAGCTTTACCAACTTGATCTCTTCTATCACAAGCAAAAAGTCTTGTATGATGACGTTTTTGAACAGCAATAAAAGTAATACCAGGTTGATATCCTCTTTCTAATGTCATGCAAGCTTCACGTATTGCTCTTAATTCATATTGAAGAACATTTAAAAATTGACCTTCAGAAACACCATCACGGTAAAGTACAATTTTTGTTGGTTTAAAATGAGTATTTCTATAAAATTGAACAAGAAGTTCTCTAACCATATAGGCAAGATCAGTTATTATTTCATGTCTATGTTGTTGAACACGAACTGTAGCAGCATAACGTGATGGATGAGCATCCATTGATCCAACAACTGCAGCAATTGATGGTTTTCTAGAATCACCTGCTGGTGGATGTGTTATATCAGCACCTAAAAATATTACAGGTTCATTAAAAACAGCTGGTCTAACTGAAGGAAGTAAAATTGAATTAACACCACCTAATTTAACATTCATTTTTAAACATAAATTTGAAAGTGTTTGTGGTGTTGTTTTAATAACATTTTTAGCTTGAACACATTGTGTTGCAATACCTAATACAGTATCACCAACACGTTTAACTTCCGCATAAACTGGTGTTTTTCCTGGTAAAACAACAACAACTAATTGAAGACCAGGATAAGTATTTTTTAAGTATTGAAACATTGGCTCAACTTGATCAACGCCAACTGCATATTTACAGAAGCATGGTTGTCCAATTATTGGCATACCAGCATCAGAAGAAATGCGTTGAAGATTTCCTGTAAAACTTCTAAGATCGTGTTCTTTGACATGAGTTTGTTGAGCAAAACATGCTATAGCCCACATTTTAACTTCAATTCCTGTATGAAATTGTTTTCCTCTCATATCCCAAACTCCTTGATTAGGTAAGGCTGTTGTTTTAGTACGCCCACCATAAAGAAGTTTTGGTGCTGGAAGAACGCGACCTTTAACTTCAGTCATTTCAGGTGTTATAGAAATTCCAAATTCAGCAGCATATGGATCACTTGTAAAATCTGCTTTTTGAACTAAATTTGTGATTTCACGTTCTCTTTCAGGAGCACTTCGTGCTGTTGCTTTAATCATTGTTGAAGTTTGAGTATCAGTTAATTTTTTAATGCATCTTTGTCCTGAAACAATATCACAAACTTCTAATGGCAGGTATATATTTTTATGTTCTTGACCAACTTGTAAACATGGTAAGTAAGGGTATTTTAATTGCATATTATATTTGTCAAGGAAATATTTTGCAACAGTACAATCAGTAGTCATTCCATTGTCATTAAGAAGTGGGAATGTTTGAGACTGAGCCGGTCTTCTCGTGACATTGCAAACTCTATATTTTCTACGCATTTGTCCGCAATGAGTTATTTCAATTTTTAATCCTCTCATTTCTTTTGTAAATTTAACTCTTTGAGCATCAGATAAGGAACGTCTTTCAGCAAATGTTGAGACAGGTTGTTCCAATACTTCAGCTAAAAATTCTAATACAGACATTCTACGATAAAATGCTGTAGCTGAGACATCAATATTTAACATCATGCGCCATTCTGATGGCCTTACAGATTGATGGAAACCAAACCAAACCTCTCGCCCACCTCCCAGTTTTCCATAATCTTGTCCATGATGATGTTGTCCACTATGTTGAGGTTTTGTTGTATGTGGTGATGAGAAAAATGATCTTCCAACAGGAGTATATTGTGTTGATGGTAAATGCCTTAAAATAACATCCATAGCTTGTACAGCATCAGCAGGAATACTATGAATAATTCCAGCCATTGCATCTTCAAGACGTTGTAATGAAACAGTTGCTTGATAACGTATTCCAACAGTAAATTTTCTTTCTTGATTTGAATCTCCAGATAAATTGACTTCAAATTCATTTCTATCAGTACCTATTGGTAATAACTCTCTTGTATACATATTCTTTTTACCATCATAAACTAATTTTGTATTAACGAAAACATTTGGATAAGAAGAAATTAAAGCTTTTATTACGTCACGGTTTACTTTTCTTGGACATTTCTCTGGAGATACATCTACTTGATAATATTGTACATTACCTCCTGGAATTGATACCTTAAAATGATTTGCCTTCAAGGCTATTTCTCTTCCTTGCTGGCCATGATCAGGACGTTTTGGGATAGGAAAAGTGAATGATAACTGTTGACTTGGTATCAACGCTTGTTGATCGTCGCTTATAGTACTCATCATTGGGACTCCAGGTGCAAATGAGAGTAATGAGTGATTGTCGCTCATATTCCCTTCATTGTTCATAATACTTTGGGATCCAGTATGCAACACCGACAAATCTTGAGGTAGGTTTGTTATTTGAGTTGTAAAAAAATCATTCTGGATATAATGATGATTAGCATCTTGAAGTCCCAAAAATCCAGTCATAGAATTTGGCATTTGTATAGTTCCGTTATCATCAAAACTCAACGCATCTAGAAAAAAAAATATTATTTTAATAAAATTTATTTTTTTTTTTTTATTTAATTCTTACCAAACATGTTATTCATATTTTGTTGATGATCAATGCCAGTTGCAGCCATATCTATTTCTTAATTGGGAGATCTAAATTACTTGCAATAATTTGCGAAATTAGCAACTATTATTCAATTAAAAATATGTTTCTTAGTAGAAACAATTTAAAACTCCCGTTATGAAGATAACAATAATAAAATGTTGTATCTATAATATGGCAGAAATTAAAATGCGTTCACAATATGATTATATATCTACTAATATAAACAGTATAAACGTTCATTAGACCAATATTGTCGCGTGACAAATATTGTTAAAGTATAAAGTATTATATTTATTGATTAAAAAGAATGTTAAATATGATATATATAAGTATTCAAACTACTAAAGTTATGTTTTACATTCATTAAATTGCTCTAAAAAACAATTTAAATACAAAGTAAAACGTAAGAGAGAAACGTTGTTTTTAAATCAAAAAAATGCGCCTATCTAAAATTGACACATAAACTAATCGTTAAAATGCTTTTCTTTTTAAGATAAAATGGGTTGATTGGAAAAATGTTAATATATGTTATACTACGATAGTGACTACTACTACTATCATAAAAGTCAAAGTAGTACATAGCACTTAGATCAAACATCAGTAGAGAATATAGTCTTAAATACAAAATTATATAAAAGATTAAAAAGGCATTTTTTTGGTTTATATGTAAAAAGTTTTATATAGCTACCTAATTATATTATGTCAACATAAAAATAAAAATTATCTTTCTATGAACAATTTAAATTCTAAATATTAAAAAAAAATTTTTTTATAAGCATTTGAAAATTAATAATAATACAATTTATTTTAAATACATTTAATTAACTTATTTTTATGAAACTTTTAAAATAATCTAATATGTTAGAAATAGAAAAAAATAAGAAGTATTAATGCCAATTCTAACTGCAATATAACAATTAGTTATAGAAAAAATTATAAACTGCCTAATTTAAAGGCTCAAATTATAAAGAATAAATTAGATATTATATACAAACTTTATCTACAACTAATTATAAACATATATTTATTTGTTTAATATTTACTAATAATTTAAGCTATCTTTTTTTCATTAATTTTATATACAAAATAAAATTTTTTCTTTTAATAACTTAAAATTGTTGGATTTAATATATAAAAATCAATTTTCTTGTATCATCATTATAAAAAAAAAACAAAAATTAATTTAATCACATGACAAAACATTTAGCAATGTTTTTTTAAGATTAATAATTTGTCATCAATCATGAATAAAGAAAAATTAGTCTTTTTTAAAATAAATGCGTTATATCTTTTAAATATTTATTAAAAGGATATTTAATAATTTATATTTAGATAAATTTGCTTATTATAATAAAAATATAAGAAAATTATGTATTTTGATAATTATTTCAAGAAAAAAAAAATAGTTTAAAATGTATTAATTTAAAAGTATTTTTAAAAATTTAAAATTTTTATAAAAATCTTATCAATATTTATTTAATATTAAATTTTTTAAAATTAAGTAATAATTAAAAATTTTATTATAAATAAAACATTACAAAAGCATGTTATCTAACTTGTAAAGTAAATTTCTTGTTAATAAATTAAAATTTTATAATAATTATTTAAAAATATGTTAAGGTAGATTAAAATTATAATTTAACACGTGGAATATAAATATTACCTTTTAAAAAAATATAACTATAGTAATAAAATAAGTATTTATAATATTATAAAATTTTTCTAACTAAAATTTTGTAACATTTTAAGAAAGTAATAATTATAGATGACAATTATAAGAGAATTAACTTATTAAATGAGACTATAGTTAAATTCTGTTAATTAATAAGAAGCATTTATAGAAGCGTAAATGTAAAGTACATATTCAGACAATATTTAGATTGTAGTAGATACTTTTAATTATTATTTATATGAAGAGAAAGAACTTAAAAGAGATAATGAATGTAAGCCATTTATAAGCATAAAAATAAAAGAAGTCTTTATAAGATTTTTATAGGAAATTCAAAATTTTAATAATTAAGATTAAAAGTAACGACAAATAGGAATATGATAAGGTATCTCTCGCTGTATATTATTTCAATTGAATAGATATATTAACAAATGGCGTTGGTTATACACATCAACTAAATCAATTGTAAAACTAGATAATAATAAACGTTATGTTTAACTTGGAAAATTAGAGTTCTTTTATATCACATGATATTATTATTATTGTAAAATAAAAAAATACTATAAATTATAAAAATATTATTTTTTTTTTAGTTTAAAAAATTTGTTTTATAAAAATATAAGATAATAAAAAAAGTATTAATATTTTTAATATTTATAAGTGGTTTTAGTAATATTCAATAATTTAACTATATATTCATAGTTATAAAGATAAATATATTAAAAAATTTTACAAATTATTATTAACTTCAAAAGTATTATTTAAAATATTTTTGTCTTATTTACATTAGAGATAATATAGATCAATATATATATATATATTAGAAATAAAATTTTTATACTAAGTACATACATACTATATATATATATATATATATTAAGTTTCACTACACTAAGATATATGTCATTTGTAAAAAAAAAATGTATAGTCTAAGTATAATTTTTGTGTTACTTTTAAAATTTTTACCAAAAATACTATGTATAAAAAAAATCATTCACATTTTACAAATATATTACATTATAAATATAAAATATTTTATACTAAGTCTTATAATTTACATCAATTCTTTAAATAATATATTATTTCTAAGATAAGACAAAATTAATATTTAATTGATTAAAATTTTAATACTGAAATGATATATAGTTTATGTCACTGTTACTAAAGAAATAGTTTTATACTTCAATAAAGTTAGATAAACTATCAAGGTTATCATGTAAATAAATTAAAAATCTAATATTGTTCAGCAATAAAGATTTATTATCACATATTAAAATAAAAATTATAAGGTATTGTTGAAAATTGTAATTTCTAAATATATGTATTTCATTTTTTTTTGTTTAACACAATCATAATATATAAGTGTATTATAAAGAGTAAACATTTACGATATATTAATTTTAATTTATCTGAAATAATATTAAATGTGATATCCCAAAGTATTATCAATTTCATTAATTGTAATATATATATAAAGATATATATTAAATGATAATAATAATTATAGGTAAATAAACTATAAATCTAAAAAGTATTTTCAATTAAATTAAAGTATTTAAGTATTGTTGATTTTTGTCAATAATTTATATAAATCAATATAATTTAAAATAAACAAGAAAAATAGTAATTTAATATAGTATTATAAGTAGTAATACAACAATAATAAAAAATATTTTTTATATTGATATCAATAAAATGAAATAAATTTTTAGCAATTAATTAACACAAAATAAAAATTTCTCAACTTTATTATCGTGCATTGTACTTATAATATCTTGTAGTTTTTTGTGAAAAAAAAAATAGTTAAGATAAAAATGATTTATATATTAAAAAATATTTTTTCAGAAAATCACGTTAACAGCAATTAAAATAATTGTAAGATATTTGTTAAAATTTTAGAGTTTCAAAAGCCATTAAAATTTTAGAATTCATTAAGAAGAATAGAATTAAATTTAAAGCAAACAAAAAATAAATAAACATTTTTATTCTTTTATACAATGATAATATTTATTTTAAAAAAATATATATTTGAATATTATTTTCATTGTAATTTATCATTATTCTTAATACAAATATTATTTACTTTACAAAAAAATAATATGACTAAAAATTTGGACTACATAAAACTAAATAAAGGCAATTTTTATATAAATTTTAAATGAACATATTTCTAAAGAAATATTAACAAGAAAACATTAAAGTATACAAAGAAGATAAAGCTCTTTGATTTAAAATAGATTTAAAAGGATTTAAAAGTATTATACTTCATAAATAATCGATCATATAAAAAAAAAATTTTAAAAGTTCTTCTTTTTAAAGCAACAATTGTTTAAATTTTTAAAATTTTAGTTATGTATTATTTTTTTTAAATATAACTTTAAATATTTTAATTTTTCTTTAAAAAATAAACAAGCTAACATTTTTAAAAAGTTGGTAAATTATTAATCATCAATGAAATATTATTTTTTAAATTTTAAGCTAAAATTTTCAATTTTTACAAAAAAAAAAGACTTGACATTTAGTTTTATATTATAGTTTTACAGATTAAAATATATGTCAATGAAAATAGATATTGGTGTAATTCTAATAGAAAGTAGTTAAATATTATATATTGTCTCAACACTTTATATATGGATGTCCAATGAAGAGAAATTAACATTAAAAATTAATGATATATATATAAATATAATAGTTGTTAAAGGTAATTATTAATAATATATTTTAAGAATATATCATATTAGTATAACATAAAAAGAATTATCAGAAATAGCATAAAAATGGTAATGTATTTTTATATTCTTAAAAAAGAAGTTAATTCTTTATTATAAAATAAAAATAAATTAATGTTAATAAAATGTATTATATTTATTTAGTTATATAAATTTAAAATATAATATATTATATTTAAAAAACAAAAAGAAAAGTTTATTATAATCAAACATGAAAAAAGAAATTTATTTATGTTATTGAATTTATTTATATCTTTTATATTTATATTAGAATGTCAAAATTATTATATAGAAAGGTCAAAGAGGTTAATTTTTTTTTATAAAATAATTTTAAAAAAAGAATTTATTGACTTTCAAGAAAAGTATTGTAAAATAGCAATTTTGTTCAAAATGAAAAATTTAACATAAAATGTTTGTTGGAATATAAATATACTAGTCAAAAAAGTAGACTTTTATGAGAGTAAATAATTATTTATACAAAAAACATCTGTTTCAACACAAAGAATATTTTTTTGGCTTTAAAAGAATTGTATAATATTCAATTTAAAAAAAAAAGATAAAACTGTATTAATATATAATATTATTGAGAATAAGTGAATTTTTGTTTATCAAGCAACATTAACAAAAAAAAATTGTTAAAAAGTTATTTATAGAGAAAATACCTGAATTAATTTTAATATTATATTATTTTATAAAAAAAAAAGTTTTAAACTAATTGTTATTTTTTTTACCATATTTTTAATATCATATGATTAAAATTTTTTTATAGGATTTTCTAAGATATAGATTATTAAGAATATTTTAATTTTCAAATTAATCTTGGCTTTTAACGATATCAAAATTATCACATTTACTTAGTAATTATAAATAATCACTATAACAATATTATATGATGTCAACTCATACAAAATTGTTTAAGTCAAAAAAAATTATAAATTTTAATTAAAAAATTAATATAACTTTTAATAATATATTACACAATAATAATAAAAAATATTTATAATAATAAACAATTACGTTTAATATTTCAAGTATATATATTTAAATGAATGTTCAATTTTTATTCTTTAATTATTACTTTCTTATTTTAACATAAATTTAATAAATTTTTATTTAATACTATATAAATTTTTATTAAAAAAATTTCTCCTTTACATATTTAATTTATTATTCTTGTTATAATTATTAATGAATATCTTTTAAAATAATATCTAATACATATAATTTTTGATAAAGTAATATAAAAATTAGTGGTAAAAGTAATATTAAATTGATAAATATGTAAAATAGAAATATAATATAAAATGATAAATAAAGGATGATATATGTATATATTTAAATAAATTTATTTTTCATGCAAATTAACAACTAAATATTTCTATACATTTCTAGAAGTTATTTTAAAGTAAATATTAAAAGTACAGTTTTTAATTAATTTAATGGAAGTATAATAACAGTATAAAAAAAGTATTTTTATGGTGAGATTTAAGATATGTTTTCTTAATAAAAAATAGTTTTATTTATAGAGATAATAAGACAAATTTTTTTAAATGTTTTTTAGAAATTGTTCCTGTTTATTTTTAATAAAAATAAGTTTTATTTTTAAAACTTATGTCATTTATATTATTTAGATATATGTATTATTAATGATGTAATGTTTAAAATAAAAGTGTAATTTCAAATTAAGTATATAAGATAATTTAAAAATCTACCGTTTACAAAAAAAAAATAATGTGTATTATTATTTTATATTGTGATATATAAAATATACAACTTAATACGACTGTGTAGTATTATTTTAATCTTGTATAACAAGTACATTAAAAAATAAACTTTATTATTTTAAAAAATAACAATTAAAAGATATAAAAAGAAACATTTTAAGTATTAAAATTTAATAATAATTTTACTAATTTAAAATATTTTATACAATTGATATCGTTGTTAAAAGTTACACACATACATATTTAAGAAAATTTTCAAATTGCAGGACGTTAACATTTAATACTTTATATATAAAATTGAGAATAAAATTGTTAATAAAAAAATGGAAGATTATAATTTAAAATATGGTTTTTAATCAAAAATTATAATAGTTGGAACCAAATTTATATCTAATATCTATTATATATATTACCATTTTTGATAACAATATTTTTTTTTTATAAATAAAATATGAAAAATTGTAATGATTTTAATTTAAGTGAAAAAATAAAATGACTAATACTATAAGTCATAATTTATTTTAATTTAAAAAAAATAATAAATTAAGTAGATTATATTTAATATGGAATTATTCTTTAATAACCGTAACTTCTTAAATAGTAAGTAATTTTTATAATAAATTATTTTATATTTTAAGTTATTAAATAAATTAAAATAATTTTTGTAGCTGAAATTATATGATAATTAACTAAAATATAAATAGTTATTTTGTTATATTTATAAGTACATAATCATCTATAATATTTAATATTTCATTTTCCTTATAATTGCAAAAATTGTAATAAGATAATAATTATTGATAAACTATATTATAGAAAATTTTTTAAAAATTAAAAGATAATAAATATATACCAATTTAAAAATGAATAATAAAAAAAATTTATTTTACATTTGTTAAAAAGAAAATAATAGTTTTAATATTTTTTGTTGAAACAAATAAAATACATCATAAATACATAATATTACATTTTTTTTGCTTATAGAAACTGTTTTGTTAATTACATTTTCGATTATTTTAAATAATATATTAACTGTTTAACTGTACTAGTCTAATTTATCAGCTTTTGTGTTTACCAGTCAACATTACTTCATGTAATAAAACATTAATAAATATAATACAAATAATATTATTTCAAAAATTTTTAATTCATTAACTTTTATTACTTTTTTTTAACAAGTAATCACTTTAAATTAACTTTACATGAGGTCAAATTTTTAAAAATCAAATAATTGTGATTTTTTTTAAACTTTTACTATATGCTTTGAAATTACATTAAACAAAGGTATTTTTATACTTTTAGTTAAATATTTTAGTAGTTTTAAAAAAATAAAAAAAATTTTACATGTAATTATTAGCATTAAAACATTAAAAAAAGCTTTACATAATTATTTTAATCAAATTATTGTGGGATAAAGAAGTATAAATATTTTAAAATCAAAAACAATATTTATAAAAAAAAAATTGTAATTGTCAAAAATTATATGAAGTTTATTTGGTATATATAAGAAACGTTATATATATATTACTAAAATTTAAAAACATTTTTTATTTTAGTGCATAATATTTTGTTATAATAATTAATTGATCATTTTATAGATTACATTAATATTGTTAATTATTTTATAATAATTATTAATCTTCGTTAAGAGAGAAAGTTTTTTTTATTAAATTTATTAGTTTAGTTTTTCTAGGGAATAGTTTAAATATAAATTAATACATCCTATCCTGTATATTAACATACGTTTTAATATATATCACCAGAACCAAAATCCTATTAATTTTATATATATATTTTGTGAATCTAATTATTAAAAATAATAAAAACAACTAATATGTAGTTAGTATAAAAAAATATATTTATCAGTTAGTCATATTTTAATCCGAAATGTAGCATTTTACTTGTTGAATTAAAATAAATCAAAAAAAATTATATTTCAAAATTAGTCAAACACGAATAACTAGAATAATTGTTATCATTTAAAATTTATATATTGAGCATAAACATATAAATTATTTTCTTAATATCTTTAAATAAAATTAATAAAATATTTTATTTTGTTGAAAATAAAAATAAAAACAATGAAATAAATAAATAACGGTTCATTTGATTCATTGTTATTATTTTTCTAAATTTCATTACATATCTAGACTATTGTATTTTATTCATTGTTACTGTTGAATATTGTATTTAACGTAGAAAATTTCTTTTTATAATGTAACTAATTTAAAATTGTAACAAAAATTTATTTAAATTTAATAGAATAAGTAAATTTATTATGCTCATTTGAAATTGTAATTTTATATTTAACAAAGATTTTTCAAAACTTTATAGTAAAAATATCTTTAATCTTTAACATTTAAAATATAAATACAAGAAGAATTAAAAAAAAATTTTATGAACAAAAAATAAACAAATTAGCCTTGAATTTTACAATTATTTAGAGATATAATAAAAAGTTTAACATATTGTAAAACAAAAAAATACATATTCAGGTTAAAAAAAATAATATTGTTTTTAATTTATTTTTTAATAATAAAAAATGACATTATATTAAATATAAAACTAATTATAAGTATAAATTGATAATAAATCTTAATTTAATAATCTCGTTTTTAATAAAGTAAAAAACATTTATCATAATTTTTTAAGTTGATTCACTATAACATTTGTACATTTTTTAAGTTAACAAAAAGTTTTAATTTATTTTTTCTGAAAATTTTTAAACTAAAATACAGCTTTAAACAAATCGGTTTTTTTTTACTCAAAAATTTAAATATAAAATAATTAAATTTTTGATTTAATTTATATTTGAGGAAAATCATTACTGTCACTGTGTAATGTGAGTCTTTGATAATTGCAAATGAAAAGGTTATTAAAAAAAATCATTATCAAGTAAGAAGCAATAGTGATATAAAAATATTGGTAATATTAAAATAAATTATAATGAGAGGTATCTTTGATTTTTTAAAATGAGATATATTTTAAACTCAGTTAACTAAATGTTGTAACAAAATCAATGTATCACAATTTAAGTACAATAACATAGATAATCTCATTTGCAAATCCGATGACTACTTAAATGATTTTACAATAAAGAGTAAGAGAAATTGTTTGTTGTAATATTTTAAATGCAAAAATCATTTAAATAAAAAGGGTCAAATTTAATAAATGATATAATTAAAATTATATATAAATGGTGTGAAAACTATGAAATAATTACTTTTTACTTTCAAAAAAAATTTTTTTACATGAACATTATAAATTCCATAATTTATGTTTTTAAATCACTTCTATTCTTTTTTAAATTTAGTAAATTACATTTTTGATTTTACATTTTTAAGACTTATTAAAATATTTTGTTCCATATGTGTTATTACCATTCAATTAATTATTTATTTTTTTTATGAATTTTATTCCTGTTAGTATTTACTATGCTTTTAACGAATAAAAATATTTTAGTTAACAAATTTCGAATTTAAAAACATATATTTTCTTCTGTTTAAATTGTCTTTAAGACTAAAAAGCACTTAAAAATATCTAGTGATAAGTAATTAATATAAAAAATGTATGCATATTAAAATTGATAAAATAATACGTTTTTAAAGCAAAAAGATGCCACGAGCCGGGATCGAACCGGCGACATTTAGATCTTCAGTCTAACGCTCTCCCAACTGAGCTATCATGGCACATCTGTCGCCTTTTCTACTTGCTAATGAAGAAAGCGTGAAAAATAGCAAGTTAAAATGTGTATAGCATATTAATTTGGTGAATAATTGCATTTATATATAATTTTAAAAGGTATTCTAAATAACACAATTTTTTTAAAGACTGATTTTAATATAATAATAATATAACATTTAAATTTTTTCTATTTATTTAACGGTTGTTAATTATATTTCCTTCAATCATTTTAAGTTTTGCAAATAGTAACATTTCTTTATAATGCAAAATGCCATTAAAATAAAAAGCTTGATATAATGATTTATAATTTCTATTACACAAACTTGATATTTTTAATATTGAAAGCACTTTATTATTTGTGCTTAAGACTTTCTCTTATATTAAATTTAATGAAAAAATGCTATAAACATATTCTTTCAAAAATTACTTTGTAAAAATTACAACTGTAAGTAGACACTAAAAAACCATCTGATTTGTATGTATTTGAACATCCTTTGATTTTTTCTATGCTTCTTACAATTGCAACCTCCTTGAATTTTCTTTTACCATAAACTTTTTCTTTTGTTACTTTTAATCTTCTATTACTATCAACATAATCGCATATATCAATTAATTTCTCATTTCTAATGCTGATAATAACCGTATTTCCTTTGAAGGAAACCTCTCGCATTACGTTTTAATACGGCAAATTTTATATACGCCCCATTTTCTCAATGTTCTCATTTAAAATAGATCCTGAACAAAAAATAAATTGAGTTTTTATTACAGACTCAAAATAAGTTATTAATTTTGGATAATTCGATTAAAAGCTAAGCTCTTGTTCAAAAATTAAGTGGGTTTCGTTCACGAGAATACTTTTAAGTAAATTGTTGTCGTATAAGGTGCTGACGATAATTCTTACATTATCACCC
This sequence comes from Strongyloides ratti, assembly GCF_001040885.1. NCBI lineage: Eukaryota > Metazoa > Nematoda > Chromadorea > Rhabditida > Strongyloididae > Strongyloides > Strongyloides ratti. The sequence continues at coordinate 69,575 of NW_020171512.1, read as the reverse complement.
ATAAAACTATCTGGCGTAGTTATGATAATGTTAGCTTTGCTACAGAATTCTTGAAAATGTAGTTATAAATATTTTCATTTTATATATTGTAACGTATATATATTTTATGTATAAAATATATAACTTAATGAAACTTACTTTTATCAACTTTATCTAATCTATTTCTAATATATTTTTAATTTAAATTGTAAACATGATTAAACTTTTTTTAATGTTTTTAAAAACAATCTGAAAGTTTTTTTGTTTCTAAAATTGTTGTATTATCTATTACATATGATAAATGTGTATATTTACTAGTTAGGAATTCTAAGATTGTGTGCTGATTTAAAATACCAATACCTAGTTTTTCTAATTTACTCCTAGAATCGAGATTTAGTAACATTTTATCAAATTTTTTTACAATAAATATTATTTTTTCAAGTTAGATTAACCTGTTTAATATAAATTGCGGCATTTAACACAATTTTTACTAACTTTTATTATAATTTAGTAGTATTTTTACAATATTTTACAGACAATCTTTATTCATTAAAAGTTATTACATCAAAAATAATAATCTACTTTTTTAGAAACATCTATAATATTTTTTTTTATAATTTTTTATAATAAAAAAAATATGCTCAAGAAAATTTATTTTATAAATATTGTGTTTGATTTTATTGAGTTTTACAAATCTATTACCAAACAATTTATAATGTGCTACCAGTTTTATTAAAATTCTAATAAAATTGTATTAAATGATTAGATTTGCTTAAACAAATATTAGCACATATATAAGTTAAAATTAATTTGAAGCATTTTTTTAAAAAAGATAATGTATGCACTTTATTATTTCTACTAAAAAGTTTTAGTAAAAATTATTTGTACTTTTTTCACAACTTTTATTTTTTATAAGATTTTAGATATCCTATTAACAATATAATAAAATTAATAATACATTAAAGTTTCTTTGTGGTAAATTTTATGAATCAAAAAAATTTCAAGACAAAATAAAATTTAATTTTTAAAATAGAAAGATAAATTTGATCCAGTTGGTGAAAACTTTATAAGAAATATGACAAATTAATGAGGTAACATAAAATTGTTGAATTTTAATACTTCTCACAGCACATTTAATAATACTTAAAAGCTCAGTTTTTATTTACAGAATAAGTATAACGTAAAGATAGTAAGTAAATATGGAAAAGTTTTAAATTACTCTATTTGGCAAATTACTTTTGTAACACCTGCAATATCTAGTAAAAAAATTTTTTTTTGAAACATTTACCATTTTATTTATAAACATATTATTTTATTTGTTAAAGAAATTTTTTTCTTATTAAAAAATGGTTTAATTTTAATATAGAAAAGAAATCTTGAAATTTATTTTAGAAATAAGATTTTTTATTCCTAGTTACTAGTATCTCAATCTTTAAAGTTAATTTGGATATAATGATATTTAAATGTACATTGAAAATTTGTTTTAATAAAAAGAAAATTTATTAATTTTTCTACAACAAATTATAATTAATTTATGCTGTTTTACACAGTATAAATCATCAATAGAAAACATTTTGAAGAAACATTTACTTTAACATAAAAAAAGTTTGTCACTTTTACAAAACATTTTAACCAACAAGTTCTAAGATAAATAAAAGCTATAATATAATCTTTAAATTTTTAACAATATTTTTGTTGAAATTATGAACCTTACTCACTTAAGCTATTTATTAAAAAGAATAATAATCAATACGCAATATAAAAAAAATTAATTCAGAAAAAAATGTTTTATTTATACAATGATTTTGTTCAAAACAAACGTAAAAATGGAAGACAAATGTAACAATAAGAAATCATTTTATATATTAAAATTATAAAGTTTAACCAGAAATATTGTAATTCAAATTTAAAAAATAAAAACATAATCATACTGTGGTTAAAATCTTAAAATATTTGTAATGCTTCTTGTTAGATAGACAATGTTTATTGATTATAAATATAAATAGATTAAAAATTAGTAAATCTAAATAAAAAATTAGATTATTATTTTTAAAATTAAAGCTTAAATATTTATCAATTTAATATGAAAAGTTGAAATCATATTGTACAAAATAATATATGTATTAAGATATTTTTTAAAAATTAACATCTCTAAAAAAAATAAAAAATTTGTATATTTTTTGAATAACAAGTTATATTTAATCAATCAGTTTTAAAATAAAACAGACAATATGAGAACAAAAAAATAATTTCAGTAATCACAACATATGTTTAACGGTATTGTTTAGATAATAAAAATTAATTTTAAAATATAACCCTAATCAAAAAGTTTTCACTTAAATTATATTAGACTGTTGAAAATAAAAAGCATATTTTAAAATAAGCGCTTAATATGGCACTTATTTACTAAAAATTACTTATATTTTAATAAAATTAAGAATTTTGTTGAATTCTCATAAGTTTTCCCTTCAAAGTAACATAAAAACATGACAAAGAAATAATATAATACTTTTTTTTTAATTTTTTTAATGCTATCTAGACTTGGTATTCGTATAAATTTTTTTCATGAGTACAAAATAGAAACAATATTTGTAAAAACTACGGAAAATACAAATAATATTTATTGTAAGAACCTTGTAAATAGTACTACTATTTAAAGATGTTTAAAAAGATCAAAAAACAAATGGCATTATCAAAAAACAAGGTTACAGAATACTAAATTCGGTCAATGATAAAGAGAAGTTAAGAAGCACTATAGAAACGATCTAAAAAAACTATTAGAAAAATATCAGTTATCTTTAGTATTTCAAAATCTAGCTTTTCCAATTACTTGGAGTAGTTTGGAAACATAAAAGAAATAAGTAAATAACTTATGAGTAATTCAAAAAATTGTCGTTTTGAAGTTTCCACCTCGTTTTTTTATTGGATTAGAAACGACTAAATTTTAAATCACACTGTACATTGTGAGAAAAAAAAATATACTCTAGAACAATAAAAAGTTCACTTTATAATGGTTAAGCAATGATATAACTTTAAAACAGTTTCCAAAACTCTAATTAACATCAAAAAATTTATTTGTCAATATTTTGTAGCCTTTTAAGAAATTGTTATATTATAATTTCTTAAAGTCTATTGAAATAATTAATTTTTTAATCATTTTGTACCCAACTAAAAGAATGGCTTAAAAAAGATTTTATTAAAGCAAAAAAAAGAAAAAAAAATTTTTCTTCATAACGAAGCGCGCTCGTATGTTTCAGGAAAAATTCTTAAAATACTTAACAAATTGAATAAAAAATTTTTTTTTGTTATCTGTTATATCTTCTAAATTTTATATCCAAGAATTTAAATTTTTTTTATTTTGATCATTTTTTGAATACTAAACATTTCATAAACAAAACAGTAGTTAAATCTATTTGTGAAGATTTCATTAGTTTCAGAAATGTGACTTCTTTTATTAAAACATTAAATAAGCATATTTCCAGTTAGAAACAATGTGTGGTTTCTAATGATTCTTTTTTCAAACAAAAATTTTTGATTTTTTGTTAATTCATTGGCTTCTAAAAATTGTATCAAAAGAAATTCTTTTTATTTTGGACAAACTAATATATTTAAAAAAAATTTTGATTATTAATTAATAAAAAATTAAAACTGTTAAAAATAATTTTTAATATTTAAATTTTTTTACATATTTCAAAATTTTTTGCAAAAAATAATAATTTTATAAATTACAAAAGTAATATTTAAATATTTTAAATTCGAAAATAAAATATGTTTTATATATAAAGAATAATTTTAATGTTTAATATATTAGTTGATCTTTTATTAAAAGCAACAACAAAATGTCTAATAAGTTCTTTTAATCATTTAAAAAAGCTGTTATTTAATTGAATTACCATAAATTGTTTTAATATAATCTAAATACAATAAAATACCTAAAAATGTTCAATAATTTTATACAAATATACTATTTTAAATGTATTTTCACAAGATTTAATAAAACAATGAGAAAAATTTGTTTGTAGAAAAAAATAAAGCTAAAATTACAAAAACATATGTAAAAAATTTTTAAAGTAATCAAAATAAAAAAATAATATTTATTAATAAAAAGAATTGATTATTATATAATTATCAAAAAATTATTAATTTATATTACAAGATTAATATCAATTGAAAATGATTTTCAATAAGAGATTATCCTGCTGTTGGTGTTTGCTAAAAATACTCAATGTCTATTTCTAATTAATTCTATTTGATTTTTTAAAAAAGTTTAGATAATTTGTTTTTAATACCTAATCCAAAATGTTTCATGCCACTTTTAACAGTTTTGCCAAATGACATCTAAGAAAAAAAATAAATATTGGTTAATTTACTTACAACTTTCTTTCCAGTATTTGAACCTACAGTTTTATCCTTTATTTTTCCTCCAACTTCTTTCATTTTTTCTCCCGTTTCTTGTAATTTAACTTTAAACTTTTCACCTACTTTATCGAGTTTATTTTTAGCACTATCTTTTAATTTGATCTAAAAATAAAATATGAAATTTTTTTTATAAATACAAACCACTCTAGATTTTAAACTATTTGGTTTTTTTGTTGATTTTTCTTTTATACTAGTAGCAACGGTTGTTTCTTCATCATTTTCAGATTCTTGGGGTGGCTCAATTACTTTTTTTTCTTCAGAAGAACTTGATGCTGATTTCTCTTGTATAAAATTAGTTTCTTCTTCATTTGATCCATTGCTTGTAGAAACATCATTTTCAAAACTTTGTACAGTAAATTGAATTGCAAAGATTGCAAATATTACAAAAATAGCTAAATATTTTTTAAAATGCATTTTTGAATGTGACTATTTATTCGATTTATTTAATTTTTATACTTTTAAGGAAATGTTTAAATAATGTCAAAAACTTTGTTCTGTTTAGAAATTAAATAAATTTGTTTGTATTAAATAAATATTAATACAATACTTTTAAACTGTAACTTTTTTTATATTACTAAAATATAATTTAAAAGTATGTAAATTATTTTGTTTTATCATATTATATAAAATAAGAAAAAACATACAAATTATACTATTGTTTCTATTATAAACCTTTATATGCATTGAACGAAAATTAAATTGTAAAAAATATTTGTCAATTTTTTTTAGATATCTTTAAGATTAAAAAATAGGTTGATAATGAAAAAGTTCATTTCTTCAAGATTTATATTTGATAATGAAATTTAACACAATACTTCCAAATTTTTTTTTAAAAAAACTTTTACGAATAAATTAAAAAGGTACTATTAAAACTATATTTATTTTTTTGAGTAATATTTTGTTTCAATTTTTTTTTATGCTAACATATTTATAATAAAAAATTTATTTTAATAATTTCAATGTATTTTTCAATTTTTATAAATAATAATGTGAATAAAGTATTTTTTTCAACATGATGATAATATAATATATGATAAATTTTTTGGCGTTTTTTGAAAAAAGATAATTTTCATTATAAATAAACTGTTTATTTTTGAAATATCGCAAAAAAAACTTTTTTAATATTTTAATATTTGGTTGAGAAGTTTATAAAGTAACAATTTTGTTTGCTGTTATATAAAAAAATAGTTTTATCAAAGCAAACTTATGCTGTACAGGCGAGAAGACGCAAAACGTGTTTTGTTGTTATCATTTTGAGAAAATTCTACTAGCTTTATAATAATTTTCCAAATTTTTTTAACTTAACTTTTTTTAAAATTATATATTATAATATTTGTATTACAAACAATTTTTTAATATAAATCAAATGAATTAAAGTTTGTTACTAATCTCATTTTATACTAAATAAATTAAAATAAAAATGAAAAATAAATTATAAATAAAGAAAAACATTTTTTTTTATTTTTTAAAAATAATATTCAAACAATTCAATATTTAATGAAAGATCTTCACTGTTAACATGAAAAGTATATAAAAATTTAGATGTTCAGAAATAGTCACATTAATTGTCTTTTTAGTTAATTCTTCTTATAAAGACATATGTTTTCATTCTAAAATGATTATTAAAAGCATAATCATTTTTTATATATTTCTTTTTGTTTTTACAACATCGGTATGTTAATTTTTTAATTTATTATTTTATTTATTAAAGACACCATTATATGATTACTATACTTCATTGAAAGAAGAAAATGATTTAACATTGACAAAAGAATTAACAGAATTTCTAGAAACGGTTATTCAAAGATTAGAAGAAAAATTCAATTTAGGTGTTACAAAACAACCAAAAAAAAGTAACAAGCATATTGAAAATGAAACTAAAAAAGATCCAATAGAAAAAATAGAAGAATCAGGATACTTTGGAGGTGATATAGTTCTCACTGAAAATCAAGCTGATAGTGTATTTGAGCAAGTTTCACGAGTAGCTGATAAAAATAATATTAGTATCTCTGACTTGCCTTTTGTAGAAAAAAGAAAAAGAAGAAAAAGAAAAATAAAAGATGATCGTTTACTAAAATGGGGGGCTCAAATACCATATTTTATTGATCAAGGTGTTACTGGTTTTGTGGTTGATATAGCTTTAAAACTAATGCAAGAAGAAACTTGTTTAAATTTTACAAAGATAACAGAAAAACCAAATCTTAAAGAAGGTTTGAGATATTACGTTGGTAAAGGCTGTCATAGTCATCTTGGTAGAATTTATGAATTTACAGCTCAAGATGTAAGTATTGGACCAGGATGCGCTACCCTTGGAACTGTTCAACATGAAACTATGCATGCATTAGGATGTGAACATGAACAATCAAGAGCCGACAGAGATAAATATTTAAAATTATTCTTAGAAAATGTAGTAAAAGGACGTGAGCATAATTTCCTTAAAATTGAATTAACTGATTATTTCACATATGAAACTAGTTATGATTATGGTTCCACTATGCAATATCATACTAAAGCATTTAGCAGCAATGATAAATTTACAATGCTTCCAGCTCTTCCATTTTATGGAAGTACTTTAGGTATGGATGAAGGAATGTCTTTTCTTGATGCTAAATTGTTAAATTTGCATTATTGCAAAAATATGTGCCCAAATACCATTAAGTGTAAGCGTGGGGGGTATCAAAATCCTAAAAATTGCAACGTTTGTAAATGTATTGAAGGATTTGAAGGTCCTACGTGCAATGATTTACCAAAACGTAAAGAGGAATGTGGCAAGATTGTTCGATATAATATTACAGATGAAATGACAAGAATTAAAGTTTTAGGTAAGAAAGACTGTGTTTATCACTTAAGAGCACCAAAAGGCAGTAGAATAAAAATAAAATTAGCTTTTTTGACTTATAATCCACAAAAAAAAAATACATGTCAAAAAGTAAACGCTTTAGAAATAAAATATTTGAAAGATAAAACACAAACTGGTGCATTCTTTTGTGATACTCAAGAAGGTTTAACTCTTGAAACAGAAGATCATTATGCACTTGTTTTTCATAGAAGTTTGCAGGACTCCAATGCAGTGGAATTTGCAGCAACTATTTTAAAGCCAAAATAAATTAAATTTTAACTAACTTTAATTATATAAGTTAATTTTCAAATAAAATAACAAAAATATATTAAAATTCTTTTTAATCTATAAAAAAATTCATTTTATAAAAAAGTACAATTTTTATTCAAAGATTTAATGTCTTAAAAAAATATTGTAAATCGTTTATTTAAATTATATTAAATGGTAATTTGAAAAAAATTTTCCCAATTAATTTGATTAACTTACTCATATCTTAATATATGTCAATTTACAAATTTTTTCAAATAACATTAGAAAATGTAACTTTTTTTTTTCAAAAGAAAAATTAAAAAAAGTATTAAATTATAAAATATAAAAATTTATTTTTAAGTTGTCAGTAAAAATTGTTTTATACAATATTTACCTATTACATTTTTATATAATATATTATACAGACTTGAAATCATTTTATAATGTTATATAAATTAAAAAAAATAATTAAAACGAAAATAATATATTTATTAATATAAATTTTTATTAATTATAAGTTTTATATTTTTCAAAGAAAATTGTATATCAAAAAATACATTTAAACTGATAAGACGAAATAAATGAAAAATGATAAAATACTTTTATGTAATAATAAAAATTACAGTTAGTTAAATAATTTATTTTTATTAAAATAACACTGTCTTAGTAAAAAAAATGCAAAATTTTAACTTTTATTATTTTAATTTATTATAAAATAAAAAATTCTATAATCAAAATTTTTTTTATATTTGCCAAAGCTGCTGAAATTAAAATCTATTCTACTTCTTAATTCTATCTTGTTTTTTTATTTTGAGCATGTCGACTCAATTTGTTAGCAAGTGTTTGTAGTATATCAGTTGATAAGCTACCTACACTATTTTGACGTTTTTTATTTGTTCTCTTTGATAATTTTTTGAAATTTCAAAATTTATTTTAATATTAAATATGGAAATACACATAAAAACAACTACAGGCAAGCAGCAAATTAGTTTTTTCTAAAAAAAGATAGCTAATTAAATAAGGCTAATATTTTGTTATAGATTAGAACAATCGTGATCAAATATAAATTTCTATCTATCAAAATTAATTTTGGTACATCTACCCAAATAATACATTCGTCTATCAACATAAAAAATGTTATTTTATTAATATTTAACATTTTATGTTTGCAAAAAAAAATATTTACATTAGGGAGATTTATTTATGTATATTTTTGATATGAATGCTAATATGAATTAACTATAATGTATTTTATTCTTAAAACAGAAATATTTTATAGTAAGAATCCTGAAGCGATTCAGAATTCATCAAAATTAGATAAATTATATAAACCCTAGAAATTGATGAAATAGGGGGCACTCTGACTCTAATTCAGCATTCTGACTGTGACTTTTGACAGTCGTATTATAATTCTTATCTAATATATTTTGTATTGTGCTAGTATAGGGGATAATAAAGGTTTCTAATATACCAGTCTTATTTATATTTAAAAACATCGTCATATATTTTTAAATAAAATTTAACTTTATACACAATTAATAATCATATTAAAATCTAATATTTTAATATTACAATTGTAAATAAAACAATAAACTTATTTTATATATGAAAATAGGCAAAATATTGTTTTGTAAGATTATTGAAATAATTATTAAACTTTTTTATGATGTGTTAAACAAGCAAAAATATTTTAGTTATGTATGTGTTTTTGTAGGTTTTTAGAAAAAATAAAAACTTAACGATTTACTTTATAAATAAATCATTTTTAATAGTAATCTTTATTTAGTGTAACTTATGTTTAATAATAATATTTTGTATTTAATTAAAGTCTAAAATATATAAACATCTTTAATATTACCAAAAACAGATAAATCTTTTTTATTACAACAATCAATAAAAGCATCTTTAAAAAATTTTTTTTACTTGTGTCATAGTTTTTGTGCAATAAAATGATAAATCTGAAACATTTCTAAAAGTACATGAACTGTTATTTTTGATATTTGTATATTCAATAAATTTATCTTAATTTGAAAAAAAATAATGAACTAAAATTAAAAGATTTGTTATATAGCAAGTTTTTCTAGTTATTTATTTTTTAATTGATTTTTATATTTAAGGAAGTTGTGATAACAATATTTTTTATTTCAGTGTTACTTCAACGTTTTCTTACTGTTTTGACAGTTGTTGTTGATGGTGATGCAACTATTTATGTTGAAATACAGAAAAAAAGGAGCAATAAATACAAAAATAATAGTTAATTGAACAAAATAAATAATTATTTTTATGTATTCTGAATACTCTGAAAAAAATGCTTTCTTATTTTATATATTAAAATATAAAGTAAAAAATTGCGTTAAAAAATAAGTTTTTTTTTTTTTTTTATAATAAGTAAAAGAATGACTTCTCTTTGGACTAAAAAAGATAGATAGGTTGTAGTACCTAAGTTTTTAAATAATATATAAGAAAGCTTTTTAAGTTTATTAAAGATAGTTTTTTTAAGTAATACTTTTATAGTGATATAGTTGTTCCTGAGGCTGTGTTAGCAAAGGTATAAAAATTTTATAATAGAGGTCTGCTTGTATATAAAAATTAGGATTTATTATATTGTGTCTCGTTCTTGTTTTGAGACTATTCTTTTATATACATTTAAAATTCTAAATTAATAAAACAACTTATTATACTTCTTGTAATTTAATTAGTACCAGCCAGCCTTAACAAAACTCTTATAAATTTTTATTAACACTATTTTCATTATTTAATATTATCATTATGTCATTTTCCAGCATATTTTCTTAAAAAGCAAAAAGGAAATTTATATAAATTTGTTTTTATTATTATAAAATATTTTTATAAACAATACAAAAATAAAATGATCTATTGTGTAAGTAAATAATTAAATATGATTAATAATCTTTTTTAATACTATAATTTTATCTTTAAGTAATAGTAAGATTTATTGAATTTTTCTTAGAATATGTACATTAATTTTATTAAGTCAATTATAAAAAACATTTTGTCAAAAATCAGATAAAATGTTTAGTATATGATATTCATGCATTAAATTAGCTAAAAAATTGTATTTGATTAAATTATGAAACAGTACATATATTTTCAATGAATAATGAAAATATTTTTTAATCATATATTTAATTATCTTATTACAAAGATAAAAATATTTATCTTAAAAACGTGATATCTTTAGATTTTTTTTCATACAATTAAAATTATCGTCATGTATTAACTTTTTTGTATTTAAAAGTTCAAACGTTATAAAAAGTTATGCAAAAAAAACTTGTCTATTAAAAAATGTTAACATTTAAATCAAATTCTTTTAAGATCAACTTTTTAACTATTTTTATTATCTTAAACTTTATGTTCTTAGTACTGTTTACGAGATAAACATGCCAGTTTACACAAAAAGATATACATTTTTTATATATAGTTAAAAACAAGAGATAGTATAAAATTTGTTAGTAGAATAATTAAAATTTTTTCCAATCTATTAAACCAGTTACTTAGGCACTATATTTTACAATTATTGAAATGTTTATTGTTTGAACAATTGATAAAAATAATTATTATTTTGCATTCAATACTTGTATTAAATGAAATTTTTGAATTGCTATAAAACTAAACAGTGAATTTTCTAAAAAATCTTCCACAAAAATTATTAATATGATTTTTTAATTTAAATTTTTTGTAATATAGAAATTTCTTTATTAGTTCTTTCTTTATGAGATAGAGTAATTTATATCTATTAAGTACTTTTTAATCTTCAAAAAGTAAAAATGAAAACTTTTTATAATATTTAAAGTATGAGAAATTTTTATTATTTTTACATACATATTTTATACTTATTCCTATGTATTAGTTTATATGGTATTTTACTAATTTTGCATAATTTTAGAAATTTGTTAATAAAGTTCTACATGGACCTTAATTTTAATATTATATTTGTAGTTTCAATTTTTTTGATATATTTAAAAAAGTAAGTTAAATTTTAATATAATATAGCATATTATAAGTAGCTTTTTTTTGTGATATAAAAAAATATTTAATGCAATTAGAACTTTGGATAATAAAATTTTAATAAAGAATTTGGCATATTAGTAGAAGTGGTAGACTCCGTTCTTACGCTCACACCAACATATTATTTTATTTTTGTACTTGTAGATAAAGTTATTGTATATGATAGGTTATTGATCAGTCATTGGCTATTTAAATTTTAATTGTTTTAATAATTTTTAAAAAATAACAATTTATCTATGAAAAATTTTTAAAACTAATTTGCTATATTCTATATTATAAAAGAAATTACGATCATATTTTCATAAAATATTTTTGAAACACATTTATAAGAGTATAATAATAAATTAGGTTTTTAACATAAAGGTAAGTTCAGAATATAATAAAGAATTAAGTTTATCAATATATTAAAATTATTTTTTTTAAGTTGTTATGAATAATCAGTTCAAATTTATCTACTCATCATCTAGCATCACAATAGATATAATAAAAATTAAACAAAATTTAGATTTTTTATATGAAAAATATATATTTTTTAATTTTCTAGAGCTATTTCGAACATTTACGATAATAGTTAAGTTACTAAGAAGTGAAAGATAAATTTAAGTGGATATTTTTTTAACATATTCCATAAATTGTTGGTGTATTAAATCTAAATATAAGATTAAAATTACTAAACATTTCAAGGTTTTATATACTTTATAAAAACTTTAAAAAGATAGTAAAATTAAATCTACTAAAATAGTTTGCTGTTTTGCTAATGATACCATATGTATTTGCAAAAAAAAACTATATAAACAAACGTTTTTAATAAAACTTACCATTATTGATACTTAAACGAAATTTAATAAAAAATAAGGTTAAAACTGTGAAAGATTAAACATTGTAAAAAAAAACTGTAATTAGAGATGTAATTTTATCTTATAAAATAAACTAGAATAGTAAACTTTAAATTGATGAAAATAAAGTAAAATGGGTTTTAACATATGAAAAAAAAAATTTATAGAAATTAAAAAGCAATTGAATTAATAAATTTATACTTTTTAGCTTTTCATGAAAAAAATTAGATAAGAAAAATTATTTTTAATTTGTTTAATCTAATTAAGCTTTATATACTATTTCTCTAACTAATATAAAATCTGTTGCAATATTATATTATATGCTAAATTAGATGATTTAACAAAAAATATTATTCAAATATGTTGGAAAATTTACAATAAAACAGGCTTTTAATTATATTTATATTAACATAATATTAATTTGTTTTAAAATAATAATTTCAATGCATATTGCTCTCAAAAAACAACTATTATTCATTGAGTTCCAAAAAGCAAGAAAAGTTAAAATTATAGTATCAATTAAATAATAAATGTATTTTTTGAACAATTGTATATACAAGTATTTGTTTGATACAATTAGTACAGTAACTTATAACTGTATTCAGATGTTTAATTTTTTATGTAATTTACATTAACTGTAATATTTCTTCTATAGTTTTCAAAATATTTAAAATATTGATATCGGCAAAAATTATTAAAATAATATACTATTATTTTATCAAATATGTTGCAATAATAGAAATGAATGTTTCTAATATAAAAATGAAAATTATAAACTTTTTGAATTATCGATTTTACATCTTATAATTTTAGAAAGCCAATTGTCGTATGTTTCTGAATTTAAAAAAAATTATATTTATTAATAAAAAATAAACATTGATTATTATAAATTATCAAAAAATAATTATCTAATATTACAAAATTAATATCAATTGAAAATGCTTTTCAATAGAAGATTATCCTGTTTTTGGTGTTTGATAAGAATACTCAAAGTTTATTCCTAATTTATTCTATTTGATTTTTTAAAAAAGTTTTGATAATTTGTTTTTAAATCCTGATGAAAATTTTTGAAAGCCCTTCTTAACATTTTCAGCCACATTTTTCTAAGGAAAAAAAAATTAAGTATTATTTTATTTACTTACAGCTTTTCTTCCAACATGTGATTCTACAGTTTTTTCTTTAAATCTTTTTCCAGCTTCTTTCATTTTTTCATTTGTTTCTTGTAAACTATTTTTCAATTTGTTTTTTGCTTCATATAATTTTTCTTTAGCGCTATTTCCCAAGCTTTTCTAAAAATAATTAGTTCAATATTATTATATAAATACAAACCATTTTAGATTTTAAACCATTTTCTTTTTTTGTTGATTTTTCTTTTATAATAGTAGCAATTGTTGTTTCTTTATCATATTCAGGAACTTTAGGTGGTTCTGTAACAACGTTTTCTTCAGAAGAACTTGATGATAATTCTGATTTCTTTTCTACTAAATTAGTTTCCTCTTCATTTGATTCATTACTTGAAAGAACATCATTTTCAGAACTTTGTACAGTAAATTGAATTGCAAAGATTGCAAATATTACAAAAATAGCTAAATATTTTTTAAAATGCATTTTTAATGTGATCATTTATTCGATATATTTAATTTTTATACTTTTAAGGAAATGTTTAAATAATGTCAAAAACTTTCTGTTGTTTAGAAATTAAATAAATTTCTGTATTAAATAAATATTAAAATGTACTTTTAAACTAATTTTTTTTTTTTGTATTAATAAAATATAATTTTAAAGTATGTAAATTATTTTGTTTTATCATATTATGTAAAATAAGAAAAAACATACAAATTATACTATTTTTTTCACTATATATATACATTTTTTAAAGCAAATATTTAATAAAAAAATTGTAATTTTTATTTAACACAGTTAAACAAATGTTAATTTAGCAATATTTAATAATAATTATTTTTTCTATACTTTTAAGAATTGCTAATTTAAAATTCGAAGTTTATTAATATTGGATTTATAAAAATAGGTATTTAATCTTCTGTCATTAATAAGTTTAAAAGTATTACGAAGAATCATTACATTTTTTAAGTATTATCCAATTTTTTTGTAATAGCAAATATGAATAGATTAGAATCTTATTGTAAATTTATTGATAACTTACTAATTGTTTTAGTTAAAGATGTTTCACTTTTTTAATATAATTTTATATTGTTTCAATTTTATACTTTAAGTAAAATAAGAAACAAAAATAAAGTGTAGGTTAATTTTAATATTATATTTTATTTATTTACTTGAGCTACTTTTTTACCAATTTAGCATCTAAATCTTTTATATATTGTAGAGTCTGCAAAAGTTATAAAAAAATATTTAATATAGATATAAAATAAAAATTTGCATTGATATTTTACTATTTTTAAAAGTTTTTAAAAAAAAACTAACAAATTATAGTAAATGAATATTTTGTTACAAAAAAAAAGAAACAAATATTAATCCTATTTTTCTGTATTTTAAATTTTCTAGATATTATTTAACCATTTTTTTATAAAAATAAAAAATTTAAATTTTATTCTTAAAAAACATTTAAAAATTATTATTATATTTATTAATAAAAAATAAACATTGATTATTATAAAATATCAAAACATTATTATCTTATATTAATATATTAAAATCATTTGAAAATGCTTTTCAATAGAAGATTATTCTGTTTTTGGTGTTTGATAAGAATATTCAATGTCTACTCCTAATTTATTCTTTTTGATTTTTTAGAAGAACTTAGAAAATTTGTTCTTAATTCCTGATCCAAGACTAAACAATTTTTCTTTAACCTGTTTACCAGCTTTTTTCTAAGAAAAAAAAATTAAATATTGATAAATTTACTTACAACTTTATTTCCAGCATGTGAACCAAAAGTTTTTTCTTTTATTCTTTCTCCAGCTTCTTTTATTTTTTCTTTTGTGTCTTGAAATTTAGTTTTTAATTTATTATTGGTTTCACTGAATTTATTTTTAACACTATTTCCAAAATCGGCCTAAAAAAAATTTTTAGTATTATTATATAAAAACAAACAAATTTAGATTTTAAATTATTTGCTTTTTTTGTTGCTTTTTCTTTTATAATAGTAGCTATAGTTGTTTCTTCATCATATTCAGAAACTTGAGGTGGTTCTGTAACTACATTTTGTTCTTCAGAAGAACTTGATGATGATCTTGATCTCTCTTGTAATAAATTAGTGTCCTCTTCATTTGATTCATTGCTTGCAGAAACATTATTTTCAGAACTTTGTACAGTAAATTGAATTGCAAAAATTGCAAATAATACAAAAATAACTAAATATTTTTTAAAGTACATTTTGATTGTGCTTATCTATTCGATTTATTTCATTTATATACTTTTAGGATATGTTTAATTAATGTCAAAAACTTTTCTTTGTTTAAAAATTAAATAAATTTGTGTCTATTAAATAAATACTAATACAGTACTTTTAAACTAATTTTTTTTCTTTTTTTATATTATTAAAATATAATTTAAAAGTATGCAAACTATTTTGTTTTATCATTTTTTTTAAAATATGAAAAAACAAACAAATTGCACTATTGCTTTCATTATAATTATACATTATTCAAAGCAAATATTGAATAAACATTTTATAACATAATAGATTTTTTTTTATTTAAATTTTAAATATATATTAAAATTTTGTTGTTTTTATTAAATATTTATGTAACAATTAAAAATACATTAGTTAAGAAAATAATATGTATCCAAAAAAAAATTTATATATTTTTATAATAAAAAGCTTTATTGATATCTTAATTTCATTTTAAAAAACTTGTATTTTTTATTTAGCAAAATTAAACAAATTTTATTTTAGAAATATATAATAAAAATTAGTTTTTCTATACTTTAAAATATTTCTAATTAAAAATTCGAAGTTTATTAAAATTACTTTTATAAAAATTAGCTTTAATTTTTTGTATAAATAAATTTACAATATTTTGAAGAATTATTACAATTTATCAATGTAATCAAATTTTTTTTCTAAAAACAAAAAATGAATGGTTTACAATTACTTTTCTAATCTATTAATAATTTATTAATTTTTTTTAGTTTTAGATTTAGTTTTAGGTGACCAACTTTTTTAATTTAATTTTATATTGTATCAATTTTTTATTCTAAGTAAAATAGGAAAAAAAAATCAAGTGTAGGACTTTTTTAAAATTGTTAATGCCATTAGAACAACGGCATTAAATAGAGGTGGCGGATAAAAAAAGGCAGTATAAATACAGAGAAATAAGAAAGATAAGCAGTTCTACTTCTTTTACCTTTCTGAAGACCGGACCAATTAATATGCTACGGGAGGCATAAATGTACTAATTATTTACATATTATATTGTATCATTGTTCTAAATAAAAGTAATTTATTATGAATCCATGTTGTTATTACTATCCCCAAATGATAAAATTTTAGGACCGCTACATCATCCTTGTTAAGAGATGAAATCCATGAACGCCATTAGGAATTGCATTTTATTCCTTAACTAAAGCTATTTTATTATCAATTTGACATTTGAATCTTTCGCTTATTGTAAAGTCTGCAAAAATTATGAAAAATTAATAAAAATAAAAAAAAAAATTATAACAAACTTGTTTTGTTATTTTTATATTTTGAAAAGTTTTAAAAAAAATTAACAAAACTATTGCAAATTAATATTTTGTTACAATAAAAAAGAAACAAATTTTTGTATGTTTTTAAATTTTTTTTTATAAAACTAAAAAATTCAAATTTTATTCATAAAAAAACATTAAAAAATTATTATTATATTTATTAAAAAATTAAACATTGATTATTATTTAATTATCAAAAAATTATCATCTTATATTAATAAATTAAAATCAATTGAAAATGATTTTTAATAGAAGATTATCCTGTTGTTGGTGTTTGATAAGAATACTCAATGTTTTTTCCTAATTTATTCTATTTAATTTTTTAGAAAAACTTAGAAAATTTGTTCTTAATTCCTGATCCAAGACTAAACAATCTTTCTTTAACTTTTTTACCAGCTTTTTTCTAAGAAAAAAAAATTAAATATTGATAAATTTACTTACAACTTTATTTCCAGCATGTGTACCAAAAGTTTTTTCTTTTATTCTTTCTCCAGCTTCTTTTATTTTTTCTTTTGTGTCTTGAAATTTAGTTTTTAATTTATTATTGGTTTCACTGAATTTATTTTTAACACTATTTCCAAAATCGGCCTAAAAAAAATTTTTAGTATTATTATATAAAAACAAACAAATTTAGATTTTAAATTATTTGGTTTTTTTGTTGATTTTTCTTTTAAACTAGTAGCAATAGTTGCTTCTTCATCATATTCAGGAACTTTTGGTAGTTCAGTAACTACTTTTTGTTCTTCAGAAGAACTTGATGATGATTCTGATTTCTCTTGTAATAAATTAGTTTCCTCTTCATTTGATCCATCGCTTGTAAGAACATCATTTTCAGAACTTTGTACAGTGAATTGAATTGCAAAAATTGCTAATATTACAAAAATAGCTAAATATTTTTTAAAGTACATTTTGATTGTGCTCATCACTTTAATTTATTTCATTTTTATACTTTTAGGGAAATGTTTTATTAATTTCAAAAACTTTCTTTTGTTTAGAAATTAAATAAATTTCTGTATGAAATAAATATAATAATGTACTTTTAAACTATTTTTTTTTCTTTTTTATTACTAAATATGCTTTATTTTATGTAAATTTTTATTTTTTATCATTTTTTATAAAATAAGTAAAAACAAATAAATTGCACTATTTTTTTCTAAAGATATACATTTTTCAAAGCAAATATTGAATAAGAAATTTGTAATGTATTTGATACAATTTTTTTTCAAACTTAAAATATATATTTTAATTTTATTTATTAAACATTTATCTAATAATAAAAATTACTTTAGTTAAAAAATAAAATGTATCATAAAAATAAAAAAAAAATTTTTTTTATTGTTAATAAAAAACTTATTTGATATTTTAGTTTCATTTAAAAAATTTTGTTATTTTTTTTGACACAATTTAACAAATCTTATTTAACTAATTTATAATCAAGATTTATTTTTAGATAGTTTTAAGTATTTCTTATTTACCATTTGAAGTTTATAATATTACATTTATAAGCCTAAGTATTAAAATTTTAGTCATATATAATTGTGGTTCATAGTCCTGATTTTGGTCTGAAGTAAATCCTGAGTCCAAGTCCCAAATAAACACACCAAATTTTAACTATAAATTTATTTAGCAATAAAATAAAATAAGACAATAAAAGAAAACGTTTTCTTTCTAGAAACCAATTATGATAAGTTATTACAATCATTATTTTACTAATTAAATTTTATGTAATTATTAAACACAGAACAATGTAAAAAATTTAGTAAAATATTCCAAGTATGGAATAAATAATTTACTACTATGAAAAATCATGTTAAATAATCAGTCAATTAGTTTCTAGAAAGAAATAAAATAATATAAAGTAATTATAGTTTAAATGATAATTTCATCAGATTTTCGGTTCTTATATATTTTTAATAATACCAGAGAGATGATAAAACACTCTCTTTAGGTCATAGATAACTTTATAATATAAAGAGACATTCTTTAATATAGTTTCACTATATTACTGTAGTAATGCCAGTCATTAGACGGCATTATGTAGGCGGATTCAGAGAGTATAAAAAGGAGAAGAAATAGAAGACAAGTCAGTTGTTGTCCAGGAAAGTTGGTCTGCTCAAGTACCAGTTCAGCTCTGCTTACTCTTAATTTATTTATTCTTAATATTTTTCCGTTGTTATTACATTAATAAACGTATTTATATATTAATCTATCCGTTTTATTTATTCCCCTTTAAAGCCCAAAACCGCTACATCATCTCTCAACAGAGATGAAAACCATGGGCGCCATTAAGCTGTATGCAAAAGTTTTAAAAAAATATTAAATAAAGAAAGAAAATAAAGTTAATTTAGTTTATTTTTCAATCTTTTAATAGTTTTTTAAAAACAAACAAATTGTTGAAAATAAACATTATGTTACAATAAAATTGAAACAAATGTTAATCAAATTTTTGTATATATTTTAAATTTTTTTAATTATTGCTTGATTATTTTTTTATAAAATAAAAAAATTTTTAATTTTATTCTGAGAAAACATTTTAAAATTATTATTATATTTATTAATAAAAATTAACATTGATTATTATAAAATATCAAAACATTATTATCTTATATTCATAAATTAAAATCAATTGAAAATGCTTTTCAATAGAAGATTATCTTGTTGTTGATGTTTGATAAGAATACTCAATTTTTATTCCTAATTTATTCTATTTGATTTTTTTAAAAAAGTTTAGCTAATTTGTCTTTAATTCCTAATGAAAATTTTTGTAAATTGTTTTTAACATTTTCAGCCACTTTTTTCTAAGAAAAAAAATTAAATATTATTTAATCAACTTACAGCTTTCTTTCCAGCATGTGAATCTACAGTTTTTTCTTTTAATCTTTTTCCAGTATCTTTCATTTTTGCTCCTGTATCTTGTAATTTAGCTTTAAATTTTTCACTTGTTTCACTTAATTTATTTTTTAAATTTTTTCCAAAATTGGTCTAAAAAAACAATGTTAGTATTATTATATAAATACAAACCATTTTAGATTTAAAACTAGTTTCTTTTTTTGTTGGTTTTTCTTTTAAACTAGTAGCTATAGTTGTTTCTTCATTATTTTCAAGGACTTGGGGTAGTTTAGTAACAACGTTTTCTTCGGAAGAACTTGATGATGATTTCTCTTGTAATAAATTAGTTTTTTCTTCATTTGATTCATTGCTTGTAGAAACATCATTTTCAGAACTTTGTACAGTAAATTGAATTGCAAAGATTGCAAATATTACAAAAATAGCTAAATATTTTTTAAAATGCATTTTTCGAATGTGATCATTTATTCAATTTATTTCATTTTTATACTTTTAAGGAAATGTTTAATAATGTCAAATACTTTTCTTTGTTTAGATATTAAATAAATTTTTTTGTATTAAATAAATATTAATACAGTAGTTTTTAACTATTTTTTTTATTATTAAATTTGATTAAAATTTATGTAAATTTTTATTTTTTTATCATTTTTTATAAAATAAGTAAAAAAAACAAATTGCACTATTATTTTTCTATAGATATACATTTTTTAAAATAAATATTTAATAAACAATTTGTAGTGTTTGATATAATTTTTTTTCAAACTTAAAATATATATTCTAATTTTATTTTTATTTTTAAAATATTTAACTAAAAAAAATACATTAGTTAAAAAAATAAAATGCATCTTAAAAAAAAAATATTTGATATTTTAGTTTCATTTAAAAAATTTTGTTATTTTTTTTAACACAATTTAGCAAATCATATTTAATAATATATAATTAAGATTTATTTTTAGATAGTTTTGAATATTCCTTATTTATCATCCGAAGTTTATAATATCGCATTTATAAGCCTAAGTATTTAAATTTTAGTCATATATAAATTTTTAAGTATTTTAAAGAATTGTTAAAATCCATCAATGTAATCAAGTTTTTTTTATAATAGCAAAAATCAAATATATTAAAATTATTTTTTTATTCTATTTAAACTTTATTAATTGTTAAAGTTGAACGTGATTAACTTTTTTAAATATAATATTATATCATAAAATTTTTGCTTTATATAAAATAGAAGATAAAAAATAAGTGTAGCTTAATTTTTATAATTATTATATTTCTTTACTAAAACTTTTTTATTACCAGTTTGGTGTTTAAATTTTTTTTATTGAAAAGTATAGCAAAATATATAATTGTGGTTCATAGTCCTGATTTTGACCCAAAGTAAATCCTGAGTCCAAGTTCCAAAGAAACACACCAAATTTTAACTATAAATTTATTTAACAATAAAATATAATAAGACTATAAAAGAAAACTTTTTCTTTCTAGATACCGATTATGATAAGTTATTACAATCATTAACTTACTATATGAATTTTAAGTAATTTTTTAATACAGGACAATATACAAAATTTAGTAAAATATTTCAAGTATGGAATAAATAATTAACTCTTATGAAAAATCTTGTTAAATAATCAGTAAAAAAGTTTCTAGAAAGAAATAAAATAATATAAAGAAATTATAGTTTAAATGATAATTTCATCGGATTTTCGGTTCTTATATATTTTTGATAATACCAGAGAGATAATAAAAAAACTCTCTTTAGGTTATAGATAACTTTATAATAAAAAGAGACATTCTTTAATATAGTTTCACTATATTACTGTATGTAAAAGTTATAAAAATATATTAAATGTAGAAAGAAAATAAAGTTAATTTGGTTTATTTTTCAATCTTTTAAAAAGTCGTTTAAAAACTAACAAATTATTGAAAATGAACATTTTGTTACAATAAAATTGAACCAAATGTTTATCAAATTTTTGTATATATTTTAAATTTTTTAATTTATTGTTTGATTAATTTTTCATAAAATTAAAAAATTTTAATTTTATTCTTATAAAAAACATTAAAAAATTAATATTATATTTATTAATAAAAAATAAACATTGATTATTATAAATTATCAAAAAATAATTATCTTATATTACAAAATTAATATCAATTGAAAATGTTTTTCAATAGAAGATTATCCTGTTGTTGGTGTTTGATAAGAATACTCAGTTTTTATTCCTAATTTATTCTATTTGATTTTTTTAAAAAAGTTTAGCTAATTTGCCTTTAATTCCTGATCCAATACTAAACAAGCTGTCTTTAACATTTTTACCAAATTTTTTCTAAGAAAAAAAAATTAAATATTGATTTATTTACTTACAACTTTATTTCCAGCATGTGAACCTACAGTTTTGTCTTTTATTCTTCCTCCTAATTCCTTCATTTTTGCTCCAGTTTCTTGTAATTTAGCTTTAATTTTTTCATTTTTTTCACTAAATTTATTTTTTAAATTTTTTCCAAAATTGCTCTAAAAAAACAATCATTATATTATTATATAAATACTTACCACTCTAGATTTAAAACTGTTTTCTTTTTTTGTTGTTTTCTCTGTTAAACTAGTAGCTATAGTTGTTTCTTCATCATATTCAGGAACTTGTGGTGGTACTGTAACTACATTTTGTTCTTCAGAAGAACTTGATGATGATCTTGATGATTCTGATTTTTCTATAATTTCGTTATTTTCTTCTTCATTTGATCCATTGTTTGTAGAAACATCATTTTCAGAACTTTGTACAGTAAATTGAATTGCAAAGATTGCAAATATTACAAAAATAGCTAAATATTTTTTAAAGTGCATTTTGAATGTGCTTATCTATTCGATTTATTTCATTTTTATACTTTTAGGATATGTTTAATGAATGTCAAAAACTTTTCATTGTTTAAAAATTAAAAGTTTTATTGTGTTTATTTAAATATATATAATCGTACCTGAAAGTCTTCAGGTACCTTTTTATAATATGAAATAACTATCACTGTTATATAATGTGTTTTCTTCTTTTTATTTTTCCTTTATATATTCTTCTTCTTTTGTTGTTTTTTTCTTTTTTCCCAAAATATATTCTTCTTTTCCAAAATATGATGTATGAATCATATTTACATCCCCATTCTTCCCCTCGGCCGGTTTTTCCTCTTGGTACTTCTTTAATTGAGACACATGACACCATTGCTCCTGTCTTCCTTTTTTGATTAGAACTCGTTGATGCTGGTCCAATTTGGTAACCACAAATGGTCCAGTCCAAGGGCTTTTCTTTCCTCTTTTATCCACTATTCTTTTTTTTAAGACTTTTTCATTTATCTTTAAATTTACCTGAACTCCTTTTGACTTCTCCTCTTTCTTCCATGACTCCTGATGTGCGTTCCACCATAGTTGTTGAATTTGTTTTATATTCTGTTTCCAATCTTTATAATCCTCATCATACTGACTATCGGTCAGTATTTGTTCCTGTTTCCATCCCATTTCTGTATTTCTTCCGAACATCAAATATGCTGGAGTATAACCCGTTTTCGGATGTATGGAGTTATTGTAGCAAAATATTCTATTCCGTATCGTTTCATCCCATTCGGTGTCCGAATACATTCTGATTGCTTCGTTTAAAGTTCGATTCATTCTTTCTACCAGCCCATTTGATTGATGATGATTTGCCGTTGTCAAGTGATGTCCTATGTTCATAACTTTCATAAATTTCTCAAATTCCTCACTGCTAAAACACCTTCCTCTATCTGTAATTAATTGTTTTGGCGTACCATATTTAAATATGATATCTTCTAGTAATCCTCTAATTATTTCATCTGCTGTTAAATTTTTTACTGCAGACACCATTACAAATCTTGATAATGAGTCTACTGCTACGATCATGGCTACTACTCCTCGTGAAGTTTTTCTTCCGGGTTGTAATAAGTCTATATAAACTTTACCTAACGGTGTATTCCCTACAACTGGATGTTGTTGTACATGTTTAATCATTTGTGAAGGTATACTTTTCTGCGTTTGGCACATAAAACATTCTCTACATATTTGTTTGTATTCTGCTTCTATTGTATCCCAATACAATACATCCTGTAATCGTCCCTTTACTTTCCCCCACCCAAAATGGCCCCCAAATAATGGGTGCTTATGAAATGCAATCAAGCAATTTCTTCGATCTAAATTAGGTGGTATGAAACCGCCTGTCTTACCATTTACTAAAACATAAAACTTTGTTCCTATCTGAACTGCTGTCTTATTTTCCACCTGTTCACGTAAACTGTCCATTTCCTTTGTCTCATATACTGTGGGTTTCTTTTCCCAGGGTAACCCCGCTGTTAGCACATATCGAACATTCGGTAGACTGTATCGTGACAGATAATCGGCCACCACATTCTCTGGTCCTGGTTGGTATTTAATTTTTGCCTGGTACTGCATTAATCTTAACTGATATCGTGCCAACTTTCCTTGGAGAGACTTGGAACCAAATAACGATAACAACGGCTGATGATCTGTAAAGATAGTAATAGGCATACCAATAATAAAATGTTCCACTTTTGCCAATGCCCAAACAATAGCCAAGGCTTCCAAATGTATTGGAGGATAGTTTTTTTCAAAAGCATTAATGGATCGAGATAAATAAGTTATGACCCTCAATTCCGGTTGTTTTTGCAAAAGTACTGCTCCGAGACCGACATAACTTGCATCTGTATAAAGAAAGAACTCTCCTTGTGCCACAGGAGCACTCAGAATAGGTGCTGAAGAGAGGCACATGCATAAATTCTCAAATGCCGTCTGACATTCCGACGACCATACAAAAACTACCCCTTTCTTCAATAATTCACGTAAAGGAGCTGTTAATACAGCATATTTGACAATAAATCTACGAAAAAAATTCATCATACCCAAAAACCCTCTTAACTGTCGTAAATCCTTGGGTGCCTGCAAATTTGCTATGGTACGTACCTTATCCGGATCAGGCTGAATACCGTTTGATGATATTACGAAACCTAAATATTTTATCTGGCTTACCCCAAATCGACTTTTGTCTAATCGTAATTTGAGTCCACTATCTATAATTCGCTGTAAAAAAGATTCAATTGTCTTCAAATGATCTTCTTCGTTATCTGAAAAAATTATTACATCATCAATATATATTAATACTGAAGCCTTCATGTCCCCAAATATATTATCCATAATTTTCTGAAATGTCCCTGGACTACCACTCAAACCCATTGGCGTTGTTACATATTCATATACTCCCCATGGAGAATTGAACGCAGTTAACCATCGTGATTTTGGATGTAATGGAATCTGGTGAAATCCCGATGCCACATCAAACACCGAAAACAACTTATGATGACAAACTGTGTTTAATATTTCTTCTATGTGTGGTATACATGGTATTTCCATGTGCGAATGATTGTTGAGTTGTCGATAATCAACCACAAACCGATCGGTACCATTTGGTTTGGGTACCAATAAGTATCTAGATGTACAACGTGATGATGATGGTTGTATAATGCCTTGATGAAGCATTTTCTTTATAATCTTCTCTGCCGATTGTTTCATCTTCGGTGAGTGTCGTGGAACTCCCGCTGTAGGTAACTTAGCCCCTTGTTTTAGATCAATAGAATGTGATATATGTCCTTTGTATCGGCCAATATCATCCTCATTTTCGATAAATGCTTTATCATATTTTTTTACTATATTGTTCAACCCATTTACCCCTTTTGGTGTCAAATTTGTATCTTCCCAGTTTATTTTCTTTAATTTATACGACTCTGGCAACGTCTCCCATACCGCTAAATCCTGAACCAAGTCTTCCGGAATATCTAAATCCTGAATATTTAATTCCGTCTTGACTTCTCCACTCATCACACCTACTTCTCTGATATGCCATATCCATGATTTCACTGATTTCCAAATTTCGCTTGGGCACAAATATGCTACACGAGCTACTTGCGCTAACGGGTGTTTTGTAGTACCGATTTGAATTATATTAGATGCTAATCGGAATGTTACCGCGCAGTTTGCTTTATCCAAATGTTCCAGTGCATCCGCTCCCAGTAATACATCTTGATGTAATTTTTCCAATACCCATACAGGTATTATTACCTTCTTTGTTCCCATAATAAATACAATTTTACAACTTCCTATAGCCATTATTGCGTTACCATTGAAATCTTGTGCTATTTTGGTTGGTTTTGTAAAGTTTTGTAATTCCAAACAATCATTAATAGCTGATTTCTTAATAAAAGAAACGCATGCTCCTGAATCAATCAAACAACGAACAATTTTTGTTGTCTCATTTTGTTTTATATATAAATCTACATATGGTTGTTTCCCTTGTATAGATCCAATAGATCCTATGGTTGTATTCCTTATCTCTGATAATTGTGTTATCTTTCTCATTGTTTCTTTTAGTCGTCTGTCTGCTCTTTTCTTATGTTGCCGTTTTTGGTACCATTGTTTAATCTTGTACCCTTGCTTACCACTTTTCCATAGTATATATATCAAAACCAAAATAACCCCACTAGCTAATATTCCTATAAGGATATGTATTACTGTCCCCATTAACCTGTCTCCTGTTGAAAAAACCCAATTTATTTGAGACCATATATCATCTACTTCATTCAGCGTTTGTTCTACAATATCGTCGTTCTCCGTAACCTCTGTTACTTGTGTTGGTTCCTGAATACAAGGAACTCCTGGAGAGTATTGATGAACATAACCGTCCCTATCCAAGAAAAGCAACTGTTTTTCTACTAATATTGGCATTAATGTATAACAAGTATTTTTATATCGATAATCAGAAAAAATAGCTTGAGGTACCACATGTTTACATTCTTGAACAACATAATGATTAGCTAACCAAGATGCTCGTATATCCTGTCTGCCCAACCAAATTCTCATTTTCTCTGACGGGTCTTTTGTGTGTTGTATAGCCTTGTATTCATTTTGGTATGTATTACACGCCTCAGTATATAATGGAATCACTAAATTCTGAATCAACGAGAAAATATGTGCTCGTAACTTCGCTAATTGACGTAGGTCTTGATAACTTTGTTGAAATATATTGATAAACAGAGCCTTCCATTCTTCCTTTGTAAGCTTTTCTATCAACCCTCTTCCTTTATACAACAATGTTTGACTGGCAATGCCTCTCATTTCCTGTGGTAGATCTTCTGGGAAATCCCACTTATTATCGGTAACCGCATAACTTATGTTTTCCGATGTCCATATAGGACTGCTTACTTCCATCATTTTCCCTTTTGCAAATTCCATTACTGTACGATTACACACCTTCTGTCTCCCTGGTGATTCCATAAGTAGCATCGGAACCTCCGATAAAATCAAGGTTTGTTGCGGACTCACCGCTAATAGTTTACTCGAT
This sequence comes from Strongyloides ratti, assembly GCF_001040885.1. Classification (NCBI taxonomy): domain Eukaryota; kingdom Metazoa; phylum Nematoda; class Chromadorea; order Rhabditida; family Strongyloididae; genus Strongyloides; species Strongyloides ratti. The sequence goes on along the minus strand of NW_020171512.1, from coordinate 42,297 downwards.
ACAGTGCAATCAATACGACCGGAGTCGTATATCTGTCGATATTCTAAATGCCACTGGCGGATTTCCTCACAACTCCATTTCATCGGTGATTTTATTGCCCATTCTTTCGTATTCTCCGATCGGTCACAATTTATTATCTGTTGCATCCCTGATATCATAGATATCCAGATTAGCCCCATAACTATTATCCAAATTATCTTCCCAAAGTATTCACCTTTCCCTTTCTCCATTGGTTAGTATGTTGCAAATATGTGAGGGATTACTGGTCCTACAAATTGTACATCTGTAAGTGCTGATACTTGAGTCGAATTCGCGTCCCTAGTATTATCCTGTCCCCCTTGGTCTATCATATTTACTCTTGCTCCTTTAAATCCTTGTTTATACGGCTGTTGAGGATGCGAATGTTGTCGATATCCATCCTTTGCACCATTTGAGAAATTACTTCCTTGGATCACACCATAATTTCTTCGTTCTTTCTCCTTTTGTAAGATTTCAATCACCTCTTCTTGAATTTCCATTAATGTCATATGTTCCAATGATTTTTCCAATTTTGGTCCAACATGTCTTGGCAACGTATAGAGGTATTCCAGTTTTATCAATCCTTGAATCGTTCTCTTATCACGTAATCTTGGATTATCCGTAGCCTCCTGTTCCGAAATATTCCCCATAAGTACTTCTTCCATCATATTTCCTGCGGCCATTGTTTTTTTTAAGAAATCCGTGAAATGTTGATGTATAGACGTTGACTCGCGATAAAACTTTAAACGCTCCATATTCGCTCTTATTTTATTTATTGGTTCTTCCAACCGTTCGGTAATGTAGCTGACCACCTGTCCATATGACAATGGTCCTGGTTTATCCAATGCTGTACAATATAATCTTTTCGCTTTATCTTGTAAAAAATCTTCCAAAAAATATAATTTCATGTATTCCATCGCTTTTCTAGATTGATCCGGATGCTTCATTTCCAAAGCCAATTCATATCGGCGTAGCCAAATTCTTAATTCTACTGTCGTATCTCCTTTAAATGTTCTCAGTTTGTCCCACATATCAGTTATTATTCCTTTTGGTTTTTCATGTATATCGTTTGTACTAATTGATTCTATTAATTTCGTGTGTTTTGCTGATGTCATGTTTTCCTGTGTTGTTCTGATTACGTTAGTTTTGTTCAAATCCTCGTCGTTTCTGAACCAGTCGCGGTTGTGTTCTATGTTTTCCGTAGTTTTCATTGTATCTCTAGTTAAGTCTTCTAATATTCCATCCACTATTTCTTGTGCAGCGTCATATTCTTCTCTCATCCAGTAGTCCGTTAATAGTTTCTCAAGGTCGTTGTTTAGCTTGCCTGCCTTATCCAAGGCTCTTTTTAATGTCTCTAGTTGTAGTTTCTTTTTCATCCCTACTGTCCTTATAGGGGAACCTCCATAAAAGTTTTATTGTGTTTATTTAAATATATATAATCGTACCTGAAAGTCTTCAGGTACCTTTTTATAATATGAAATAACTATCACTGTTATATAATGTGTCTTCTTCTTTTTATTTTTCCTTTATATATTCTTCTTCTTTTGTTGTTTTTTTCTTTTTTCCCAAAATATATTCTTCTTTTCCAAAATATGATGTATGAATCATATTTACAAAATTAAATAATTTTATTGTATTAAATAAATATTAATACGGTACTTTTAAACTAAATTTTTCTTTTTTAAATTATAAAAATATAACTTAAATTATGCAAACTATTTTGTTTTATCATTTTTTTTAAATATGTAAAAACAAACAAATTGCACTATTGTTTTCACTATATTTATACATTTTTCAAAGCAAACATTGAATAAACAATTCATAATATAATAGACTTTTTTTATTAAATTTTAAATATATATTAAAATTTTGTTGTTTTTATTAAATATTTATGTAAAAAAAAATACATTAGTTAAAAAAATAATATGTATCCAAAAAAAAATTTATTTATTTTTTTAAAAAAAATGCTTTTTTGATATCATAATTTCATTTTAAAAAATTTGCATTTTTTATTTAGCAAAATTAAACAAATGTTATTTTAGAAACATATAGTAAAAATTAGTTTTCTATACTTTAAAACATTTCTAATTAAGGATTCGAAGTTTATTAAAATTAATTTTATAAAAATTAGCTTTAAATTTTTGCATAAATAAATTTACAATATTGTGATAAATTATTACAATTTATCAATTTAATCAAATTTTTTTTTTATAAAAACAAAAAATGAATAAATTACGATCATTTTTCTATTCTATGGACAATTTTTTAATTGTTTAGTTTTAGTTTTAGATTTATTTTTATTTGACCCACTTTTTTAATATAATTTTATATTGCATCAGTTTTTTATTCTAAGTAAAATAGGAAAAAAAAAATCAAGTGTAGAATTTTTTTAAATTTGTAATGCCATTTAAACGACGGCATTAAATGGAGGAGGCGGATAAGAAAAAGCAGTATAAATACAGAGGAATAAGAAAGACAAGCAGTTCAATTTTTTTAGCTTTCTGAAGACCGAACCAACTAATAGGTCACGGGAGGCATAAATGTACAAATTATTTACATATTATATTGTATCATTGTTCTAAATAAAAGTAATTATTTATGAATCCATGTTGTTATTACTATCCCCAAATGGTAAAATTTTAAAACCGCTGCATCATCCCTTAACAGGTATGAAAATTATAAACGCCACTAGAAATTGCATTTTATTTCTTAACTAGAGTTATTTTATTATCAATTTAACATTTAAACCTTTTACTTATTGTAAAGTTTGCAAAAATTAAAAAAATTAATAAAAATAGGAAAAAAAATTATAACTAATTTGTTTTGTTATTTTTATATTTTAAAAAGTTTTAAAAAAAAATTAACAAACTATTGTAAATTAACATTTTGTTACAATAAAAATTAAACAAGTATTAATCAAATTTTTGTATGTTTTAGAAATTTTTTTTATAAAACTAAAAGATTTAAATTTTAGTTATAAAGAAACATTAAAAAATTATTATTTTATTTATTAAAAAATTAAACATTGATTATTATTTAATTATCAAAAAATTATCATCTTATATTAATAAATTAAAATCAAATGAAAATGATTTTTAATAGAAGATTATCTTGTTGTTGATGTTTGATAAGAATATTCAATGTTTACTCCTACTTTATTCTATTGGATTTTTTAAAAAAATTTAGAAAATTTGCCCTTAATTCCTGATGCAACACTTTTTAAACCGCTTTTAACATTTGTAATTACTTTTTTCTAAGAAAAAATAAATAAATTTGATAAATCTACTTACAGCTTTATTTCCGCCATGTGAATTTACAGTTTTGTCTTTTATTCTTTCTTTAAGTTCCTTCACTTTTTCTCCTGTTTCTTGTATACTATTTTTAAATTTGTCTTTTGCTTTATATAATTTTTCTTTAGCGCTATTTCCCAAGCTGCTCTAAAAATAATTTGTTCAATATCGTTATAAAAATACAAACCATTTTAGACATAAAATTATTTGTTTTTTTTGTTGTTTTTTCTTTTAAACTAATAGCAATAGTTGTTTCTTCATAACTTTTAGGAACTTGGGGTAGTTCAGTAACAACGTTTTCTTCAGAAGAACTTGATGATGATTTCTCTTGTATTAAATTAGTTTCTTTTTCATTTGATCCATTGCTTGTAGAAACATCATTTTCAGAACTTTGTACAGTAAATTGAATTGCAAAGATTGCAAATATTACAAAAATAGCTAAATACTTTTTAAAGTGCATTTTGAATGTGCTCATTTATTCGATTTTTTATCATTTTTATACTTTTAAAGAAATGTTTAATTAATGTCAAAAACTTTTCTTTGTTTAGATATTAAATAAATTTTGTATTAAAAAATTTTAATAATGTATTTTTTAAACTAATTTTTTTATCATAGCAATCAATTGAAAACTGTTTACTTCTATTATTATATTTAAACTTTTTATACAAAATTTTTTTTATATATTTAATTATATAATAAATAATTAGCTATTACAATTGATGTTAAAAATTTGTATTATACGTTAAATAAAAAAATTTACTGTCATATAACAAAAATTCAGATATTAAATAAAACAAATACTATATTTTTAACTTAAAAAAATATGAAATTAATTTTTGTACTCAAAATTTTTTTGAATGTATTAGAATAAGCTAAAATTAAATAAATTTTTTTGTAAACGTATTTTACATACATAAACACATTTTAAATTAAATTCATGTCATTACAATTATTATGGTACTATTTAAAATATTGTTGATGATTAATCTGATATAATTTCAACAATAAATTAATTATTTGTAATTTTTAATAATGAGTTTACTTAAATTTGTAATTATACAATAATATTGCAAATAAAATAAATGTTTTTTAGCAAGAAGATTTGATTTAAAATTTTATGATTCAAATTTTAAACTATAGTAGTAACAAAATAATTATACTTTAATTGAATAAATAATTTGCAAAGATTTTATTTTAATATTAGAAAGTAATTTTTTAATGTAAAAATTGTTTTTTGAGCAAAAGATAATGCACTTGTCGATAAATCCATAAATATATATAGCGGTAAAATAATTATTATTAATTCTTCAATATTATATTGGTATCATCTTTATGAATAGGATTGATTAGAAAAATAAAAATTAATATATTATTATTCAAATTCAAGTATTTTATTAAAATGTGTAAGAAATAAATGGACATCTGCTGATTAAGTTGTATTTATTACAAAAAATTTTAAACTAACTAATTTTTCTTTATTTTTTCTTGAATACTAAAAAGTAAGAACTATTCCTTGATGCGCTGGCACACAATATTATTAAATCCAAAATAATTAACCACTAATGTAAACAGAAACGCGATAAAAAAATAATTATTCTAAAAAAACACTATCTCTTAAATTCACTAAAAAACTACGAATGATTTTTTAATAATGATTATAAGTCATCAAATTATGATATAAAAATAAATAAAATTTACTATTTTAAGGGAAAATTTTTTTTTATTTTGAATTCTTTCAACTATTCTTATGATAAGAAAATTCGCTAATTACAAAAAGTGCGATAATTTTTTTTTAAATTTACATCTTTATTGAGATTTCAGAAAAAATTGTAAACCTTGCATTTGTTACGATATTACAAATTCAAGAGATTTCTAAGTACAATTTTATATAAGGACAACAAACAAGTTAGAGAAAACGTTTCCAATATTATTTTTTTTATAAAAATTAATCTTTATTTTAGATATAATAATTTGAAACTAAACAAAAAAATTGTAATTATTCAAAATTTTTTAAAACTTTAAATTTTAAAAAAAAATCGTTTTAGATTACTTCTATTTTTTACATTCTGAGTATTATAGTACGTCTATATCATTTTTCGTTCTTGATATAATTTGAAATATATGCAAAAAAAAACATTTAACATTATTATTTGTATGCCTTATTTGGTATTTGATATTTCATAACTTTTTAAAATATATTTTTTCCAGAATGATAATCAAAAGACGAATTATGCAATTTTTGATATTCTTTCAAATAAAAAAAATATCATTAAAAACGAATTACCTGTTCATGAGAAAATAACAAAAAAAGAAAAAAAGAAAAATACAACACGAAATTATAGTTGTAAAAAAGTATCTTTAACAGTGTTTTATTGTTAATTTTAAAAACATTTATTTTTTTCTTTTTGTATAATCAAATTGTTCAAGCAGTTAATAAAAAGTTAGAAATAAAACAAAGGTTTTCAATCTAAAATTGCAAAATAAAAATAATTTTTCTCCATTTATTCACAATTGACAAGAAGATTTATCGTATTCTTATTAAAAAAAGAAAAAATTTAATTAATAAATTATCAAGAATGATAATATATTTTTTAATATCTTAAATTTCTATTATTTTTTTTTTAATAATTTATTGTTTAAATTATTCTTTATATTAAATGTTTTCTTTGGCTGTGAATGTAACGGATAAATAACAATGTATAAAGTATTTATGTAAATTGCACATAGAAAAATATTTTATTTAGATATTTTTAAATATCACAACAATTTTTTAAACTACATTATATATGTTCTAAAAAAATACAAAAATTTACAGTGCTTTGTATATATAACAAAATTATATTTTAAAAAAAAATGTCAAAAGTAATTCTTAAATTGTTATTTTGAGAAGATTATTTCTTAAATTTTGATATATAAATTTCTCAATAAATATTTTTGTTTAATCACAATAAAATGTTTAAGAAAAATGTTATGGTTTAAATTAGTGTATCTTTTATAAAACAGAATAATAAAGTACAAAAAAAATAAATAGTTACTTAATTGAATATTTTTTTTCTATATATAAAAAGTAAACGCTATAATAAGAATTATTTTTTGAATTAATGATAATTTATTAACAGTTTTTGTTTTAGTTAAATTCATTTATATTTACATATAGTATATTAATACATAGTATAATATACTTTATTAATTTTTACTCTTTATAAATAGAGAAGATAAATTTGAATATGTTTTATATAATATACTGTTATATTGCTTTTATCTTAGTGCATCAAAACCCTAATTAATAATTTATTTTGATAGTTTTAAATTTTTTTAAAAAATTATATTGAATATAAAAATAAAAATATTAAATAATTATTTTTTTCTGATTTTTTGACAAAGAGACACGCATTCTTTTATATAAATAGCACGTTCAAAGCTTAAAACGGACAGTGCTGTTAGAACCATGGTATCATTTACATATACTTTAAAAAATATATACCTAAATAACTATGTATTTATATTGAACATTTTGTTTTAAGAAATTACTCTCTTATTACAAACTGTTAAAAAATAAATTGCTAAAAATACTTCTTATAAATATTTTTATTAATACATTTATCATTATTTTATTATTTTTACACCATATTGTGATCTTCATGTTCTTGTTAGCACTTTTAAAGTTTTTTGAATTCTTTCTAGCATAAAAGAAATAAAAAAATTTATAAACGTATCAGAAAAACATTTATTAACAATAAAGACATAATTCACATAATTGCTACCAAAAATCTTTTTTGTCTATAAACCATTATATTTATAGATTTCTAATAAAAGTTATTTTAATGTATGAGTAACTCTATTATCTTTCTTCAAAATTATGAGATCTGTCATTGATATCTTATAAATTGAAGCCCGTAACACAACAATTTATTCTTTCCTTTTTTTTTACCAAGAATTCAAAGAAAACAAAAAAAAAAAATTTTTCCATGATTGTAGTAGAAAATATTTGTATTATATAAATATACAAATATTATATTTTTTTAATTATAATAACACAAAAATTAATTGCATATGAAAATAAAAAATGTAATTTACATAATATAATTAATACTAATGAGTGTAAAAGTAGTACTAATGTTCTTTTTGTAAGTAAAAATATGTCATATTTCAATACAAATTGTTATTTTAATATTATTGTAATAAATAAATGACGATTCAAAAGCAATGTTTTTGTAGAAGTAAGATCCATGAACATAGTACAATTAAAATTAAATATTTAGTTAAGTAAAAATTCATTTTTAATATTTTTATTTTAAATAAAATTATATATATGCTTAATTTTTCTATTTTAGAAATTATAATTAGTTATTTTAATGAGAATTTTACTTTGCAATACTATTTAGGAATTTTTACCGAATGACTATGTAATATGAAATTTCTTATGAACTAACTAAAACGGACTGACGTTAGGCCAGCTATTATTTAAGTGGATTCTGTAGCTTGTTTAAAAGAATTGTTAATTATCAGGAAAAAAAATTTCTTTTTATGTGAATATGTTCAATGGATAACTTTCTTAAAAAAAAATTTCAGAAAAGTATAAAAGAAATTGTCATATGAAATATGAAAGTACTGCAATACATTTCAATCTAATTAATAAATTTTAATCAAAATTTTAAGGCTGAGTATCCTATGATTCTAGTGAATAAAAAAATACATAATCATACAAGTGTGAATCAAAAAAACGATAGTGATACAGTTTTTAAAAGTGTTTAACATAAAATTTAAAATATAGTCTCTTTGAATACTGAAAGAAAAAATTTGTTTGTTGGTAATAAAGCTAAAAGCATAAATTAGTAAAAATTGAATCCGTTTAATTCATTTAAGAAAACATTTAAACATGTTTCGAAACTTTTGAACAATATTTCAATAGAAACAAAATGAGGAAAAGAAAGAAAAAGTTAAATTGGTTGCTAGAATTGAAAAAGCTTGCAAAAGAATTTGCTTACAAGAGAACAATATTAACATATATGTCAAAGTTTCTACATAAAACTTAATTTTGACAGAAAACCCTTTTGATGATTTCTTTTCTACACTAAAAATTCACATTCTTCTATCTGTGAAACATTTTTTGTGATAATCTAAAATGACAAATGAAATTTTGACAAATAAGTAAGAAACATATATATTAATTTTTAAAAAAGGTAAATTGTATTTATAGTGGTGATATCATATATACAAATTAGAAAGTGTATTAATTGAAAAATTTTTCTGAATCTTTTGCAACCTTTAAAATTTACATATTTCTATTTGTTAAAATTTTATTCGTCGTTTTAGACATTGAAAAAAACAATTTTTCTTTTTTTATACACCATTTTAGAAGAAGCCTGGTTTTGCTATTTTAGGTCTAAAAATTTCTTTTTATCAGCATTTAAAACTATTTCAAAAAAACTAAAAATTTTTATTAAATCATTTAGTGGTTACAATTTTGTACAACTAATCAAAAAAACAATTTTTAATAATACTTGTTCAATATTATCTCTATTGTTGACATAAACAATTTCTTCAATTAAAATTTCAAAATATCTATTGTTTTTTAAACTGTTATTTTTGATGTTAATTAAGAAAAAAATTTTGTATTTTTTTGTCTAATATTTTTAAAAATTTTCTAGAATTAGCTTATCCCTTCTTTTATTTTTAGCTAATTAACCATAAAAACTCCAAATTTTTTTTCCATTTCATTTTAACAGCTTTTTCAATTAAATTATCTTTTTTTTCCAAAATTTGTAAAAATATTTTTTTAAGTCATTCGTTTTTTCCTTATCTTTAAATCCAATAATTATAAACTTTTCCCTTTCAATAATTTCTTTTCAAACTGGATGGTTTTTTCTGTAACTTGTAACGTTTGATCTCACCTACTTCGAATTTAAAATATTATTCTTAATTCCAAAAAATCTTTCTATTCCTTTTACATATGTAGCATATTTTCCTTTTTTATTTGCTAATAGTTCATCAACCTCTAATTTATGATACAATTCATAACAAATACTTTTCATTTTTAATTTCTGTTCAAGTGTTGTTTCTTTCTTTTTAATAAAATGCTTTAATTATACAAACCTTTTTAAATTATAATTAACTTAATTTAATGATATCATTTTTATCACTAATAATCATTAATTTTTTCAACTTTGTTTTTACAGCTTCAGAAAATATTTCTTCATAGTATGAACATTTTTGATCAACTTTTAACATTATTTTAAACAGACCAATTTTAGTTTAAAAACTTTTTTTTTAACTTCTTCATTTATAAGTATATCATCTTCGCTTTCAGTCTCTTCTTCTGACAAATCATTTATTTTGATAAAGCTAATTTAAATAAGCTGATAAACGTTTTCTCTTAAATCTTTTTCTTGAAGCAAAACTAGGAATTATAACTATATCTTTAAAAAAACATTAGAAAAATTATTCTTATAAAAACATAAAAATAATATTTTTACGAAATTTAAGAGAAATAAAAGTTCAAGAAAATTGTCAAATCAATGAAACAAAAAAGTTAAATAGTAAGTTTATTTAAATTAAATTATTATAAAAATCAAAATGTATATTTTTATTGTAGTTAAAACATAAACAAAAAGATCAATTATCAAAATACATTTTTTTAACAGTATAAGTTTAATAGAAAAATGAAATAAACAAAGTTTAACTTACAAAATAAAAAAAAATATTTTTAGATAACTTTTATAAATATTTGTATCTACAAATCTTTTTGGTTGCTACTTTGTTTTAATCATAAAAATTTGTTACAAGCTTTTATTTCTAATTGTCAATGTCAAGTTATGATATTTTGGAAACAGCATGAATAATGAATCATACTTAAAAATAAAAATATAATATTGTTACTTGAGAAGAAATAAATACTGTTAAATAAATAAAAATACTTAAATGTGTTAATTTATTGTTAAATTTATTTAATTTACTTATAAATATCATGAAAGTTTGGGTACAATCATTTAATCTTAGTAATCGTTTTATTTCTATATAAGCAATAGATAAAAAGTTATTTTAATCATTTTATTGTAATCATTTGCTTATATTAATCATTTTTTAGTTTTAAGAGATACTCTAAATAGTATAACTCATATTTATATTTTACTCTAAGTAAAAAAGTGAATAAATTAAGTGGCCACTTAATAAATTGTATCTTATTTATTGTGAACTGTGTTTGAAATAAATTTTAAATATTGAATATAGACAATAAAATTATTTATTTACTTTAAACATAAACATTTTATTATTTTAAACTTTTATTTATAATAACTTTTAATGTTTAAAAAATTTTTATATAAAAGTTAATTTTATAATTATAGAAAGTTAATATTTTATGATCAAAAAATGCATTACGTTTTTTGTCCTGCTTGTTTTTTATCTCAGAATCCTAGAAAAAGTAGAAAAGTTTTGTTAAATTCATTAATGCTTCACTTTCTAAATTACCATGGATGGAGGCAATCAGAAAATGTAAAATTTTATTGTGTTGAAGAAGCATGTAGAGATGTTAACAGAAATGAGCATAGGTATTTTTATTTGTAACTTTTTTAATATTTACAATTTTTAATTTAGAACTTCTATAATAAAGGGAATTAGAAAAAAAGGCCAAATGCAGCTTAAAAGTTACTATAATCATTGTCTTTTGAAACACACAAAATCAATTAGAAATGATGATGAAACCAAGAAATGTGATAAAAATATTAAATAATTTGACCAAAATTTAATAAATCAAACTTTAAAAAAAATTTTGAAAGAGATTTGCTAATAAATAATAAGAAACACAATAAATTATTTGAAGATGTAAATAAAAGTGATTCATTTTGAAGGAATTTTATGATTTAAATACAAAAAATAATAGTCAATGACGAAGATATTTTATGCAATCTGTTTATGAATTTACTAAAAAAACACCAGAAAGTAAAGCTTATTTTGAAGGTTTTTTTTTTAAAAGCTTTTAATCTAATCTAAAATCTATTTTAAATACTGAATTAGTACTTCATAAAATTGATTTCATACATTTTATTAAAAAAAAACAAAGATATGTTAGAACTATAAAAATTAACCAATTCTGATGAAATAATAATAAATAATGATGAAACAGAAAAAGATATAGTTAAAAGAGATTAACAGATATTTTATTTTATACTTTTTGAAAAAACAATTTCACAATTAATAAAAAGATTAAAATTCCCACAAGTTTAAAAAATAAATGTCATTCTTTATGGTGATGATATTCAATCAAATAACAGTCTTGGATCACATGTACAAACTGGTAGTTTTTTACATGTAGCATATAAATTACATATCCCAAATAATCAGGACATTACAAAAGAATGCAGTAAATTAGAAAATATTCCTACTTTAGGAATTGTTTTGTCAGTAGTGGCAAAATTTTGTAAATATGATTGGCTTCTTGAGCAAATAAAAAAAATGTTATTTAAATTGGAAATAACACATATAAAAAAAAAATTCAAAATATTTTGTTTCTGTGGAGATCATTCTTTTTTACAAGATGTTTTCAATTTACCAAAAAGTTTCAAAGGAGAAGGTGGTTCTTGTTGCAGAACATGTTTGATAAAAGGAAGAAACTTTAAAAATATTCTAAAAAGTGAAGAAGCAAACAAAATTGATATACTTAGAAAAGAAAGATTTTCTTCTGCACTTGAATATCCTCTTAATGAATATAGTAATTCATTTTACGATATTTTAGAAGGAATTCTTGGAAATGTTATTTTTGTAATTGTTCAAAAAATGATATTTTATGATAACAATTACCAACGACTTCCAAATGTAAAAATGAATTGGAATCCGGTAGAAAGCGAAATAAGAAAATTTAATAAAAATGATAGAAGCCAAAAAATTTCATTAATAATAACAGATGGTTTTTTCTCAAGATACACATTTCAAGATAATATAGAAAAAAAAAATATATAATTTATCGGGAGCAGAGCAATTAGATCTTGGAAAAGCTCTCCTTTATTGTATGACTAAAATGAATATGCTTCCTTTTTAAAAATGTAAATTTAAAGTTTAAGTTATATCCAAAAATAGTTAGTAAAACAATAAAAGTTTATAAATATTTTTTTAAAGCATTTTTTTGAAATGTAATTAATGAATTAAAATATTCAATGTAATTCCATTCATTTTTGCATTGCACTATTTATACTAAAAAATATAAACATTTAGTTTTAATTATATGTTTACGTTTTAAATCCAAAAAAAACATTAAATAACTTTATACAGTATCAAATAACAAAAAATACCCTGCATATACAATAATTGGAAAAATATAATAAATTTATTTTATTTATAACGAGATAAATAAAACAGATTAATTGTATAAAAATTTTTTTAGCATTTTTTAAAAATTAATTTTATTACCGACATTTTTAAAAAATTAATTATTTTTGTTAACAGAAAAAATTTAATAAAAGTTTATAAAAACTCGCCATGTTAAAATAGCAAAAATTATTAATTTTATTGTATAAAATAAAAAACTATACATTAAATAGCTTACTTTGTTTGTTATTAATATAAAAATATAAAGATAATTTAAATCAAATCAGTGATAAAAAAACTGTGGAGAATAAAAGCGCTAAATAAAAATATTATTACTAAATAACACATCATTGCAGTGTATATTTTTTTAAAAACAGTTATGGTAGTTTTTAATGAACTTACTATCATTTTATGACCATAAAATATACAATTTGCATTAAATATTTTATAATAATTTAGAAAAAAAAAAGATGTAATTGAGAGGGTTTAAAGAATAAAACATTGTTTACATTACAAATTATATCTCATAAGAATGTTTCGAAGAAGGTTTTTATACTTGCTAACCACATAAACATTACATCTAAAATTTTTAAATTATGTGTATATTTTGTATTTCAATGAAATATGTTAAAATGTCAACGCTAAATGACAATGTTTTGTTATGCAGATAAAAAATAAAAAAGATAAATATATATGAAGTTTATAAAATTTTGTTTTTAAAAATTATTAATGATTTGAAAAATTGCTAAAATAAGTACTTTTATAAAAAAATTCATAAAATAAACTTTAAATTTACTAAAACTTGTAATTTCAAAAATCAAAATTTTGAACACAACAAGATAAAGCAGCAGTTGTAGTGAATTTAGCTAGAATTCAACAGAAGCATTAAATTTCTCGTGAAGTATGTGTGGATATGCATAAAATTTTCAAAACGATTCAATGATTTAAATTTAAGTTACGAAAAACACTGATTTTTTCTATGAAAAACTTACACTTCAATCATCTTTTAAAAACTAAGCAATTATTTGTACCATGCGTATTATTAGTAATTATTTATTTTAAGACAAAGATAAAAATAAAAAGTTTTTATAAATGTTACTAATTTATATTTAATTTATTTCTAGCTTACAATCAAACTAAAGACTTGCCAGTAATATATTTTTTTATTCTTTTTTATTTCACTACAAAAAATTAATAAATTTTTTCTTGTTTTTTGCTTTATTTTTTTTAATTGGAAAAAAAGATTTATAATCAGTTGATATACAACGTCAGAGAAAAAAACAAATTCTTTGACAAGAAATAATTAAAATATTTTATCAATAAAATTTATTTTAAAATTAATAAATTATTTATTAATACATACGACATCACGTAAGACATTGAGAAAGCCAGTCAATGTATTTTTTCATTTACCCGGTGCTACGTAAATTTCAACTGACTCTCCATTATGTTCTTTTTCATTACAAACAGACGTGAAACATAATTATGAAACTGTTTCATAACTATTCTATAGTACTTGTATACTTACAATTATAAAATTTTATAAACTTCTACAATAATTTTTTTTAAATTTATTTTGATATAAAAAATATTTTTAATTAGTCACAAGCGTGCTTCACACATGCTTGGGCGCAGTGCATGTTTTTTGTAAGCTATAGATTTTTCCATTTAATCTCTGAAATTAATTAGAATAATAATTTGTAACCATCTAATTTGTCATAAAATATAACGTAATTTTTACTAACAAAAAGAACTTTAATAATACTATGTCATTCATTTGTACCAATTTTATTATAAACTACATTTTTGATTTCTATATGCCATTTTTTCTGCGTCTCATTACAATCAAGAAAATTTGGTATTTCTAAGTCAGTTTTAATGGCTATGTCTTCATTATAATTAAAAAAAAATGGTTCATTTTTACTAATAATATTTTTTTCCAATTGTTCAATTTCTTGACAAAAATATGAAGAAATTAATGTTTGTTAAAATAATAAAATAATAGTAAATTATTTGAAAATAAAAGTATTTATAAAAAAAATTTTTAACATTTTTATGTTTTTTTAATACTAATTTAAAAAAAAATTAATCTGAAATTTTTTTCAACAATTAGTTAATTAATATATTTCAATTAGTTATGTAATTTTATATAATTATTAAATAAGAGTAAAAAAGTTATCACAATAAATTTTAAAATGTAATCAAAATTGTTTCAAGAAATAAGTAATAATTTTATATTATATAATATGTTAATATAAACGCAGTTAACTAAAAACGAAACAGTTAATAATTTATTATAAATTTAAAAAGTAAGTATAATTTTTCATTTCATTTATTTTTTTTATGTTGCATTATTACACTTTATTTAAAAAAATACATTTATTATATGCATAATAATCTTAAATTTTATTTTAAACATTTAATTGATATTTAAAGCAATTTACTGAGTTGAAACAAATCTGTTTATTTAGAAATTATTTAATATTTATATTTTAGAAATAATCTTAAAATATTTTTGTAATTATATTTTTTGAATATAATTTCTTTATAATAATATCTATTAAACACTTTAAAATGTTTTAAAACTTTTATAGCTTATCTAATGTAGTTTAAAGTATATAAAATAATTTTTGTTATTGTCTTTATATTTTTGATAGCAATTTTGTTATATATACAACATATTTTAATTTTTTGTAATTTTTAAAGCGTATAAAATGTGATATATTACATATAAAATATTTTTTGAAAACACATAAAATTAAATCCTTCGTCTAAGAAGGGTGTATTGCACAATAAATGTTTTTTGCATATACTTTCGTAGACCCCACTTTATCATATGTAAAAATTAACAAAATACAATACATTTATTATTTTTTGTATTTACTGCTAATATAAATGATACCTTTTTTAAAATAAAACGTTTATGTCAAAAATTATTAAATTCATATATCCTTCGTTTTTAAAATAACTACACAAAAAATTATAAGCGCAAACATTTTGTTCATCTTTTTTTACAAAATGTGTTTATCTGATAATGAATATAAAAAAAATATTAAAATTTACCTTATTTTTTTAAATATCAAATATATTTAAATTTGATAAATTTCTTTATTTCGTATATTTTTGGAATATATTTGATTAATAAAAATAAAAGATTTTATAGTTAAAAATTTATTAAATAAGAGTAAATTTTACAATTGGCGTCGCTAACCCCTACAATTAAAATATAATTATAAAAACAATATAAAATTACAATAATAATAAAAAATTATTAATTAACGTAAAATTTATAAAAATTAAATTAGAGCACGCATCACCATAACTAAGATTTTTCATAAATGAAAAACTAATCTTATTTCACCTTTATATATCATTAACTCATAATAGTTACGCGCCTCTCTACTGAACTTGGGGTAGCAGTCTCAAAGATCACATAAAAAAAAACCAAAATATAATAATCATTACTCTAACATAATACTAGAAATAGTCCTTATTTCTAACTTTTATAAATATTTTCCTTGCATTTTATCAATAAATTATACATGAGATTTATGGCAAACGTATTTTATAACTTTTACAAAAAATGATTTTTTACTAAAAATTATACATACAGATTTAAAAATAATGCTTTACTTTCAAATAATCAACTTAACAAAGTGATATATTATTATTATTGCAATTTTCACCTTTTATTAATTAAATATAGCTGAAACTAAGGTAAATATTTCAACTTTTTTTTTGAAATTTTTCTAATACCAAGTAACTTTCTAAATTTTTTTAAATTAATAGAATAATTTTTAAGAGTGTACAATATTATTTAAGTATTGTGAATATAGTGGATTATGAGGTTGCAGAAGATGGGGAAAAAATTGTAATAACAGAAAATGATGGTAATCAGTTTGAGAGATTTGAAAACAAAATTAAATTAAAATAAGAGAAAATTTTTTTTCTTTTTTATTAAATTTCTTAAAAAAATAGCTTTTTTTTTTTAATATTTTTTTTTTAAATTTTCCTCTTTTTTTTCTTTTTAATCTTTTTTCCTTATAATTCTCTGTTTTTAAGTGTAAAAAAAATTATTTTTTCTGATTCCTAGTGTTTTTTTATGTTAGAAAAAGTAAAAGAAATTTTATATACGTAAGCTCAACTTGAAGAAATCCTCTCATGGTTACTTTGACTAAATAAAATTTCATTTTTGAGGGAAAAAAATGAAGATATAACTTTATTTATCAAAACGAAGGGTCGCCTATCAACTAATCATAAAATACCTATTCCTTCGTTTTTTATTATAATATGTAAAAAAAATTCGTGTTTGTTATAAATTTTATTATTCAATTTCTTTAAAATTATACATTACAAATAAAAATGAATTGTACGTATTTTATATGATAGTCAATCATTATTTTGATCTTTAAAATATCGTATATTTTCACTAAAATAATATTCAAGAAATAAAAAAAATGTGTTTTTGTTAAAAAAATATGAGCGTTTCTTGGCATTTAAAAGGCAATTTTTTATAATTTTTTGAATAAACTTTTTTTTTTACTTTTATGATTAAATTATTAAAAATAATCATGGCATTTTTTTAAAGAATCTTTTAAACCTTAAAAAATAATTATTTTTATTTTTTTTGCTATTGTAAACAACAATAATATTACTATTAAATTAATAAAAATACATATATTATGTAAACCCTCATCGTATGAATTGTAGACGAAGTATTTGCTTTTATGTAAATTTCTTTGAAAATTTTTTATATACAAATTTGTAAATTAATAATATAAAATATGGTTAAAATATTAGATAAATTAATTTTGTAATTTTATACATTGACATTTATGCTTTACGTATATAGCTTTAAAAAAACAATTAATATAAAAAAAATTCATTTTTTTTATATTTATTAAAAATTATTTATAAAATATAAAAATAATATAAAATTATAAATTAGCAAATAAAAAAGATTAAGTTTTTTTTTCTGGTGTTATCTGTAGAAGAGAATTTTTTATAAGATTTTATTTTATAAACGCCTTTAAAAATTAAATCTAAATATTAAAATTTAATAATACAATTACAATGGTACTCACCCCTATACTTTAGAGAAAATTTATACTTCCTAGATTAAAAATTACAATTTAATAAAACTAGGCTTTAGAATGAGTTCCTTAACATTCAAACCTAAAATTAATAAATAAGAAATAAAATTTAGACGTGGCACATGATTAAATACACTTTTACGAAGTGAATAGTTCTTTAAAAATAAATTAAAAGTGATGATCAATACCATCATGTTATGATTACTTTTTACTAATTATTATTTTAAAATGAACCGTTACATTCCATTTTAATTTGATATCTTTTCTTTTTTTTTAAAAGACTAGAATAGATATTCTTGTCAATTGTTAATAAATGGAACAAAAATATACATTTGATTTGAAACCAAAAATTAAAAATTAATTTTTAAATTATTTCTGTTTATATTTCTGTTGAACAAAAGTTTTAAAACTTTGAATGTCCAAAAAGAAAAAAAAATTCTTTCCAAAAATAACAATTATAAATTTACAAAAAAAAATTTTTGTAACTAATTTTTATGTTGATATCTTTTTTTAAAAACTTTTTGTTAAATATCTCAAGAATGGAACGTCCGTTTTTAGTGAACGTTATCTCATTCAAAAAAGCATCAAATACTCTATCAATTGGCTTTCCGTTGTTATGTATAAAGAATTACGTTTTTAAAACTTAATATCAAGTAAAAGAATAAAAAAGACAAAATAGGTAAAATTATTAAACTTTTTTTTACTATAAACCAAAATATCTCAAGAACAAAAATGATATAGATATGGTATAGAAGTCAAAATGTCAAAAGAAATTACCTAGAGGTGTTTTTTTCGTTTTTTTAATAATGTTCTTTTAAAGTCATATTGTTTTATAAAGTTTTGGATTTTTTAAATAATTTTAAATTATTATATCTCATTTAAAAATTCATCATTTTGTAAAAATAAACCCGGAAACGTTTTTTCATCCTTTTTTACCTTTATGTCAAATTTTGCTGAAAAAACTCATGAAATTGTAATGTTGCGGCAAATTAAATATTTGTAGCTTTTGATGCAATATCTATAAAAAGATGTAATTCTTTCAAAATGTTATTACATTTTCCATAAAAATTGCTATTTCAAAGATTATTTATATTAAATTTTATTTTTTTAACACTTAAATCATCAAGAAATCATGATCTTAAAAATAAAGTAGTATAATTATTTTTAATTCTTTTTTATTAGATTGATCTATTTATACAATACAGACAATGAATAAACGATTTATCCTATATCCCATATATATATAGAGGAGAAATGACTTTCAAAAAGTGATTTTTGAAAATTAACTTTTTAATAAAAGTTTCTAATGTAAAAAAACACGCTGATAACGATGAGCACATTTATTTTTTCAAAAAATAATTTTTTCATTGAGATAATGCAGCATAAAGATAAAAAAGTAGCATCAGTAATATCTGCTCCAAAATTGTTATTTCAAGTGATTTTGAAATAAACAATTTTGATTAAGGTAAAGAAGGGTCGGAGAAACCGTTTTCAATATTAAAATCTTGAAAAAAATAATTTTAAAGCAAGATATAAGCTTCTGAATTTGGTCTAAAAATTTTCTGCATTTTTTTAATTTTTAATGTCCCATAACTTTTTAAAAAAAAAAGTTTTCAAAAAAAAAAAAAAAAACATCCTGGAGAATTTAAAGCGCTACATTTTAAGTACTATTAAGATTCTTTAACTTTATTCGTTCTTGAGATAATCAAAAAATAAATTTTTTTAAAAAATTTTTTTTTCATCAAAAAAATTATTAATTAGCCATAACTTTTTATAAAGTAATTTTTTTTAAAAGATGATGAGTAAAATAATCATGTAATTTTTGAAGGCCTTTCAGATAAAATTAATATAATCAAAAAATATTCATTGGCTCCAGAGTTATGACCAAAAAAAAATTTTAAAATTTTGAAAAATTTTGTGTTTATTTGATTAAAAATATATAAAAAATTAAGTTTTTGCAAAAAGAAAAAAAACGTCTGGGGATATTTTTATGAGCTACAATTTGAAATCAGATTCATAAAAAAATATTAAGATTTGGTATACGAGATTCACTAAAATAAAAAAAAAATGTTTCAAAAAAAAAATTTTTTTCTGTAATTTTTCAAAAAAATGTTAGTTAAACTAAAAATTTTAAAATTGTTAATAAGACATTAATTACGCACTAACTAATTTTCTTTCGATAGAAATAAGTTTCAATCAAAAATAATTTTTCATTCTTGAGATATGAAGAAAAGAAAATGTTGTGTTTTTTTTGTAATTTTTTAAAATTTTTTTTCAAACGTTTAAAACAAAAGTTTAAAATAAACTTTTTAAAGTAAATAAAAAAGGCTCTCGGGGTAATTTTGTTGGCTTCAATTTAAGATATAAATCAAGAAAAAATATTTTAATCTGATATATGAAACCCGCTTCAGACTGATTTCACTTTGCAAAAATTTTTTTTTATATATACGTTTTACCAAAGTTTAATATAAATATAAAATAATGTATATACTATATATACGAATAATTTTTTTTTGTAACATTTTTAAATATGAAATAATTTAAAAATTTTATATATACTATATGTTAACATTAAATTACATATAATGAAATATTTAATAAAAAAAAATTCATTTATTTAAAAAGATTTTTTGTGTATTAAAAATATTTTTAAAAAGAAAAATAAATATAATCATTTTTAAAAAAATTCTTTTTTTTAAATTTGTTATAATTATTAATTCAGTTTACTTCATCACTTCAAAAGAATGAATAAAATCACAAGTTAAATCAGAAAAAGCGCATTCTTTTTAAACTTATAAATTTATTCTACTTTTTTTATCAAAAATTTCTTATTTGTATTATTTTATCAATAACGAAAATTTTACCTCTATTTAAAAAAAAATAAATAATTAACTTAAGTGATAACGTTACTTTATATATCCTTTTAAAAAATGTAAAAAATATGTTTTAAAAAATTTAAAAGTTATTTAAATTTTTTTTACAAAACTTTAATTTACTCTATTGATATAATTAAAAAATTATAAAGCTCATTAAGTCATGCCCTGCTGGCAAGTGTGTGCGAAGCACGCGCTTGTTCATTAATGTAATTAAATCTTAAATATTTTGCCTAATTTTGTATTTTTTTTAAATTTATATATATAATTAAATATTATTGAAATGAATTACATTAAATATTTCAATTTATTATTTGATTTTCGATATCTCTTGTTACTTTTCAATTAAAAAAAAAAATATTTTTTAAGGCAAAAAAAATAATACATTTTATTTTTTTTTATTAAAATAAACTTTTTCATATTACTTTGAATATATTATTTCACTTTCAGAGTGTTTAAAATTAACCAAAATATAAAATTATTTTAATTATTGTTAACATTAGAAGCTTAATAATAGCTTCGTTCCAAAATTTTGAAAGCTGAAGAATATACTTCAGAATTCAATAATTACCTCAAACTGGGTTTTATAAACCGACGAATCTAATAAAGTTTCTGAATATATCATTTTTCTTTCACTCACTTGCTTACAAATTATACATTTATTTGTGTAAACAGACATACAAACATCATCTAATATAAAAGTCAACATTTTCTAATTTTGTATAAAAAACTTTTATTTTATACACAGTTTTTTAACTTTTAAATAAAAGATAAGTAAATTAACATTGTTATTACTTAATGATTATCAACAGTTTGCTCATAATGTAGCAATATTATTAGAAAACCATTTTTCTTTAAAAAATTTTTATTTTCATGTTATAAACATTTTATTTGAATATTATTTAAAGTTTTGTTATTATTATAATTGAAAAGTAATTAATAATAACAAAATATATAAATTATTAATTTTATATGACATTGATTTATATTTGTTATATTAAAAATGTTTACTTAAATACATTTATTAATTTCTAAACTCTTTTTATATCTTCTTAATCTTTCTACTTTATTTCTATGGCATTAAAATTTGTTCAAAGTTATCTTATAAAAATAATAACTATCAATTTTTTTACAAATTTCTTTTAAACTATAATATTTTAATAGAAATAATCAAATGTTATTGTGTCATATTTATAGATTAGATAGAACTTTTCACTTGAAATTATTTAAAAATTGGTTGTTGAACAATTTGTCATAATAATATTTTTATCGTTTTAAAAAGTTTTCAGAAAACGTTAAACAGTCATTTTTTGTAATCAAAACATTTTAAGTAAGAGATGTAGATAAAAAATTTGTTTTTATGTTATTAATTTAAGAAAATAAAAAATGTTTTATTCATAAATTTAAAAACATTAAGAATACTATTCAGAATTTAATAATTGCATTAAGCTGAGTTTTAAATAATAATTTTACCATATATTTCATTTTTTATGTATTATCTTAAATTTTATAAACAAAATTAAAGAAATAATTAAAAAAAAGTTTTTTATATTTTTTAAAGAGATTAAATTTTATGTTAGAAAAAAACAATTTATTTTCTCATAGAATTATACTTTTTTTTTGATATTTTAGTAGAAATGGAAAAGTAATATATGATACT